>NC_133503.1:177225000-177880000 GCF_049354715.1 Callithrix jacchus
TGCTCTACCAACATATGGAGTAACTTCTTCTAATTTATTAAATAACAGTAATAGACAAGTAAAGAACAGAAATGAAAGAAAGAGAGAGAGGGAGAGAACAATGACATTTGATTTAAGGCATTGCTCTCTTTTCCATGTTTTATCCTGGTGATTTCAATATACATGGGATAACCTGTAAAACTCAGGTCTTTCTGGTATTCAGATTTTTAATGCATAATGCTTTTTCTCCATGATTCAAATAAAAAAATCATACCAAAAGTCATAACTTGGATTTTATCAGTTGTCTTTTTTCCATCTTCAAAACTGCTCATGCAAACATCCCACTCTGTAAATAAAGCATTTAGCCTTCAATCTGTTTCCATTCAATTTTTTGACTTCAGCTGTTCTACAACCTTGTTCAGACTACTCTACTTTCACTATATCCATTCATTTCCTTCATGTCCCTCCTTATTAATCTCAGATTTCTTGGTCTATTGCTTCAGAAATAGCTTTCCATTAATCCAAGCTCTCTAACCATGCTTTCATTGCGCTTCACAACTTGAACAAATTCCAATTCCTGTATGAATTCAACTTTCTGTTTTGTCCATTCTTAAAGCAAAGTAACCTGGTAGTACTAGAGAAAGTCAAACAACATCTACTGTGGACATAGGGGTGGATTCATTATAACTAGATTATTGCCACTTCAAATAATCTATTACTTTTCTCTGAATATCCACAACTATTTCCAATTCCCTTTTTCACTGTTATGTACCTAGAAAGTAGTAATAATCTGATTGAAATTTACTCATTTAAAAAATTATGCTAAGCATTTTCATTTCACTTAGTAAAGAAGATAGCCCTATTTCTGTTCAAATACCTACCCCAGTGTTTTAGATTTCGTTACTACCAATTATTTTTAATTTTTTCTTAAAATACAATATATTCGAACTCTCCCACTCTACTGGATCTTTCTCACATTTTCTTTAATTAAAAGCAGAGAACCACAAATAAACTAATTGAGGTTTTGAAGTGTACATTAGATTTCAACAACATAGATTTTACAAGGATAATATGAGAATCTTCTTAGTCTATGTCCCCATGTATTTGATAATCTAGAAATACATTGTTGAATCTAATTCATTCCACAAAATTTTCTGATTGAAATTAGCTAGAGAATCTTGTAATGTTGTTAAATATATAGATTGTAGTCCAGCACAGGGAAGTATTATTCAAATAGAAGGCAAAAAGGAAAATTCAAGGTAATATTAGCAACAATTTATATAATGCCTATGATATTCAAGTATTAACCCAATTGTTTTGCATGGATTATTTCATATCATCTTAATGAGAAGTGATTTTTTACCACATTCTGAAATCCAAGCTATTTTAAATAAAAAGTGGAGGAGGAAATATGGAGAACACATGAGGACATGAGAACATCTGAAAATAATGAGAAGTCAAACCAATGTTGGGGTGGTAGGAATAGTTTACTGGGTAAAAACTGATAAGACTTCAAGTAAATTATTAGTAATTATTGTTAGTGATTAAAGTTATCTTGTCTATTGTGTATACGACTTTCTCAAGGAAAATAAAATAAGAAATAATCTAAGATTTTCACTTTTTAAGGCAAACAAATTGATTTTGAACTGACTTAATAGAACTAGAAGTTTGTGCTAGTAGCATCACAGATATCAATATAATTATCATTATTTCTGTGACCTCAATAATAATTTTTCAAGAACGCCAAACTTTTACAGACTAAATTGTACTTTTTATACATTTTTAAAACTGTGACCACAGTGCAAATATATTTTGTACAATTGAGGACGACTTAATATTTATTGTTTTAAATAAACAAACAATCCTTATCCATAAAATTTTTTTAAAGATGGGTTAATGCAGAAAATTAAAAGAAAACATTTGCAGAATTGCATTTTTCTTTATCTTAACTATTAACACAGGCTTACACACATCATCAGTTTTAAGTACCTAAACTTTCTAAAACCAATTTAGTCTCTTTTAGTAATATGCATACTGAGTAAGAACAATGCACCCTGAATTTTCTATGAATTAGAAATCAGTGCTGCAAACACTGCTTAAAAAAATAAGCAGTCATAGAAACAGCTGGAAAAAAATTATGCTTATCCAGCCTTATGAAATGTAGTTGAAAATGAAAGAAATGAGGAAAACACTATTCATAACTTCTTTCAGACACAAAAGAATCATAAAAACGCCTCCCGAAAGAGTAGTACACTCAATTCTCTCTGATGCTAAAGAATAGATTTCAGAAAGAGTCTATAAGAATATAACAACATGACTTGTCAAAACTGGACTGTTTTTAGTTCTTATAATTTAGTTTTTTAAAAAAAGGAAAGTCCTCTTCTGAAATGCAGAGCAAAATTAAAATTATAATTATACAAAGGACTACACAGTGGCAGCTGCAAGATCCCTTATATTCCTCCACACGTTAATTCCCAGAATTAATCCTGATCTTATTGACTGCCTTATTAGCTGCTGTAAATAGCAAAGCAAAGTATTTGTGTGGGAGGAAGCTGGAGGCCTCCGAGTATAGGATGACAAACAGCATTATGGTAATGCACCCTCTTCATTGGGAATAGTATACTCAATTCTCAAGTATACAAAAAAGAGTGTCAAAAATCTTGTTAATAATGTCAAAAGTTTATTACTTTTATAATCAAAATTGAAATATTTAATATTTTTAAGTGTGCATTTGCTAGAAGCATCCGTTCTCATGATTTCTTGCAGAACACAACAGAATATAATGTAATTAATGTTGTTTTTCTTCCTAGTAATTCTATTCTAATTTTTCTAATGTTAAATTAGTTTGTTTTGTTGTTGTTCTTCATTTACACAATGTTAATTGCTCATAACCATTGACTGTAGCTTCTTATATCTTCATTCAACCTGTTTTTGTCTTATATTCTAAATTATAAAACATAACCAAGTCAGTTATTCATTATTTCTGCTTTGGGTCTTAACGGTGGATCTCTAGCAGCTTTCCAAGGTGGGTGTTTTAAATAAGTTCATAATGTCTATTTCACCTCTCTACAGTTCTAGAGTAATAGATCTTGGGAAAATTAATGTGCTCATGAATGGTTCAGTCTTAGTTTTAGCTATTAATTATAATTTTATACCTCAGCAGTGAATAATTTAGGATATCAGGCCTACCCAAGTCAATATGGGTATTACATCTCCTTTCAAAAATAGTCATTGGTGGGCCAAGATTGATGTAATCCCAGCACTTCGGGAGGCCCAGGAAGGTGGATTACCTGACAAGGCATATACCAAGGGTTGCTAGCTCTTATTTTGATATATCAAATTTGATTCTGCAGGCTCCAATAACTGTAATTCTTCAGATTCTGATAATTTACTAAAATAAACACCAAAAGTTGAGTAAATAATATTTTGAAATAAAGGAATTTCAAAATACTGACATCTTGAGGAAATATTAAACATAAATAACTATAAAAAAATGAATTTAGAAATGAGTGAGAAAGTGTTATTTCATCAGACAATATTTCATCTACTCAAGAATAACTTATTTCTCTATTATGCTACTAAAGTCACTCTTAGAAAAGTCATCCATTAGCTCATTGTTGCAAAAAATTAAATACACCCTTGGCCTCATTGTATATTATCTATCAGCGACATTCAATGTGGAAGATACATTCCTTGCTTGAATTTTCTGACATATTGACCCCTCCTTCTTAATTAGTTACACAGGCTTGTTGTTGATGATGAAAGCCTGGTATTACTCCCTATTCTCTACTTCAGCTTTTTCTCAATATTATTAAATCACGTTTTTAATTCCCAGATTTATAACTATATCCTCTATTCTGGATTTTTTATCCACTTTAATTTTTTTCCACTTTTATGCATAATCCCTCCACTTGTATTTCTAAATGAGTATTTGAAACCTAACACATTAAAACAGTAATCTTGTCCTTTCTCTAGATCTAACTCATGTGTAGTTCTCCACGTCAGTAAATAGCATCACCAGCCATTCAATACTTCATCCAAAATTCAAACTTTACCACTAATTTCCCACTTTCGCTTACATTTGGCATCTAATTCATTACTACATGCTTTTGGTTTCATCATAAAAATAATTCTTAATCTTTTTCTCTTCACTTCTATTACCATAGCAATAGCCAGTTCACCATCACTTCTAATAGCTCAGTTCTGGTCTCCCCACTCCCATTGTTGCTGCCCTGATACCCATTCTTTGCCACATCTTAAAAATTGAAATTTGGGGCCAGGTGTAGTGGCTCACACCTGTAATCCCAGCACTTTGGGAGGCCGAGGCAGGTGGATTACGAGGTCAAGAGATCGAGACCATCCTGGTCAACATGGTGAAACCCTGTCTCTACTAAAAATACAAAATGTTAGCTGGGCACGGTGGCACATGCCTGTAATTCCAGCTACTCAGGAGGCTGAGGCAGGAGAACTGCCTGAACCCAGGAGGCGGAGGTTGCGGTGAGCCGAGATCGCGCCATTGCATTCCAGCCTGGGTAACAAGAACGAAACTCCGTGTCAAAAAAAAAAAATGTTAAGTTTGAAGCAACTTGTCTTTCCCCCATTTATAACCCTTCTCAAGGCAACGCAAGAAAAAAGAAAAAAAAATGCATTCAGATTAGAAATGAAAAAAAGTAATACTAACTTTATTCACAGAGTATTTAATAAACTAAATAGAAAAGTCTGACAAATATATAAAAATGCCAATGAATTAAATGTTGTTTATCACATTTAGAGGGCACAAGATCAAGATAAAACTAAAATTTGCTTTCACATAATGCAAAGAACATTTAAAATTGAAATAAAATACATAATTAAAAATACTGGTAAAATTATGATCTACTTAGCTTGGAGTGGTGCCCTGCACATTTGTAGTCTCAGTTACTTTGGACACTGAGGTAGGAGGATTGCTTGAACCGAGGAATTTGATGTGAGCCTGGGCAATAGGACAAGACCCTATCTCAGATATATATATATATACTTAAAGATAAGTCTGACTAAATATAAGCATAATTAGTGTATACTCAAAAAGCAAACAAAAAAAGAAAAAACATTGCTGAGTAAAATTAAGGCAGATCTAAAATAGAAGATTGCTGTATTGTGTTCCTACATCAAAATACTCATTTTAGTTAGAATGTCAATTCTCTCCAAAGCAATCTGTCCATTCAATGCTGTCATCATCATGATCCTAGCAAGCAGGTTATTTTTTATTTATTATAAATTGAGAAGATATTTCTGAAATCATATGGAAGTGCTAAGAACTTAGAATAACTGAAACAGCTCAAAGAATAACAAAGTTGTAGAATGTATATTGTTTGACTTCATGTTAATTATTAAATTACATTCAAGACAATATGACATTTTCATCAAGGTAGACAAATATATAAATGGAAAAACCAAAATGTCCACAAATACACTGATAGATATAAGATCAACTGATTCTCACCAAACTGCACATCTAATCTACTGAAAGGAAGGACAATCATTTTAACACATGGTTCTAGCACAATTACATATTTATTTAATCAAAATTAAACTTCAATTCATATTTATATTTCACATAATTAATTATAGACTTAAGTAAAAAAATTTAGAGCTGTTTAACTTCTAGAGAAAAATACAAGAGAAAATAATTGTGACCTCGGATTAGGTAAACATTTCTTATTTAATAAAAAAACAATAAAAACAAATTAAAGACCAAAAAACCTCCAAAACTCCTGATAAAAAAGTTGAAAAATTGATTTCAGCAAAATAAGAATTATCTTTTAAAATGTATTACTAAACGAATAAAGAATTCAATCATCAATTAAAAAAAGAAATTAGCAAATGGTCATGAATATATAAATAATCCACGAAATTCAATAATAAGAAAACCATCATTTTAAACACAGGACAAATAATTTAAAGAGTTCACTATTGAAGGTATATGAATGGCAAAAACACACATAAAATGCTGTTGGTGATATTAGTCATAAAAAGAATTCAAATTAAGTCAACAATGACATATTGATATATATCTATTAAAATGGCTAAAATTAAATAGACTTATCATAGCAAGTGTTGTATAGGATGTAGAGCAACCGCAACTCTTATATACTGCTAATGGGAATGCAAGTTGTTTTTATAAAATATAACAACTTTCCATGCAATGTGAACATACACCTATCATTTGATTTAGCGTTCAAGTACAATGTAGTTACCCAAGTAAAATGAAGATTATTAACAGCCTTAATTTCTAAGAAAACACAATCTAAGTTTACAATGAGATACCACTACATAACTACTAGTAGTTCTCTTTTGTAACGGAACTGGTAAGAAACTGGAGAAAGAAACATAATAGATGGAAGTCTTTCTCCCCTGTGGATTGAGGTAAAAATTGAGGGAAATAATGATTGATTTAGGGAAAAACTAACGTACTATTTGGATGCAAAATCAGTAACACAATATGGATGTCAGAATATAAATGTTTTTTGGTAAATGAGTGAATATGGATTTTTGAATTTTCAATGACAATATTCAGTTCCAAATAATATTTAGTTTTATGAATACTCAAGAAGATTTAAATATCTCATTGGTAAGGTTATATATGATATACAGGGTTTTCCTCATGGGAAAAAAAGTCATTTTAATTAGAATATTGAATACTATAATTGTAGTTCTGTATCCACACTAAACCACGTAGGTTAGAAAAAATACTCAAACTTGTTAGAACTGCAAAGTGAATTTCAACAGTTCCCTGTACCCCTAGATCTTGCCCAGGTACAAAGAGCATTAATAGAAACTTTAAACATATGGTCTATTTGGAGAATTTTTTTAAAATGCCTACCCATTCAAAGTGAATTTCATGTCATGTTAAAATTATTCCAACCAATACTATTGTGATGCTACTCTAGTTAAGTTGAAGATTTGAAATTGTCCTCATAACTAGTAATTTTCATTTGCTAATGGGGTAGGTAATCTTGGAGAAAAAGTTTCTTTGAGAAATAGGTGCAGAAGTAAAAGGTTCCTGAAACTGGAGTGTGTTCTACACAAATCTACTATAATAAATAGTACTGATTGTATGTATATATGAGATTTATCCTCTGGTAAAAGAGCCGAATTGAAAGTGTGTGAAGCATCAGCAAAAATTAATAAGTAAGCCACGAGAATAGATAATTTCCCTAAAGAATGACAATGTCGATGAAAAGCAACCAAAACTAAATTTATAGGAGACAGAGAACAAAAAGTTGATTTCAGAGAAAATAGAACAAGAAGACATAGAAAAGTGGCAGAGCAAAGTTCAGCATGGCATATTTGAATAACTCAAGAGGACATATTTGAGAATAGAAGGTTATGATCTGTGCTAATATACAGTGGCTATTAGTGGACAGAAACATCACTCATCGTTCTTAAGCACAGCTCGGATTAGAAACAAGACAACAAAGATCAGCACTATCCAACTCCTAAACTATATGTACGTTTTTACCACCCAAAATGTTTTACTGGCTTCAATATTTAATCAGATATAAAGGGCTCTAGTAAAACCAGCTTTAAAGAGAAAACTTTTAGAATTTATTTTGTCTAGTTCCTAAAAAAAGAAAAAAGTGATTTCTTTTAAAACTTGTATTGAAAATTTTGGACCTGTGGCAGTTTTGTTTCTAAACATATAATTAAATTATAACATTGGCCTAGATTATAAAGTCTCTAGTTAGCTTTTATGAAAGCCTTAACAATTTAAGGGAGAAATCAAGACAGTCAGCAAACACACTTAGAGATTAAAAAAAGTAATATTCCTAAAATAATTAGATTAAAACCAACTCTAGGTTAAGACTATATTTTGCCTCATATCAAAATTGTCTATCTCTACAGGATTACTCATTTTTCTAGAAGGGAAATAACTATTAGTTTATACCTATAGGCACAAAAATACTGAAGCATGAGATTTTCACTGAGACTATAAAATTTTCTCTCTCTCTCTCTCTCTCTCTCTCTCTCTCTCGGGAGAGAGATCCAAGATGGCTGATCACTAACAGCTCAGGATTGCAGCTCCCAGTGAAAGCTCAGAGAACGAGAGGAAGCCATACTTTCAGATGAATTTTCGCTGCTCACGGACCAGCAGATTTCCAGTGGAGGAGCCCCACGGGTCTCCAGCGTGACTCTTGTGGCCGGCACAGCGGTTTTGCCGGCGCCTTGGCGCGGCAGCTCTTCATGCAGAGTAAACGGGACTGGTTCCCTTACTGACTGGTGTTCGGAGCTCCAGCAAGGCAGAGCCACTTGTTGCAGACTCAAGAAAAAAGCCAGACCAGAGATTCCCGGGCAGAAGAGCACCATCAGTCTTATCGCTGCTATTTTGGCTGGCGCAGTGGGTTGCTTGAATCCCAGCACTGAGAATCAATAAATTGGACATTGACTCAGAAACCTAATTAGAAATGAGGTAATTGTAAAGACGACAGATGGATAAATTTATAATAAAGGGAAAAAACCAGCCCAAGAAGGCTGAGCATACCCAAAATCAGAACCCCTCTTCCTCTACAGGGGATTGCAGTTCCTCATCAGCAATGGAACAAGCCCTGATGCAAAAGGACTGTGTTCCATTATCTGAAGTAGGCTTCAGAAGGTGGATGATGAGAAACTTCTGGGAATTAAAAGAACTTGTTCTAACCCAATGTAAAGAAACTAAGAACTTTGAAAAAAGGTTTGACGAAATGCTGACAAGAATAGACAATATAGAGAGGAATATAAATGAACTAACAGAGTTGAAAAATACAACACGAGAACTTAGTGAAATATGCACAAGTTTAAATAGCAGAATGGATCAAGCAGAAGAAAGGATATCAGAGGTTGAAGACCAACTTAATGAAATAAAATGACAAGACAAGAATAGAGAAAAAAGGATGAAAAGGAATGAGCAAAGTCTCCAAGAAATATGGGACTAAGTGAAAAGACCCATTCTACATTTGATTGGTGTACCTGAATGTGATGGAGAGAATGAATCCAAGCTGGAAAATACTTTTCAGGATATTATCCAGGAAAATTTTCCCAATCTAGCAAAGCAGGACACTATTCAACCCCAGGTAATACAGAGAACACCACAAAGATATTCCTCAAGAAGAGCAACCCCAAGGCACATAATCGTTAGATTCACCAGGATCAAAACGAAGGAGAAAATACTAAGGGCAGCCAGAGAGAAAGGCCAGGTTACCCTTAAAGGGAAGCCTATTAGACTTACAGCAGATCTCTCAGTGGAAACCCTACAAGCCAGAAGAGAGTGGGGGCCAATATTCAACATACTTAAAGAACAGAACTTTCAGCCTAGAATCTCATATCCTGCCAAACTAAGCTTCACAATTGAAGGAAAAATAAATCTTTTATGAACAAGCAAGTACTCAGAGATTTTATCACCACCAGGCCTGCTTTACAAGAACTTCTGAAAGAAGCATTATATATAGAAAGGAATAACCATTATGAGCCTTTCTAAAAATATACCAAAAAGTAAAGAGCATCAACATAAAGAAGAATTTACATCAACGAATGGATAAAATAGCCAGTTAACATCAAATGGCAGTAACCCTAAATTTAAATTGACTAAATCCCCCAATCAAAAGATACAGCCAAAACCTAATGGTATATCCAAAGATACAAAAAGACTCAAAACAAAGAGTTGGAGAAAAAATTACCAACCAAATGGAGAGCAAAAATAAATAAATAAACAAAAAGCAGGAGTTGCAATTCTCACATCTGATAAAATAGATTTCAAAGCAACAAAGATACAGTGGTAAAAGGATCAATGCAACAATAAGAGATCTTAATACCCAGATACATAAGACCCATAATAAGTTTTAGACTCAATGAGACAGAAAATTAATAAGGATATCCAGGACTTCAACTCAGATCCGGAACAAGTAAACTCAATAAATATTTATAGAGTTCTCCATTTTAAATACACAAAATATTGATCGGCCATTATTAATACCCACTTTTAGAATGAAGCAATATTCCTGTTCTCTCTCCCTCTTTTTCTTCCTCTTTCTTCCTCTCCTTCTCTCCTTTTGTCACTTTTCAACATTCTAGTTAAAAAAAAAAAAGAGAGAATCCTAAGAAACTTATACTAGGTGGACTTAATTTTTCTTGTAAAGTATGAGGCAAGGTGGTGTGCTGAAAGTCAGGTTGGCAGTTGAGGAAGTCTTATTTTAAAAGGTTTTGGAACTAGCTCTAAGTAAAGAGGCAGGAAGTCATTCAGGATTAACTAAAAAGATAAATAGATTAAAGGTCAGCTTTTCTTTAGAAAGATGTAAATGTATCATGATGCCAATATGCATGATTATAATTTTATATTCAGAAATATAAATAATCTGCAGTGAGCTGATTAGTGGCCCCCAAAAGACATGTCCATATCCAAATCCCCAAAACTGGTGAACTATACTTTATTAAAAAAAAAAATTTTATACCACAGAGACTATATAATTTGCCTGAATGAAACAGATATTATTTTTCACTAAGATGTGGTGTTGTGCTGCTGAAATTATTTTCCACAATTTTGTAGTCAACATAAGATTATCAATAGAATTTGCTATGCTAACCAGCATAGTAAATCCAGATTTGTCAGCCATACTTAAATAGCTAATAGTGTAATATAGTTGATTATTGAAATAATTATGTTTGCTATAGGTTCCTCACAAAATTATAGTAACAAGTATCAAAACAACTTATAAAGTACTGTTAAATTATTTCTAGTTTAAAAGTTTTATAATTTTGCATTTCCAATTAAATTCACTGATTACTTAAAATAAAATGAAGTTAATCCTGATTTCCTGCAATGAATTTGAAATGCATTATAATTACATTAAGTAAGAAATATCTCACATTTATCCTAATCAAACTTTATTACAATTGATAGTATCTGTGCATTGATGAATTATGTGAAGTTTTTCAAGGCTAACTACTTTTTAACACTATTATTATTTAACTTTCTTAAAAAGATTAAAAGGACCTACTGACTTAGTAATCAGTTTGGCATTAATTAACTATCTTATGTATTCAATAAATCAACTGGAGAATGCAGAAGTGTTGCATTGGGAACAAAAATCATGAGCAAAGTTTTTGTTCATAAGAATCTTACATTTTTTAATTAGAGAGAAACAAGCAATAGAGAATAATAAGAAAATTCTAAATAGTAATATGATATGTGCTTTGGACATGACAAAATTAAAAGGAAAGTTAACTGTGTGTTGTATATTGCCTATATTGTATTGAGGTATGTTCTTTCTGTACTGAATTTATCAAGAGTTTATATCATAAAGGGATGTCAGATTTTATCACATATTTTTCAGCCTCTATTGTGGTAATCATATGAATTTTGTCTTTGATTCTCTTAATGTCATGTATCCTGTTTATTGACTTGGGTAAATTGAACGATTCCTCCCTCCTTAGGAAACAAATCTGACTTTATCATGATGAATAATTTTTTTAATTGAATTTGGTTTGCTAGTGTTTTGTTGAGAATTTTTGTATCTGTATTTATCAGGGATATTGGATTGTGTGTGTGTGTGTGTGTGTGTGTGTGTGTGTGTGTGTGTGTGGTGTAGGTGTTTTTGTCTAGTTTTGATATCAGAGTAATACTGGCCTCCTAGATTAAATTTGGACATTTTCTCTTCTCTGATTTGTTGGAATAGTTTGAGTAAATAGAATTGGTATTAGTTCTATAAATGTTTGGTAGAATACAGAAGTGAAGCTCTTAGATACTAGGCTTTCCTTTCATTGGCTTTGTATGGGTCTGATTAGGTTTTCTATTTACTGGTAATTCAATCTTGGTAAATTTTATGTGTCCAGGAATTTATTTATTTCTTCTAGGTTTGATAATTTGTTAGCCTTTACTTGTTTGTAATATTCTCCTATAACTCTTGTTGTGTTAGTTGCAATGTCTCCTTTCTCTTATTTTATTTGAGAGTCTTCACTCTTGCTGAGTTTGTCACCCTGCTATGGAGTCCTAGTTGTATTCCTTTTACTCAGAAAAAAAAATGCTTGATATGGTTTTACTTTAAAAAATATGTTATGACTTGTTTTGTAGCCTAATGTATTGTCTATGCTGAATAATTTTCCATGTGCTGTTGAGAATAATGTGTAATCTGCAGCTGTTGGATAGACTGTTCTGCAAATGTATGTACAGTCTATTTTGTCTAGAGTGCAGCTCAAGTTCCATTTTTTTTGTTGCTGTTAATTTTCAAGCTGCCTGACCTGTCCATTGCTGAAAGTAGGGTTTTAAAATCTCCTACTATTACTTTATTGAAGTCAACTTAATTTATATTTATTAATATTTGTTTTATACATTTAGGTGCTCCAGTGTTAGCTACAAATATATTTACTATTGTCATATTGACCCAATACATTTACTATTTTATCACTATCTAATAGCCTTGTCTTTTTTTGCCATTTTTACTTAAAGTATATTTTTATATAAATATAGCTATTCTTGCTCTTTTTTTCTTTTCATTTGTTAAAAAAAAAAAACCTTTCTTCATCCCTTCAATTTCAGTATGTGTATCTTTATAGGGAAAGTAAGTTTCTTGCAGGCAGCACATAGTTAGATACTTTAAAAATGCATGGAGCAACTTGATATATTTTAATTAGAAATTTAGTCCATGGGCATTAAGTAAGAACATACAACTATCATTTTTCACTTGTTTTCTGGTCGTTTTGCAAATTATTTATTCCTTTCTTTCTTTGTGATTTAGTGATTTTTCTCTAGTAGAATATTTTGATTTCTTGCTTTTTATTTTTAGTGTATTTGCTATGGTTTTTTTGGTTACCATAAGGTTTATATAATCATCTTACCACTACAACAAGTTATTTTAAACTGATGATAAGTTAACTCTAACCACAAATAAACAAATCTAAGAAACTCCATACTTTTCTAAATTTCCCCATATTTTGACTTTCAGATGTCTCCATTTACATCTTTTTATATTGCTAATCTAGCGACAAATTGTTATTACTATCATTTTTAATAGTTTTGTATTTTAGTCTTCATACTAAAGATTTGAGTTATCCACACACCAAAATTACAGTATTACAGCATTCTGAACATCTAAGTAACTACTTTTAGTAGTGAGTTTTATAGTGAGTTTTATTCCTTTAGATGTTTTCTTGTTAGATTTTGCACTCTTTTCTTTCAGAGTGAATAAATCTCTTTAGCATTTCTTTAGTACAGGTATAGTACATTTCTTCTCAAACAGAGTTGAGAAAATCTTTATCTCCTATCTCCAATTTATGCATGAAGAACAGCTTTGATGCATACAGTATTCTTGACTGGCAGTTTTTGTTTTTTTCTTTCAGCATGTTAAAAATTTCACATCATTCCCTTGTGGCCTATATAGTTACCACTAAGAAATTTACTGTCAAGTGTATTGTGACTCCTTTACAATGTATTTGCTTCTTTTTTTTTCTTGCTTCTTTTAGGATCCCTTCTTTGTTCTTGACTTTGAATTCCATAATTATATGCCTGAGGGTAGTTTGATTTGAGTTGAAACTGCTTAGTGACTTTTGACCTTTCTGTACTTGTATATTTTTTTATAACTTATTATATTATTGGCTGTATCTCTACCTAAATGTCATCTTGAATTGTGACTCCCATAATCCCCACATGTTGTTGGAGGAAACGGTGGGAAGTAATTGAATCATGGAGGTGGTTTATTTCTCATGCTGTTTTTGTGATAGTGAGTACTTATCAGAAGATCTAATGGTTTTATCAAAGGCAGTTCCCCTTCACACTGTCTCTTGCCTGCTGCCATGTAAGATGTGCCTATGCTCTTCCTTTGCTTTCTGCCATGATTGTGAGGCCTCCCCAGCCATATTGAACTGTGAGTCCATTAAAACTCCTTTTCTTTATAAACTACCCATTGTCAGTTATGTTTTTATTAGCAGCATGAGAACAGACTAATATGCTTTTCTTTAGGCTTGGAAAGTTTTCTATTATTATTTCTTCACGTAAGCTTTCTCTCTCTTTCTAGTTCTCTACTCCCTCTTGAATGCCAATGACACACTTGTTCTTTGATAAATTTAATAGATTCTGTCAGCTGTTTTCATTTTTTTAAATTCTGATTGTGTATTTTCAAATAGCCTGTCTTTAAGCTCACTGATCCTTTCTTCTTTGATCAATGTTCTGTTGTGACCCTCTTAATGCATTCTTCAGTTTTTTTTATTTTATTTTTAGTTCTGGAATGTTTGTTTTAATTTAAAAATATTTTAATCTATTTGTTAAATTTATCTGATAAACTTATGACTTGTTCTCCATGGTTTTTATTTTTCTTTTTAAAGGTTCATTGATCTTCCTCAACAGCTATTTTGTATTCTCTGTCTGAGAAACCACAGATCTATATCCCTCCAGGGTCAGTCACTGGTACCTTATTTAGCCCATTTGGTGAGGTCATATTTTCTTGATTATTCTTGATGCTGTGGATACCTGTTGATGTCTGGACATTAAAGAATTGGGTATTTATTCCAGTCTTCACAGTCTGACCTGCTTATACCCATCCTTCTTCATAGGGCCTTCCAACAATTGATGGATTCTGACTGTTAAAGTTTCTAACCCTGTGATTACAGCCATTATAGCAAAAGAGGGCATCCTAACCCCAAGTGTGCTAATACTGTCTCACAGACTCTGTGGTCTCTGATGCAGATGTATCAGATGTACTTGATACGTCTGCATCAGATGTACTTGATACATCCTAACCAGTCTGTGGTCTCAGATGTACTTGAAAAAGACCAGACCCAGGGATGTTCTCTGTGTTCCAAGGCAGAGACCCTTACTCAATTTTTTCTTATCCTCCTCGGCAGAACAACTTTTTCTCATCTCTGTGTTGCCTGAAGCTGGGAGTTGTGATGTGGGTAATCTTGTGACAGCCACAGTTGATGCTGTGCTGAGTTATATCTAAAGCCCATAGCCTCCCAGATCATCACAGTGCAAGAGCTCTCTCAAGTCCTATGGCCACCATGGACATCCTGACCCTAGAATGTTTTGGGGATCTGAGGCTATTTTACTCAGATGGCAGTGAAGCAGGCTGGGAAACAGATTCAAACTGCTGGGGTGATGGATGCCCTGTCGGTGCCAGGGAAAGTCTAGAATTTTCATCCACAGGCATAAACTTGGAATCAGGGGCCACAGGCATTTGGATGGTATTGTGTTTTTCTGTGGTGTGACTGATGCTGAGTTTCAAAGCAAAGTCTATGCAAACTTTCTTCTTCCCTTAAGCAGATGGAGTCTCTCTCCACACATCACAGCTTGGAGCTGGGGGAGAGAAGGTAAAGTTAATGAGATACTGTTCTTCCTACCATCTTCAATGCATCTTTTTTTTTTTATTATTTTGCTAAAACCAGGTACTGTGATCTCTCAACTCGTTTTCTTATGTCATGTGAAGGTATTTTCTCATGGGAATAGTTGTTCAAACCGATGTTTCTATACGGGCACAATCACTGGAGAATCTGGTGCTGCCATCCTCCAGTGAAAGGAGTCTCTAGTAATTTATGTTGTTGTGTTTCCGTTCATATCTACACCTATAGTAGGTGTACATTTACTGTCCACTTAAGTCATTCATTGCTTACAGAAATCATGAAAACATCAGAATCCTGATGATTCCTTTGCTCTTTACAGTGCTGCAATATGCCAGTACTAAAGCAAGAGATGATTATTTTACCATTTATATGAGTTTAAGGTACATAAAAAAGTCAATACATTATAAAATATGTAAATGCTTGAAGAAATATTTTGACATTAAAAGGGAAGCTATCTCGTTCTAATAAAAATGTTCAAAATTATGAAATTATTTGATTTAACATAAAATTAAACATAAGTTATATAAATGGCCTTAAAGGCAAAGTACTAACAGTGTAATCTGGCAAAATAAAGTGTTTTTTTCCTAAGGCTTTGTAGGAATATAAAAGTGTCTGCCACTATCAATGATATTTTATATGTCACCAATAAAAACAACTGTTTTCCAAGCATTGTGAAACATTGTATTTATGAGTAAGGCCTTGAATTCTTGACAGGTTTGTGACCATTTGAGACAGGAAATCATTGGGTCATTTTCTCATCTATAAAAAACAAGTAACTATTGCAACTGCTAACCATGCTTTAGTGAATGTTGTAGCTGGAACACTAGTAATTTAAATGAGTAAAACAACTGTAACTTTTCAGCTAAATCACATTTCAATTGGCCACATAAGAAATATATAAAACCAAGCAGAAGTATCATCATTCATAAAGAAGTGTTAAAATATACATATAAGTTTCTTTTTTTGTCAAGAAAATCTTGAATTCGAACATAATATTTAATATCATATCACAAATGGATGTATTATTCTGCCCTTTCTTTCTATCAGTGTTCTTATGATTTTTTTTGATTAGCTGTTATCACTTTGCTTTATCGTCTGCTTTTCTATAGTTAATTTGTTGCAATTACAGGTGATGTTATTATTCTTACTATTACTGTTAATATGGAATGAGCTCTTATCATATGCTGCAAAGCTCACTATATGTTTCTTCAGAAATTCACACAGCCTAGAACCAAACTATGGGTCTTTCTTATGCAGAGTTTAATCATGTAACTATTAATCTGTGTTACCTCTTTGTTTAAAGTATGTATGTCTTCAAGGAGTAATTTACCTATGTGTATAGGAAAATAATATATAGGAAGTAATATATAATATCTATAAAAGTGAAAAAAACACTACTATTATAGCCCCCTCTTCACTCTCCCCTGCTATCTTCACCCACACACACACACACACACACACACACACACACACACACACAAATAGTTTTTATGCTAAAGGACAATGCTCAGAGTAGAATGATAACTCCAAGGTTAATTCCAATCAACTCATGGGTTTCATAAAACAAGCAAAACAAATGCAAAAGAGAATTAGCATTAATTATTTGCAAAAGGATATATCTGGAGTAAACTTTGAACTTTGAACATTCACAGGTTCCAACTAATAAAGAACCACCACCGAGGAAGTGAACATTTCAGCAAGGTACAGCCTGAGAAAAATACACTGAGAAACACAAAAGAAGATTAAAAGACACAGGGAAATTTAGGTAAGGCAATCAGTTGACCAATATATAATGAATGTATAACATATATGGAAAAATTTTCTTAATATTGGAGCAATTCAAAAAAGAGAAAATCTCTTGAGATAAAGAATGCATAATTTGAGTAACAATGGGATATAACTATGGAATTATAATAGTAATAAGAAAAAAATTAAAAATAGCAATGAGAACTGTGCTGGCAGAGATGGGGTAGAAATGAAGAAGGGTAATCTCACAGATCTATAGAAGAAATATGAAACATTATAGCCTTCTTATAAAAGTCTGAAAAATGTATAATATGAAAGCTAGTAGAAACATATTTTATATCAATCAATGTGATAAGTAACTGAGTACATTCATAAATAATGGTTAATGCATACCATGAAATATTATGAAAACATTGTATAGTTGTAGCAAACAGGAAGTTGTCAATTATGTTATCCACGGGTGTCCAAATTTTTGGCTTTCTTAACCCACATTGTAAGAAGAATAACTGTCTTAGGCCACACTTAAAGTACACTAACACTAACAATAGCTTATGAGTTAAGAAAAAAAAATCACACACAAAAAAAACCATAATATTTTCAGAAAGCTTAAGAATTTGTATTGGGCCACATTGAAATTGTCCTGGGCCTCATGTAGCTGGAAGCCCATAGGTTGAATAAGCTTGTTATAAAGTGAGTAAAGTATACATAATAAAATCTCCTTAAAACAAGACAGAACAATTTTCCAGTATATGTGATTATACATTTATGTATATATTATGAGCAGCGAAAGGTTTTCCGAAACAACAGAAATTACTTAATAAACAGGAAGAGCTACGGGTGTCGGAAAGGAACAAGAAAATAGGAGAGATGAGTTAGGGTAAATGCCATTCTAGAGACCATTAAAATAGGCTTTCAAAACTAAACAGCATTATGAGCCAGTTAAGTTTCACGGTTCTAAGACTTATCTTATTCTTGGTACACTCAGTAGTTTGTGTTATCATCCCTGAAATTTCTTCTCAATTTCAGACTCATATACAAGTGTGCTTTTGACTTTGATTTGTATGTTTAATAGTCATCTCACATTTGATATGTTTTAAACAAAACTGTTGATTTCCTAGTACAGCCCTATTTATTTCCATCTTTTTCACATCAGGAAATTGCAGTACTATTCTTCCAAATTGTATGGCCCCTCTCAGAAAGTGCTCCCTCCTCCACCCTGAGATTATATCCTGATTCTGGTTTCTTTCACTATCTTGTACAGGCAATTATGCAGGTCCAAGATACCGTGATATCTCACCTGGGTGACTGCAATAATCTCCTGGCCTTTCCCCCTGGCTGCCTGTCTTGACGTCTTTAGAGTCAATTCTCTAAACAAGGGTATAGTGACCCTGCTAAAATTTAGTAACATATTACTGTTTTGCTAAGTCCTTGTCATGGCTTTCAATCTTACATAGAGCAATGCCCATAGATTTGCCAAAGCCTTGGAGGTCCAGCTTACAGATTTCCTCTCTAACCTTACTGTTAAAAATACTCTTGCTTTCACTCATTTTAGCCCAGCCATTATTGCTTCATTACAGCTAATTGAATTCATCAAGTATATTTATTTTCACACCAGGCCCTTAATGTTTGCTCATTCCATTTAGTGTACTTTTCCTCCCGAGAGTTATGCATTGCTACCTCACTTCCTTTAGATCTCTGCTCAAATTTAGCTTGATCAAAGTGTATCTCCTTTGTGAATAATATAAAATGCATTTTCTACCTCACCCCTCACACACCTCATTATTCTCTCTACCCTTCATTATCCCCATTCACATATTCACATACACAAGATAATGAAATAAAATAAATAGGTTGATCAATTGATTGATCAATAGATGTCTCGTCTCTCCAAGCAAACCTTCTTGTCAACCACATATATAAGACTTTGCTTTTGGTAAAAGATAGGTAAAATATTAGAGTTAAAAAAAGATATTTAATAGCTAAAAATGTTTAATTTCTTATTTTTTTCCAAAATAGTCCTCTTTTTATGGCTGCCTTATTGTTTTATGTAATGACTGTTATAATGTCTAGAACTATCTCCTCTGACTCCCCAGTATATACACACATTCTCTTCATCATCTCCCTCCCATGTTTGAAATATGTCGAACATCCTTTTTCTCATTTCATTCTTACTGCCACCACCTTAAGAAAACTATCTCTTGTTATCTTTCTCCTAGATTTCATGGACCCCATGTATTTTCCTTTCATAAGCGTATCTGTCACAATTTCCTAATAACCTTGTAAAACCTAGTGAAATGTGTGATATGCAGAACTTTTAACCTTGCTTTTGCAGCCCCTTGCTCTTTAAATACCCTGACTATATCTTCTACTCTTCAATCCTGTTTCTTTTTTCAAGGACTAAATTAAAATGTTAATGTTATTATATTTTCCCCCTAGGTATATTAGCTAAGATTGACTTTTGTTTTCTTTTTTTTTTTTGGAGATGAAGTCTCACTCTGTCTCCCAGCCAGGCTGGAGTGTAGTGGTGCAATCTTGGCTCACTGTAACCTCTGCCTCCCAGGTTCAGGTGATTCTCCTGCCTCACCCTCCTGAGTAGCTGAGATAATAGGTGCATGCAACCATGCACAGCTAATGTTTGTAATTTTTGTAGAGATGGGGTTTCACCATGTTGGTTAGCCTGGTCTCAAATTCCTGACCTCATGATCTGCCTGCCTCTGCCTCCCAAATTGTTGGGGTTACAGATGTGAGCCATACTTGGAAGATTGACCTGTTTTGTAAACTCACAGTATTTTAAACTTTTTATCTTATTCAGCTTGATAAAATAAATATTTGCATATATAGCAAAAGCAGGTACATTTTAAAGAAGATAAGCTATTGCATACATCTTTATATATCTAAAAGACTCATAAGCTCAGCAAAAAAAAGAAAAGTGTATCTTCAGAGAGTAAAAATTTCTATGACAAAATTTAAGCTTAAATGGCAAATTGAGTGAAATATAATCACAATATGACCAATGAATGTTAAATTTTACCTGTTGAAGAATGAGAAATAGATAACAGTGCATTTAAAACTATAAAGAAAATGGATGATGAGCATGCTGAAAATATATTATTCACAATCTATTAATATTATAGCTTTATTTCACCTATTTTTCTCTAGATAGATTCTAAAATTATTTTTAAATTAAAAGGCATTGTAGCACTAATGATTTTCTTGGTTTATGGGGACTTTTTAAACTCTGTGTTTGTAAACAGTCTGTCCAGTGACTAGGTCAGAGTTTCCAACAGTAAAGGCGCTTCATCTAAATAATCATCCCCATCTGTGAGGTTCTACTTTTATCTAGGGCCAATGCAAATGACTTTGCTCTGCTGTGTGTGTGTGTGTGTGTGTGTGTGTGTGTGTGCTGCATACAAATATTCTGCACTTGGCACTCTCAGTAGCATCCTGCCTTCTGCTGGGAAAGATTGCAGAGATTTGTATAAAAGTTTGCTTCATATCTTTCTCTGTTTTTATTTGTATTTATGTACTTCGAGGTCAGCTTCACTCAAGAGGAGTCAGGTATTATTATGATAATCTCACAAAAGGGCATTACACTTCTATTTAATGCATTTTGTAAATCTCTTCCTTCCTTTGTAGAAACTACACACCAAGATGTACATAGGAAAAATGAATTCAGTAATGTAAATAAATTCTTTAAACAACTTCAGCTTTTACAAAAGTAACCTGACAAGTATTTCACCTGACAGTCCATCCTATGAGCTTATTATCTTATTTTAGTAAAATATTGTTTGGTGGTTATGTAGGAATTCATGGTCAAATATTCATGATCTTCTAATATTTGGTCTACTTTCCTCTACAATTGGAAGTAACTTTGGATTAATTAAGCATCTTTGCTCTCCCTATGACTCAAATATTTACACATATGACCCCATAGCATCTGTTCAAATATTTTCTTCTTTATATCTCCTTTGAGATGTCATTATCTTAGTCCATTTTGTGCTGCTGTATAGCAAAATATCTGAGACTGGGCAATTTATAAAGAACAGATGTTTATTTCTCACAGTTCTGAAGGCTGGGAAGTCCAAGATTAAGACTCCCACAGTTTCAGTTGTCTGGTGAGGTTGCATCATTTGAAAGAGAACACTGTGTCCCCACAGGCAAAAGAGCTGAGGAGCAAGTTAGCCAAACCCTGCATGAAGCATCTTTTATATAGCCTTTGGACTCATTAACAAGAAAGAAACCCTCATGGCATAATCAACTGTTAAATATCCCACCTCTTAAAACTATCACATTGATAACACCTGAATTTTGGAGGTAGCATATTTAAACTATAGTCACATGTGTATTTTAAACTGTTTAGATAAATCAGTTTATAATTCAAAATAATTTTTAAAATTTCCATTCATTTTTTTCATGTAACACATGTGATAGCTACAAAAAATATAATTTGTCACTTAGCAATTGAGATACTCGAGAAAAATGGTTCAAAAACAAATTGCATGTGGTAGACACTGGATGAAATGCAAAAAAGAGACAAAAATAAGAAAAGTGAAATAGTTTTACTCAAGATTATTATACTTACTTAAATCCACATTCACTTGTAAAGGTACAAGAATCATATATACTCAAGGATTTGTTAATATCTATGAAAAAGGCTTAGAAAAAAATTTAAAAGCTCAGGCAACAGAGACTGAAATCGAAATACTAACTCAAAAGCTAGAGAAACTGTGGTCTATGGAGCTGATGACACACTGTGACAAAAGGAAGTATCATGAAGTTTATTGTTACAAAACAGAAGGCAAGAATCCTTTATGAAAGAAAAGAAAATCTATCAGACTTATAAACAGTTTTTAAAAAAGCATATTAACCTATTTCACAGAATGTACCAAAACAAACATGGAAGGAGGAGTAGATTTAAAAAGTTATAATTATTAACAATGCTCTGAATTAAAGAATCAATGTATGATGTTTCATTGTTGCATAAGAATCATTCAAATACCAAAAGGAAAAACACACAAAAAAGGAAAACCATAGTAAACAAATATTTTTAAAATGGTATAAAAACAACAAATATGAACAACAAAAGTAAAATCAAATGATTCACACATACAATCCAAACATATATAACAAAACCTACACAATTTTTACCACTTTTACTTCCATTGCTAATATTTCATCCATACAACTCTCATCAAGATTACCTGAAATAATTCAATAATTTCTATATAATTGAATATTTTAGATAACAGTGCTAGATTGTGTTTATTGAGTAGTTAATACATATCTGCTATTTTCCAAATATTGTCTCATCAAATCATCACAAAATCCCATGAAGTAAGAACATTTCCTATTTAACAAAGAAGAATATAGAGATGTTGAACCAATGATCAATACTGACTCAGTGCTGTAAAGACCAAGGTCTGTCTTTCAGCAGCGTATAGGCTTATGAACACAACTTATATTGCCAAACAGAAAAAGGATGAAAAGAACGAAGCTTCATTTTCTTTCTTAATTGAGAGTGTAATATTAATACTTAGAGTCAGTCTAAAAATAATTACAAAATAAAATGTGACACCTATGTTATCTATAAGTAAAGACATATATATATATACTGGTGAGTCTTCTGGGCCCCTTCTTGCATTTGCTAAGGAGTTTCTCAAGGAGTTTCCCATTGATGTCTTCTACAGTGTAGCAAGTTTCCCCACCTAATCCTCATTGGTGTCATTCTGATACACACACTGATTCTCTAAGCCTGATTATTTCCTCTGGTGTCACTCTCCCCCTTCTCCTTATAGTCCGTTCCTAACAGAGGTGGTCAGATTATTATGCAAAAGTGTGAGATATTTTGCTGCTCAGAACTGTTTAACATAATTCGCTCAGAATAAAATTCAGCTTCTTAACAGTGTCCTGAAAAAAACTCTATAGAATTTGTCTTACATCTCTAGTCTCATCTCCCAATGCTTTTCATTTATTCTAGCCACTCCAGCATAGACTCTTTGCTCTTCATCCTTTACTCTGGTATCCTGACACTTAATTGTTTTTGCACATTCTCAGCTACCACCCTAATATTCAGATGTTATCCTTCCCCACAGCTGTACCTTATCTCCTTTATATCTCTGTTTAAATGTTGATTTTCTGTGAGGTACCCCTAGGACTTCCTATTTCCTCTTCTTGCACTTGACCTCTCATATATATGTATATTGTACTGTTTACCAACAGATATGATTAGCACCTTAAAGAGTGTATAGGACATAAATGGGAGCTCAATAAATATTTGCTAAATAAATGGATGATTTTGTGCCTCTTAATACAAGAGTTTAGATGCTTTGGTTATCTTCATCCTTATTAGCTCTTTCCAGTTACATCATTCTCACTTTGATGTGGCCCTAATTCTATCCTATCTAGTCCTCACTTATCTTCTGTACTGTGGAGACCTAAATTTTGCAAGAGCACCTGAGCATTGGAGGCACCAAGAAGGGAAGGAATATTGGATTATTTACTGATTCTTAGAATAAAATTTTAGTTATTTCTAGTATCTGTGTTATTCCTTCAACTAGTTAAAGTGACTCTTCATTAATGCATAATGTTTTCCACCAGTATACGATGAAGATTCAAGTAATAAACACTCCATGTAATATAAAGTGCATTATAGATTTTATGCAGACAGCCTTAATTTAAATTATTTTGGCTGCTGCCTACCAAATGTAATTGAGTTACTGAAGTGATGCCTTTACCAACAGAGTGAAATCATACATGAAGAATTTTGTGAACCATGTAGATTTATTCATATTAGTTCCTTTCTTTAGAAAATCAAACTGTGCATTAATTTTGCTTAATTTAATTTTCCTTGAGAAAGAGTGTACATGACTTTTTTTACTATTCATTTGTTGATGCCTTTGTTAAATGAACAAATAATTACTGGGCATCTGTTTGTGATAAGCAGTGGAATTTCATAAAGTTGAAACTTGCCATGGGATTTCAGTGATAAAGATACAGATAACCAATTAACTCTAACTAAATACCGGACACTATAGGGAGAACTTGGTATACAAATAAGAGATAGAATATTAACCAATTTAACCCTAATCACATCTCCCAAATTCCAGTCTCTTAGTGTTTCTTATTATAAATGAGAAATGAAGAAAGAAAGAAGAAAGAAAGAAAGAAAGAAAGAAAGAAAGAAAGAAAGAAAGAAAGAAAGAAAGACAGTTAATTTGCTGAAGGCCATATTGCTCCTTTTTGAAAGCTGAAGTCAAGAGTATCTGAGATCATTTAACTCTAAAATCCCTGTTATAACAGACTAAATTCTACCCCCTTGAACGTGAATAAACTTAATTTCTACCAACAAAGACCTTACAGTATAACAGAAAAAAATGAACAACTAAAATATTTAATACTATGGTATAAGTTGGTATATATTCTGTAATAAAAATTTGTATGGAGATTTATAGAAACTCAGATTAAGAAGTAACTTTAAAAAGGGGTAAGAGTTGGTAGCAGAGAAAGCTGAAGAGTAACAATGACCTAGCTGTATGGGAAATATTATTTAATAAGCAGGTCTAACTCATTCTAGGAAATGAGAAAAAACAACTGTGATGAATTATTAGATAACTTTGTAAGGTCAATTCCAATTCTCTGGGAGTTACATCTGTCTCTTTCTCCATGAAATTGCAATCTTATTACTCTGACGTTTGAATGTCTATTTTTGGAACATATAACTTTATAAACATGTGAAGACTGGAAGAGAAAGCACTCATATTCACAAAATGAATCTTATATTCATTGTTAACGTGTCTCATTTCCCTCCTTCTAAATACAAGTAGTACCTTTCAATTCCATATACAGTAAAAGATAATTGGGTACTTGGAAATAACATAACCAAAATGAGAGCCATGAACATCCCATTGTCAGTCTGTCGCATTAATAAAAGTGCACTCATCTTGCTTTATTTTAAATATGCCATGTGAGAAAATTTTTAAAAAGCAATCCAGCACCCCTGGTATGCACCATTGTTCTTTTTATTACCAGGTTATTCTCTAATGCAAAAATCACAGATGTTGACCAAAATTAAAGTAATAGTTCACTCTCATAAAAGCAGTGGTTTGCAGATTGCTTAGATAATGTGATAGCTATGAACATGACCATCTGTTTTATGTCCAGCCATTAGTAATATGACTATTTTTATTTGATTAAAAACCTTACACAATCAGCCACTCAAAAAGTTTTTGTTAAAATATTTTTACATTAAATAAGATTGCACCTTATGTTGTCAACCTTGGATGTTACGCTACATATTTTCCATTAATCTCATGATAGCTAGAATTATGGAAAATTATTCTGTGTACCTCTCTCTTCCTTCTAGATATGGTGCTAAAACACGTGTATAGTTTGGTAGAGATAAAAAGTAATAAAAAATTCTCAACTTTTAATTTTTGTAATTGATGCAAACTAAGAGAAATAAATATCATAATGAATCTACTTCCTCTTTTCCCCAAATTCTAGACATACAGTTGTATTGGACTGTGCAAATACAAATTCTCCAAATATATTAAGTTCTCACTTTATGTCAGTGACTTTCTTTGTATTAGAAATGCAGGTGTAAAAGAAAGACAAATCTCAGTTCTCATGGAGTTTCACAGATAAAAGAAAAATATACAGAGTCAAACTACTCATGTAGTTATGAGTGCCATGTGGACAATAAAACAGTGATATGAGAGAAAGTGACAGCTAGATTGATTTGGAGAGATGGGTATGTTGCATTTTAGTTTTGAAGAAGCCATTCAAACAAGGTAACTTTTAGTTGTTTCCTGACCATGAGAACAACTTATTTTTTTCTGTTAGAATACATTCTAAATTTGTGCCATGAAACATGAGAGTCAATAAAAACAGACAAAACCAATGTCTGCTCATCCTAATAATACCACATTTTCCTTAGTATACTCAGCCATGCTAGCCTGTATTTCTGATATTTTGAAAGTAGAAATATTACTTGTGGATTGCATATGAAAGCAGAGCAATCATACATGCCTACATGTGATAGATAAAGACAAGAGAAGAAACACTGCTGACTTCTTGGGATTTGGACTTGAGTAACTGGAATGATTTTACAAACATTTACTGAAGGAAATATGTTCCAGTCCTTTCCTTTCCTTTTTTCTCATCTCCTGTGTTTTCCTTTCCCTTTTTCCTCTTCTTTCTATTTTCCTGTTTTCCTTCTCCTTTTTTCTCTACATTTCTTTCCTCCTTTCCTTCCTTCCTTCCCTCTCTCCCTCCCTCCTTTCCTCCCTCCCTCCCTCCCTCCCTCCCTCCCTCCCTCCCTCCCTCCCTTCTTTCCTTCCTTCCTTCCTTCCTTCCTTCCTTCCTTCCTTCCTTCCTTCCTTCCTTCCTTCCTTCCTTCCTCTCTCCTTCTCTCTTCCTATTTCTTTCTCTTCAGGATATGTTTTTATATATTTGCTTTAAAAATAATTTTAAATATTGAGGTGGCTCTGAGTCTTCTCTCCTATTTCTCTTTACCTCTGTCTCCTCTAAATCAGTGACAAATCCCTTTAAACAAACATTGATTTTTTTGTTATTTATATCAATACTTCTCAACCATCTGCTTATGCTCTTTTTAATAAGTGCATATGTATTTGAATTATGAGACAAAATAGAGAAAATGAAGAAGGAAGAAGATGTTTGTGACCCATATAACTAAGAAACATTAAAAAGTTAACATTAAAAATTATGATTGGCAAAATAAGTGAATAGGCATGTCACAAGAGACTATTTAATAACAAGATGATCATATAAAAAAGTGTTTAATTTCATTTATTAAGGAAATGCAAATTAAAGCTATGAGGAGAAATCAATAAACAACAGAATGTCTAAAATTAAATGATTGAAGATTAAAGTGTTAGAAGGAAGGCAGAATAACAGAAGCCCTCAATAACCCTCAGCCTGCCATCAGGATTTTATATTATTGTATATATATATATATATTGGCTATATTTATAAATAATGAACATACTTGTTCTTTGTAACTCAGAAATTTCACATCTAGGGTTTGTATCTATATTAGTTTTTTCTCACACTGCTAATAAAGACATATCTGAAATTTGAAAATGTACAAAATAAAGAGGTTTCTTAGACTTACAGTTCCATATCACTGGGGAGGCCTCACAATCATGGCAGAAGACAAAGGGGAGCAAGTCACTTCTTACATGGATGGCTGCAGGTAGAAAAAAAGAGCTTCTGCAGAAAATCCCTTTTTTAATCTCATCAGGTCTTGTGAGACCCATTCACTATCATGAGAACAACATGGCAAAGACCCACCTCCATGATTCTGTCATCTCCCACCAGGTCCCTCTTACAACATGTGGGAATTATGGGAGCCACAAGATGAAATTTAGTTGGGGACACAGAACACCACCATATAATTCCACCCTTGGCTCTTCCCAAATCTCATATCTTCACATTTCAAAATGAATCATGCCTTTCCCAGAATCCCCAAAAGCCTCAACTCACTTCAGCATTAACTTGAAAGTCCACAGACCAAACTCCCAACCAAGACAAGTCCCTTCCACCTATGAGTCTATAAAATAAAGAGCAAGTTTGGTATTTCCGAGATACAATGAGGGGACAGACATTGGGTAAATACAGCCATTCCAAAAGGGAGAAATTGGAGAAAGCAAAGGGGATACAGGCCCCATACAAGTCAAAAATCCAGTGGGACATTCAAATTCTAAAGCTCCAAAATGATCTCCTGTTACTCTATAGTTCACATTCATGTCATGCTGATGCAAAATGTAGGTTCCCATAATCTTGGACAGCACTGCCTCTTTGACTTTTCAAGGTACAGCCTCCTTTCCTGCTGCCTCCATGGGCTGGAATTGAGTGTCTGCAGCTTTTCCAGGTGCATGGTGTAAGCTGTCAGTGGATCTACAACACTGGAGTTTGGAGGACAGTGGCCCTCTTCTCCCAGCTTCACTAGACAGTGCTCCAGAAGGAAAATGTGTGGAGGTTCCACCTGACATTTTCCTTCTTCATTGCCCTAGCAGTGGTTCTCTACAGGACCCCACCCCTACAGCAAACTCCTGCCTAGGCATCCAGGCATTTCTATACATCTTCTGAAATCTAAGCAGAGATTGTTAAACCTCAATTCCTAACTTCTGTGCACTCACAGTCTCAATACCATATGGAGGCTGCCAAGGCTTGAGGATTCCACCCTCAAGCTGAAATGGCTTCATTGTCTAGGTTGTATAACATGGGTCTTTATCTTAATTGAGAAAGAATTCAGGACATGGTCACACACAAGGAGTGAGTTTAGGAATGGAAAGTTTAATAGACAAAGAAGAAAGAGAAAAAGTGTTTTCTCATGTTGAGAAAGCAGGTCACTCAAGAGAAGGTCTGTGGTTTGTGGTGGGATGCCACTGATTTTGCACAGAGGCTTGAGGAAGCAGTGGTTGATTTTCATAGGATCCAAACCATTTGTTTGACCAGGTGTGTCATTTATATAGCCCAAAAAATACAGGCTCTCCCACCCTAGTTTTTCTATTATGCAAATGTGGCCACTACCCAGTGTTTGCCATGATGATTACACACATGGTTTTACTTGGTGACCACATGATACCCGCACAGGTGGTGACAAGGTAAAGAGAGCAAGAAGCAGCATATTGAATGTACCTGCTTTCCAGGTACAGCTGCTGACATTTACATATAAAAGCTTCTAGTTTGCATATCAATGCCTGAATCTTCAGGTTGCTTTCTCTTAGAGAAGAAGTGTTTTGGGGCTGCTTCTTATTAAAAGAAAATTCTACCAATAGCTCTTACCCTTTCTAACTGCCTATGAATAATTTCTTAATAACTCCTGTATTATTTCCCTCTCAAGAGACATAACCATAATGGCTGTTAGAGGGTGTTGGACAATTATTCTTTCTGGGTATTGCCTTCTGAAAAGGGGCATCATGTTGTGGGGCAGCAGTTGTGGCTTCTCCTGAGGTTGATGTTAAGAGCTCTCAGAAAAATGGCGTGGCTATGTGTGGCTCTGTTTGCAGCATCATTTAGAGTTTGATTGCTTCTAGGTGAAAAGAGATACGTTTTATAAAACAGTTTAAAATATAGGGTTAGAATATGAGTATTAAGATTGCTGCTGCTAGTGGAGGTCCTATAGACCCCAATTTTAACATCTGTTAGTTTCACCAATGGATTGTAATACTGGTTTGCCTCCACTAGAAGTTACTGTACATTACCAGAGACATTAATATACAAGTAACATTCCTTGAGAAACACATACATCTTTCCACTTTGATTTGCCATTAGGGAATAATTTTAGGTTATGCCATTTTTATAAGTTGTGATATAATTGGAAAAAATATATTATTGAGTGGCTAAAATAACTTTAGTGTTATTCTTGGGAATTTCTTTTAAATATTAAATTTTTTTATGACTTTCACAGCCCTCTTACAACATACTCAAACTTTCTGACTTGTCCTAAACATCCTCCCTTTAAACAGTCATTTCCTTTTAGTACAAGAATTTAACATACAAGATCCTTTCTTATATAAAAAGCTTTCTTTATAACCTTCTTTTCATAGCTTAGAGTGCACCATATTATCAGTCATCAATAAAAAGGTCTATGAAGCTCAGAGATAATAAAATTTTTATGCTTCTTGTTTATAACTATCACTTTTGCTATAACCAATACAACCTTGACTAAATATTTTCTGCAATTATTAATCCTGTTAAAAGATAAAAATTAGGCAAAATATTTTAACAATGGAATTTTACAATCAGAATTTCACATTGTGGGTGCCACTGTGTATAGTTCTACTGCAAATAGTGAGTGAATATAATTCCTGCCAGAGTGGTGTAGTAAATAATTTCTGTTTAAAACTTTACTTGCCAAGATACAACATTTCTCTTGGGTATCTACTAAGTTACAATTGCAAACTTACATATAATTAAAATCTTCTTGAAAATTGCATTAAAAAGAGGTTCTAACATTTGGGAGCACATTCTGAAAGGGCTGGTAGAAATAATACAAAGTATCTGGTGAGGTAAAGATGGGAATGAGTAATATCAGTAGCCATCATTCAGTTTCTTCTCTTTTATAATTTTTCACCTCAAGATCTTCTATTTTTTCATGTTGATATTAAGAACATTCCTCTGGGCGGTCACGGATTGCTTCTTCAGCTCTTCAGGCTTTAATTTGAGTATGATGTTTTCAGAAGCTGATACCTGTAACTTTTACTGTGGAGGGTGTTGAAAGAAGAACAGTATAGGGCCTCTCCCAGCTTGAGTTTAGGGAACAAGAAAGAGGGGAGAGTTTTCACTAACATCAAATCTCTTGGGTTAAATGGAGATGGTCCTATTTACTAGGGTTGGGCTTCTGCTGGTTGTGTCAATTCCTGAGAGAAATGAGCTTCAGAAGTTATATGATTAACCAATGTAGAGGTTGCCCGAAAACAATCTGTGAATACCTTGATTAGTTTTATCCTTTCCTAAGTGAAAAGGTTGGTGAAAGATCTTAAGGATTTTCCACGGGCTGAAAGCTGGCAGGTAGAGTTTGCCATCCTCTGACTGTAGCCATCCTGGGGGATGAAAAGTATACCCTTGAGAAGTCACCCATTCTATTTCTGCAGGGGAGAACTGAGGTTTGGTTTCTCTTATGGAACCTTCCTAGATTAGAAGGGCTTGAAGTTTGTTAATCCCCTGAGGATTCCTTGCCTTTGACTTAGCTGCCTTTACAGCTACCCTATTTCCTTTGGATACTTCATCTGTTACCTTTTGATCCCTATAATGCATTCCTGCTATTTCTTGTGGAAGAAAAACTTGGGATAATAACCTGTTAATTTCCTGGTGTTATTTTATAGAAGACCCATTAGTGTTAAGGAAATGTCTTTTCTTGTAAATGGAAAAATGAGCATGGAGAACCAAGAAAGGGTATTCAGAGTCAGTGTACCTGTTAGCTACCTTTCCCTTGCTTAATTTAAGTACTCTTGCAAGAGCTTTGGTTCAGCTAATTGAGTGCTTGTGTCTGGGGAAAGACATTATTTAGAGTGACTACTGCTTATCCTGCCATATGTATTTCTTGCTTTACTGGCTGTTTGTTAGCTAATAGCTCCCACCAAGAGGACAGTAATTTTGCCACATTAGGTGGGGTATAAACAGTTATCTCCTAGGGTTAATTTGAAGGCTTTTCTAACTAATAGTGTTATCATGACTATGGTTTGGAAACGTGTAGAGAATAGATCCCCCTAACTGCAACTAAGAGGTTGAGAAAATTGTTAGATTACATTTTATCCTGGGGCACCCCTTACGGTCGTGCTATAAGAAGAGGGGAGGACTGGATTAGAGAAGAGAAAAGAGAGAGATGGGCTTTAGTGTTTAGAAGGAGGTCTACTTTTATTCCTTCAATTTTCAGAATCACCCAGGGCTCCTGTGCTGTAATGGCAGTTTGAGCAGTTGGAGCAGGTTTGAGCCCTAGAACCTGTCAGTCCTGCTGGACCATCTATGAGACTGGTTCTGACCCTGGTGACCTCCAACTCTGGGGACAGTTTGATCTTCAGTGGTCTCCACCACAGGCTGGGCAGGGTCAGGGTGCCTTCCTCATGCTGTTTTGTCATGCTTCCTAATATGCCCTGGCTTGCCACACTGATGGTGACTAGTGGATGTGCTTCAAGGATCCTGGTCTTTGTAAGCATACAAAGCAGCTACGAGAGACTTTGTCCTTCTTCTGAACTTTCTCTCTTTGTTTTGGGCATCTTCCTGGTCCTTATTATAAAAGACCAAAGTGGCCACCTTTAGGAGGTTCCGTAAGGTGCTATCTGGTACTATAGCTTGCTTCTGTAGTTACCTTCTAACATCAGGAGCTGCCTGTGTAATAAACTTACCCTTTAGAATGAGCTGTTCCTTATCAGGGGATAAGGAGATGTGCTCTATTAGTACCATTCTCAGTCTTTCCATAAAGGCTGCAGGATTCTCATCTGGCCTTTGGTCTATCATAGACAGTTTAGAGGCATTGAGAGGTCTGACCTTAGTTCTTCACAGGCCCTCTAGAATGCATATGAAACAGTGCTTCCTTTTCCATTCATCTGGAGAGCTATAGATGTCCCAGTCAGGATTGGCAAGAGGAAATACTTTCTTTCCTATTGGGAATGGTGTTTTTGCTATTTCTCTTTTCTTCCCTTTTAGTGCATTATACGAGAAATTGCTCATCTCCAAAATCATTTGCTGCCTGCAGAGTTGCCTGCTTTTCAGATGTGGTTAGAGTTTGGCTTAGGAGCAGCATAGCGTTCTTCCATGTGAGGTGAAACACCTGAGTTAAATTCTGGAAAGCTTCTATATACCTATTGAAGTTGCCAGAAAATTGAGCTGAGTCTTCCTTTATTTTCCTAAAGTCCTCTAATGGGAAGGGAACATGAGGTGGCCCCAAAAAAGAGGAATTCTCAAATGTTTCCTCTGAAAATTGCTTATCTAATTCTGGGGAATTATTCTCTCTAAGCCTGCTGGATGTGCCTGTTAAAAAACATGCACTTGTGTGTTTATTGCAGCAGTGCTTACAATAGCAAAGACTTGGAACCAAGCAAATGCTCATCAAGGATAGACTGGATAAAGAAATTATGGCACATATACACCATGGAATACTATGCAGCCATAAAAATGATAAGTTCATGTCCTTTGCAGGAAAGCAGAGGGGAGGAATGGAAACCATCATTCTCAGCAAACTGACATAAGAACAGGAAACCAAACACTGAATGTTCTCACTCATAAGTCAATGTTGAACAATGAGAACACACAGACACAGGGAGGGAAGCATCACACACTAGGGACTGTAGGGGGCTGGGAAGCTAGGGGAGGGATAGTAGAGAGTAAGCATATAGGGGAAGGGTAGCATTAGGTGAAATACCTAATGTAGATGACAGAGTGATAGATGCAGCAAACCACCTGGCATGTGTATACCTATGTAACAAACCTGCACACTCTGCACATGTACCCCAGAACTTAAAGTATAATAATAATTTTTAAAAAGTGTTTTAAAAAGCTGGGTTGATTTTACAACTCTTGCAAAGGTTTAGTAAAAATGTCATGCCTTTATGAAAAAAAAAATGGTTGCTTTATCTTCAAAAAACAGTTAAACAAGTTTGAGTGTTTTAGAGTGCCCTGCAGAACTACAAGCTGAAAATAGTCTGTAACACACCTAGAAAAATAAATGAGAATAAAAGCATCCTATTAGTCTCCCCTTCTTTCATTGTGACCAAGGGTGAAGGAGAAGTGAGTGTGAGCCTCCCCTTTCTCTCTGATTCCTGGATCCAGGCACCATGTTCAATGGGCCACCCATGGTTGTAGGCATGCTCCTCCAAACCATGGAGCCAGATCAACTCAGTGATGGGATTACCCATGCTTTACTCACCCAGCCTTAGCATATCTGCCTGTGTGATCTGCTTGGCTCCTTGAATCTCCAGAAAAACTGTCACTTTAGGCAAGGCTTCTTTAATGGAGGCAATGTGCTAGATTGCCTGCCATTATGGCCCATGGTAAAATATTTACCCTTAGAAAAATGGTTCCCGTTAAATTCTGAACTTATTATCCCCTTACTAATTAAATACTGTTCTAACTGGAGACAGAATAGGTACCTTAAATGAAAATAGGGACCTGATGGTGATTTTTCCTGCCTTTGGGACAGTATTGGCACTAACATTTGGCTATGGAAGACACTTTACTCTTAATTGTTGAAGGCAGAGCTTTTGTATTCATTGAAGGGGGCTTTACTAGTAGCACAAAAAGAGAGGGAAATTAGGAAGCTGCAGTGAAGGACCCACAATGCACCTTTTGAAGAGGATTTTTATTTCCATTAGTTAGTGCTGTTGGCTTATAAATATCATGTTCTGTTGGCTTATAAATATCATGTGCATATCAGGGAAATGGTGGAGAGAGTGACTCTTATTGAGTTACTGTAGCATTTGCCAATCTTTCCTAAGAGAACTGTTTCCCTGAACTGTGAAATTTCCCACACATTGTACACACAAAGACATGGCAACTGCAGATACAAAAGAAAGAAAATTTTACAGCTGGATAGCTGGAGACCAATTATCAATACCCAGATCGGCTGTCAGAAGTTGGCTTCAGTTCAGAAGCCACTGAATAAGAGCAGAGTAAGCCCTACCCAGAAGTTCTCAGTTGTCCCAGAACATCTCCCAGCCTCACACAATGGCTAGGAACTCCATAAAAGGAAACTGATTTAAAGAGTGTCTTGAGATTAAAGGACAGATTTGAGGTTCACTCTATACTCACCACTCTGATGTTTCTATCATGTGTTCTGATCCCAATCACAGATGAGCCCCCAAATGAAATGGCTCTGTTGACTGGGGTATATACCCTGGTTCTTTGTCTTGGTTGAGAAAGAATTCGGGACATGGACACACTCAAGGAGTGAGTTTAAAAGCAGAAAGTTTAATAGACAAAGAAGAGAAAGAACAAAACTTCCTCATGCTGAGTAAGTGGGTTACCCAAGAGAGGGTCTCCAGTTTGGGATGGGATGCAGTTGATTTTGTACAAAGGCTTGAGGTGTTGGTTGCTTTACATAGAGTCCAGGGGATTGGTTTAACCAGGTATGCCATTTACATAGCCTATGAAATGACTGGCCCTCCCATCCTAGCCTTTTATTATGCAAATGTGACCACTCTCTGGTAGTCACCATGATGCTGAGGGACTGTGTTAAGGAAAAAACCTTCTCTACCCAAGTCCATAAGGGCATGATTTCAAAGGCAGGAGTTTCCCATCGCCATGCCTCCATCCACACCACCATCCGGGAACCTAGAGTTCTTTGTCTGACTTTCCCTAATGTGGGTTAGGTGGAAAATCCAGGTGTGCTCCTTTGTTTAAAAAGCCCACTGAAAGCTCTGGGAGAAGGGGCCTCTGTAGTCAAACCGGTATCAGAGTGAAAGATCAATCACTCCAGTGGAAGTTTGAAAGAACTCCTCTAATTGAATGAGAACATGAATGGGGTGGGAATAACTTCAGGGTTAAATTCCCCATGCTTCTTATCTATATGGATTCCTCCCTTGGATCCCCTCCTAGCACAGCTTTAGTAACTCGCTCTAGCGCTCTCTCTCTCTCTCTCTCTCTCTCTCTCTCTCTCTCTCTCTCTCCCCCCCCCCCCCAGTAAATTGCTTCTCTGCTAAACTCTTTGGGTTCACGACATCTATTCAAATGGTAAGCTCACCACAGCTCCAGGGCCTCTTCCCCATTCCTGGGATAAGAGAGGTCAAGGACCTGGGCATATCAGGCTAGGAAACTAAGAGCATCTTTGGTACATCCTGCTCCCTCCCTCCAGCTACAATGCCTGCATGTGTGGTTTAACCCAGCAGCTGCCTTGATACTGGTACACATGATGACAAGGTAAAGAGAGGGAAAACTACCATATTGAATGTATCTGGTTTCCTGGTACAGTTGCCAGCATTTCCACATAAAAGCTTCTAGTTTGCTTATCTGTTCCTTACTCTTTGGGCTGCTTTCTGTTAGAGAAGAAATAGTTTCGGGCTCCTTTTAATTTGAGGAAAATCCCACCAAGAACACTTTCATTTCTTCCAGCTGTCTGAAAATAATTTCTTAATAGTTCCTGCATTAAAGCCACAGCCTGAGCTCTATATTGGCCCCTTTCAGCCACCAGTGGAGCAGCTGGAATGCAGGGCACCAAGTCTCTTGGCTGCACACAGCACAAGGACCCTGAGCCTAGCCCACAAAACCACTTTTTCCTTCTGGGACTCAAGGCCTGTGATGGGAGGGGCTTCCCTGAAGGTCTCTGACATAGCCTGGTGACATTTTTCCCCATGGTCTTGAGGATTAACCTTAGACTCCTTGATATTTATGCAAATTTTTGTAGCCAGCTTGAATTTCTTCTCATCAAAGGGGTTTTTCTTTTCTATTACATTGTCAGGCTGCAAATTTTCTGAACTGTTATGCTGTTTCCTTTTAAAACAGAATGCTTTTAACAGCACCCAGGTTACCCCATGAACACTTTTCTGCTTAGAAATTTTTTTCCACCAGGTACCCCAAGTCATCTCCCTCAAGTTCAAAGTTCCGCAAATCTCTAGGGCTGGGGCAAAATGCTGCCAGTCTCTGCTAAAACATAACAAGAGTTACCTTTGCTTCAGTTCTCAATAAGTTCCTCATCTGCATTTGAGACCACCTCAGCCTGGATCCTATTGTTTATATCACTATCAGTATTTTTGTCAAAGGCCATTCAAAAAGTGTCTAGGAAGTTCCAAACTATCCCCTATTTTCCTGTTTTCTTCTGAGTCCTCCAAACTGCTCCAACCTTTGCCTGTTATCCAGTTCCAATCCTCCACATTTTTGGGTATCTTTTCAGCACTGTCCCACTACACTGGTACCAGTTTACTGAATTATTCTGTTTTCAAGCTACTGATAAAGATGCACCTGAAACTGGAAAAGAAAGAGGTTTTTATTGAACTTTCAGTTTCACAAGCCTTGGGAGGCCACATTCATGGTGGAAGGCAAAAAGGGGCAAGTCACATCTTATGTGGGTGGCAGCAGGCAAAAGAAAAGCTTGTGCAGAGATACTCCTGTTTTTAAAACCATCAGATCTCATGAGAACCATTCACTATCATGAGAACAGCACGGAAAACACTCATCCTTATGATATGATTACCTCCCACCAGGTCCCTCCCACAACATATGGGAATTATGGGAGCTACAAGATGAGATTTTGGTGAAGACACAGAGCCAAGTCATATTGAGGGACTGTGTTAGAGAGCCTCCCTGGGTCAGCTAGGGAACTTTGTTTCCACTTTTCCACCTCTGGCAGGCTAGATAGGGCCTCTGTTTCCATTTTTCCACCTCTGCTAGGCTAGGTAAGGTCTTTGTCCCTGATTTTACACTTCTGGCTCTTGGAGGTGGGGGCTTTGTGACTCAAGGTTGTAAAACAGTAGCCAATCCCATAAAGGATTCAAAGATCAGTTAATCCAGAGGAAGTTTGAAGGAATCCATCTCATTGGACGAGAACATGAATGAGGAGGGAATAACTCAGGGATAAAAGCTCTAACCGCTTAGGCCTGGACTGGCACCCTCTCCCAATCCCCTTCCATGGTGGCCTGGAAGCTGTATTTTTGCCTAATAAATCACACTATCTCACACTCTTTGGATCCATGAGTTCTTTTTTTTTTTTTTTTTTTTTTTTTTTGACACGGAGTTTCACGCTTGTTACCCAGGCTGGAGTGCAATGGTGCAATCTCGGCTCACCGCAACCTCCGCCTCCTGGGTCCAGGCAATTCTCCTGCCTCAGCCTCCTGAGTAGCTGGGATTACAGGCACGCACCACCATGCCCAGCTTATTTTTTGTACTTTTAGTAGAGATGGGGTTTCACCATGTTGACCAAGATGGTCTCGATCTCCTGACCTCGTGATCCACCTGCTTCGGCCTCCCAAAGTGCTGGGATTACAGGCTTGAGCCACCGCGCCCGGCATAGATCCATGAATTCTATATGAGCTGCAACACTCACTGAAACACCGAGGTCCCTTTCCCCATTCTATGGGATTAGGAAGGCCAAGAGCCTAAGTTACAGCTGTAGCTATTTCACTTCTGTGGTGGCCTAGCAGTTAGGACTCCTGGTTTTCACCCAGGTGTCCCAGGTTCAACTTCTGATGTGGAAACCAGGAAATCCAGCTGCAGTTACTCCAGTCACAATATCAATATCCAATTTGAATGCTTGCACAAGTGAAACAGAAAACATGTAGAAGTATGTACTTAATAACATTATTACTAGTACCCTAAAATTGCAAACAACCTCTATGTCTATTTATTATTAAAGAAATTATAATTTACTAACAAAATAATGTATTGTATAGCAATATAAATAAACTACATGTATGCACAACAACATGGATAAAACCCACAAACATAAAAGCAGAATCTAAATAACAAAATAATATGTATTGTGAAATACAGGAGCCTGCTACCCTATTTGAAAAAGAGTTTGGCTTGAGCCTGCATTTTAATTGAGCTTAATAACCTAACCATAACTATAGCTGCACCAAGGTAACATTTGACCTGAACAATCTATCTTGAGCTGGGGGTTAATTGTTTCCTTGATCCATAAAATATCATGTGAACTAAAAGATTCAATTCTAAAATGAAAATATGAAATAGATGACCAGTACGTGTAGGTTCAGATTGCATGTACTATTTCAGATTTCCCTGATACCTTTCTCTACTTACGTTAACTTTTTAGTACTGCCTACAGAAACACCACAGACTGCATGTCTTATATCACAAATTTATTTTGTTATAGATCTGGAGGCTGGGAAGTCTGAGATCAACATGTCCACAAATATGGTTTCTTCTGTGGTTTCTTTCCTTGGCTTGCAGATGGCCACATTCTTACTGTGTCCTCACGTGGTCCTGGGCCTGGGCCTGTGCCTACCTGGTATCTATTTGTGTTTTTTAAGTTTCTCTTCTTATAAAGACACCAGTCAGACTGGATTCTACCCTAATGACTTCATTTTAACTTAATTTTCTCTTTCAAGGCTCTATTTAAATACAGTCCCATTCTGAGGTTTTGGGGATTAAGGGTTCAGCATATGAATTGTAGAAGACAGAATTCAGTCCATAACACTGCTGTTTTTCATCTTATCCTAAAAGAATTATTGTATGCCTACATGGAAAATTATCTACAATTGTTGAAAGGAAAGACAAATCAAGATGGCCTGATTTCCTGATTATTCTGCATGATGTGTTATTTATATTCAGTCATTCCTGGGTAAAGACCAATAGTTTGGCTTGTGGTTTACACATCTGGAATAATAGAATTGAAAAGTTGATGGCAAAGTATACAGGTATTTTTTTCTCTTTGATGTCCACCTGAATGTATATATCTGTGGAAGGAGAGCTAAATAACAAGGAAGATGTGAAGCCCCATCTTGTAAGAGTCAGTTAGCCCCTTTCCTCTGTTCAAAGGACCTGTGTACCAAGTACACATAATGTCAAGGATCAAGGTCAAAGCTGGGCTCAGCAATATAAACATTACTCACCCATTCTGACCCTATTGTCATCACAGTTGGATGCCCGCTACTGCTAAGGTTAACACATAACTCCAGATGTGGTACCATTCCATGTATGTGGTGGGGTGAATGGCAATCAGACAGCTCTCGATAGCAGAGTCATTACACTAAACACCTTTCATCATGGACAGTCAATGCTTTCTCAACATCGAAATAGACACATATTGAGGAAATAGATGTGCATTATTTGGTTATAGTGCTGCTTCCAGGACCATAGACATTCATAGACATGCATAATATTTCATCTGTACCAGTTTTATTACACAAATAATCTCTTCTTTCTAGACAACCAATTTTGCACTATAGCCATGGATTCATGCCTAAAGAAATAATTAATCCTGGGGTCAACTGGTTTCCTCGAGCAGTGGAATGCCTTACTTAAGAGTCAATTACCACATCAACTGGAATACAGCACCCTGAAAGCTTGGCCTGTTATGTAAGAAAATGGCTTCAGTAATTACCTTAAACCAGAAGTCAGCTTATGGTGCCAATTTTGTCACAATATGAAAACGATGAATGCAACTAGCAATATTTTTATCACAATGAGCAAAATAGCCCTTTGGAGATATTTCCTTTCTTTTTGTACCATGATCTGTGGCTCACTTGATTGAGAGTCACCAGTGGCCGAAGGAATGCTTCCAATAGGGAACACGGTAACGGTTTTATTAAATCTGAAACTGAGACTGGACTATGTATATTTGGCCTCTTTTTGCTGGTTGAATGAGCAGGGTAATGAGTGTACCTGGCCAGGGAATTCTAATTACCAGTAGTAAAGTAGATTGCTGCTGGACATTACAGAAACAGAGAATATATTTTGAAACCTTGAGAATTCATTGGGGTGCCTACTTTTCTTGTTCAATCATCCTGGCCAGTGTATAACTGAGGCAATAATGACCAGATCATCAGGGACTAAACTCCTGCAGAGATAAAGGTTTGAGTCACTCTACAAGGTAAAAAGTCATGTTAGGTAAAACGCTGGTAGAACATAAAGGGAATATGAAAATAACATCAGTTGAAGGAAACAACAATAATTGCCAATTTAGGCTGATAAGCAATTGCAGAACTAAGGACAGTAGAAGTGACTATAATATTAATATAACTTATGTCTGTCTGCTATATTAAAAATACAGTGGGCAGGATATGGTGGCTCACCCCTGTAATCCCAGCACTTTGAGTGAATCACCCAAGGTAAGGGTGAAACCCTGTCTCTACTAAAAATGCAAAAATTAGCCAGGTGTAGTGCAGGAGCCTATAATCCCAGCTACTCAGGAGGCTGAGACAGGAGAATTGCTTGAACCCGGGAGGCAGAGGTTGCAGTTAGCCAAGATTGCACCACTGCACTCCAGGCTGGGCAACAGAACAAGACTCCATATTAAAAAAAAAAAAAAAAAAAAAAAAAAGAAGTACAGTGGTAGTTAACATTTTAATTTGCATGGATATATGACTATATTAGCATTATACCAGAAGAATTTAGTAGCCAGAGTCTTCTTTATGTCCTCTGTTACATGTTTTTTTCACTGAAGAGAGGGCAATGGTAGGTGTTATGGTGCAAAAGAGGTGGACGTAGCTCCATTAATCCAGTCACTTTTGTTCTGGAGACTAACATCTCTTGAGTAAATCAAAAGCCTCTCATGCTTTCTTCTCTGGTGACTGATGGCCAAAGCAGAGTACCAGCAGGACAAGGAAGGGAGGAAGTTGGTACATTTGTCTCAGCATTTTCTTTGATGGCTTATCACACTCTGGTGCTGGGCTTTGATAAAAATTCACAGCTTACATGGAGGCTGTCTTTGTGCAATTCTCTTCTTTGTGTTATGGTGACATTTCTTGACCTCCTCCCTCTTGCTCCTTCAGATTCCTGGTGGCTAAAGCTGTGCAATGTTAACAGTTGTAGAAACTATCCAGTCGACACTGTCATAAATAAATCATGTGTTAAGCATTTCTAAAATTAACAAATTTTATTGTTTCACATGACTGATTCAGATATTAAGAATAAAATACAATATCAATAAATATGTCACAAATAACTAGTTTTATGTTAAAATAACCACATAGCCACCCAGAGCCTCAAACACCCTCAAAAAATCTTTCCATTTTCTCCCATTGCATTTTACTTATGGACAGAATGAGTAACCAAAAGACTATTGGTGTACAAAAGAACCAGGCAAAGAAAATAGTGTCATTTTGGGGGAATGAAACTTAGCAACTAATGGCACTTTGCCAACCAAGAAGCAGATGTTTAACTATAACTGTCAACAAAATATGAATAGAAAAAAATAGCATCATATTATGATAGTTTTAGTTTAGAAAGTACAAAATCAGAACCCTAGCATAAGCACCAAAATGAAAAACAAAGGTGTAGTGAAATCAGTCACTGTTTTTGTGATGTTTTGATGAGCCCTTTTTAAACTCAAAGACCATTATGATAAGGGCAACTCAAAAGTCAATGAATTTGATGGTTATTATGATTTTTTGAAAGTTTAGAATAAAAGTTCTGGAAAGGAATAAGGGCAAAGTTCACTCAGGTGGCTAGCCTATATTAACATTTGGAACAAAGGTGGACTTTTAGTGAAAACAATCTAATAAGCAGGACACCAGTTTGTATATCTAAATAAAAAACACTGATTTTGAAAGACATGTAATGAAGAAGGCCTTTTACCAGTAAATGTGTATCTTTCACTAGTGAATTTACTTAATAACATGGAAAAACTCAACCACCTTTTACATAAAAAGTGTTAGTCCAGAGGTTCTCTATTCTTAGTTTACAGATTATTTGGTGGGTAAATACACAAGCTTCCTTTCCCCTTGTTTAAATAGCATTCTCCCCTGATGCTTCCATGGATATTGAACAGTAACTACAATTATTCCTGAAAAGGCTAAATTTTATATTTGGCTATGTATCCATGCCAAATTCACAACAGAAGTCTTACAAGTATAGTTTAGTTAGTTTTGTATTGGTATGTAATGGACCTTCATTTGTTAGAATATATATATATATATATATATATATATATATATATATATATATATGTATGTATATATATATATAATTTTGGGAGGCATTTCCAAAAAGAAATAATAATAAAATAAATTTAGGTGTGGAAATTTGCATCCAACAGCAAAACTAGCATTTTATGTGATAACTTCTGAGACTAGGCAATCAGAGAATCAGTATATTTTAATGTTTATTACACATTACAAATTCACAGGTATGATTGCACGCTGTTCTCTGCAACAGTAAACAGTGTTATACTTACAGTATAGTCCCTAACAGATGGTGGAACAGGTAATGTTATCCTCCTAAGGCTAAACATTAGATTTTAAAATGTATACAAGTAAATTTCTAAAAGAAATAAAAACTGGGAAGTCTGTCTTTATACATAAACATTTATTTGAGTTTAAATTATCCAGTTTAAATGGTGGTGCAAGGTTTTTGTAAAACACTATTAGTGGTTTTAATGTTTATGTAGGTGTGTACTTGCAATCTTAAGGAAATTTGTTTCCATTCTGTTTAAAAAGTCAGAAAACTAACAAATTCTAGACTTAAATTTGACATGTAAGCAATTGGACCTAATAGATATCTAAGGAATATTCCATTTATTAATCACAGAATATACATTCTTCTTATCTGCATATGGAACATATTCCACATGCTTGGCCATAAAAAAAAATCTCAATAAATTTTTAAAAATCAAACCCAAACCAACTATACTCTCAACCACAGTGAAATTAAAAAAGAAAATAATACCAATAAATGTGTCTCAAAAAGGCATAATTACATGGACATTAAACAACTTGTTCCTGACTGATTCTTGGGTAAACTATAAAATTAGGGCAGAAGTAAAAAAAAAAAATTTTTTGAAATAAATAAAAAGAGAGATACAATGTACCCAAATCTCTGTGATGCATCAAAATCAGTGTTAAGAAGAAAGTTTATAGTTCTGAGCAGCTACCTCAAAAAGTTAGAAATATCTCAAATTAATGATCTAACATCACACCTAGAGGTACTGGGAAAGCAAGAACAAAGTAACCCCAAAGATAGCAGAATAAATAAAATAACTAAACTGAGAGAAAAATGGAATGAAATCAAGACCTGAATAATCATACAAAGAATCAATGAAACCAAACGTTGATTCTTTGAAAGCTTAAACAAGACCAAAAGGCTGCCAGCTAGATAAACAAGGAGAAAAAGAGAAGATCCTAATAAGCACCATCAGAAATAATAGTGACATTAGAACTGATATCACATAAATACAAAAAATCCCCAGAGAATATTATGAATACCTCTATGAGCACAAACTAGAAAATATAAATAATATGGATATATTTTTTGAAACACACAATAGCCCAAATTTGAATCAAGAAGAAATTGAAACCCTGAACAGACTAGTAGTGAGTTCTGAACTTGTCAGTTAAAAAACAAACAATCAAACAAACAAACAACAACAACAACAAAAACGAACAAAAAAAGCCCCAGACAAGATGGACTAACAGTTAATTTTTCCAGATGTACAAATAAGAGCTGGTACCAGTCCTACTGAAACTATTCCTAAAAATCAAGGGAGGGGTCATTCAATGAAGCCAGCATCAGCCTAATAGAAAAATATGGCAGACCCAATGAAAAGAAAAAAAATGACACGCCAATATTCCTGTTGAATATAGACACGAAAATTCTTAACAAAATACTAGCACACTCAATGAAGCAGAATATCAAAAAGTTAATATACCATAATCAAGTAGGCCTTATTGCCAGGTTGCAATGCTAGTACAACAACCACAAATCAATAAGTAAGCTTCACCATATAAACAGAAATAAAAAATAAAACCATGTGATCATCTTAATAAACAAGAAAAAAAGCTTTCAATAATACCCAGCATCGCATAATGATAGAAAGCGTCAACAAACTACACATCAAAGGAACATACCTCAAAATAATAACGATGTGTGTCAGACCTGCAGCCAGTATTACACTGAATGGGTGAAAAGTGGAATCATTCCTCTTGAACACTGGAAAAACTCAAAGATACACCACTCTCATCACCACTATTCAACATAGTACTGGAAGTGCTAGCCAGAGAAATCATCAAAAGAAAGAAAGAAAAGGCATCCAAATAAGAAAAGAAAATACCAAACTGCTTATCTTCATTGATGATATGATTCTATACCTAAAAATCCCTAAAGACTCTGCCAAAGGGCTCTTGGAACTAATTAACAACTTAAGTGAAGTTTCAAAATACAAAATTAATGCACAAAAATCAGTAGCATATCTTATATACTAACAACAGATGCAGCTAGAGACCATTATTCTAAGCAAACTCATGTAAGAACAGAAAACCGAATAACACATGTTCTCACCTATAAATGGGAGCTAAACGATGGATACTTATGGACATAAAGATGTCAACAATAGACCCTGGGAACTACTTGGGAGGAGAAAGTAGGTGGGGCAAGGGTTGAAAAACTATTGGGTACTATGCTCAGTACCAGGGTAATGAAATTATTCATACTCCAAACCTCAGCAACACACAAAATGCTCAGCTAACGAACCTAGACATGTACTCCCTGATTCAAAAAATGAATCTATTATAAAAGTTAAAATTATTAAAAAATTAGTATAAGCATAAGTGACACCATCCGGATCTGGGATGTTCTTTGCATAATGATTTTAATTAATTATAGGTCTAGTAATATATGCTATATCATTTTTAGTCTGTTTCAGTAATTTTGTCTTTTTATTAACTTGATTATGATTTGTAGCATTTCATGTTTCTAATTTGTCATAGCAATGGCTGTATAAGATAGTGTAAAAGAAAAATAAATAAAATGTAGTTAACTATAAGTCATTTAAAAATTCTGGTATTATCACAACCAGTATGTTAAGTTTTTATTTAAGCTGCCTAAAGTTAGCATAGAATATTTTTAAAAGACATTGAAGGCAACCCAGTCCATTACTTTTGTTTTATAACTGTGAAAACGGAGGTTCAGAGAGCTTGGGTGATTCACAAGAACATGCAGAGAATTAATGACAGAATATCACTGTAGTACAACTTCGTGAATCACGGTTCAAGATTCCCTCTATGCTATTCCACTGCTAATAATTTATGTGACAACTTACAATATGTATTGATCCTTAAAATGTACATTTCATACATCACATATATTCTGCTTTAGCAACTAAAGACCTAAAACATTCTAAATTTACACTAATTTACATAAACATAAAATATTGTTTCCAAAAGTGTTATTTGAAAGAAAGATTCTATTAATTATATCGTTATTCTGAAAACCACTTAATAAACAGAATACCTTTAGAATGCATGTTATTATATAAGGAATAAAAGGCAAAATATCTGCTTATTATAGGCAACATTAGTCCACAAAATACAACTACATTGATGATAAAATATTATTATCTTCTACCAGCTTAGTTGACACTGTGGAGTTCTTTGAAGAGGAACAAATCTGTAAGACTAAAATTGTGAAGAAAATCACTAGTCAACTGTAGAGAGTTTGTCTACGTAATGCACATAGCAGAGAAATTTACTGATTACAGAGTGTCTACACCCCTAACTTCCCTCCCACACACAGCATCACAGTTTCCATTTTAATGCAATTGAGTGAAGTCATAAAAATCATGCCTATCCTACTACTAAAAACATATCAGTTTGTGTTTGTCTTAATGCTTACCACAATCAGCCCTTTCAGAAATCTAGTACTTCAACAACACATTATCACCACCAGATTAAGTATCCTCATTCTCATCATAGCCCTTTCAATGCTTTTAATTGAGATTCATTCACATTTATTTTCTTCTGGTGCATTAAAAGGAGCAAAGAAGATCTGGCATGCAATAGAGCAGATACCTCTAATATCAAGTATATCATATGCATTGGGGTTCTCTAGAAGGACAGAACTAATAGGATAGATGTATATATAAAGGGAATTTGTTAAAAAATATTGACCTACACGATCACAAGGTAAGATCCTACGATAGGCCATCTGCAAGCCAAGAAGCAAGGAACCCAGTCTGAGTCCCAAATCCTCAGCAGTAGGGAAGCCAACAGTGGTTGAAGGTCCAAGGGTCCCAAAGCTGAATAACTTGGAGTATGATATTTGAAAGCAGGAAGCATCCAGCATGGAAGAAAGAGGTAGGCTGGAAGACTAAGCCAGACTAGTCTGTCCATTTTCCTCTGCCTGTTTTTATGCTATCTGAGCTGGCTGATTAGATGGTGCCCACCCAGATTGAGGGTGGGTCTGCCTCTCCCAGTCCACTGACTCAAATGTTAATCTCCTTAGGCAGCACCCTCACAGACCCACCCAAGAAAAATACTGTGCATCCTTGATTCCAATCAAGTTGCCACTCGGTATTAACCATCAGACCATACATGGGCCAATTTTCCTGTGTTGTTAGGAGACTTTTGTCAGTCCTACAATTTCTTATGCTTCTCATGTCTCTATTTAGATCATATTTTCTGGTCACTTTAAACAAGGATAAGAGGTACATACCAAACAGAGTGTGTGCCCTTCAGGATACAGGCCTACTAAATGTGTGTCACTTTATTTGTGGGATTCTTCAAACAAAATGATTCATTTTTCACTGCTTGGGGTGATATGTCTAGTGGCATAATTAAGTGATTTCCTAAAATTTCATGATAGTTACTTGCCTCTGAATTAACTGAAGGATATAACAAGGCCCTTATATGTTCTGTGCATAAATATTCTTAGCAAACCTCGTATATAAGGATGGTGAAATAGATAATGGAGCCCAGTCACAATTAATATTTGGGGCCTCTTTTTCAAAGAGCAGGAAAACAGTTTACCTATGTGTACCACTCTCACTGGATCTATCATGATGTTCTATACTTGGTATTTAATGTCAGACTCCTTTGGGTACAGGGATATTCAAGAGTTGAGTGCAGACCTTCACAGACCCTCAGCTCCCCATACCATGACTTAGTGTGTGGGACACCACAGGCCTAATGCTGACTTTCCTGGGCTTGTCCCCAGGCTCCCTCCAGGGGCTGGATATTGTAGCAGAGGGCTGCTGAGAACCTGTCTCAAGAAAACAGCAAGAGTCTGAACCACGCCAAACACATGTTTTCCCCAAAGACAGCACTGCTCTTATTGCTACTTCTTATTTTTCCTCAATCACAATATCATCAGTATATTGAGCCAGTTTGCTTTTAAGCAATGTTGCAGATCTCTCCTATGAATACTCCTATATTTATGTTTCACATCTTTCCACATAAAGCAATTGAACTAAACTCCTTTCTGTTTTGGGGATGAGAGATAAGGCATTAATTAAATCAATCATAATTTAATTGTATGTTTTGGCCTATGAAAACTCTTTGATTTAGAATCAATGTCTGGTTCTGTTAATTTTATCTGAACAATAGTTGATTCAATCTTTTGTTTCATGATATCCTCTGACCAACCTGGACCTTTACAGATTTAGTAAATTGCTATAAAATTATCATTTCTTTATTGAAGGTTGAACTTCTCTGTTGCTTTCTGGGAATACATATAGCCTAATAGTCACCACACAAAATGACGGAGATAGTCCCTGTGGTTTCAGTTTCACATATCTAATTAGCTCTTAAAGAAGAATGTCTTTTGATTAATTTACACTCAAGCAATGGCAGCAATATTTCCAATTGCTATATCACGGGAACCTATTTCAGTTATGATTGGGGCTTAGGTGTCACAAGCAATGTTTTCGTTGACTTTTCATGTTCTGTTGTAGTTTCACTGTTACTGGCCACTTTCCATAATTTTCCACACCTACATAATTTCCCAATCTCACTGTCAGTTCCACATGTATCCCTTCATGGTCATGAGGAGTATAACTGTGTTGAGAATCTGTATTCAACAACCTACAGAATAATTGTTGACACTCAAGTCTGAGAGTGGCATACAGCCAGTTTTCTTCTGCTGAGGCTGTAGGTAGATAATCCTAGTTTTTGAATCACTGATGTTTTCTCTGTCACATTTGTGTCCAAGGTGAGTTTGTCATCACATTTCAGCACAATTTATTTTAATTCTTCCTCTACATCAATATTTTAAATTTATCTTCATTGGGATAAGCTGACCACATTTGGTGTTTTTTTTTTTTGTTTGTTTGAAACTTGACTTATAAATAGGTGCTTTGATTCTTCCTCTGACTTAGTAAAGAATGTGATCTGGGGCCAAGATCAAGTAGCCAGTAATGCAAAATTTAAGGATAAAGGACAATAAATTCAGCAATATTAATATATTAATGAAAAATTTCACAATAAACCAAATGTCAACATTTTAAATAATGACAATATCTACACCCTTAGTTTTCTTGACACAACTTCATTTGTTTCGTTTATATTGATCCCTTCTTTTAAGAACCTGCAGAAAATTCTACTCAATTCAGCCATAAGTTAAGCAATAGCCAGATTCATTATCTTCAGAAACGGCAAGATAATAAACATGATAAGTGTGTTATTCTAAGCACTAAGATGTCTTTATTTTCTTACCTTTCTCTTTTTTTGAGACATTTTCAAAATGTTTTCTCACCTGCATATCCAGTGTGAGGTAATTAAGAAATCATATCTACCCCTGTGACTTGTATGCTCTCTTGCTCCTCTCCCGTGAATAAAAGCCACAAAAGAATCATCAGTCTGAAAAGACCCTTATCTCAATCACTCTGTTCTCACTAAAGAAGGCAAGGTTTTAGAAATGTCTATACTGACTATTATGAAGCAAATCCAATACAGATGATGTTTACAGCATCCCAAACCAGATTAGCAAACATGTTCTGTGGTGGTAGAGAAAAGAGTACAAATTGTCTTTCATGTATTGACTTGTTTAACTTTGGTTTTACTCACTCAAAGAGAGGCACAGCTACCTCATTTCGGTTATCACTTGGAATGGCAGCTTCTAAGATGTCTCCTAATTATTCTCATTTTCTTTGCATACTTTTAAATCACTTCCCCTGGCAGTGAGCTATGATCATAGGCTGGCCCTAATGATGTAATTACAACGAAGAGAATAAAAGTAAGGGAATATCTCTAATGTGATGAAGTTGTAGGTAATTGTGACTACTGCCTTGCTAGTGGACCGTCTCTATTGCTTTTTCTATTTATAGACCTTGATAGGCTTCATGTGTTGGAAAGGTGCACATGGCAAGAAACTGAGGGCACCCTCCATTGACAACAACAAGCACTGAGGGATTGAGTCTCATATTCCTTGAGGACTGCATTTGTTAACATCCATATGAGACTGAAGTCAGTCCTTCTCAACTTAAGCATTTGGATGAGATTCTGTCCATAACTCACAACTTGATCACAGCCTTGCAAGAGACCCTAGAAAACCCAGTTAAGAGGCGGGACACAGTGATTCATGCCAATAATCAGTGTCACTTGGGGAGGCCTAGGTGGGCGGGAGTCCACCTAGGGAAGTCAGGAGGTTGAGAACAGACTGGCCAATATGGTAAAACTCCATCTCTACTAAAAACACAAAAGTTAGCTGAATGAGGTGACAGGCGCCTGTAACCTCAGCTACTCTGGAGACTAAGGCAAGATAATCACTTGAGCCTGGGAGGCCGAGGTTGCAGTGAGCCAAGATTGCACCACTGCACTCCAGCCTAGGTGACAGAGTGAGACTCTGTCTCAAACAAACAAAAAAAAGGCAAAAGAAAGAAACTCCAGGTAAGCAGTGGCCAGATTCCTGATCTTCAGAAACTGCAAGATAGTAAACATGACAAATGTGTTATTCTAAGGACTATATTTGTGCTAATTTGTTAAGCATAACTCATACATTAATAAATGTTGGATATCACATCTAATTACTGATCAGCTAGTACTTACCAAAATAGGCCACTGATGATAGAATATCACAAATAAAGTTATTAGATCCATAATCATTATATCTTATGATTCATAAGAGTAAATTTGAATAGAATGGAAAATAAATTTTTCTGTAAAAATAGAAATGATAGGTTTGAATAAAAGCAGATTGCTCAAATGTCTTAAGCTATTTCTCTAGAGATATTTTAATAATTTTGCACTATACTCCTCAATTTCAGTAGAGTTCTTTGCTGCTCTACTCAGTCCGGGAAGCTGTAATTTTTGTTACTAAATGTCTCATGGGGTAAAGTGTGATTATGATGTTTTCCAAGTCTTCACAGAAACATTAGAATGATAATGTGAACCAGATCTTGTTTCCAAGACCAATCCTAAGGAAATGTGATTAGAGTCTCCATCCTCCCTGGCTTTACTTTGCCAGTGCTTCCTATACCAGAAATATAATAGGATCATTTGTCATTTCTCTTTCACTTTGGCTTGCTTTTTCTACTAGTTTAGCCATTTAAACAAGGATCACATCAATCATCTCAATACCATTGATATTATCTGTCACCTGTCACAAAATTTTCACTTGTTCAAATTTTGAATGAGGTGGCAACCATCTCAACATAAGCATTCCCAGTGCATACATACTCATCATATTTTTAATTTTTTTTATTGCATTTTAGGTTTTAGGGTACATGTGCAGAGCATGCAATACAGTTGCATAGGTACACACATGGCAGTGTGTTTTGTTTGCTTTCTCCCCTTCACCCACATTTGGTATTTCTCCCCTGGCAACCCCTCCCCACCTCCCCCTCCCACTGCCCCTCCCCTTTCCCCCCTATAGACCCCAGTGTTTAGTACTCCCCTCTCTGTGTCCATGTGTTCTCATTTTTCATCACCCGCCTATGAGTGAGAATATGGGGTGTTTCATTTTCTGTTCTTGTGTCAGTTTGCTGAGAATGGTGTTCTCCAGATTGATCCATGTCCCTACAAACAACATGAACTCATCATTTCTGATTGCTGCATAATATTCCATGGTTATATGTGCCACATTTTCCCAATCCATTCTATCATCGATGGGCATTTGGGTTGATTCCAGGTCTTTGCTATTGTAAAGAGTGCTTCAATGAACATTCGTGTGCATGTGTCCTTGTAGTAGAACGATTTATAGTCCTTTGGATATATACCCAGTAATGGGATTGCTGGGTCAAATGGAATTTCTATTTCTAAGGCCCTGAGGAATCGCCACACCGTCTTCCACAATGGTTGGACTAATTTACACTCCCACCAACAGTGTAAAAGTGTTCCTTTTTCTCCACATCCTCTCCAGAATCTGTTGTCTCCAGATTTTTTAAGGATCACCATTCTAACTGGCGTGAGATGGTATCTCAATGTGGTTTTGATTTGCATCTCTCTGATGACCAGTGACGATGAGCATTTTTTCATATGATTGTTGGCTTCAACCATACAATCTTTGATAAACCTGACAAAAACAAGCAATGGGGAAAGGATTCCCTGTTCAACAAATGGTGCTGGGAAAACTGGCTAGCCATGTGTAGAAAGCAGAAACTGGACCCCTTCCTGACACCTTACACCAAAATTAACTCCAGATGGATTAAAGACTTAAACATAAGACCCGGCACCATAAAAACCCTAGAAGGAAATCTAGGCAAAACCATCCAGGACATAGGAGTAGGCAAGGACTTCATGAACAAAACACCAAAAGCATTGGCAACAAAAGCCAAAATAGACAAATGGGACCTAATGAAACTCCACTGCTTCTGCACAGCAAAAGAAACAGTCTCTAGTGTGAATCGGCAACCAACAGAATGGGAAAAATTTTTGCAGTTTACCCATCTGACAAAGGGCTGATATCCAGAATTTACAAAGAACTCAAACAGATTTACAGGAAAAAAACAAACAAGCCCATTCAAAAGTGGGCAAAGGATTGAACAGACACTTTATGAAAGAAGACATATTTTTAATTTTTTTAAGAGATTGGGTCTTGCTCTGTCACCCAGGCTTAGTGTAATGGTGTGATGGTTAATATTGAGTGACAACTTGATTGGATTGAAGAATGCAAAGTATTGTTTCTGGGTGTGTCTGTGAGGGTATTGCCAAAGGAGAGTAACATTTGAGTCAGTGGATTGGGAGAGACAGATTCACCTCAATCTGGGTGAGCATAAACTAATCAGCTTCCAGTGTGGCTAGAATAAAAGCAGTCAGAAAAACGTGGAAGGACTGGACTGGCTGAGTTTTCCAGAAAGATGAAGATCTTTCTCATGTACTGAATGTTTCCTGCCCTCTAACATTGGACTCCAAATTCTTCAGCTTTTGGACTCTCAGACTTACACGAGTGGATTGCCAGGGACTCTCAGGACTTCAGCTACACGGAAAGCTGCACTGTCAGCTTTCTTGCTTTCGAGGTTTTGGGACTTGTACTGATTTCCTTGCTCCTCAGCTTGCAGACAGCCTACGGTGTGACTTCACCTTGTGATCCTGTGAGTCAATACTCCTATTAAACTCTGTTTCTTTCCTTTTTTTTTTTTTGATATGGAGTCTGCTCTGTCACCCAGGCTGGAGTGCAGTGGTGTGATCTTGGCTCACTGTAACCTCCACCTCCTGGGTTCAAGTGATTTTCCTGCCTTAGCCTCTAGAGTAACTGGGACTAGGAAGGCGTGCACCACCACACCCAGATAATTTTTGTAATTTTAGTGGAGACGGCTCTCTTTCATATATACATCTATCCTATTAGTGTTGTCCCTCTATAGAATACTATTATAAGTGGCATGACAATAGCTTAATGCAGCCTTGAACTGCCGGACATAAGCTTTCCACTCACTTCAGCCTTCCAGGTAGCTAGGATGCCAGGACTGCAGTCATATGCTACCGCTAATTATTTTTACTTTTTCTGGCATTGGGGTACACCAGCATGCCTGGGTCTCATCATACTTTTGATCCAAAGTAGCTTTTATAAATTTTCCTGTAGGGTGGAGGGGTCTTTGCCTCTATATCTTCACTATAATCAATTTGACTACATAATCCCTGATGATATCAGTTGATCCCAAGGTCAGACTTCAGGAAAGTATCCAAAGGACATCTAACCTGAAAGTGTACACAGCAGTCAAGGGAGTTGTTATAGCATTTCGAGTGCAGCTTCTTGACCCCTTGTGAACATGGTGAACATTTGATTGCAAAAGATGAACTAAAGAAGCCAGGAACAATTTCAGCTTCTATAAGCTGTATCATTGATCTACCACACAACCTTTTACTGTGCTTATTATCTAGGTCCTGTGCATTCTTCCTTGAGCTGCTCCACATCTTCAATCAGGAGGCTCAGGGTACTTAATTCTAACAGCTAAGTACATTCTGAATGCTCTATCTTTAGTTTAATTTGCATATTTTGCAAATCAATATTGCAAAAATCTGGATCCATAATCATAATGTCAAGTCTCTCTCATAGTATTCTGAACACAGAATAAAGAGAAAGACAACCAAAGACACATGTAATTGTTATCATGAAATGTTAAAAAAAAAATTGCTCCTTTGAAAATGCCTCTGGAGTAGGAGTAGGAATTATTAGAAATAACGATTTATTTCAAAATGATCAATATATACATAAATTTATGGTCTTTTATGAGCCTATCGTGTTGCTACATTAAGTGGGAAAATATAAAAGTACAAAATTTAAAAATAGTCTTTTATACTATAGAATTGTAAAGTTTATAGTAATGTTTATTCATATATGTCTTGTATGAGTTCCATTATTTTTATCAGAGCACTTTATAAGTATTAACATAGGTTTTCCATAAAAGTTTTGGCATAATTGAAGTTCATCAAATATAAAACATAAAACCTAAGGAACAGAACAAACAATAAAATTGTAGTCCTGTATTTTAAACTAATGGCTTTGTCAGATAACACTTCATCTTCTCAAGAGGATATAGCTAAAATACTGATAGGATTATCATTTGATTCAGCCAAATTGGCCACTATGCTAGAAGTGCAGATTCGGATAAGGGGATAAGGTGATAATTTTCCCATAATGTGTGTTGTTGTCTCTTTGTTTCAGCGCTTGCCTGATACAGATAATAACTTCAAACCGTACTGATCCGGAGGAACTCCTATTTTTGAAAGGCAAGTAAAGACTGGGAAGGAAGGCAGCATAAATATGACATTAAGTTGGTAATCAGCCTGTATTAATATTTTCAGGCTCTATAGTAAAATATCTTGGACTAGGTGGCTTATAAACAACAGAAAGTTATTTCTCACCATTCTGGAGGTGTGGAAGTCCAGGATTAGGATGCCAGAAGATTCAGTGTCTGGTGAGGGCCCACTTCCTTATAGATGGCTGTCTTCTCATTGTAAGGTCACATGGTAGAAGGGGCAAGAAATCTCTCTTGGACCTCTTTTATAAGTACACTAATCTCATTTATGAGCCTTCACCCATAGAGCCTAATTATCTACTAAAGAATTCACATTCTAATACCATCACATTGGGGGTTATGTTCAAAACATCAATTTTGAGAAGACATATTTATTCATACTACAGCATAAATTATGCTAAGATCTAGACTTCTAGCTAAAGAAATGCATAATTCTAAAAGCTAATATGATGATTATTTACCCATAAAAGAAAACCAGATAGGATATTTACTCACACATGAGTTTATGTGTTTTAAATAATATTGAGTGATTGAAACATTATAAAAATAACACTTATTACACATTTAACATGTTCAAAGTAATTTGCTACACTAAATTTATCATTGCAACAACTCTATAAAGCATGTAGATCCGTGTTATACCTTTTCTGATGAAATAACTAAAGTATAGAGAGGATAAGTTGCATGAACACATACTAAGCTAAAATTTGATATAGTCTAAGTTCTGAGTATACACTCTTAATTATGTTATTGTGTTGCCTTCTCTAAAACTTTGTAGCAAGACAAAGATTCCTGGTTGATAATTAGATATCAGAGGCAATGACAAATTTGTATATCATATAAAATAAAGTATTAATAATATATTAAATTTCCATACCATATTCAACTTATATACTTACTCATACACATTTTAATGTAGATAAACACATAGGAAAAAAACTGTATTTTAACTATAAAAATAATTTTAATTTAATGTAATTAACTTTTAATTAAATTTATTAAAACTGTCTAAATTTTGTATGTTTTTTATTAGAAATAATAAATTAAAATTAAGAAAACACTGTTTCTAAAAGAGCATTGTAAAAAGGTAACTACCAGTTGCTTGGTAAAAACAAAAGGGTAGGTAGGGCTGAGGAAAGGCTGATGAACATAGAGGTCAGTTCACTGAAAATAAGTTTCTTATCTAAACAATTCTAAAAATCTATTCCTACAGTGGAATGATATTAGAAGGACATTTTCTATATGGTTTATACTACTTAAAATTTTAATGATTTCCTACTTTCAACCTATTTACTAAACAAAAAGTTGTATTTCAGATTTTAAAAATCTGAGTTACCAGAAAAAAGAGACTTTAAAGTTGTCTAATTTTTTAAATAAACTAACAAAGATATTCAGCTACATGTCAGATACCACAAAAGAAACTAATTAATACTAAAGCTGTTGCTATATGAATTAGTTTTATTTTTAATAATGAAAACAGTGTTTTTTATACTCTCCCTACCAAGCAGGTTACAATTCTAATTGTGACTCTCATCAGATTTTGATTTCTCTCTTTATCCATTCTTGTACCTAATGGGGAACAAATTACTTATTACTCATGAAAGACACTAACTACCTAGTGTTGCAGAAAAAGAGAATATTACAATTTACATTTAAATTAGATTTGAAATGTTAATGAACAGATCCAGTATTCTAATTATCTCTACAAATACATTAAGTTAAGGTGAACTTTCATAGATAGATCATTCTTTGCTCTTCGTCTTGAGTGCCCTACAGGGTTGCCTGATAGCATATAAGGCATATGGTACCCACATTAGATGCACTTATTGTTATAATGAAAAAATATACAATGAAATGGCTATGATTATTAATGAATATATAATTTTACTGAAATGAACACTAATAAATCACCTGAAATATTTTCACATTAAAAATTATATGAAAGCATTGAATTATAAATTTTATTTATTTTTATGGCATTAAAAGCAGAGATAAAATTAGTTGGATATAGAGACAGTTTTGATAAACACATTTCTGTACAACAAAATAACACCATCCTTCTTACCTTAAAACCACCCTACTGCTTACAAAAGTTTTTGTAAGCAGTAAATAATGAAATGAACAATAAGGTCATATGTGATTTTTCATTAGTTGACTATGCTTTGGGCTACCAAGAACATGGGTTCAACATGAAACCTTCCATCCAGCTAAATGCAGTTACTTGTAAAGAAAAACACAAAATACAAACTCCTTATCTTTTTCTGCATCTCTAAATATTTGCACTGCCCTAGGAGACACCATTCTGCTTTTTTTCCTCATGTGTATGAAATCTGATGAATCATCTCAAATATGAGAGCAACTCCAGGACATAAGAACCCAACTAGTGGCTTAAAAAGAGGGGCTATCATTACAGAAGAGAAGTTAATACAAAATTTGAAAATAAGCAGCTAGAGCAATAGTTTTATAGGCATCCACAGAACATATGGGAAATAACACATAGTTGGTAAAAGCGTAAGAAACAAGAGCTTCATACATCAAGTTATTACAGTTATTGTCTGCTTTAAATGGGATTGAAAAACAATTACAGTGAATTGAAGATAATGACAATGCCAGCACTGCACACCACTTCATAGTATGTGTGCAAAGAGAAAGCAGTCACAATGAGCATTGGATTTGTGTTTTAAATCGGTCCAAAAAAGGAATAGAAAAATTAATCACAGTTATCATTCTGTCCTTGATGTTACAAAATTCCATCTGAAGCATGAGGATGTTCTTCTGTGGTAGTCAGCTCAAGCTTCTATAACAAAATGCCTTAGACCTGAAAGTTACTTTTCACAGTTCTAGGAGCTAGAAGTCTGAGATAAGGCAGCCAGCATGGTTGAGTTCTTAGTTAGGGTCCTCTTCCTGGCTTGCAGATTATCTTCCTGTTGTATTCTCACAGGAGAAGGGGGAAAAGAGACAGTGAGAGTGAGTTTTAATTTCTCTTTATAAAGGCACTGATCCCATCCTGAAGACCCCACCTTCAAGACCTCATGCAAACATTATTACCTCCCAAAGAACCCTTACTTCCAAATACCATCATATTGAGCATTAAAACTCAACATGTAAATTTTGGGAGGGACACCAATATTAAGTCTATATCTTTTTCCTTCCTCCTCTTCATAATTTAAAAAAACACGTATCTTAACCATACACACTTCAATCAGGGGGACTTGAGATCTTTCATCTGTGTTTCATCTTTCTACTATAGCATTACTCTACTAATTAAGAAGTTAAGATATTCAAAACTAGTAGAAAGTTTTTATTTTGTTTGTTGTAATAAACAAAGTGAAAAGGTAATGAATGGAATGTTCTGTCCCAACTCTATCATGAGTATGAGCCTAATGAAAATAAACTATAATACAGACATTTTAGGAACACATGTATAGTGTTTAAAAAAGAAAGAAAAGCAAAACCAAAAACATATAAAAACACAAACAATAGAATTTGATACTTCAGTGTTTAGTTTAAAAAATAATACCCCATTTACTGTTAGTTTAATTAAGACACAGATAGAAAAATCACATATGAATTAGTACAGAAGAAAAAAGAGAAATATTATCATTTGATAACATAACATAAAAGAAACATAGATATTAACTATGAAATTTACAAATTAATATTCTAAAATTTAAAATTAATCAAATAAAAAACAAAGTGAGTTATTTTTAACAAATATATATTTTTACCATGTAAAACAAAACAAAGAAAATGAAATAAAAGTAAACCAAGGTGACATTGAAGTGACTTCCTAAAATTAAATTCAGTGAAAAAAGTAAAATATTAAAAAGGTTATGTTTCACAACAAACAAATGCAAAATTTTAGAAATTACTTTCTACAATATACAAACATACTTTAGGGCTTTATATTTAGTTAATACTACAGCCACTATTTTCATCTAATTTTATATTTTTAATTGAGAAAATATTCCAATTAAAATAAATTCAGGATAAGCTTAGAACGTATGAAAAACCAAAAAAGTATGAATTACAAGTGAAAAACATAAGAAAATTTGTATTACTAAATCCATTATAATGATATAGCATAAATACTTGTCCAAAAAAATAAGGAGTTACTTAATTTTTCTGTATTCCTATACATTAAATCTGTTGCCGATGTTCCAGTGAAATGAACTTCATTCTGATATTGGACAGAGTTGCTTATTTGTGATCATTTGATCCCAGTTAGGCCAATGACAATTTCAATTCCTACTCCTTTCACACTTGGACAGAGTGTTATAAAAAATATTTTGGTGCAGTATAAACAGTGTTTTGTTGAGAAGTGATGCATGTTCAGGAAGAGTTAATGAACTTAAATAAGAGTTTGTCCCAGGGAAATTTATAAACAAGTTAAGATATTTTTTTTTCTTACCAAGGGGTTTAAAGAGCCAGAAAATGATAAAATTTTTAAAGATATGATAAATGAAATGCATAATTGCAAAGAAAGACTAAAGAAAATTAGAAATTTCTTATGGTCATCACAGTCTTAGTTCTACTTTGTCTTGGGTCCCAGTTATGCCATAATGTCTGAGTTCTGCATGAGACCAAAGTTATTGTAATAAATCCTTCCTTAGGTAATCCAGTGCACTTTTTTCACAGGGTCATATGATTGAATAACAAGACCCAACAGAGTGTACTCACATAGAGCATATTATATAGAGCTTTCATAAAGGCAAAGAATATGGGAGATATAAAAAAGCTCAGATAAGCTGTTGGGACTAAGAGACTCCCAGGCACAGCTCTGCAGGATGTACTTATCCAGATTATAACTAGCAAGAGGTGTGCAAGAAATCTTAGTTTCACAGGAGCTTAAGCAAAAGGGCTCAGCAGTGTCTTTTTATATCTCACTTGTTACAAAGCCAAGCCAGGCTGCATAAACTTTAAAACAGATATAGTCCATCATATACATTAATAATATAAAATAACTGGCTCTGGGTATTACGAGGGGAATTTGAAGATTTAAATAAGCAGATAGATGGCCCCAGCAGACATTAAGAGAGCTCCATCTTATATACAATCAAACATAAACGGTTATATCAAATATGTTTAAATGGTTATATGAAATACATTTATATGTATATGTTTACTATTACCTAATTTCCCAAACATTTCAAAGATTAATTCAACACATATTTTGATGCAGTATGATTTTTAAAATACAAATATTTTAGAATTGTATGGATTAACAATTCTGAAACCACTATACATGTTTATATTAGGTTGGTGCAAAAGTAATTGTGGTTTTTGCGGTTAGAGTGTAATGGCAAAAACTGCAATTACTTTTGCACCAAGTTAAATTAGACTTAAACAATTAAATAAATAGCTGTCAAGTTGCGGGAATATGGTTTCTCATCATTGGAGGCAGAGAAAACAAGGGTATAAAGCTAAAATAACATATTTGGTCATGAATTCCAGTTGAAGCATTGATGCAAACTCACATTTGGCATAATATTGATACAGATGTTACATATAGAAATACATATATGTGTGTGTGTGTGTGTGTGTGTATATACGTATATATATATATTATATATATATTATATATATATAAATATAATATATATATATAATATATATATATTATATATATATTATATATATATAAATATAATATATATATAATATATATATATAATATATATATATATCAAGGGCTACCATAGATATATATATTGCCATGTATGCCAGTTGGGTGACCATATAACCAGAGAAATCCAGTAGCAATGAGGACATCTACCACCAGATCTTGATTCTAATACTATTTTTCACTATTAGAGGAAACCAATATGGCTGAAGAAATGGCAGCTTTTAGGGTTCGGTTAGTGACTATGTAAGATGAGCCTGAAGCATCATATAGTTATGAAAAGTAATAAAGTGTTCAAAACATAAATGTGCGCGCGCACACACACCCACACACACACACACACTGGGGTTATGTGAAAGAGCCAAAGGACCCAACTGAATGAGTTTTCTCAAAGTAAAGCTGGAACAATTTGAGCAGCAAATAAGTAGCATTAGATTACAGCCCTCAGAATAAAATACTCGCTTGTCCATACTGACACAAATAAATGAAAAGTGAATAAATGTAAGAGCATAGACAATCTCCTTTGCTAAAGTATTCCAAATAATTTACATTGACACCTTGATTTCAAGGAAGTAGAGAACAGCACCCCATTTCTTAAGCATGGGTAGCACAAAATAATTATTTTTGCAAAGCATATAGTATGGAAAGCAGACAAAGAAAATCTGTACAATCAAGGAATGCAGCAAATAACACCTCAGTTAGATGATCAAGATTAACAACAGTGGTAACTCATGTTGATGGCATATACCCTCGGTATAAGATAATAAGAATGGCATTTTATTTCAGGGACTTTTTTTCTCAAAATCACATAACTCCTTTGTCACAATGAGAACTATCTCAATTAATAGGCATTGTACAAAATACCTGACAAATATTACTGATAGCTGTCAAGACCATGAAAACCAAGAACACCCAAGAAACTACCACAGCCATGAGAATCCTGAGGACACAAGATAACTAAATATAATATGGTTTCCTGTATGAAATCATCACGGCAAAAATGTATATTAGGTGAAGAGTAAGGAAAACTGCCTACATTGGGAATCACCCTGATATGGTTTGGATTTGTGTCCCCCCGCCCCACAGCTCATGTCTAACGGTAATCCCCAATGTCGGAAGAGGAAAATGATTGGATCCTGAGGGTGAATTTGCCCCTTATTGTTCTCTTGATACTGAATGAGTTCTCAGGAGATCTGGTTGTTTAAAAGTGAGTGGCACCTCCCGCTTCACTCTACTCCTCCTGCTTCTGTCATATAATATAGGATGTGCCTGCAATCCCCTTTGCCTTCAGTCATATTGTAAGCTTCATGAGGCCTCCTCAACCATGCTTCCTGTACATCCTACAGAACCGTGAGCCAATTAAACCTCTTTTCTTTATGAATCACCCAGTCTCAGGTATTTCTTTATAGCAGTGCAAGTACAGACTAATACAGACCTTTAGTCAATAATAAGGGATCAATATTTTTTCATTAGTTATAAAAAACATGCCATACTAATATATGTTATTAATATAATAAATGGGTGTGGTTATATGGACTCTATTAATTTTGCAAATTTTTTGTGAATTTAAAAGTATTATAAAATTAAAGATTTACTTTTAAATATACATTAAAGAACAAACAGATTAAACGAGAAATTAGTCAATGAACTTGAGATATGCAGCCAATTGTTATTTTCATTTTTGAAGCTTTTTTGTAATACTGATAGTGTTTACATATAACACCACATAAAATGTATTAAATAATGTATTTCACTATAACTAATTTGTTTTTGTGTGTAGGTATAACATCATATCTTCATATATAATAATGCTATTGTCAAATGTGACTGGGAAGTCAGTTTTACTATTAGTAGGTTGCAATGTTTTAACTTTGAATACTTTCCCTCAATGCAATTGTATTATACATATGTAAAATAAATCCAAATATTTATGTAAGCAAATTTGGTCTCATTTAGTTTTTGGAAGTATAGCAACTTATTTTTTTTAATGTTTTCAGTTGAATATTAGTATTTTTTTAATTGACACAATTGTGTACGTCAATATACTGTGGAATAAAATACCATGTTTTCATATATGTACGTATTATGGAATGATTAGACGAAGCATATTAATCTATCACCTCACAAACACTTTTTGTGTTGAAAATATTTAAATTTTACCCTATTAGCAAATGTTAAATACACAATACATTGTTATTAACTATACTCACTCTGCTGTACTATAGATCTCTAGAACTTACTCCTTTTGTCCAAATGAAAATGTGCACATTTTGACAAATGTCTCCTCAATTTGTCCCACTCCCGTGGCCCTGCTAACAATCATTTTACTTTAATGATTTTGACTTTTTTAGATTCTCTATATCAATGAGATCATAGATCATGCAATATTTTTCTTTATGTGCCTAGCGTATTTCAGTTAGCACAGTATCTTCTGGATTTATCTATGTTGTCACAAATGACAGAAGTTTCTAAAGTCTGAGTAGTATTCTATTGTACATATAATGCCACATTGTTAATGGACTTTAAGATTGTTTTCATATCTTTATATATCTCAACTATTTTGAATAATGTTGCAATGAACATAAGATTAAAGACATCTCTTTGAGATACCGACTGTATTTTCTTTGAATATATACTCAGAAGTGAGATTGCTAGATTATATTTTAAATTATAAATTTCTAATTTTTTGAGTAATTTCCATGCTATTTTCCATAATGGCTATACTAACATACACTTTACCTGAAATGGGAGATGAAATACTTAAAATTCTCTTTAGCACAGGCATTCAGTACACAGAGCTGTCCTTAGGTCGTCTAACAATTACAATTGAGGAAACTTATAGTAGAACACATGTACACGAATATTCATTGCAGCACTGTTTACAATAGCAAAGACCTGGAATCAACCCAAATGCCCATTGATAATAGACTGAATTGGAAAAATGTGGACCATATACACCATGGAATATTATGCAGCATTCAGAAATGATGAGTTTGTGTCGTTTGTAGGGACATGGATGAATCTGGAGAACATCATTCTCAGCAAACTGACACAAGAACAGAAAATGAAACACCGCATATTCTCACTCATAGGCGGGTGATGAAAAATGAGAACACTTGGACACAGGGAGGGGAGTACTAAACACTGGGGTCTATTGGGGGGAAAAGGGGAGGGCCAGTGGGAGGGGGAGGTGGGGAGGGATAGCCTGGGGAGAAATGCCAAATGTGGGTGAAGGGGAGAAAGGAAGCAAAACACACTGCCATGTGTGTACCTACGCAACTGTCTTGCATGTTCTGCTCATGTACCCCAAAACCTAAAATGCAATAAAAAATTAAAAAAAAAAAAATCTCAAAGCCAAAAAAAAAAAAAAAAAGAATTGAGGAAACTTAATCCTTCTGGGTCACTGTAATTACTTCTGTCATCTTTGAGAGCTTATCATTAATTATAAGGCTTTTCAAATAGTATAGAACTCAGTAACTCTGTGAGGAGTGTTTACCTGTTTTTAAAAACAGAATCTCACCTACAAAAAGGGTTGAATAGATACTACCTTTCTCCTCTTTTCATCACTTCCTCTGCCTTGAAATTTTATCCAGTTTCATAACATTTACCCTTTTCCAGAATACGTAAAAAACATCACCCAAACCCAGTGTATTCTAAATCCAATAAAAGAGTATGACCACAGCCCAGAGGTTGACACAACACATGATCTTCTCCCTTCTATAGTTCCATTAATTTACATTCTTAGTGAGTCATTCTCTCTGTCTCTCTCTCTCTCTCTCTCTCTCTCTCTCTCTCTCTCTCTCTCTCTCTCTCTCTCTCTCTTTCAGTCTACATTAGAGACACAAAACTCTGAACATTGATTTGAAATAAGAAAAGCCAGTAAGGCTATGGCTATGGCTATTTCTTTGTTTGCTTTTTTTGTTTACACCACATGTACAGCTTTTTTTATTGAGCTTTCATTTCATTGTGCATAATAGAACAAAAAATGTGAATGAATTGGGTCATGTCTCAGTTACATACTGCTCTTGTAATCCAAGACACAGTTCCAAGGATTATTGCAATATTAAAATTTAGATAGAGGTGTAGTAAAAAAAGATGCATTGGACATACACAAGTAACTATTATCATTAATTTTAAAGTTATTTTTTCATGGCAAGACATGGTTTGGTTATAATGCTCTAGAGTATACATGAAAAAGACAATGAGAAAAGGTATTGGGTGATGCTTTTGTCAAGATAAAAGTGGTGCATTGTATATATATTTGATTACACATATATGTTTACAAAAGTATTTTCTACATAAAATCTCATTGACTTCAATTAGAATTTGCAATCTAAGTACACCATATGGCTTTGCTTAAAAGCAATGAGACTATCAAATTTAATTACTTTTATATGTGTCTCACATGGTTAAGGTGCTTGTTAAAGGAGCAGCACTATATGAGAATTATTTCCAGTAAAAATTAAAAACTACGAATGGCTACCGTCTGGTGGTTACTAATTGACAGTCAATTCCACAAGATAAGTAATTTTCAGTAATACTTAAAAATAGCATGCAGAGAACAATGTCACTTTGTTAATTTTATTGCTGTTCTATATAGCAATGTTTGAATATAATGTGAATTAACACTACTGCACTAAAAGCAAAGTATTTCTTCTGCTTATCGGTCTTGTCTTCTTTTCTCCCTTTCCTCATGAAAAGATTACAAAGTTGTATTATTTTATATGTATATATATATACGTATATATACACACGTGTATATATATACGTATATATACACACGTGTATATATATACGTATATATACACACGTGTATATATATACTAATATATTATATAATATATATTATATAATTATAAAATATATAATATATATTATATATAATATATCCAAAAGAATATATATATATTTTATATGTATATAAGTATATATACACGTGTATATACTATATATATATATACGTATATATATAATACAAGGATGCATTCTCATATATATAATACAAAGATGCATTCTTTTATATATATAATACAAAGATGCATTCTTTTATATATATATATATATACACACACACACACACACACACACACATACATTAATAGATATATTCTTTTTTATAAACAGTACAGGAGAATATATTGGTAGCAGTATATTCATTTCCTTCATCTTATTTAACGAAGAATGTGTTTTAAATTCAAAGTCCTAATAAAATCAGATACAATACAATGGGTAGAAATGAGTTACATTATATTGTATAAATATACAGTTTGGCCTTTAATTGAGGGTTCTAAAGTTTAAGGCAAATTGGAAAACAGATGCCATTTTTAAAGTATAAACTTTTGTTAGCTCCAGCTATTTTTCTCTTAAGCCAATAGTACTTTATCCACTGACAATTGTATTGCCCAATGAGTTGCATTTATTTTTAAAAGAAGCTGGAAATTTGCGTATGAAATAAAATGTTCAAATTTTAAAATGTGGAAAAGAATTAAACAATTTATATGAAAAATATATCTATAGGATAAACAGCTATCATTGGCTGTCTGTTTGTTTTCTCATTGTCTAGAGTTCCAGTTTTATATCACCAAACAAATACAAATTAAACAAAAATCATTATTTCTCTGTCAGTTTGAGCAAGTACATAAAATCATAAATACTACAAATCTTAAATAATGAAAAGTATCCTTAACCTATTAAAATAAATATTAGCAATTGAGAAAACAGTCCTGTAAAACTGAAAATAATTTTGCATTACAAAAACTTATTAAAAGCTGGTAAGGTTTGTTTGGACAATTTCTATTAAGTAATAACATTTCCTTTATCTTTATGGTAAACTGTTTTTTTTCCCTAGCTTTGACTTCATTTAAAAATCAGTGATTATTCATAATCAAAAATGGTTGAACACAGATGATTACTATTCCTAGTACAAGAATCCCATTAAAAAAACTGAATAAGTACTTCTAAGAATTACCATGAATTTCACTGTTAAAAAATCAAAAAGACCACATCACCTACAAGTGTAAGTATTTCCTGAAGTAAAAAGCATATGATAATGATTATAGAAATAGTTAAATTCAGTGGAACAGAATTCTCCTCTTGGTATAAGCAAAAGAGCCCCTCCCTTCCCTCGCCAGCCTTAAAAAAGAACTGAGTCCTCTACTTCATGTCATTATCGGATTAGCTCCAAGATGAGCAGTAGAGGATGGGACAATTTTGTGTTGTTTTCATTTCTTGTTTTGTTGTTTTTTCTCTTTCTGAAATGGTCTGGGACTCTTAGGATAGATGTTTTAAGGGCTGCAAAACAGCTGTATCTCTGTACCTTTTTCACTTAGCAGCTTGTTTCTGTAGTTTTCTCCTTTGAAAAATTCTGTGCACCCCTATCTAGAAACTGAAGAAAATTGCCTTTGGAGGCACCCAGAATAGAACCTGGGACCTAAGCAAAAACCCTGGAAACCCTGACCCCAGAAATGGTCACCTCCACTCCAAGAAGGCACTGTCCTCATACAACCTTAGAAACAACCTATACTTGTACACCCCCTCACTCATTATTATTAGCTCTCCATTTTCACTATCAGAGAAGCAAAAAATTTTACTTTAGATTAAGGAAATGTATGCAAACAACCAACATATATCCATAGGTGCCCCTGTTTGTAAATACTAGAAGACAATTTCAGATACAATTCTTTGTTCTTTGAGATAAGCCAACAGTATGAAGGAAAAATAAATATAACAAACCCTCAATTAGAGAGAAATAATGCTCAGAAAGGAGCGTACGTTTTTGATAAATAAAATGAATACCTTCAAAGTGACTAATAATATCCCATGCCAAACTAAGATTACTTAGGCTGTTATTAAAAAAAAGCAAAGGTCAGATCTCTTCAAAACCAAAATTTAACTGTCAGAAAAAAAATGCAAAATGTAAATTAAGAATTGAACATTGTAAAGAATAATTTTTTGTGCCCAAAATGTCTAACAGTGGTAGGTTTTCAAATGTTAGTGCAGAAAGTCATTTTTTTCTCCTAAGTCATATGCTTATTTCTTCTCTCTTTTTTTCCCCCCTCAACTTTCTTTTTAGATAGAGAGGGTATATATGCAGGTGTGTAACATGGATATATTGCACTAAGGTATTGAGTACAGTGCTCAGTAAGTAGTTTTTCAACCCACGCTCTCCCTTTCTCCCCATTCAAGTATCTTGCAGTGTCTGCTGTTTCCGTATTTATGTCTGTGAATGCTTCAACGTTTAGCTTCTATTTAAAGTGCAAATGTTAGACTTTGGTTTTCTGTTACTGAGTTTTCTTAGGATTATGGCCTCCAGTGATACCCATGATGCTACAAAGAACATTATTTCATTCTTTTTATGTCTGCATAATATTTTGTAGTATATATGTACCTACCACATTTTCTTTATTCAATCCACTGTTGATGTGCACCTAGGTTGATTTTGGGAGCTACAATTCAAGATGAGATTTGAGTGAGGATAACACCAAACTGTATCAATGGCCATACTGCTTGAAAGCTACTTAAATCTTCAATGATATTCCTTTCAAATTACCATCATTTTTCACATAATTAGCAAAGAAAACTACTCTAAAATCCATATGAAACTAAAAAGGAGCCCAAATAGCCAAAGCAACCCTAGGAAAAGTAACAATGCCACAGACATCACACTACCAACTTCAAACTATAAGGATATAGTAGCTAACACAGCATGATACTAGTACAAAACCAGACATATAGACCAATGAAAAAGAATATAAATAAAGCCACACACTTACAACCCTCTGATCTTCTACAAAGCCAACAAAAAGACGCAGTGAGGAAAAATCTCTCTAGTCAATAAATGTGCAGATGGAGGCAGAAATTGGACTGATATACCTACAAGTTAAGGAATGCCATTCTGGCAGCTAACAAAAACTAGAAGAGGTAAGTAATGGAGTCTCTTCCAGGTCACCTAAAGGGAGCACAATCCTGGCAGATTTTGGATTGTGAACATCTAGACTCTGTGGGAGGAAATATTTCTATTGAGCTAATCCACTTAGCATGGGACAAGTTATTATAACAACCATAGGAAACTGATACATTCATAAACAAGAAAAGGTAGCAGTTTAACCAGGAAAGTGGGATATTACTTGGAGCATAAGATGAAAAAGAGAGGCTAGTGCAAATAAATTTCCAATGCAGGCTATTACAAAAATCGTAAAAACTCATCACTTTGATGACTAACTTCACCACATACACACACCAAAAAATGATATTTTGGTGTGTATTCACACTGTGCCAAATTATATTTTATATCCTATAGTAGAAACATTTATTCAACAAGGAAATATAAAATAAAACTATGTAATATTTATAAACACTGCTTTAACTCAGAGCAAGCATATTTAAAGTAAATTAGTCATGTAAAAGTACGAACTACAGTTAAACAAGTCCCCAAGGTTAAAGCCAGTGTCCTGAAGAAAGAGAAGACCTTTTCAGTCTACTGAGTAAAGCGATCTAAGAACATCCTGTCTGCTTTATTTTTTATTATATACATTTTCATTTTCCTAAACAAATGTTATAGTTTTTATTTTAACTAACATGGAATAGCAAGTAAAGAAAATTTAACACATTCATTGCTTCTACCATTGAATAGATTTTCAAAATCAATATTATCTTAAATAATATGGTAAGTGATAAACTTATACTTCTACTTGTTTTATATTAGCTCCAAAAGACTAATAAGCTTATGATTTCAAACATGTTCCATTGTATTTTCTACAAAACAGCATCTTAGAGATATATGGAGTATACTGTAAACTCTTTTACATTAGGATTATTGCTATAATTTGGTTAATTTAATAGGTATAAAATTCTGGTCTTTTGTATTAATAAGTATGGCATTGCAATTCAGTTATAACCTAAGAAATTTAAGTCACAAGGTCAAACACAAAGTATTTTGCATGGAAATAAATTAACTACAAGTTATAAATACAAATATTTATAGCTTATAAAGATTTTACAATGTTTGCTATGATTTCTGAATATATTATATGGGCTGCATAGTGTTTCATTTACTTAAGAATAATTTAAATTGAAGAGATTCTTACCACTAAGCTGGCATCATCAAAATAAACCAATAATAATCTCAGTTTCAACAGAAGAAAAAGGGTGCTTTGGATGAAAAGCTCTGAAAATACGGCTGATGATTTATTCGCTCTAGTTGATGTTTCTAACATTAGAGCCATTTTTTGGTTTATGCTCTTCCATCTCTAGCTGGATTATTATATTACATTATCAGAATACAACTCTATCTTAGTATGTGATGTTTATTCATAACTGCAGTAAATTCTAGGTAAAAGTTTCAATAATAGCAGTTTCACCAAAGATTTCAATTCTTATTATTAAGAAAGACTTTATGTTAGATACCCATTTCTATCCATAAAAAAGTACTGCCGATGCAACAAGACTTTCTTTACAGCCTTGCTGTATTATATAACAGTGAAATTACTTCATCTGAAGGATGTTCTTTATTATGAATAATACATCGTGAAGAAAAAAACATGCTTAACTAAATTGAAGTCTTTCTTTTTCATCATGAGCTGCTATAAAAGCAAGCCTATAATGATAAGAGAAATTAACTTGTGCAAACATTTGCAAGTCATATTTTCAAAACCTACCTGGAAAACATTTTGATATCTAAACTTGCCCGCTATGAAAACTTTACTTTCACAAACACAGCCATTAGTAATATAGTAAATTCTCCCACATATAGCATTCTAGGATTTTATTATATGTGTGCATGTGTGTAGATAAAAAGTTGAGATTAAAAAAAAACATTTTCTTAATTCAAGAATACAAACAGCACTTTTTATAGCACTGTGACGATTTTTACTAAATTGTGGTCTTTTGATATATAACACAGATGAACTCAACCTGCTGAATCACGTGGCATCTGAAAATACAAAGCATTATTTATGTTGATTACTAATTCAAAACCACCTTGTATATGAGCAGATGTTTCCTACTCTTTGCCAAGCAATTAATAGATATTGGTACAATTGAGTTTTGCATTTGATTGAAAAGATGAACAAAGTGGTTGTCAAAACTTATTACACTTGAAAATTGTTTATTGGTCGCAATAATCTTCATAAAACAAAGTTATTCAAATATATCCATTAAAATCAAGCATGGATTATTAAAAATTACTAAATAAAGCTTAGATGCAGAAAAAATTATTTGTATTGCTAAATAATCAGATATATGATATGTACAAATAAATGTTGGCATTGTGGTCAACTATTACAAGCATTATAGTATGAGAGAGATTCCAAGAACATTATGTCAGTTGATATTAGTATCAGTTTCCTAATTTAAGTATGCCTTCAGTAGTCACATGTGCATTTAATTGTTTTAGATATACTTGCTTGCTCTTAAGACATTTAATCCATTTTGACATTTTCTCTTCTTAAAGAAAGAGTAAACAGCAATAATATTAAAGTCAAGAGAACAAAGATTTATGTTTAAAAAATCTTTATTTTCTATATATTCTACATAAATACAATACAATGTAAATGTATAAATGAACTAGCTTTTTCCCATTAGACAAATTGCAGACTAAAGAAACCACAACTTAGGTTTGAGTTATATTTTTATACATCCCAGGACATTTGTAATTCAGCACAGAAATTCAGCACATATTCAAATTATTTCAAGATACACAAACACATACACACACATAAATACACACACGTGGGTATGTATTGTATGCATGCATTAATAGTATACATAAATGTTTTAGTCAAATTAATATTAATACTCTTACAACTTCTATTCATTTATGTATTATATAAAAATGTGTTTTGATTCCCTTGTAAATGTCAGGCACTTATGTGATTTCTACAAATAAAGTTTTTATGTTAGTTTTAAAATAGGGAATAGGGAGATGGGGAGATGGGAAACAAATATTTGATATAATATCAGGTAATGAAAATGCAAAGAAAATTAAAGCATCATAAGAAAGGCTAGAGTAGTGGAAAGAGTTGGAACATTTTTTGTATTGATAGAAAGGTCAAAGAAGACTCATTTGCTGAAGGGAAGTTTAAGTGGAAATATAACAGCTAAAGGAAAATTAGCTATGTTATTACACAGGGGAAGTGTCTTCAGGTTAAAGACTAGCAATTGCAAATACCTGAATCTGTACATTTCCGTATGTGACATTTTATTTAGTTATCACCTAGTATACAATATGTCTTAAAATGTACAATTCAATGTTATGTAGAATATTCACAGAGACTTGCAATCACCACATTCACTTTTAGAACAATTTTACTACATCTAAAAAAAGTTCAGACCAATTAGCAGTCATTCCCCATTTTACCCCAACTCTCCAACACTAGACAGACACTAATTTAATTTGTTTCTATGGATTGATCTATACATTTCATAAATTTCATATAAATAAAATTGAACATTATGTGGTCTTTTGTGTCTGGCTTCTTTCACTTAGCATAAAGTTTTCTAGGTTCATCTATGTTATATCATAAACAATACACCTTTTTATGGCTGAATAGTATTTTCTTGTATGAATATACAACATATTGTTTATTAATTTATCAGTTGCTAGAAATTGGTTTGTTGACACTAATTGACAATTAGGAACAATGCTACTCTGATCATTGTACATAAGACTTTTGGGGATATGTTTTATTTATATTTACTATATGTATTAGTGTGTTTTTACACTGCAGTAAAGAACTACATGAAACTGGGTAAATTATAAAGAAAAGTGGTTTAATTGAGTCACAGTTCCACATGGTTTGGGAGGCCTCAGGAAACCTATAGTGGAAGGTGAAGGAGAAGTAAGGTATGTCTTACATGGTGGGAGGAAAGAGATAGAGAGCCATTGGGGAAGTGCAACACGTTAAAACTATCAGCTTTCATGAGAACTATCGGGAGAACAGCCTGGGGGAAATCCACCTTCAGGATCCAAACCATCACTTCCCACCAGGTCCCTTGAGGTACACATGGGGATTACAATTTGTAATGAGATTTGGGTGGGGACACAGAACCAAATCTTATCAGTATATATCTAAGTAAAATTGCTAGATGATATATCATCTCTGTGTTTAACCTTTAGATGAACTACCAACACTTTTGCAAAGTGAATAAAACCTTTTTCATTCCCACCAACAATGAAAGGAAACTCTATTTTTTCCACATCCATACCAACACATTTAGCCATCTGAGCAAGTATAAAAATTATATTTCATTATGGTTTTCATTTGCATTTCCCTGATTAATGATGTTGTGACTATTTTAATGTGCTTATTGGTAATTTGTATACCTTTTTTGGAAAAATGTTTATACGGGTCCATTATCACTTTTAAAATTGTGTGTCTCATTATTAAAACTTAAAAATTGTTTTTTATTTTCTGAATACAATTGCTTATTAGATATGTAATTTGCAAACATTGTTACCTACTCTTTGATTTTCTTTTATGTTCTTGATAGTAAATTTGAAGCATAAAAATAGGTTACATTGACCAGTCTAATTTATTTACTTATTTATCTTTTCTCGCTTGTGATTTAAATGTCATATTGAAGAAAGTTTTGCCTAGCTCAAGGACACAAAAAGTTTATCTCTATATTTTCTCCTAAGACTTTTATAGTTTTATCTGTTACTTTTATATCTCTGATACATTTTGAGTTAATTTTTGTATATGACATGAGAAGGAGGTCCAACTTTATTATTTTTTGTGAGAACAAGTTATCCCAGTAACAGTTGTTAAAAGGATTATTCTTTTACCCATTGAATAGTCTTGGCACTCTTATTCAAAAATCATTCAAAGGATGAAATAAGCAAAGATTGTAGAGTAAGGATCTCCAAATACTTATCTTCCATTAATGAAATGAAAAAGGCCAAAACTATCAAAAATCAGCTTTTACAGAACTCTGGAAATTATCCAAAGAATTGCACCATTCCAGAGAATGTTAATTTAAACAATTTGCTAACTCTCAGTAATCATAGAAAACTTTGTGATATGTTAACTCACACCAGAGCCATCCCTTGCTCTCTTGCTCCACAACATCTATGAAAATAATAGTGCACATTCTTGATATGTAATGCATACAGTAGAAAAAAAAAATCTTCATTCATAAAGAATTTTAATGTTCACGTTTTGACCCTTCTGATGGTTCCTGGAAGATTGGCTTAAAGGGCTTGTCTTTGTTTTGCCTAACTGGGAACTAGCTCCAGTGGCAAAGCTGTTTCCAGGCTCAGATGAATATTCGTCAAAAATACTTATTGGCTAATTACATTGCTGAAGCCTTAGGCAAAGCTTGGGAGAAAAGACTGAGGAATAAGATGCCTGTAAATGTTTTGAAATGCTCGAATACATTCCTGGGAATCTATAAGTCCACATGTATGGTCAGGGCTGTGTTTATGTCAAGAAACATAAGAGAAAGCCCTAAGCTCTCATGTCTTGGTGACCTTGAGACTTTACAGAAGCCAAAAGTAAAGGTTAGGACAGAATCAGCTATTCCCTGGCACAGACAAAATATAAGCAAAGACTGAAAGAATTTTTGGTTCTGGACACTTAAGAAATTCTCTGTCCAAATGTTAGCTAACCACTAAACTGAGGAAACAGAGGCTTGAAGGATTATACATGGTAAAAAATAATGGACTTTAAAAAATTCACTGAGAAAGTTACTAAGCAAATGAACAATAAGGCTAGAAAATGTAACTACAATAATAAGAAAATTGTGGGGTGGGGAAAGAATCATATTTACAGTTACCACAGTATATTATTTAAAAGGTTTGGTTCTCAAAAAAACATTTATAGGGCATGAAAAGAAAAAATACAATATGGCCCATAGACAGGAAAAAAGAGACAAATTAATAGAGTCAGTGAAACAGAATAGTGGTTAATTGAGATTATTCAGGTTATGGAACCGAAAGAAAATAATTAAAAAAAATAATAGAACCTCAGAGACTTATGGAACATCTTCAATCATACTAAATTTATGTTTAACGGGAAGGGAGAGAAAAGGACAGAAGAAACATTAAAAAAATGATGGCTTAAACTATTCAAATATGTTATAAAAATCAATTAATATAAGCCTTAGAGACACCAAGTAGAATAAACTCAGATCTACACTGAGACACATCATAATCATACCATCAGAAGTCAAAGACAGAGAATCTTGAAAACAGCACAACACAATTAATGATTCAACCTGCCCAGAGAATCTCAATAAGATTAGAAGCTGGCTGATGCGGTGGTTCATGCCTGTAATCCCATCACTTTAGGAGGCAGAGGTGGGCGGATTGCTTGAGCTCAGGAGAAGATATAATTCATGAACCCATTTATATGAAATTCTAAAACAGGAAAAACTATTCTATGGTGGAAAAAGATAGAGCAGTGACTGCTTCTGTGTTTAGAGGTCCAGATGAAATTAATTAACAGGATATTCTGGGGTATTGCCAATGTTTCACACCTTAATAAGCTTTAGGATTATGCCAATGTGTATACCTCTCAGAACTTAATGGGATACATACATTTTTGCATTTCATTGTCTTTACATTTCTTCTTGAAAAATTAAGTCTATAATATATGAACTTTAGTTAATTACATTTATATATGGGAGTAAATATCCTAATGTCAACAAGCAATTTTTAAATGGGTACCATAGTAAGATAAATGATTGGTGCATAGTGGGGTAGATAGATAAATATGTATGTAATAATTTAAGTTTAATAATGTGTTAACTGTAGATCTAGTTATGTGCATGTGAATATTTATTGTAAAATGATTTCAACTTTACTGTAGGCATGACATTTTAATAATAAATTTTATAATAAATTTTTTAGAAAAAAAGAAGCATAACAAATAGTAATCACAATTTAAGATCATACTAACCATATAAAATGAGATTTTCTTCCTCCATTGATTTTTTTCAGTACTGTCCCTAAGAAGCATGAAGTATACATGTTTCTTTTTTTCTTCAATTAATTCATCTAAATACAATAAATGTATGTGTTAAGTGCATGTGCTCATTCATGTGTGTACATGTGTGCATGTGAGTGTGTGCGTATTTCTTCTAAAGTATCTCAGATGAATGACAGCTTTTGGTTAACTAACTCACAATTCTTTTTTAACAAATTACTATGATTAAAATTGCTTTTAATTTGCAGAAATAAAATATAACTGGCTGGCATTTCTTTCATTTTTAAGACTTTTTTTCTCCCAAACTTTTCAAAAGATGTAGAGCTGCTCTACTACTCTTAAATTTTGTATAGATCGGGTTACATTTAGAAATATATTCAAGACCTTGAATTATATAGAGTTTGATATAGATAAAGATAAAGGTAAAGGAAGAGATCACAAATGCTATCAATTATATAGAATTAATAGCATTTGTGATCTCTTCCACTATCTTTCAGACAATCTTAAACACCAAACCCTGTGAGATACTGTTAATAATTGTTTGTAAAAGCATAAAACATATTTCAGTAAAATCACCAATTATCTATTCCAATGGCTCTTTTGGGCCATTAAATAATTTGCTTGATATAACTGTGTATCCCCAGACACAATGTATTATCATCTTTAAACAAACTTCCCTTGAATAGTCAAAGTTAGATCTTCCAAGGACATATGCAGTGATTAGGCTGATTAAGTGTTATTGCAGGGGACTGAATGAAGAAAAAAATTGAGGCATTTCACCAAAAGTTAAAATTCATTCTTTATAATGTCATGATAGATGATTCTCATTTTCTCCAGTAATTGATCTCTCAGGTCTTCAATTTAAGAAAAAATGTAGGGTGAATAAAATTTGCTCCCAACACTTTTATAACCATCTATGAGTTCATCCAATAAACAGTACAGCATGCACATTCCAGAAATAATATCATTGGCAGTGAAGCTGCAATCATGAGAAATTCTCCCTATGTCCCTGAGATTTTGGTAAATGGCTATCTCTTATTTTTAGGTTCAATATTTTAGTAACATGTTCCTTTCTTTTAATTTCTTATATTTTCATCTGTATAAAAATCAGAATGAAATTGAGCAATGATTGCTAATTGCTATCATAAGATATCTAATCTTTAACTTTTGGGTTCTATGAATAAGTTATATAATTAAATAACAATTTCATCAGAAATGCCAGATTTGCATAAATTTAATATAAGCACTGAAGTATCATCAGTTTGGTTTGAGAAAAGAAAAAGTCTTCTCTTTATGAAGGAATTTGTCATATTTTCTTGCTTTGGTCAAGATAAGCATTATAAATTTTTACTGAAAAATCTATGTAGAAAGTTAAAGCTTTCTGATGACTTGAGGTAGCAGAACTTTTGAACTTTAAATAAGAATATTTTAAGGTATTATATATTCTATGTTGCAACATTTTAGAAGAATATATTCAAAGCAGAAAGCAGCTTCATTACGATTTCCCTTCATTTCTTTGGAGGTATTTTTCCATAATTTGGAATACTTGGTTTTAGACAATCAAAGTCTTCTTTCAGAATTTCTTTCAATTTGCAAGTTCAGACTGACTGTCCAAAGAAATGAAATGTGAATATCTCTCTAAATCCCTGATAAAAAGAAAGCCCTTTCAACTAAATATTATTCTAAGAAATGCAAAACTTTTGCAATTAGGTTGCTGAACTTGGTGGTTAGCATATCTTTCCGATCCTTGGCACTCTAATTTACATATGATAAGGTAGTTTTTCATATCTCACCATAATAATTTGAATTTATTTTAACCAACAGAAAAGCCCGTTGTTTGTTTTCAGGAAAACAGAGTATCACACAGATTGTATTTATATTCAAATTTTGCTTCTTAAGTTTAGAGTATGTCAATGTCTCCTCCAATTTACCAAAAAAAAGAAATGGAGGTATATAGAGAAAAAGTAACACTCCTGCACAATAAGTCAATCGTTCTAATAGCATTTGACTTCAGTTTTAGGGCTCCATCGATTTTGGAATTTAATGTTTAGTGATAATTCCTTTGTAGCACAAATATTCCCCCCATAAAAAGGTTTTTATCATACCTACCTTAGTTATGTAGCTCATATCTGTAAAATGTTTTAGTTCTAAAAATTTCCTCAAAATTACTTGAGGCCTAAATATCTATTATTTTTAAAGCATGATTTTGTAATTGCTGGTTTCAAATATCAGATCAATCACAGCAAGTTTTCAAAAATTGCCTCTTTAGATACTTCTTAAATGATAACGGTAAAAAAAAAAAAAGATAAAAACGTGTTTAAAAATTTAAATAGAAATAAATTGCCTCTTTAATCTGCAAGACAATTTAATTAAATGAGTCTTTTGCAAATGTGATTTTTCCCAGTAGAATTCCTAAAATAAATAGATCAAAAAATAAAATATCTCAGAGCAGGAAAAAACAAAAAAGGAAATATGTTGATAATAATCCTTAGTTGGAACAAGTTGAGACTGTAGTGATATTTTTAAGTGAATGAGATTTTTTTTACCTTGGAAATTCACAGGGGTAAATAATACAACATGTAAAGAAAGGTATATGTATTCAAATTAATGAAAAGCATAAAGAATATTTTAACCATATGTAACAAATATGAGATGCATAAAGACAAATTGCTTCTTCCTTTACATATATTTCTGTTTAGAGATCAAAATTATCTGATGCATATTTTTCCTGTAATATGTAAAAGCCGTATGCTCCTAGAATCTTAGAAACTGACAAAAACAGAACAATCATATCAGCATGTAAGGACCAGATAGAAGGCCAGATGCACTAGCTCATGTCTGTAATCCCAGCACCTTGGGAGGCCAAGGTGGGTGCATCAGTTGAAGCCAGGAGTTCAAGATGAGCCTGGCCAACATGGTGAAACCCCGTTTCTACTAAAAATACAAAAATAAACCAGGCATAGTGGTAAGTGCTTGTAAACCCAGCTACTCCAGAGGCTGAGGCAGGAGGATTGCTTGAACCTGGGAGGTGGAGGTTGCAGTGAGCTAAGATCACTCCACTGAACTCCAGCCTAGGCAAAAGAGTAAAACTATGTTAAAAAAAAAAAAAAAAAGCAAAGATCAGCAAAAAGGAGTTAAATAATCATCTTTGATAGCCACCTATTATTACCAGATATTTGTGTTTTAACAATTGATTAGCACTGGTAGCTTTTTTCACACTCTCACCCACACTGTCTTTCAAAGAAAATTTTTAAAAAGAAAGCATAAGATATTCCAATAAAATAATATTGACAATTGTCCTAGATTGATGACCCTAACTCTACAGATTTAATTCCTTCTTTAAGGCAACCTATAGACGGTATTACTAGTCATTTGAGATTTTAATAACGCCTAGACATCAAATAAAACCAATGTATTTTCATATATGTCCATATACAAAATGACAGAATTATGAGTGAGGTGATGTCATCTTATAAGAAAATCAAATAATGTATATTAGTTCTGCAAAATGTATTAAATGTCAAAAATGATCATCTATGTAATAATTAAATTTACAAGAATTATGAAACATAACATATGATAAAGTTAAGAACAAAAAGCTTCTCAACATAATGCATCAAGTGTACATACATTGGATGTTGAAACTACTTACCATATTTGACAATCATCAATCATTCATCACCTGAATTCTGCACAACCCATGACTCATCATTTTCGCTTTTTCTCAGTTTTAGTTTTGAAAATGTCAAGATAGCAGCAATTTTAGAAAAGTAAGAAATAGAAAACTCTTGGAGGTTTGAAAATAAAATTAGAATAGAGAGTATGAAATAAAATTAAACACAGTATTCGCTTTTGTTTACAACTGATTTTAGCCATAAGAATAATTCCATCTGTGTAGTCATTTTGATAGTTTACGTGGACTTTATTTGGTGGGATTTTTAGCACCAAAAACCAGTTGATTGATTCTCCAGACATCAACTGGGTATTAAACATTTAAATCAATTGTAATTCTAGCTACCCATAGTTAGGATAGACCTCACAGCTGAAGGATTCAACCTCAAAGTACTGCCCCCCACCCACTTTCCCACTTTTAGAAGCCAGTCACAGGTTTTGTGCCTATTGTACTCATGACTGACCAGCTATAAATTGTTTCCACAACCTCCTCCTCAAATTGAATAATAATTTACTAGAATGACTCACAATTCAGATTCTGCAACACACTTACTTAACATCCACAAATGAACAGCCAGATGAAGATTCGCCAGCATAAGAACTTCCTTTCCATGGAGCTGGGGTGTACCACCCTCCCATCAATGGATGCTTTTACCAATCTAGGAGCTGTCATTAAGGGGACTTTAAAGTGAATAAGATTCAGAAGAGTTATAAGAGGGGAAGAGAAAACAAGAAATAGATGAAGATTATTTGAAGATCAAATGGCATTTGAGTTGGAAAAAAATCATTAACGTAAAGAAAATTGTAAAATATGTAAACATCTTCAATGAATGATGAGCGACAATGCACATGTGGGTCCGTGAAAAAAAAAGTATGGTGTGTTGTATAACCAAATGGTGAATGGTAACTTGTAACTGGAAATTGCAGAAGTATTAATTCAAGAATATGCCCAAAAGTCAAGCAGAATCTGATCAGTTGGTACCATTATTATGTTATCAGGCACTGATTTACACTTCATGTTGTCTGAACTGCATAAAAGATGGAGGCAGGCCCCAGATCTGGCCCAGGGATTGGAATCATCCAAATGTTAAAATATTCTTTAAGTGACTATAATATTATTTTCATCAAATGCTTACCCCTTGGTCGCTTTTCCATTGTATAGTTTTTTCTCCTTCAGACTGTTCTACAACTTGATGATTTTAGTTATTTTTTTCCTTTGAAATGCTAAATCCATAATCCAAACCATAACTTTAACTAAAAGCTATATTATGTTTAGTTGCTTTGTAGTAATTATCCAGCTACTCACTGAGGAGTTTGGGCTAGTTGTTTGTTGAAGACCATCTTCAAACACTATGGGTCAATGTCAAGGGAAGGGACCATTGCAGGTACATATCTGAAAAGAATTTGAATGTGCTGCTAAACAAGGAGAATTGTACTTGGAGAAAATAATCTCCCTGAGTATAAAGAGTTAAGGAGTTCAATGGCTTTTAAAATCTAGAAAATTTCAGGATTTTGACAGACTTTTAAGATCAAGTTAAGGAACTGGCTGACTTTCAGCATGGGTACAGCAGCAAAACAAATGCTGATTTGGCTGGATTTCAAAAGTTTGAGCACGAAGCCAAGCTAAACTGATTGTTGGGCATGAAACCTCTACTGCAGTAACTTGTTTACTTATTTGGTTTATGACCAAGAAGAGTGGGATGATCCTTTTTTAAAAAAAGCATTTCTTTCTTTTTTTTTTAATTTTTCCCCATCAGAGTTCGACTACTTGAATATTTTTGTTACTTCAAGGAAAATGTATTGGAGCTGCAAAATACTGAATCCCATGAACACACAAAAAAGAGTGGAGGGAAGAATGTTTGTGAAATAGATTCTTTATATAAACAGAGGAAGAGCTAGAAGACATATATTTTCCTATTCACTGTTAGGAAGGTTGTAAAACAAAGAGAATCCCTCACTTGAGAAGTATCCTTACAATAAACTGCCTTTAACAATTTACAAAGTAAGCTTTTTTTATTTTATTATTTTATTATTTTTTTATTGCATTTTAGGTTTTGGGGTACATGTGCAGAACATGCAACATAGTTGCATAGGTACACACATGGCAGTGTGTTCTGCTGCCTTCCTCCCCTTCACCCACATTTGGCATTTCTCCCCAGGCTATCCCTCTCCAGCTCCTTGCCCACTGTCCCTCCCCTATTCCCCCCAATAGACCCCAGTGTGTAGTACTCCCCTCCCTGTGTCCATGTGTTCTCATTTTTCATCACCCGCCTATGAGTGAGAATATGCGGTATTTCATTTTCTGTTCTTGTGTCAGTTTGCTGAGAATGATGTTCTCCAGATTCGTCCATGTCCCTACAAACGACACGAACTCATCATTTTCGATTGCTGCATAATATTCCATGGTTATATATGCCACATTTTCCCAATCCAGTCTATCATCGATGGGCTTTTGGGTTGGTTCCAGGTCTTTGCTATTATAAACAGTGCTGCATTGAACATTCGTGTGCATGTGTTCTTATAGTAGAACGATTTATAATCCTTTGGATATATACCCAGTAATGGGATTGCTGGGTCAAATGGGATTTCTATTTCTAAGGCCTTGAGAAATCGCCACACTGTCTTCCATAATGGTTGAACTAATTTACACTCCCACCAACAGTGTAAAAGTGTTCCTATTTCTCCACATCCTCTCCAGCATCTGTTGTCCCCAGATTTTTTAATGATCGCCATTCTAACTGGCGTGAGATGGTATCTCAATGTAGTTTTGATTTGCATCTCTCTAATGACGAGTGATGATGAGCATTTTTTCATATGTTTGTTGGCTTCATGTATGTCTTCTTTTGTAAAGTGTCTGTTCATATCCTTTGCCCATTTTTGAGTGGGCTTGTTTGGTTTTTTCCTGTAAATCTGTTTGAGGTCTTTGTAAATTCTGGATATCAGCCCTTTGTCAGATGGGTAAACTGCAAAAATTTTTTCCCATTCTGTTGGTTGCCGATTCACTCTAGTGACTGTTTCTTTTGCCGTGCAGAAGCTGTGGAGTTTCATTATGTCCCATTTGTCTATTTTGGCTTTTGTTGCCAATGCTTTCGGTGTTTTGTTCATGAATTCCTTGCCTACTCCTATGTCCTGAATGGTTTTGCCTAGATTTTCTTCTAGGGTTTTTATGGTGTCCGGTCTTATGTTTAAGTCTTTAATCCATCAGGAGTTAATTTTAGTGTAAGGTGTCAGGAAGGGGTCCAGTTTCTGCTTTCTGCACATGGCTAGCCAGTTTTCCCAACACCATTTATTAAACAGGGAACCCTTTCCCCATTGCTTGTTTTTGTCAGGTTTATCAAAGATTGTATGGTTGTAGATATGTTGTGTTGCCTCCAATGCCTCTGTTCTGTTCCATTGGTCTATATCTCTGTTTTGGTAAATAAAATAGCAATTTCAAGGGTTATCTGCTCTAAAAAGGGAAAGAGGTCTAAAAATCGCTGTTCAACATTTGGTGGAAAATTGGTCCAGAATATCTTAAGGATGATAATATTAGATATTTTTTAATAACTAAAAGCCATGAATATTTGTCATATGTAAATATTTGTTTGACTCTACTCAGGTTTGTGGAGAGGCACGATAAGAAATTCCATATAAAAATAGATTTACTAATGCTGCAATATTATAGTCTCTATGCATAAATCACACAAAGGATTACTGTCCTTTTCTTAGGTGAGTGTAGCTTTAACATTTGTAGTTGTTTTTTTTTTCTAATTCATTGGAAACAAGCGGTTCCCCCATTAAGTACCATTTGAAGGCTTTACTCAGTTTAAGAACTGAGAACAGTTCTTCAACAATTTTTCCACTTTTATTATTTAATTGTTGACAAATAATTTATGTATTTTGAAATTAATATTAGAACACATCTATATGCAATTTGAACAATACCTATAGTAATATAATTAAAACCAACATCAAGATTTAGAAAAATTCTGTTATTCCAAAAAAATCTTAAGTTTACGCAGGAGTGTTGTCTACACTAACCACAACCATTTGCAGCTGGCCTGTTCTTTATTCCTCCAGATTGGCCTTTTCTGGGATGTCATATAAAGTTGACCACAGAGTAAATGACATTTTGTCTATTTTTTTGTTTTTTTTCACTTAGTATAATGCATTTGTACTTAACTGACGTTTTTGCATATACTAGTTTCTATTGTTGAGCATTGCTCCGTTGCATAGCTGATTATTCTTTCATTCACCAATTAATAGACTTTGGGTTCTTTCCAGTTTGTGTCTTACTATTTTTTTAAGCATAGCCATTTTTAATACAGATTTGCTGATATATAACCTTGCTTAAGATTATGATTAAGAAACATGATATGAAATGGCTTCTCACTTGTTTACTTGACACACTTTTTTTTTTCTGAGACAGAGTCTTGCTCTGTCACCCAGGCTAAAGTGCAATGGCGCAATCTTGGCTCACTGCAATCTCTACATCCCAGGTTCAACTGATTCTCCTGCCTCAGCCTCCTGAGTAGCAGGGATTACAGGCACTCACCATCATGCCCAGGTTGGTCTTGAATTCTTGACCTCAGGTGATCTGCCCACTGCTTGTTTTTTAAACTGTTTAGTTATTGAGGTTTTCGTATATTAAAGAAACAGATTTTTAAATGAAAGTTGTAGTTTGCAGATATTTTCTCTTTGTTGAAGGCTTTAAAGATATTTTAACATTGATAAAGTCAATTTATCAAATTTTTACTTTATAGATCATGCGTTTGGTGCCATAGCCGAAAAAAAGAAAAAAAAAAAACTTTGGGTAATCAAGATTTCAAATACTTTTATATCCTTTCTTCTAGAAAATGTATGCTTTTAGGTATATTATTTCAGTTTGTGATACACACCCATACTCTTATGTGTGTGTAACCAGTATATTATATTCTGTATATATACATAGAGTGTATAATATTTGGTGTATAGAGTGTGACTACTCTGTACTTTCTGCTTTTCTCTTTTTGAAGAGTTATCTGTGTCTGTTAGGTTATGTGTGTCCACTATTGCATGTGGGTTATATGAAGGGAAAAAAACTACGTATTCTGAATTCACTAATCTTTAGATTAAGAGGAAGTGCAAACAAGATGAACTTAAGGAACAATGCCCGATGAGCTCCATCCACACGTGGAACTGAGGTAGATGGCAACCTCCTGGAGTTCTAGCTGATTCTATGATAGAAAAAAATCTGTGGGGCCTTTGTGAGGGAGTGAATATATTTTGCATATGGGATAAATATAAATTATATGTAGCTAGAAGGCAAACTGGGTTGGGTTTTACATGTCCACACATGGTTTGATACTTCAAATATCAAGAGGTAAAGCACCATTATCAAATATTTTTATTATATTTGAGTTGTGTTTTTAACATAATTTCTGCCTTACTTCAAGTCATTTATCTTGCCCATGTTGAAAAATAGTCGTAATTATTACTGACACCCATTTTCTGAGTAATAAGAATTCCCGATAAAATACTAGTCTGTATATTTTTCAGAGGTAAACATAAAAATATATAATTATTAATATAAATGTCCAAGAAATTAACTTCTTTTAATGGGTTTAACTACACAAAAAAAAAATCAGGAAGAAGCACAGTTTGCAGTGGGGTGCAAATAACTAATTACCTAATTTATACATCAAATATATAAATCAATTTGGGTGTTTTGATTTCTTTAATCTTCATGTATTCTAATATCAACAGTCCTTGAATGTCTTTGTACTCTTAGTACCTATGAGGTTCAAGATGTGTAACAAAACTCCAAGAATATCTGTATTTTTTGTCAAACCCTAACTCTGAAAAGCAATAAAAATAAATAGATTGTTTAAAACTTTTCATTTTGAACAAACTTGGCCTAGATATTTTTATGTCTTCTATGTGAAAAAGTTAATTTTAATTTTATAATGTTTACTTTTGTGGTGGATAAATACAAATGTTTTATTTATTTTAAAAGTAATTATTTGAATAAAGAGTCAGTCTTTCCTGACTGAAAAGCTAATTTTCAAGTTCCGTTATGCAACACAGATATATTTAGAATTGTTGCACTCTTGCCTTAAAGACACATGTATAATCTAAAGTTTAAGACCTCACTGGAATTGGTATTTTCCATATAGATTTATGGCTGCTGAGCAGCAACTGGAAAACCAAAGATCTTTCTACCATCACTGAAAATAAATTCAACCAAGGACAATGACTAGTCAGCCATGAAATTGTGCACTTAAGAGGACTTCACACTGACATCAGAAATGCTGAAGGGAATTTATATGTACTTGCTAGGATCTCTTCAGCTCAGTGTTATTCTGCAAAATCTCTTCTATGATCCATTTGTAGTGAAAACAGCAGTATATCCATTTGCTGTTTCAGTATCTATTCTCAAGACTTAAATTGATCAAGGACAGTTACTTCAGGTTTAAAAGGCACTACCCCATGTTTTCACTTTGGATTTCCCTAAGAAGGATTCTTTCAAATCATCACGTGTAGTCATATTTTGAGAAATAACATATAGGATGAAAATTAGTATATTAATTCAATAAATATCTATAGATGAAATACTAATACTATGTTTATATTTATATACTTCAAGTATACCTTGATGGCTTCAAGGTAATTTTGACAACCAAATACTGTTAAGTGTAATTAGTATGCCAATTTTATATGGTTCAAGAAACCAAGGCCAAGAGGTTAAGTAAATTGTTCACAGTATAAGTTTGAAATCACTTAATCTTTCAGGTTCATATTCTTAACAATTAAGCAATTGATATTACTTTTAAATATGAGTATAATATATATCTAGTAGTTATAATATTATCAATATATGTCAAATGTAGGTATTTTTAAAGTAGTAGTAATGTTTACTATTTCATTCACAACATATATAATAATCACAGAAATCTGTGTTACTTGCATAGGATTTATAATTATTTTAAAAATATATATTAGAAACTCTAAAAGGTTTTCACATAAATATGCAATAAGACCTTCCCAATAGTGCTTTTCCTTAGCTTACAAAAACAAATAAATAAATAAAGCAAGTTCTGTGATTCCTCTAAATCCTATAGCTGACATTGTACATTCAGCATTGAGGCACAAATCCATTTAGAAAACATTAATAAATGTTAACCTTTTATTTTATTAATTTCTTGCTGCATTATCAAAAACCGTTTTAAGATAACATTGATTTTCATAGTTTTCTATTTATAACTAATTGATTATCTACTATTAACTAGCATGTACCAAGTAGGAAATTAAATCCTATTTTATGTGCCTGAAAGGTCAGTAACAATGGAATAAATGAAAACATAAAACAAAACAACAAATAATTATTAGCTATTTTAATACATATCCTATTACTCTCATTAAACATTTTAAAACTTACATATTCCATGACCTATTCTAAAATGTTTTTAGATAGATTTTCAATCTAATCCAGAGGTAGCTTGTGCAAGAGAACAAAAATTGTACATAGTAATTTAAAGAATAGATATATGTTGTTGGCTATTTTGTATACATAGTTCAAATATTTTATGATTTTATTTAATATCCTGAGAAATAGTTGTAAATCTAACTTTTGACCTACAGCTTTGAGTGCTTTATCTTCATTACTGAATAAGCATGTTATTATAAGCACTATATAATATTAATTTAGTTTTTATATTTAAATTTTACCTAGTGAAAATTAAACTTTAGAGTTGAAGAAACTTCAATAAATTGAACATACATATTTTAAAAAACCAATATGAGACTTAAATTATATATTAATCTTTTTATATAACAATTAAATTTTACATTCATAATTGAAAGTCACCCTGTGAACTTAGGCCCATCAGGTCATCAAATTATTCATCTGACAATTTTTTTAAATTAATCCACCAACAAAACATAATATCAATTAGACTGAAAAATTAAAAGGCTTGGGGAAAGTTGGATGTATAAAGAAAGAATAGAAATAATTGTTATTGTACACTCAATGTACTTTTCCAGAGTTTGAGGACAAAGAGATGGTAAAAAGTGATAAATTATAGTTTAAGTATAATGGAAATGACAGGCATGAAAAGACCCATCTGGGTTTCTACTTTGCTTTCTATAAACAGACACACTCCACCAAAATGACATATTTTAAAAATTGCATTCCTCACAATTTTCAAATATCTGCTCCAATAACTTTGCATACTTTGGTCAATATTATATATGACATAAAAAATAGAATTAATTTTATTAATTTTATTTTTAAGGAAAACAACTATAACAAGTAAAATCTTCATGAATGTTATAGGTTTATTGAACTATGACAAGTATTAAATTAAATACAACAATATTAGTAATTTAGAAGTTATAATACTCCTCATCTATGTAATAACAAAATAGTGGTAGTTCCCAACATATTTATAACTTTAGGGTTCAGCAGCTGTTTATTTTCTTTGAGCAAGATAAACATATGCTTGTCTGTCATGGATAAATATATTTACAACTTTAACTACTTTTGAGATAAACGTGTTTAACAGCAAAGCGACATTTGGTGGCAAATATTGTTTACTACTTCTAAGCACAGTAAATGGCTTTTCATTCACCCCTTTAAAAATTCAGTGTCTGTATTGACAAAATTTACTTGAACATCACAGAAATCATGTATGGGAAATAGAAAAATGTGGTAACCTCAAATACTAATTTTGACAAGAGGAAATTTGTTCCATGACCGTCATCAGAATAAGTAATTGTTTTCAGCAATAACCGAAATTTCAAGCACCCAAAGTGACTGTAGCAGAAAACAGGGGATACCTTTAGACTGCCGAGGTTTCTGTATCTACACTGGACTTTCAGCATGGCCAGAGGTAGCATTATACTCTGTCACTTACGGTAGCAGCAGAGGAATTGGTGGGACCCAAAGATACCACACTTGGGTTCCCTCTCCAGCAACCAAAAGAAAGCAAAGAGGACTGATCCTTTGGAACCAGAAATTCATCTTGTGTAAATATTGCACCTATGATGGGGGAAGTCATAGAGATTCATGATAGAAAAGCTGGCTTTCCTGATTTTCTTGAAAGATAAATCTTACCTTTTTATTTTGTCGCAGTAATGATTGGTTTAAAGAATATTGGAAAATAATACTTTATGTGTGTGTTTACGCATGTATAGATCAAATCTCTAGTGTATTTGACCATGTATAATATACATATGTGATGTCTTTTTATGATGTGAATTCCAGTTTAATATGCCAATTACTAAAATGTTTATTTTATCAAATTTTCCATTTTGATCACCTCAATTATTGAAACTGACTCAAATGTACTGTACTATAGAGGTTCAAGATGGTGACTCATTTGTTTTTAAGGGTGAAGTTACTTTATTTTAAGTACAAAGGCAATTTATTGATCTGTAAATGTGTGTATGTGTGCAGTCATATAAACATTTCAGAGCTATTACCATGCTTAAAGAGCATATACATCCATGATAAAGACAATAAATCTATACTTTTCAGCAGATGGCCCCGTAATCTACATATCAATCCTCTAATTTCCTTGCATTTTGATGACTCATTTTACATCATAAGAATCCCTTTAGTAATCTCTAATTACAACACTGCTTTTACTATAATTCTCACTTGTCTCAATCAGTCAGTTCTCTTCATCATTGCAAGTTTGACAGAGATGGAAATTTCTGTGGGGACTAGGGTTGATGTAATCAGATGTTGATGAAATGCCCCAAAGACTGTTTTGTACAGGCAGTGTCATACATCCTTCCTCTTTTGCCACGTGTAATCCCCATGATGAAATGAAACTTTCATAACTGAGTTATGTCTCAAACTCTTCTCTGATGTTGGACCTCCCTACGTTAAAACAATGCCTTCATTTCATCACTGAACATTGTCAACTATTTTTCTTTTTTTTTTTTTTTTGCTGTCCTATTGCTTTCTTACCATGGTATGAATTTCTTTAAAGCATTCATGAGTGAAGGTATTCCTTTATCTGTATTTTTCCTTATCAGGTAAAAAGACCAAGAAAGTGGTTAATATGCTTCTAGTTGATCCGTGGGCATTGAAAACCATTTTTTTTCCAACTACATTTAATTATCTTCAAGCAATAATATTTCATTTGCATGATAGCTAGGTCCACATTCTTTCCAGCCTCCCTATTTATTATTCTTGCCTTTGACCCCTAGCAACAAGTGCTCTCTTTTCTGTTTCTATATCATTTCAAGACTGTCATGTAAATGGAACTATACAGTATGTAATCTTACGTTAGTGACTTCTTTTTTTACTCAGTATAATTTTGTAGAGATTCTTTCAGGTTATTGCATGTATCAGAAATATTTTACTTTTTAAAAGCTGAGTAGTATTTCATAGTATTCATATATGCATAGTTTAACATCAACTTTTAAGAAAACAATAATTTTCCTCTTTAAATTTTTCAGACAATTACCCTTAACACACAGACCTGTTCCTACTTTTAACAACTGTGATGGGGTAGGAATAACATTAAGAGAAATCCCTAATGTAGATGATGCAGGGATGGATGGAGCAAACCACCATGGCATGCCTATACCTATGTAACAATCCTGCACAATCTGCCCATGTAGCCCAGAACTTAAAGAATAATAATAAAAAAACAATAAAAACAACAACACTGAAATCTTGAGTTCTAATATCCTTCTCTCTCATCATTATTCCTTATTCATCAACTTCATCCCACCTGTTCTTTCAAAAAACTTCACTTGTACTTCAAATTCTAGTACCATAAAATGTTAGTTTGTTCAATGTCAATGTTATTTTCCTGGAGTCACAAATTTGCCTATCCAGCTAGTTTGTCATGTATTAGATGACCTATTCTAGACATACTTATTTCCCTTGTCCTGTCCAACATCCAAAACTTGCTCAATCATGTCTCCAGGCACACTCCTGAGTAAAGTTGTAAAATTTACTCAGTTTATTATTTGTGTACATTTTTTAGTTTGTTATTTCCATTTCTCATAAAAATAATTCTAACTCTGCATTAATTTCTGTTACCCTCACCAAATGACATTGCCTTTAATTTTCATAGTAAAAATGCTATTAATTATTTCTGTGAAATAGTTTTCAAATGTAAATAGGTGGTGAGATATCGAATTTTGTGATCTTTCTCCAATTTTTGCAACTAGAAACTTACTATATCTTTTTCACTTTGCTAGTGTTTCCCTTTACAAGTTTCTTCTTCAAATTATTGCCATGAAAATTAAACTTCAAAAACCAACATTAGTGAATGGAAACACAGTTATTCAAAGTCATCTGTAAGAGCTGAATGTCACCTGCTGGGTTAAACTTATGTGAAACTTAATTGAATGTGTTAATAAATGTCAGAAGTTTGGGATGGGTTGGTTACTCGTGGAAGAAGAACAAAAGGCAAATCTCAGACATAATCGTTACCAATAGCCAACTAAGTAATTAAAGTATTATAAGCCCATCTGCAAAACCATCTGACCACTTTAAGCCCTTCTGATTATAACTTGGCCTCCTCAAAAGATATGGAAGCAAGAGAAAATTGCAACAGACATTATGACAGAAAGATGTGTTATCCATGTAATAGTTACGTTTTACTAAAAATTATTAGATTAGAATTCTAGACATATATAAAGTTTTATTTTAGTTGCATTCAGTATGCTATGCCTCTGAAGGGGATCCAGCCTTATTGTGTTGATAAAGTCTTATTTCTGAATTTTCTATTGCAAGCTCTGGATTTTCCAGTTTTAGTAAAGAATATCACTGTGTGTGTGTGTGTGTCTGTGTCTATCAGGAGTTATGCTTCTTATACATTTTATTATGGTTTGAGACGTTCCTCTGATCTTCTTAAAATACTTACACCACTCTTGCTATAGCAGATGAAGGCACATCCTATCTCCATGAGAAAACAGAAGCCATCTGAAACTAACTGCATTAAGTTCTTGCACTCCTAAAAAATTTAATATGTCGAACTCTATTTTTGTCTCCTGTATCAGAGGAAAAAATGTCAAACCACTTCTATCCAAAGCTGTAGCTATTACTGTCAGAGGATCTTCTGTGCTAAAGATCCTCTCAGATTCCCTTTCCCTTTCTTGTCCCACAGTAACTTTGCTCTGAAACCATGGATAAAGTGAAAATGCTCTCCTCTGGGATTTTTTTGTCCTTTCAGGGTGGCCTCTAGCCAATGACTTACTGACACAGGAGTGTGAAAGCCCAGCCACCTTTCCGGAAGTAAAAGATATTCTGCTGTGTAATTTTCATTTTTTTGAGTTTCTTGCAGAATTTAGACGAGGAGGCTGCAACTTCACTTGAAATCACAACCTTGTTGGACTTTTCTTCTATCTTGCTTTTTTCAGTCCCTTTACTGTTTCTCTAAGAACATTTCCTTAATGACTCACTTGCACATAGATCCTTATCCTAGGTCCTTGCTTCCAAAGAATCTGATCTCAGATAAAAGCTAATTACAACTACCACCTGCATTTGGTGTCATATTCTCTGTTGTATTATACAGGAAATTAATCAATTTCCTACTATGCTTATTTCATTAACATTTCTCTTTCTCTGAACTTGTTCTTTGATCCACTAAATATCCTTCCCTAATTATCACATAACTTTCTTCTTTCCTTTATATTTGCATCTCTGAAAAGAGTAGTCTATGCTCATTTTTCCAGCTTATCACCTCTTCTTTACTATTTAAATTTAGGTTGTGTTTTCCTTCCTTCATTAAAATTATTTCACTAAGGTTAGTTAAAGCCTCCTAATTAACAAACCTACAAGACTTTTTTGCAACATATAACACTTTTTTCCATTCTTTTCACTTATTCAACTACTCTTTCCTTGACAGTAAGATAACGGTATATTCATTTATGCCTTCATATTATACATATTTACTAATATGTTTTATTGAATGACAGATACCAGACAAATTAAGGGATAACTGAGACAGTAATAATGCACAGTGTGATATGAAAGCAAATAATAAAGAAACATAACCTACTCTATTAGAACGAGAGAATTTTTTTTTTCTGAAAGATACAGTGTTTGGACTGACTCCTGTATGATTTGTGTGATTTAACTTGTGACATATTTCCCACACCTACAATCTCAGGTTTTGAGACCATTAACTAGACATAATGATCTTCACCTAAATCCAAGCTAACCTTAGTGTTTTGAGAGGGTTTCTGTCTCATTTGTAAAATGCTAAACTTTTAGTTCAACATTGAGAAATGACTCCTTTCACCTGGTGTGCATGCAGTTTCTGATCTCAGTATATTTTTATTTTTTCTCTGCCCATGGAAGCCACTGGCTCTGTGGCCTATTCCTTACAACCCAGGTACCCAGATTATCCAGCTACATAGCAGCTCTATGCTGGTCCTAGCTTCTTAGCAAGGCTTCCAATTGCTATCCTTCTTATCTGTCATAACAATTGAGTAGAAAAGAATTCTGTGAAAGCTGAGCTAAGATCCTGTGTCAGTTTAAGATTTACAGATATTGACTTTTAAAGCATATTGACCAAGGCTAAATCTTTTTTCTGAAATGCTAGAACTGGGAAATCCAAAAGGGAGCAGAGAGAAACATTTGATTAAAAAACCCCACAAATGCAGGTTAAAATTGTAGCCCAGGGAGATAGAAAAATCTATTCCTGAATTAATAAGTAACTGGTAGAAGCCATTACACAGAAAGCACTGGAGAAAAACAATTTTATTTAAATCGTTGAGTCGCTGTATATGAAGTAACAACTTTGAAAAACAGAAAAGTGTTCATTTAATCATAATAGCACTGCTACAAGAGCGGGATCACCCAGCTCAGTTTTATGAACAAAAATAATTCAGCGCAGCAGAAACTGCAGGATGAAAAAGAGACATCTGTACTATATGAGAAACAAATAGAGAAACTGTGTTTAACATTATCTAAGCATGTCCCAACAGGAGGTTTCTGTATCCAACCTTAGTCTCTATGTCAATTTAACCTTTATTGCTTCTGCACAGTAGATCCTCTTTCTCAAATCTAGATGAACAAAGTCCCCAGGGCTGGAGCAACAGCTTCTTGTATCACATGGTGTCGGCCTAGAGGTTCATTTTAGGGCCAGTGATTCAATAAGTGAATTGTACAAAACTCAAGATTCAAATCTGGCTTCCAAATCACAGATCTTTTTAGAACTTCCAAAAAGTTAAATTTATATCATCTATTTTTGTCTTTAACAAATGCATATTCAAACTTACTATTTTCAAGAAAATATGATTACTGCTATAAAGTGCTATAAATTATTGGTGTATATTATGAGTAACTGCTATAGCAATTATTAATATTGGGGACATTTAACTATTATATGATCCATTGAAGTAGCTTTGAAAGGTCCCAGAATCATAACATCTGCTCGGCTTACAGATCACTAACATACTTTATGAAATTATTATTAACTTTATATATGTTAGAAAATCTAAGAAAGGCACTTCTAAAGAAGACATTTTTAACAAGTGTCTATAATTCATAATGCATGAAAGTTTTATAATCTGAGAAATACTTTTAACATTTTTGCCTAAGATCAGAGATTTTAAAAAGTCAAATACATATTTTAAAATACATTGAAGTATTTTATTGTATAACTTCTTGTTGAAGAAAAAATTCTTAAAAAGGTCTGAACTTATACAAAGTTTTTATCAAATATTTATGAAGTTTGACATATTATTAACTTTTATCATGGCACATTTAGAATATTTATATACATGATATGGCAATTAGATATTTTTGGTCTGGTTTATTTAGAGCCTGCATGAAAGTACAATATGCTTGTTTTTATTATATTAATCTGGAGAAATCATATAAAATTAACACCTATTTACAATATAATGTACAAAGTTATTAATATAGCTCATCATCGTATAATTTTATTTTTATTTCAAACAGAGAATTCAGTTTAAAAGGAACATATAAATTTCAGACCACAAAAAGAAAATACAAAAACCTTCAGATGAGCTGTTAGCTAGCATTTGAAAAGCAAATTAAGCAGGTTTGTAATATAATGCAGCAGATGGAGGAAATGTGATCACCCAGGGAATACATTTTCTTTATCTATCATTTTAACTTAGGTCTGTCACTGTACCACTCAGAAAATCAGATTTTTTTTTCCCTCATAACATTCTTTACATAACTGCAAAATAATGTTCTTTCAGGTATTTTCTGATCATATCTGCTCTAAGTTAAGGGTAAAGGAATGTTCATATAAGAAAATGACAAGATCATGTTTCATTTTAAAGAGTAGGTGGTTATATAATATTGTTTATTGCAAATAGGTATAGAATATATAAACAAAAATCATACTTATCTAGAAAATATTACATTATTTATGCTGGTCTAGACTTTGGCACCAGATATATGTGTTTCTGATTTTTTTAAAAAGACAGAATTTTGGTAGCAGGTGTTAATAATTTTAGTGTAAGAAGTTAAATCAAGTGACACCTTTCATGAAGATCAGATACAGAAATGTGAGACATATAGACCAGTTAAAACACTAATTCTACAAACTCCATAGACAGCGAGGGGCACAAAATTACAAATAATGCGAAAGAGATTGATAACTAGATGGAGGACAAAATAAGGAGCTATTTTTGAATTGTGATGAGAAATTGCTTTGCTATATGGCACTATTTATAAATGATTAATAAGAAAGATATTATAGATTTGAGTTTTAGTAAAGATAGTAACACTATTAGCTGAAGAATAAAGCACACAGCAAGAAGATAGAGTAAAACTAATGTATATTGTTTGGAATGTGTTCGTTCTTTAGTGTCTCTGGTGTATAGATGCAGATGCTCAGCAACCAGCTGCAATGTAAAACAGCTTCATCAGAGAAGGACTAGGACTGAAGATCAGTCATGATTCATCTGAGAAGAGTTAATAGTTGAAGCCATCAGAATACAGAAAGTGTCTAACAGAAGCATGTAATAAGAGATAATTAGAGAATTACATATAGAATCTTATTTAAAGTGGCCCTAACTGGAAGGAAGCTTTTTAAGATGTCATCAGTTCATATAATACATGTGAAAAACCCATAACAGACATGAAACATTTGATGAGTGCTTCAGGGCCATTGAAAAGGAGATGGTAGCAATATCCCAGAGAAATTCTTAATTTCTTTTTACCTGCAATGAGAAATCTCTTCGATTCCTGTAGTAACTGAGATGGAGTGGCTTTCTTGGTGTTCTATTTGAAAGACCTGATATATACCTGAAATTATGCTTGTGAGAATGTTTCTCACAGCTTTTCTTCTGACCTTGTTCCTAATCTTGTAGATAGTTTCAAACTGACCATATTTATATTTATGATATTTATTACTGTTTAAACTGACCATATTTATATCTATTAGTATAAATAGATAATGTTTTCACTGTTATTTTTAGGAGTGGAGTGGTCGTGGGCATTTGCATAGATGATTAGAGAAGAGAGGTATACCGATATTAAATGTGGGCTAAAATCCTTGCATTACGAGTATGTGGTCTCTTTTGTTTGGTTGCATATGTGGTTGTGGTTTTCCTACAATGTGATGTAGAAAAAGAAGCACTTTATTTTTCAACAGATTAACTTTTATTTCTGTCTTGGCTTGTTAATTCCAGAAGCGAAAGCAATGCTGACCTCTATAGGCTATCTAAAATTTCCGAAACTTTAAAATATATTTTATTACCAAAAAATTTTCTACTTTTCTAATTTATAAGTAGTCTTCCTCAGCCCATTGCTGTTACCATAATATTAATGCCATTCCAACAATATAAAAATATAAAAATATTCCTACCAAATGTCTCCACATCTCCATATTTCTGGAGTGATTGAAAGGTTTGTTATTGAAGAAAAGGAATCAGAGAATGTTGAAAAACACTTCATCACAAAATATGACCATAATTTTCTGTTTAGGGAATGCTCATTTGTGACTATTTCTGTATATTATATGACAATGTTTTTGTGTCTGCTGTTTTCAAATAAATATGCATCACATGTTGCTATAAACTGAAGAAGTAGATATTAAATATATTTTGCATTGTAAATATATGCATCTAGTAAGTATTTTCTGGGTGATTTAATAAATAAATACTATATTTTATCAAAAAGTAAAATATACATATTAAAATAATGCAGACAAATACAAAAACATTATACCTGTCTCTTAATGTGAAATAAAATCTGCATAGAAAAATCTAAATAATGCAAAAAAAAAAAATCTCATTTAACTTGTTTCCCAAACCTATCTGTACCAATCTGCAGATTGTTTGGAGGATTACAAAGAAGGAAAAACAAACAAACAAACCAGCAAAAAATAGATATGAAGATTAAACTTGGAGGTTACTGTAAATTATTGGGTATTTTTTTAAATGGAGATATCGTTTAGAAATCCTTGTTATTGACTGTATAGGAATTTTCATCAGTTAAAAATTTTTAAAGGCATTTTGCTTTTTGTACCTTACCACTCATTTTTTTTTTTTTTTTTTTTTTTTTTTTTTGTATTTTTAGTAGAGACGGGGGTTTCACCATGTTGACCAGGATGGTCTCGATCTCTTGACCTCGTGATCCACCTGCCTCGGCCTCCCAAAGTGCTGGGATTACAGGCTTGAGCCACCGTGCCCGGCCACCACTCATTTTTATCAGTTAAAATGTCTCTTTCTCGGTTTTGCAGCTCAGAATATAATATGCATTTTAAAATGCATTTTACTCTTAGCACCTTACCAGTAATTTTTAAAGGATATTCATTTGTTCATTTACTATTTCCAAGTTTATTTGTTTACTATTTCCAAGTTTTAACACTACTTTCTGTACTTTATAAAGTGTAAAATTTGTAAGTAAACCTTTAATTATATTTTATCAAAACTTCCGTGATTAAATATTAAATGCATGCCGGCAAAAAATATTGAAACTCTTCTCAACTCAAAATAATTTTATCCTCAAAGTTAAAACAAAGAAAAATGGCCAGGTAAGCAGTCCACTATCAAATAAAGTCTTCTACTAAATCCTCTGAGGATCATAAAATGAAGTAGAATATACACCTTAAGTTCTGTAAAACTATATCCTGTGGAACTGATATATTTACATAAAAACACTCTGAAAGAAGACATTATCTGATGTTTGCTAGAGGATACAAAGGAGGAAAAAAGTAGAATGGCCGTGTGCAGGAGGAAAGACCTGATGGGAACTGCAGTGGGAATTGAAAAGAGACAAGCAGAATAATGTCTTCAAAAAATCAGTAGACTGCAACGTTCAGTCTGTTTTTGTGAAGAACACAAAAGCATTGAACCAGAAAATATGTCCAAGGAAATCTAGAGTATAATCTGGAGAAAAATATAACATGTAAAATAAAGTCAGAGACATAGGATGAGAGAGAAGGTCTAATAATTGTTTAATTGGTGTCTTGGAAACTGGAGACAGAAAATGGGGCATGAGCAATCTTTGACGAGAATATTGATCAGGATTTTCTAGAAGCGGTGAAGAACTCAATTTATAAATGAAGGCATGTTATTGTTATCAGGAAGAATATTAATTTAAAATAATCTAAGGAACAGGGACCATATTCAAATGCAAATCTTAAGAGGAACTTAAGTGAAAGAAAGATTACCTTCAGAGAACAGTAAAAAAAGTCACCTATGAGTTTTCTACTGCCACAAAGATGACAGGAGAATGAGCTATTACATATATGAAAAGAATACCCCTATGGACATCATCATCTACATCCATTAAAAATATCTTTCAGGAATGAGAAAAAAAGAAAATTATTGTATGGCAAGAAAATAGCACTCACTATCAAGAATCTGTAATGAAGGAAATCCAAAGAAATACTTTACCAACTACATCCCTAGCACTGTGCTTGTTTCTTTCAATTCATAATCACAATTAATCATCACCAAACCAAATCATCATACATTTATAAATAAACATGTAACTTTTTAAAAAGCAACGATATCTCTAGTTTATTTTAGCTCCAAAGTCTGTGATCTTTTGAATTAAGCATGTGTGCTGCTGTCTACAAAATAGTCTTCTCAATATCTTAGTTTTAAATTTGTTTCTTACTCTATTACCTTCCAAATTTCAAGTGTGAATATCAGGAATACTCAAACTATTTATATCTTCCTTCCTAAGAATGATATTTTATATATGTTAATTTTATTTAATGGTAATGTGAGTAATCCAGCAACATTTGGTTTATTTTCACTTGAGTTATTTGTGTGTCTTCTTTCTCTCTCCTCTCTATTTATCTAATCTAATATCTGCCTTTCATCTAATTATCTTTACACCCTATACATCTTCAGAAAGGTGAGTTTCACCTCTGTTAAATTTAAGTACTTATAATCCATAGCATTCATTTGGAACTAAATTAAGTATAGTGACTGAACACAGAATAGATAGTGTAGTACATAATTAGACAAATGGGCTTTAGTCACAGACTGCTTTGTGTCTGAGTCTTGGCTATATTTTTCACTGGCTACACAAGAATAAGCAAGTTAGTTTTGCCACATGTTAATATAAAAGTGGGATAATAGAGAACCTTAGTAATATACGGATTTAAAAGAGGTGCCAGAGTGCCTGGGAGATGGAAGGATAGCAGTCAAAAGCAAGATAATGTAGTAGAATGGAGATCATCAAAAAATCAGGAGGTAACAGATGCTAGAGAGGATGTGGAGAAATAGGAACGCTTTTACACTGTTGATAGGGATGTCAATTCGTTCTACCATTGTGGAAGACACTGTGGTGATTCCTCAAGGATCTAGAACTAGAAATACCATTTGACTCAGCAATCCCATTACTGGGTATATACCCAAAGGATTATAAAACATTCAATTATAAAGACACATGCACATGAAAGTTTATTGTGCAGTGTTTACAATAGCAAAGATTTTAACTGATCCAATCCCCCATCAGTGATAGACTGGATAAAGAAAATATGGCATATATACACCATGGAATACTATACAGCCATAAAAAAGGATGAGTTCATGTCCTTTGCAGGGACATGGATAAAGCTGGAAACCATCATTCTCAGCCAACAGAAAAGCAAACACTGCATGTTCTCGCTCATAAGTGGGTGTTGAACAATAAGAACACATGGACACAGGGAGGAAACATCACACAGTAGGGCCTGTCAGAGGGTGGAAGGGGTAGGGAAGGGTTAGAAGGAGGTGGAGAAATCAGTGAGGGATAGCATTAGGAGCAATACCTAAAGTAGATTACGGGGGATGGATGCAGCAAACCACCATGGCACGTGTATACCTATGTAACAAACCTGCATAATCTGCACATATACACCAGAACTTAAAGTATAATAAAAGAAAACAAAAAAAAAGAAAAAAAAAAAAGAAAACACTGCAGCAAGTCTGTCTGTTTTTGTGTCTCAACTCTGCCACTTTCTAATTCCTTGACCTTGGACAGGTCACTTAGTTTCTCATCCCTAAAAGAAGGGTAAGATTTGTACCTAATCCAGAGTTAAGAATCATATAAACTAGGTCCATGCCTTGGATATATTGTTCGTTAATTAAAACATGTTAGTATTGCTGTTATGATTACAACTGATTAACAATTTTATAGTTAATCAATTGACTTGATAATACTCTCATGATAGTTATTTCATAGGCCTACATTAGAAAGTATAAAGATATATCTGGCCTTGATAATCACTCTAACTGCTGCAGACAACACAATCATTTGCATCCATGAAAATTCTTTATTGCATTTTACATAAGTTATCCTCTTTTATTTTATTCTACAGACTATATAAATTAATAAATGAATGCATAGTAGAAGTAAAGCCTCATAATATATAAACATGCACGCATACACAGACTGTGTAATTGAAACTATAGCATGAATCCACACATTGAAAAATTTAAGTAGATACTGCAGTTCCAACCCCTTAGAATATAGGTTTTTACATATTCTCTTTTTTTCTGTTTGTCGTGTAAATTGACGTATTATAACATAAATTGTAAGGCTTAATCTAAATTGATTTATGAGGCAAGATAAAACAGGTAATAACAATAGAATCTATAGTGTTGTTCTTCATCAGTTTTATTCCTTCGATTATGAAAGAATTGTTCAAGTCTATCTAGAGCGGGCACTATGCCAAGTGATGAATAAGCATTCAGAGGTATTCCAAAGAGCATTCATTGCTACAAATATTACTGCTTAGTAAAAACTGGCATTTCTTCTGCAAATAAATCTTTGAAACGAGTGTTTTTTAATTAGTAGAAAGTAAGTTGGACATAGATAAAAATAGAAATCTATGTAAAATTATAGCTTCCCTGAAAGAAACCATTAGGAATGAGGTATTTATTTTCAGGAACTCCTGAGTAAATTTAGGTTGACTCCTTTTCTAACTTGGTGTGATTTCCCTAAAATAAATCTGCACATGATATCTATAATATTTTTTTAAATGACTTTAAATTATAAAGAAAGCAGTACTCCTTATACTTACAAACCAAATTTGAGAAAAAATAAATAAATAAGCTATCTTCCCAAATAGTGTATGCTAAAATAAAACATTGTTTCTTAAGTAATACTTATTTCTGATCTATACTGTGGGCAAACTCCTCACTGAATAAATCTAAAATGTGTGAGTGAAGACATACACTGAAGTGAAACTGAAAACAGTAATTGTCATGAAATGCCATAAAGTACTTAATTAAAACTGGCATCAGAGGAGAACAAAAGTTAAATTAAAGCAGGGGAGATCAAAATGTTCATTTTTTCTTCATGCATTTAGTGGAAGGACATGGTAGATGAGTAAAATAAATAGAGGACTCTGTAGAATAGATGACATTGGCCAATCTGTTGAAATGGTGGAGGTTGCTGCAAATATCGTACTATCTACAGACAGTAAAATAACTGTATCTATAGACACAGTTATTTAAATTGCCTTTGGATTCTAAGTTCATTTTCTTTAGAGACATAAACAGATTATATAGACACATCTTTTATATAGGATATAAACTTATCAGGACTAGCAAGTGAGGGATTCTTTTCTGAGTATAGTTGATATTCAGAGTTCTCTGTGTTCAGGCAGCTTCAGTATCACCAGAGAGCTCAAGAGCCCTGGTCGATTTGTATGCAAATCAATATTTAAAAAGTGCTGATCTAGTATGGAGATTGTTTGACAGATGAAGATGTTCTAAATTTTTGTTTGTTTGTTTGTTTGTTTTATTTGCAGTGACAGAAAAAAACTTACCTAATACGGAATAATGCAAGTAAAAACTATCTTAGCATTTTATCCTCAAAATTCATGCCGTTTTACTGGGAAAAAGAAGATTCTTATTACAATGTGAATCACAAAAATTATGTTATTTATCTGGAACTTGAAACTCAATATGAAATCATTTGAGGTTCCATTCAAAATTCTAAAACGTTATCAAAAGTAGGACATGTTGCATTATCTAGGCCGTTTCTTTAAAATTTGCTTAGGCCTAAGTAACTAAGAGGTTATGGTTTTATGATATATCTAATATAAAATTTTCCTATAAAAGATATTTTGAGAGCTCCTGAAAAATCAACTTGATCAAGATAGAAAACTGAATTAAATACTTTATAGTGAATACTAAGAAATCTCCTGTTCTTTCTTCTCTACATTAAGGTTTTGTGCATTTTGCCATTGATGAAAGAGTAGAGTAGGCCAGAGTTCAAGTAGGTGCCATATTTCGTAACTTTATATAGCAAGTATTTAAAAATTCTTGTGTATGTAATTTAGCAGAGATCATATAAAAATAGGGGGTAGTCTTGAAAGTCTCAGAATTTTACTCAATAAAATATTTTGCATCAAATTATCTGTTAGAAAGACACTATTTAAAAGAATACATCTTAATATTAAAGTCTAGAAATTTAATAAAACCAGTAAGAGATAAATATCAAAATATTTGATGATTATAGAATATATCCCTCTTTTTGATGGGGCAAATTGTATTAAGATCATATTTTGATATAAATTAACAGAATAAGCATACAAAAAAAATCAACCATAAAAGGAAATATGGAGAAAATAAACAGTGGTTATTTGGTAAAGAGATTACTACTATATTTATTTATACATCTCTACTTTTGATAGTCTTGTAAATAAATAAAATACATGTAGTACTTGTTAATGGGAAAATACTTTTAAAATAATAATAGCTGCATTGGTTCCTGATGAAATCTTATCATCTTAAAGCTATTTAGTATTGGAAACCTCAAGTATTAAATATGAGATAGAAATATACACTAATTTTGTGATCTATTAAGTCTTTCCTTCTATTAAAAATAGTAAGCACTGAAATATAAAATTAAAAAATATATTCTGCAAAATGATTCAAATATGTTCCATAAGGAACACATTGTAAATGAGATCTTTTATTTTTTGATGAAAATAGGTGTATTAATTAAGGTGAAACATTTAGATAATGTTTCAGTAATTATGTTTATACAAAATTATTTTATCTTTTTTGTGTAATTTTTTTAATTGTATTAGACATTTCTCGTGGAAGTTTTAATACATTGCTATTTAACTGCAATTGTTTTTATTACATTAAATATCAATCATATTACAAAATACTTATATTTATAGGAGCATATTTGATTAAACAAATTTGTATTTATTTGTTCTTCATTTTTTTAAAAGCCAATAGATAATTTGATTTGGGAAGATTAATAGGATATTTCAACTTACACTAAATTATATCAAAATGCTCTCTCCTATTTCTAAGTGGTTTAAAACCTCTCAAACTTACAACCTGGGGACTATTTCTTTCTATTATTGATATAGGGACGTTATTTTCTAAAATGACAGTAAAAAACTGCAACCTTATTTACCTAAAAATTAATATAATGCTTCATTAAATGTCTGTGCTATTACAACACTTGTACTTTTAAAATACTTTTTCAAACCTAGTCATTGACAATGTAATGCATTAATTACAACTCAATTTAACTATCATAAATGGCAATTATGCACATTGTAAATCATGATTTTCTTCTGATATATTTTTATTTATGAATTTTATTTCCTGAATGTAACTGATAATGCTTATTTATTTAAAACAGACAGTATTTACTGATGTACTATCCTAACAATTACTCTACATTAATTATTTTGAAATGCATAAAATGTCGTTTTATAATATTCATCATTAAATTGCTTTTTAAGATAAAAATGAGAAATAAACCACAATAAAGAGATTTAAATAATTTTATTTAAGCAATGTTATTTTTGTTTTTGTTATGTTAAAATGTCATTTAAAAATGAAAACAGAGCAGCATTAAACTGATATGTCAGAATGTTGACGCTTAAATGGTCTTATACGTTTGCAAAGTGAGGGATTTTATGTAGAACTACCCTAACCTAAGAGGCAAGATTTTAACTGGTATTTATACATAGGTATAATCAGATAGAGTCATTTCTAAATGACATACATATTTTGAAATATGCAATATGTATTCTACACATTTTATTGACATATACAGTATGTAGTCTACAAAGGGACTATTAGCAATATGTATACTGAACAATTGCAACAAAAGGCAAAAAAGCACAAACTTAGAGGATATTTTTTTTTCCACCTAACTAGGGATTATTAACTAATAAAAGATTTCATGTAGTGTTTCATAAATTATATTCTTTTATTTAAATAATTTAAAATTATACTTCCAATAGAACATTTATCCTTATTATTGTAATAGTTTACACAAATGATTGTACATAACAACTTGACATTGTTAATTTTTTTCACAATTTTATTTTTATTTATTTCAGGCAAGAATTTTCTCAGTCAATATCTATTCTTAAAATAGTAAAAATGAACTTTATTACAAGCATATGTTTCTTTTATAACATAAATATTTAAATTAGTAAATTGCATGAGTTTTTTTAATGAAAAGTGTTAACTTTATTGAGAAAAATTTAACTGCAGAATGGTTATTACTGTGAATCAGTTTTGCATATGTGTCTATCTACCTGTCTTTTATTTTTATTGCATCATTAGTTTTAATTGCTTTAATCATACCAAGTTAAATCCATTTGCATATTATCATTGTATATAGGTATATATTTTAGCAAGCAAGTACTGTGAATCACAGACATCTATAATATACAGTCTGTGGATGATTCTGAAATATATTTACATATTTATTTAGGGAGCCGTATTGGGATCACTGGGATAGTTTCCTGAAATAGAAGAACTAATTTCTGTGAGGATATTAAGAAGACAGCTGTCATGTAATGCTTCCCAAGTAGTTTTTAAAGTACATAAACAATATTCTGTAATGAACACTCAGATTAGCATATCAGATGAAAGAGTGGAAATTCATCCTGAATAACGCTTTAAAGAAAAGGCATTTTGAACAAATTAAAGAAACAAACTTTTTTCCCCCTTGTTCCATACTACTGTTCTTTCAATCTAAAGTTTGAGGGTAATTTGCCAGTATAAGTACCTTCTTAAATGTTGTTGAATACAATTAAAATTTTCCAGTGAATTTAGAATAAATGTGAGACCACAATACTATAGTAGATGAATAAAAGAAGAATGAGTAAGAAAAGAATGGCACAAATCATCTAGTAAAAATGACCCTCTAGGCAAAAGATAAATAAGTGAAAGGAATCTAAAGGTTTAGGTAGCTGACTAGTGAGGTCACTTCATTTACTCTTCTTTTAAAATAAAATAAAATTACAGATATGATTAGTAAAGTGTGTATAATAGCACATATATGTTTTGATGCAAGCCGTAGAACTTTGGGATCATTGGCCATTAAGAAGTGTGATGGAAATTCACTATCAGTGATAAAGGATATCCAGGAGCAAACATCAGATACAAAGGCAATTAGGCAGCAAGACTGGAAACAGAACAACAGCCTACAGCTAGGCAGTTTGTACACCATACATACAATCTCAGGAAAGGTAGAGAGAGAGGGCTGAAATTCAGTTTCCCTCCTCTTATCAATCATTATACCTAAACCACAATTGTTTCAATGTAAAAAGTGATGATTCATAATTCATTTACTCAAAAGAAATACATGAGTATGCAAAGGAGGCTATAGAGACAAAGCATAGAAGAAGCATATTTATTTCTGTTTTACAATAAGCTAAAGTATTGCCTAGAAGTTCTTCCTAGAATAGAAATGCCTGTAAGTACCGTAAATCCTCCAACCTAAAATATGGCAGAATTGCTGTAACAGAGATTAAACATGTACTAAGAGAAACCAAGGAGAGTCTGCGTCATCCTGCGTGGTCCCATGTTTTGCATGTGTTGACCTCTCTAACTGCAGTGGTGAGAAAACCAAACACATCACACTAGAACTTTGAATTATAAAAAGACACAGAAAAATTCACTTCAAAAAATTTCTCCATGATTGAAATACTATAGTGTGAGGCAAACAAGAGAGAGCCAAATCAAAGTTAAATATTTAGTCATTCTTTATAAGTAATCACTCAGAATATACCTAAATAACCGAGTGCATTTATGTATTTTTTGACTACAATAAAAATGGAAAGTAATGCTAGTAACTTTTTAATTGTTTTTAAATTGCTGATTTAGCATTGTACAGTAATTGCTTAAAAATCTATCTTATTAGTGCCTTAAGTTTACTATAAAAAAAAGTTTACTATCTTGTAATGAAATTCTGTGTATAAAAATGACAGCTGATCATCATTAAAATTGTAGCCACCAAGGCCCAAAATGTTTTAAGGAACTCATTTGGCTGCTGAAAGTTTCAATTCCCAGGACTATCCAGGCAGAGCAGATGCCAGATGCTCCCATGGCAATAAAACTGAATGCCCTTTGTGATTAGAAATTTTTCATGCGATATTTAGTGACGGAGTTATGTTTTCTTTCTTTTTCTACAATAAGGAGAACCAGAAACAGTCATAGAAATAGGAGCTGACTTAACTATTAGCATTATCCAAATATTGTCAATATTAAATTCCTAAAATTGAAGACAGTTTAAAGATTAGAGCCTATTTTAAAGTAAATAGCAAATGTTTGCATTATAATAAATTTAATTGGGTATATCGTGTCAGGCAATTTCTTTCTTTCTTTCTCTCTTTCTTTCTTTCTTTCTTTCTTTCTTTGTTTCTTTCTTTTCTCTCTCTTTCTTTCTTTCTTTCTTCTTTCTTTCTTTCTTTTTTGAGATGGGAGTCTCACTCGGTCACCCAGGCTGGAGTGCAGTGGCACCATCTTGGCTCACTGCAATCTCCACCTCCCGGGTTCAAATGATTCTTCTGCCTCAGCCTCCCCAGCCTGTAGGTGGGACTACAGGCTCATGCCACCATACCTGGCTAATTTTTGTATTTTTAGTAGACACAGGATTTCACCATATTGGACAGGCTAGTTTCAAACGCCTGACCTCATGATCCACCTGTCTCAGCCTCCCAAAGTGCTGGTATTACTCGTGTGAGCCACAGTGCCTGGTCAGGCAAATTATTTTTTTTTAACGTACTTAGATATAAGTAATAAGAATATAGAAGAAATCTTAGGGAGCATATATATCAAATACAAGACACAGATGAGCGTACTGTCTGTGACATTGATCAAATCAATCCAGGAAGTGACAAGATTAGCCATTAATGTTGCTTTCATTGATAAAAATAATTATACAATATTCATTTGTATTCACCAGTTACCTGGGTGAAGGAAATTTGGAGAGATGCTATTCAAAGGGTATAATATTTTAGTTGTACAAGATGAATAAATCCTAGAGATCTATTGTACAGCCTGAGCCTGTAGATAATAATACCATATTGTGCTCTTATAAATTTAAGAGGGTCCATCTCATCGTAAGTATTCTTACCACAATAAAAAATGCAATGACAGTTTTTGGATTTATGTAAATTGTATCTCGCTGCATTTTAAAGATATCTTAACCCCAAGCATAATATCCTTCCTTCAACAATATAAAACATTATATTTCCATTTATTTTAATATTTATATGCATAAAAGTATATTATGAATATATTAAACTATTTTAAAGACCAGTTAAATTTCAGAACATATCATTGGTCAGATGTAATATTCTTAATATATCATATATGACATTCTTCAACTAACTTGCTCTGGTTTTGCTAAAGAGCATAACTTTATATCTGTGCCTATAGATTTTCATTAATATACCTCCATCTATATCAGAGAGTAGCTTATAAGGAAGTAATCAATTTGTGCATAATTTATAGGCTTAAGTTGAATCAGTAAAAATATATAATCTAATAATCTATTTCAAATACAAAATGATCCTTAAAAGAAGAACAAGAAAAGTTGTGCACAAAATTTTATAATAGACTAAAAAAGAAAAGACCAGTCATAGAAAACTGTTAACGTCCAAAGGTTGCTCCTTGATATAAGTACAAGCAGTTGTTAACAGTAGAAGAGCAAAATAAAATGCTTCAAGGTCAATAGTTACCCTTAATGACTACATAAAACCTATGAGGATCACGGTGCACATTAGAATTTCAATAGTTCTGATGAGCCCTACCATAGAAAGGCTGTTTGACTTTGCTAAATTCAGATATTTTATTGGCTTGTTTAGTTACTAATATCCTCAAGAACTGTGTTTTGTGGAGTAAAGTGTAAGTCTGAAACATGTTCATTTTAATTTTTAAAAACATCTTTATTGAGAAATAATTCAATGTCCTACAACCGTCTATTATTTCATCAATAATTTTTAGTATATTCGAAGTTGTACAACCATCGCCATGGTTTTAGAACATTTTCATCACTCTAAAAGACACCCTGTATCCATAAATATTTTTTGTTTTCCTTTTCCCCGGTTCTACACAATCACTACTCTACTTTTATTCTCTAAGGATTTCCCTATTTAAGATAATATAAGTGGAATAATATTTGTCTCCTCAAGAACATATAAATGAAATCATCCAATATGTGGTTATTTATATGTAGCTTCTTTCATTTAGTATAAAATTTTTAAGGTTTATCCGTGATTGTAGCATGTGTCAATTATTCATTTCTTCTTAAGTTAGAATACTTTTTTATTGTGTGGGAGTACTATGTTTTATTATTAATTCATCAGTTGATAGCATTTAGGCTGCTTTGACCTTTTGTTATAAATAATACTGCTATTAACATTCATGTATATACTTTGCATTCTACCATTTTTCTTAGTTGCATACCTACTAGTGGGAGTGCGATATTATATGACAATTTTATGGTTACCTTTTCAAAGAACTACCAGACTCATTTCCAAATTGCTGCATTATTTTATATTTCTAACAAACTACGAAGGTTTTGATTTCTCTGCATCCTAATGCATATTATCTATCTTTTAAATTATTTTTATGCTAGTGACTGTGCAGTGGATTTTTATTGTTCGTTTGATTTGAAATTCCATAATGATATTATTTGGTAATAATGCTATTACTTCCCTTATTTGAAGTATAATGATATTGAGAGTCTTTTATATGTTTATTGGCCAATTGTATAACTTTTTTAAAAAAATCTCTTTACATCCTGCTTCATTTTTAATTGGGTAATTCTTAATTTTTAATATTTTTATTGTAATAAAATATATAACATAAAATTTACCCTCTTAACTATTTTTAAATGTCCAGTCCACTGTCATTAAATACATTCATAGTACTAGGTGATCATTATTGATTACTTTCTATCTCCAAATTCTTTTTGTCTTACAAAGTTGAAACTCTAGGCTCCTAAAGGTCATACCACACTGCCTTAAAGGTACATCAGCTTAACTTCAATAATACAAAAATTCTGTTCCTTCAACAACTCCATTCCCACACCTGTTGGTTGTTGATGACACAAAATTACCTCTTTATACATTGTATTCCCCAAAACATAAACTAGTAATTCTCTTAAATGTATTATCTTTTAAATTATATAGAAAACAAATTCTAGAGTAACAAACCAGAGTTAAAAATTACCATAGCTTTTAAGGCCAAGCATGTTGGCTCACACCTGTAATCCCAGAACTCTGGGTGGCCAAAGAAAGAGAACCACTGAAGCCCAGGAGTTTGAGACCAACCTGGGTAACATAATGAGACTCTGTCTCTATAAAATAAAAGTAAAAAACACTAACTTTAGACTAATAATTCTTTTCTTAAAATTTATTAGTTTCTTAAATAATGTAGAAAACAAAAATGTAGTTACAAGTTCTTGTTATAATATTACTAACATTTATAATTGCCCATATATTTACTTTTACTGAGATTGGCATTTCTTCAGATGTATTTGAGTTACTGTCTAGTTTCTTCTCATTTTACCCTGCAGAATTTCCCAGAGCATATTTTTTAGGTCTGTTATAGTGGTAATAAACTCTTCTTTAATTAACAGGAAATGTCTTAATTTATCTCTCACTTTTGTAGGACTCTTTTTGGATAACAAATTTTGTTTGACAGGTTTTTTTTTCTTTTACTATTTTGTATATGTTGGCCCATTACTTTTTATCCTTCAAAGTTTTTGATGAGAAAAAAAATATTGAAGATCTTTTGAATGAGAAAAGTTGTTTTTCTCTTATTGCTTTCAAGATTGTCTCATTGTTTTTGGATTTCAAATATTGTATTATAATGTGTTACACTATGGGTCTCTTTGAGTTCATTTTACTTGAAGTTTGTTGAGAATCTTGGATGTTTATATTAATTTTCATAAAACTTGGAAATCTTTTAGACATTATTTCTTCTAAATAGTCTGTCTGCCCATTTTTTTTTTCCCTTCTCATTCTGGGACTACCTCAATAGGTATTTATTTCTCTTGATGATATCCGACATGTCCCTTAGGCTTTGTTCACTTCTTGAGTATCCTCTTTTTTGTTGTTGTTGTTCATTTACCTCAATAATTTTTACTGTAATATCCTTGATTTTGCTGATTCTTTCTTCTGCCTGCTTGAATCTGTCTTTGGATCCCTTTTGTCATTTTTGTTTTGTTTTGTTTTTTGTTTTTTGTTTTTTTTGAGACGGAGTTTCGCTCTTGTTACCCAGGCTGGAGTGCAATGGCGCAATCTCGGCTCACCGCAACCTCTGCCTCCTGGGTTCAGGCAATTCTCCTGCCTCAGCCTCCCGAGTATCTGTGATTACAGGCACGCACCACCATGCCCAGCTAATTTTTTGTAATTTTTAGTAGAGACGGGGTTTCACCATGTTGACCAGGATGGTCTCGATCTCTTGACCTCGTGATCCACCCGCCTCGGCCTCCCAAAGTGCTGGCATTACAGGCTTGAGCCACCGTGCCCGGCCCCTTTTGTCATTTTTAAAAATATTAGTTATTTAAATTAATATATTCAACTCCAGAATTTCTTTTTCAATTATTTTTGTGTTTAAAAATCTCTTTATTGATAGTTTCATTTTGTCCATGTATCATTTTGTCTTTATCTACATCTTTCTTTAGTTCTGTGAATATCTTTAACAGTTGTTTAAAGGTTTTTGTAGGGTAAGGCAGCGAACAGGTCATTTTCAGAAACAATTTATGTTGATTTATTTTCTTTCTTTCAATGGTCATAATTTTCTGTTGTATTTTTTGTTAATTATTTAATTTTTTATTTTTATCTATTTATGTATTTATGGACTGGGTTATGAGACTGGCTAAATTTTGTATTTTTGGTAGAGATCGGGTTTTGCCATGCTTGCCCAGTCTTGGCTCAAGTGATCTATCCACCTCAGCCATTCCTGGATCTCTTGTAATGTTTAATGTCTTGTAACTTTTTTGTTGAAAACTGAAATTTGAATCTAATAATGTGGTACCTTTGAAAATTATCTTTCTCTTTCCCCAGAGTTTGTTCTTTTCTGTTATTATCTTTATTGTTTTTGATTCTTGAGTGTTGTAGGATCTATATGCCAAATATCAGCCTGTAGTGTAAACTTATGCTTCTCAGTTTTTTCTGGGTTTATAACTTTCCCTGAGCATGTGTGGTCACATTGTAATTTTCTTTGCATATTCCATTGTTTTTGAATGTCCTAGTCTTTAATGTCTGTCTCCCTCCCACTAAAGTGAGAGACAGAGAAAGAGAGGGAGAGAGAGAGAGACAGAGAGAGAGAGAGAGAGAGAGAGAGAGAGAGAGAGAGAGAGAGAGAGAGAGAGAGAGAGAGAAATGAAGGAAAGAGAGACGATGCTGTTTCTTTAAATCTTCGGGAAGTCACTTCAGCCTGGAGAGGGAGAAACTTAACAGTGATAAACGGTGCAATAACGACAGCTGCCTATCTCTCTGTACCTCTGTGATTAAAAAAGGAAGAAAAAGGAAAAAGAGAAAAAGAAAGAAAGAAAGAAAGAAAGAAAGAAAGAAAGAAAGAAAGAGAGAAAGAAAGAAGAAAGGAAAGAAAAAAGAGATAGAGAAAGAAAGAAGAAAGACAGAAAGAAAGAAGAAAGGAAAGAAAGAAAGATAGAGAAAGAAAGAAGAAAAAGAAAGAAAGAAAGAAAGAAAGAAAGAAAGAAAGAAAGAAAGAAAGAAAGAAAGAAAGAAAGAAAAGAAAGAATGCAAGCAAGCAGCAGTCAAAGCTCAGTGCACAGTACCCCGGTATCTCAATATTTGGAGGAGGAGGCAGAATCCTTTTTGTCCATCCTGCCTCCTGTAAGTTGTGTGCAGGCTTCTCCAGGAACAATTGTAAAGCTGCCTGTCACAGGGCTAGGGAACTAGTACTGTGCAAAGAGCTTAAATAGACCAAAATTACCACAGTTCTTTCTTTGTAAGTTGCAAGCTTGTAATAGATTCCAGAATTCCAAAATAGTTACATCAGACAGACTGATTTTGTCCATGCTATCGTGTAGGTGGGAAGACCGATTCCTGGTGCTTCCTACTCTGCGATTTTCCCAGATTCTCCTGAGACATTATATAACAGAAAATTTCAGAACATATGAGGTTGATATTGCCAAGGTATAGAGGCTATCTTTGGTAGCAGAAGCTGATGAAGATACTTTATTAATTTACAAATGTAATATTATCAATTGATTTATAAAAAATATTCAATGAAAAAGTTTAATGTATATAATATGTGAAGACCAGTTTAGTTATTAAACCATTAAGACATAAATAGTATAATAACATCTAGAAAAACAAAGAACATAAGAAAATTACAATTAACAAGAATTTGGTAAAGAAAGTTAGTTATAGTCTAAATATCTGTTAGCAACTTATATCTCCAAGAAAAACTAAATGTCAAAACGAATATTAAATTAATGAGAGAAAAAAAAGTCTTGAAATACCCTTTACAATGAAATTCGAAAACCTAAGTAACATAAAACTATGTAACTTTAATGTGAAAAATGAACTTTGACTAATGAAAAGCTACACAATATCAGTGATGTGGGGAAAAGGACCTTCTCCAAATCCTGCTGTTGTCAAACAATGAAAAGCAAAATTTAAAGATGATTTTAAAGTTGGATGCAATTGTAAAATTTATATACAAAACAAAAAATAATACCTCTGAAAGAGAAGAAAGAGGGAAATGTATATTTAACCAAATATGAAAATATATTTAAGACAAAAATAATTTATACTTAAAAATATACCGTGTTTATCTAAAAATAGCAGTACATAATCTGATACTATATACATTATTTTAACTAGCAAATGAAAATCATTCATGTGAAAAATGAAAAGATATAGGAATCAAATAGTAAAAAAAAATATTAAAAGTCATGTCTGTTAGGATAACTGTAACAGCCTATGGCGAAATGAATTCAAATCCAGTATGAAGTAAAATGTAAAAGCAAACAAAACAACCGGCAAATATCAACCTAGAAAACTTATAAAATATTTGATTATATTAAATTACTTAATGGAATTTTACTTTGAATCATAACAACTGTAGAAATGAGAAAATGAAATATTCATAGAATTGATTTACAACAATTTTCTATTCATCAAAAGATTGAGGGATAAAGTATAATATATTTATAAAACGGAATGTCATTCAGCCACATAAAGAAATGAAGGACAGATACACACTACAACTTGGATCAGCCTTTAAGACATTATGCTAAACCAACAACGCTACACACAAAGTTCACAAATTATTTGAGTCCATTGATATAACGGTCCAGAATAGGGTAACCTATATAGAAATAAAACATATTAGTGGATGCTTAAGCTTGGGAACAAGACAGTGGATGGGGTAATAATGGAAAGGTAGAGGATTTATTTTGAGATAAGGAAAATATTCCAAAAATAAGTATCATGATAATTGTACATATCTGTGAGTATATAAAAGATAATTTAATTGTAGCTGTTTGTTTCCAGAAAAATCAGTTTTATTTCTCTTCTTATACATAATTTTTCTTTAAATACATTTAAAATTGACAAAAAATAGTTGTATATTTTTCCTGTGTACAAATGTTGACTGGAATATATTTACATTGGGAAATTGTTAAATTGATGCTACATAAGTGGTGTCTGTGTGTGTGTGTGTGTGTGTGTGTGTGTGTGTGTGTATTTGTGTCTATGTGTAGTGAGAGAACTTAAACTCTACTCTCAGAAATCTTTGAGAATTCAATATATTGTTATTAACTATAGTCATCATCTTGTACAATAGATCTTTGAAATGTGTTACTCCCACCTAACCAAAACTTTGCATATTTTGACCAACCTCTCCTTAAACTTTCCAACCCATATCCCTAAACTCAAGTTCCTGGTAATCACCATTCTACTCTCTGCTTCTATAAGTTCAAAATTTTAAAATTACACATATAAGTGAGAATATGCGATATTTGTCTTTTTATGCCTGGCTTATTTCACTTAACATGACATCCTCCCATCTCTGATGGACACTTAATTTTCATTCATATCTTGGCTATTGTGAATAATACTGCAATAAACATTTCAGTGCAGATATCTCTTCCACTTACTTCCCCATTTTCTTTGTATGTTACCCGGTAGTGAGAGGTTTGGATGATATGGAGGTTCAATTTTTATTTTCTGAGGAATTTTCCTGGCTGTACTAATTTGCATTTCTACCAACAGTGTGTAAAGGTCCTTTTATCCATATGCTCACTGACACTTTTTATCTTTTGTTTTTTTAATAATAGCTATTCTAACCAGTGTGAGATAATATCTCATTTTGGTTTCAATTTGCATTTCTCTGATGATTAGTGATATTGAGCATTTTTTCATATAGTACTTCATTGTGTGTTTATATATTTGTGTAACATATGTACACATATATTAATATATGTAATATGTGAAGACCATTTAATATATGTAAATTTTTCAATATTTAGTTATTGAGTCAGGTTAACTTCTTTAAATAAACCTCTGCACTAAAGAATACTCTGACCTTTTGATCCTATTAAGACACTAAACAAATGTCCAGCCCCAGCCTGGGCTTTCTCTTGGAAGCACACTTTCCTGACAATGAACCTCCTACTTTTATTATCTTTTTCATTCTGCACAAGCTGACAATTTTCAAAATCACAAAGTTCTGTTTCCCTTTTGTTTGTTATCTCAGTGTATCTCTTTCCTCTATATTTACTATGAGCAGCAAAGAAAAACAAAGCCACTCTTTCAAAACTTTGCTTGAAAATGTCCTCAGTTTTACATCCAGCTTTATCCTTTCCCTTCTATAAAGATAATGGCTATATTAGGAATGATCATATGAATTGTTAAAGAATTTAAGAAAATATTAGATTATATTGCTCTCAGAGGACTGGGGAGATCTCCCTGAAATGAAGCTACATTTAGTTTCTTAAGAGAGTTTTCAAAAGACATATTTCACTATTTATATTCACCATGTGGAACGTTACCCTTATGAAAGAAATTATCCAATTAGAAAAGGCAGTACAAAATCTGTCATCCCATGTTAGCTGAAACAATCAGTGACACCACCTCAGCTCTGGAAGCATTCTGGTTAGGCTCAGTACACTGGAGAGAATATATTCTACTAGATAGTACTTCCCACATGAGGGTTTTCCTTAGTCTTCAACGCGTTTTTTTTTTTTTTTAATTTTCCTAGACACTCTGTTAGCACACCGACATTCCTCAATATCAGACTGACTTTGCTATGTGTATTATTAAATTATGTTCCATTTAAAGTAAGATATTGTACAGTTCATTGGTGTAATCCCAAATGTATGACATAATGCATTGTAAAATATGATCGCAGTAAATCATTTTTAATAAATGATCACACACGTAATTTTGTGTCATATTTTAATTGACGCTTCAAAAGCTCGTTCCAAGATTTTATTGAAGAAAAAGGCAATTGGGAGTCCATTGAAGACTTTCTGAGCAGAGCAGATTTGTAGTGAGATATAAAATTTAGTAAGATTAATTTGAAAGTGGTTTTTATATTGCATTGGAGCATTACATACAGGAGACAATTAATTCTGTTAAAGGTTGTTTCAATAATCCAAGTGGTAGATGTGATGGAGTTAATCCTAGGGGGCTGATAGTCATTATAGAAAAGAAGTAAGACATTACTTGGAAATACTCCAAGCAAACTGAAAAAGAAAAAATGTTAAAAATTCCATGATCATATGTTGAGAAGAAAATAAGGGCTTATTTATTTTTTTTTTAAATGAGAACTATTAATTATGCCTTTTATTTCTTAAAACTAATGGTTAGCAACCATAGCATGTGAGCTAAATTTATGAATTAAAAATGGTTAACAATTTACCTCTGTATTAACAGAAAAGTTGTTTGAATCATTTAATTTTTTAAAATTTTTGTGCATAGGCATATAAATAAAACATGCATTGTCATATTCATTGAATTTCTTAAAACTAGCAAAATGGTTAACAAGAGATATTCTTATTCAATACAGAAACTAGTTCTATGAAGTTTTAAAGAAATAACATCATTGTACTCATCATATAAAAGTATAATTCTAATGATAAATTCTGTAGCACATGACTATTTAAGCAGTATGTGAATTTTGTTTATATTATGCTAACATTTATAAAGATAACATTGAACTTTTTTTTTTTTTTTTTTAAGACGGGGTCTCACTCTGTCACCCAGGCTGAAGTGAAGTGGTGTGATCTTGGCTCACTGCAACCTACATCTCCCAGGGTCAAGTGATTCTCTTGCTGCAGCCTTCTGAGTAGCTGGGATTACAGTCGCCCACCACCACACCTGGCTAATTTTTGTCTTTTTAGTAGAGAGAGGATTTCACCATGTTGGCCAGCATAGTTTTGAACTCCTGACCTCAGATAATAGTTAATCTATAAGTGTGATTATCCAAGGAAAATGTTATTTGAAAGACAATTCTTTTCTATATGTGTTACATTCAGTGTTTTTTTTAAAAGTTCATTACCGTCACCTTGAAATTGGCTTTGAATTATCTATAAACTCATGGAAATTTTATGTATGTTTGAATATGAATTAATATGTTAATATTCATGCAGATAATTTTTTAACATTTTTATATTTTAAACATCAATAATATGAGAATTAAGAATCACTATATTATAGTAGTATATATTCAAAAATAAATATTACAATTTTAAAAGTTTTTTTCATGTATCTTGTCTATTATAATCTATGTTATATTAACAAATACAAATTTCACTGATTATGAATGAGCTCAGTAGTTGCATATGGAAAGGCATTTGATTCAAATTAAGCATAATTTAAATTTTACCATCAATACACTGACAAACTATTCATAAAAATATACATACATAATAAAAATGTTTTAGTGTTTATTATATAAGTAATCTGAAAGAAGGTAGGAATTAAGTGGGCATAAGAGCCTAGATTTATCTTGGCATTAAACTGTGAGAGATTGTATGTACTTTACTGGAAATGACTCATCTGTATTCTGAAATACAATGTCCTATATACAAGGGCATTGATTTAAATAAAACATAAGATAAAAATTACTGCCAGTAGAAAAGCAAACTATTAATAAAAATCTGTATGCATAAGATTTTTTAGTGTTTATTAAAGAAGTGATCTGAGATAAGGCAGGAATTAAGTGGGCATAAGAGCTTAGAATTTATGTTTGCATTAAACAATTGAAAAATTACACATGCTTTTACCGGGAATGACTGATCATGGCTATCAAGAGCTTTATTTAAAATTTCTAAGAATTTCCTAAGTTGGTTGCGAAACACAGGCATTATTAAAAATGTATGTATAAACAAAATGTATCAAAAACCAAGGTAATAAATACAACCTATTGCTTTCTAATTATTTTCTTAAATTTAACTCTTATCTATGTTCTAGTTTTTGTGTTTTTTTTGTCTACTGTATGAAAATGGTGCAGAGACTAACAATTACGTATTACTTTTAATCTTTTCTCAATTGAATGTTAGGGTACATTGCACAGACAGTGTTATGGGTCGAGTTATGTTATCCCCATTTTATACATTAAGTACTAACAGCAGTATCGTATCTCACAATGTGACCTGATTAGCGAGAGGGTCTTTAAAGAAGAATTCAAGTTACAATGAAGTTATTAGGGTGAACCCTAAACCAAGCTGGCTAGTGTTTTTATAAAAATAAAACATCTGGACACAGAGACGTGTATAGAGATAAGATGATGTGAAGAGAACTAAAGGAGAAGATGACCATCTACAAGCCCAAGGAGAAAGACCAGGAACAGATCTTTCCCTTAGGGTCCTTTGAAGGAATCAACTCTGGCTACACCTTGATTTTAGACCTTCAAGACTCCGGAAGTGTGATACAATAAACTTCTGTTGTTTAAGCCACCCAGTTTGTGGTATTTTGTTATTGTACCTTATATTAGTTCATTCCTGCACTACTGTGGTGACATATCTGAAACTGAGTAACTTACAAAGAAAAGATACTTAATTTGGCTGACGTGTCGCAGGCTGTAAAGGAAACACAGTAGCTTCTGCTTCTGGGGAGGCCTCAAGAAGCTTCCAATCTTGGGAGAGGGCAAAGTAGGAGAAAGCTTCTTAGATGGCAGGAGCAGGGGCAAGAGAGAATAAGAGGGGAGCTGTTGCAAATTTTTAAAAAACCTCACAAGAACTTACTCACTATGACAAGAACAGCACTAAGAGAATGGGGCTAAACCATTCATAAGAAATCCACCCTTGTAATTCAACTACCCCCAGCAGGCCCCACTTCCAACACTGGGGTTGACAATTCAATATGAGATATTGAAACCCCATATCAGGCTTCTAGGAAACTAACAGAAGAAACTTGCAATTTGCAGTGGTAGAAGTTTTCACCTCACAGGAACTGGCAAAGGGTACATATCATGTCTTTTGTTCCTGTATAGTCTGTTGGTAACATTTACCAGCATACCACTGTGGGTATGTGTATATGTGTGTTGTAATTTACAAGAGTTATGAAACATTCTCCTATTGTGGATGACTACTCTCCCCTCCATGAACGCCTGTGATATAAAGCAGCTTTTAATTTTCAAATAATTTGTCTCTGGTTTAATAAACCTTCACGATATACTTTCATTACAAATTTTAGTAATACATTATAATTGTACATACTTATGGAGTATATGATATAGTTTGATACAAGCATATGATGTATAATAATCAAATTTGGGGAACTGGGATATTTGTCACCTCAAATATTATTATTTGTTTGTGTTGGGAGCATTCCAATTTTCTAGCTATCATGAAATATACAATGAATTATTAACTGTAATTGTCCTATTTTGCAGAACACTAGTTCTTATTCCTTACATATAATTGCATTTTCATATTCATTAACTAAACCTGTTAATCCCACCTCCCCAGTACTTTTCCTAGCCTCTGGTTGCAATGATTGTGTTCATACCCCCAAGACATCGATTTTTTTTTTTTTTAGCTCCCAATGATGAAAAGAAAGGGAAGTATTCATATATTGTTGGTTGGAATGCAAATGAGTGCAACAACCATGAAAGTTCCTCAAAAAAAAAAAAAATATATATATATATATATGTGTGTGTGTGTGTGTGTGTGTGTGTGTGTGTGTGTGTATATGTATATATATAATTGCTATATGCTTCAGCAATCCTAATGAGTATATATTCAAAAGAAAGAAAATTAGTCTATCAAATAGGTATTTGCACTTCTGTTTTTATTACAGCACTACTCACAATGATGAAGATATGAAATCAGCCTAAGGGTCTATCAACAAATAAATGGATAATATATATTTTTCCCAAAGTAGGCAACTACTCTTCCAGGAGTAGGTGATTACAGAGGCAGATAAAAATGTTGGTCTTGAACTTGCTAGATTATATGAAGGTATGAGATTAAAGTGGGGCTATGAACTGATAAATTAGGTTGAACAAGGGAAAATTATGCAATAGCATGTCAATCAGGGAATCATGGCAATCTCTGGCAATCCTAATGTCGAGCACATCTACCCATAGAAAGTTATGAGTCATCCTTTGCCTAAAGAACATTCCTATATAATTGAGAAAAAGCTTCCAACACTATAAGTTACTATGGTGCTGGTGCAGAGAGAGAAAGGTAATTCTTGTTATCTACAGAATAAAGCTTACTTGGATCACTCTCCTTAACAGCATGGTCAGCCTGTGAAGACATACGCCTGTTATACATTGTATGGAGAAACCTTGCTATGCACCTCAGTGACATCAGACATACCACAAAATCAAATTATTTACTAATGAATTTAGTTTTCATAAAATTAGCCTCTATTTATTATTTGGCTTTATCCTAGCCTGCTATCTCAATTTATTAGCCTCACTTTCTCTCCAATTATCCATAGCAAAAAAATACAATACAAAGAAATAATAAAATTACTTATGAAATGAGATTGTAAGATTTGCAAAAGACCTAAGATTTCTTAGAAATCATGATCAGTTTCTTAAAACTCACACAAATCTATTGACACGTGAGGATCCTGTAGTGTTTGACTAGAAACTATGAAAGAAGTAAACAATGGAAATGCATATACATTCATCTCTTCTTAGAGAGTGAATTAAATACCAACAAAAATTCATGAAGCACTAACTTTGAAGTAAATAATACACTTTAAATTTAATGCAAAAGACAAAAATGAGATAGATGCTTTTATGTCATTCTTTCTTTAAAAATCAATATTTGCATATGTTTCTTCCTGAAACATGAAATGTAACTTTATTGAATATAAATGAATTAATATGTATAGGTTTTCAGAGTAAGAAGATACAGTTTCCATAAAAATGAAAATTTTCTTTTTTAAATGGATTAACTTAAAGTGGTGTTTACCAATTATAAATCTGATATGGCATTTCAAATTAAATTCGTGCAAAATGAAATTCTTTACTTCTATATGAAAAAAAGAAGTATCTTTTCCCAAACTTATTTCTTTCTATGAATAGTAACTCAATTATGCCAATTACACAGATAAAAATTTAATTGTATTCATTGGTCTTTTTTTTCCATCCCTCCATGTACAATCTACCAGCAATTTCTCTTGACTGAATATTTAAAATAGATACAACTAAGTTCTGAAATTTTTATTCTGTCATTCTATTTCAAGTCACCATTACTCATCACTCAGAAAATAGTAACAACTTCCAAGTTGGTCTCATTGCTTCTACTTTTGCCTGTTTAAATTATAGTCTTTACTCATCAGCCAAAGCGATACTTTTAAAACTGAAGTAAGATTGTCTGATTTTTCTACTCATACCCTCCCAATGGTTTACATTTCACTCAACCAAGCATTTGAAGTCTTCATTATGCTGTATATGGCTCTACAGGATATAGTTACCAAACACGCTTGTTATCTCTGACCTCATCTTCCGTTCTCTTATTCATTCACACACCTTTTTCTGACTCTGCCTTCTTTGTACCTCTTGGACTTTTTAAACATACCCATTGTGCATTTTTGGTATTGCTCTTTCTTGTCCTGGAATGTTCTCCCCTTCTCTATATAGGTGTCATTGTTGTCTCACTTTATTTAGCTCTTTGCTCAACTTTCTTCTTATCTAAGATGATTTCTTCATTCTTAAGATTCAAAGAATTCCTCCCCATAAACTGCTTCTTTCATGTTAACACTTCATTCTTCTTCTTCACAGTTAGCATAATCAACAAGGTAGTTATTAAGTCGTTTGCTGTTTCTTTTCTGAGTACAAGATACCTTTTTTTTGTTCAACACCATTTAATTCACACCTAGTATTCAGTATACACTCAGTAAATATTTATATTCTAAAAGGGACATACTAAAGAGAATGAATGAACTGGCATGGGCAGGGGGTTAAAGATAACAGGTGCTAGCAGTCAAAAATTAAGTGTGGGCTATACAATTTATTATCCTTAAGATGTATGCAAACTTTGAGGAATGCTTAGTATTGAGCATAGATTTAGGAATCTGCAAGGCTTTTCAATACATGCCTAAATCATATAAAACATATTACTGTGAATTTTATAAGAAATACAGTAACTATATCCTTAATTCAGAAGTATGATACACTCTTGGTATCAGAAATGATAAAAGTAGTGTTAGTAATACAATTATAAATGCCATTTATTATTTGCCATAAAACCTATATTGATCTAAGCTTGTTACATATATTATCTTGTCATGCAATACTCTCTTTAAAATTACATAAATTCATACAATTTAAATATAAGCAAATTGATTTAGAGGAATACAGAAATATGTTCAAAGTTACGTTCTAATGTGATTTAAATCCCAGATGTAAACCGTCTATCACCCCACTCTAAAATCTTTACAATGGCATGTCTGCTAGCATAACACGAAAGCATCTATTTCATATTTGTCATTTGCATCAACTTAAAAGTTTATCATTTATTTAAAAGTTATTTCAGAGCTTCATTGATTTTTCTTAGTATTTAATTCATTCTCTACTGAGTAACTCATACACATTTGCAAAATCTTTTTCATTCTTTGATAGTAACTAATCAAACACTGCCAAATCCTCACAAGTCAATAATCTTAGGTGAGATTTGAGAAGCTTATTATGATTTCTTTGAAATCCTACATCTCTTGAAAAAAAATCTTATGAACTTATTTCATAAGTAGTTACGTTATTTCATTGCATTGTATATGTTGCTGTTGACAATTGGGGAGAAAGTGAGTCTAATAAATTGAGATAATAGGCAAATAATAAATACAGTCTGATTTTTTAAGGACTCAATTTCTTAGCTAATAATTTTATTTCACAATGATTTAGTTCTCAGTCTGATGAGAATCCAAGCTACCTTAAAGCAAGACAGGACAGGTACATTTAGGGAGATTACATTTAGATAATGAGATATATTTTATGTCTTACTTGTATTTCAATTTTTATGAGGTTTACTGTCAGTAAAGCTGAATAACTGACATATGCTATAAGGACATGCAATATTAGTGAAAATTTATTTAATGTGCTAAAACTCTTCTTCCATTTTTAAAAAACTATTCTAAACCTTAATTTCAAAGGACTTACGTTCTTTTGGTACATTTATCTGGAAGACTAAAAAGCAGTGTAGGGGCTCAATGGTCTGTATTTATACAAAAGAAAGTTTACCTAATACAAGACTTTAAAGTCTTAAGTAAACATAGGAAAACATTTGCCTCTGCAAATAACCTTGGAGACATTCTTAAAAATATGCTAATATTTATAGTCTGTAAAATCATCCATTTTTAATGATACAATGATGGTTTCAGATATCACAATCAGGAGACAAAGACAAATAGTTTTTGAATATCTAAAACATTTTGTCGGGACCTAGATCAGAGAACTAATGTGCAATAAGGTGCAAATAATTTATAATGCCATGGCAAATGAACTGCTGGCAATAAGGTGCAGAAGGTTTAGGTCATGTTATGTCAGGTTGAGACACATTTTCTTTAGTATCAAAAGGATTTGATTGGTTAGAAAATAAGAATGGCCATTATATCCAGAAGAAGTACACATAAACCTGCCCTGTTTAATAATTACCTAGACAGTGGAACATATGTTATGTATATACACTAACTTCTGGGAACACTTCAGATGAAAAATTCTATCTTTATTATAAATTAAAAGAGAGCAAAAGAGAGAGAGAAAGAAATAAAATTAATAAAGGGTTCTGTGAAAATAACCTGCTGTAAATGAATAGGGGAAATTTTCCCTGAGAAAATTTTTTTTTAAAATCCAAGAGAAAATGTGTTAAAAATTTTTCTTTCTTTAGATAGGTAACAGATATTGCGATAGAGATAGATGATAGATAGATAGATAGATAGATAGATAGATAGATAATTATATAGTAATTATCTCTGTGACAAAATACTATGTTCCAGGGATCAAAAGATAAAACTTAGTTTATGTCCTTAAAATTTTACTAGTGAAGAAAGACAAATCAACCTGTATTTTAATAAGATGTGCTACACTAATTAACGCTGTATGGTAGATTATTAAAATACAGAGAAAGGAAAATTTCATGACAGAATTTTGGTCTCAGAACATTTTTAAAATGCATGATTCCCAGGAAACAAAATGTTGAATGACAAGAGGAAACAACTGATATATAGTTGAAAGGGCCTATTTGTTTAAAGAGACTTGTAAAAAGTATAATTAGAGAAAACTAAAATTTCAGAAGCAGAAAAATATTCTTCAAGGATTAGTGATACAAAAACAATTCTGAAAATATGCCAAAATTCAGTAAAGCTGGGATAAGCATGGTAACAATTGAAATAAAACCTACCTAATGAAGAAGGCAGGGAGTGCAGATTAAACCTGCTAAAGCCTAGTGAAGATACAGGAAATTCGGTAGAAATGTAATTTTTAAAAAACTGTATTTAGAGAAAAGTCAATAATGTAAATATATTAAACATAAATCAACATAGCATTGATATCAAGAAAGTAAAATACAAATTAAAACAAAATAAAGTAAATTAAACATTGATAATATATTTATCTTATGAATATATTAGCTAAAAATAAGTTAACATTAGTAAAAAGAGTAAAGATTTATCTAAAAATAGGATTTCCAGAAATTCATAATTTTAAAGAAAATACATTTGAAAAGCATATCATCTAATAAATAGATGGACAAAAACTTGGACAGTTGACAAATGAATGCATCAAAATATTTAATAAACATATAAAATTAAACAAAGTCATTTGTTCTGAGAGAAAATAAGAGCTCAGAAACAAAACTATGGCGATATGCTCAATTTACTTTTGATTAAGGCGCAAAAGCAATTCAATGGAGAATGGACAGACTGTTCAACAAATGACGCTGGAACAAGATGTCTGAATACAAAAAAAAAAAAGATGTTTGACATATACATTACAGCTTATGCAAAAATGAACTCAAATTAGACCATAGACCTACGTGTAAAACAAACTATAAGATTTCTAGGAAAAAAAAAAAGAAAACTTGTATAATCTTGGGTTTAGCAATAAATTTACATAATTTTTTTTCTTAAATGACAAATTAGACTTTACCAAAATTAAAAATTTTGTCTGTGGAAGATGTTTACAACAATAGAAATATGAGCCAAGTCTGAGAGTGAATAATTGCAACACACATACCTGAAAAACACCTTATATCCCGAAGACATATAAAGAACCCTTAAAAGTTAAAGATTTAAAAAACAATTCTTTAAACAATGGTTGAAAGATGAAATAAGGTGCTTCATTGAGTAATATGTATGATAGCAAATAATCACAGAGATAGATTTTTAGCATCATTATTTATCAAGAAAACATGATTTAAAAAAACAACCACATAACCTGGATAAGACTGTGTTCCTGTATGTGACTTCATGCAAAACAAAACAGTCAGAGAAATGCCAACAGAAACCATAATGATAGTCTACCACATTCACAATGGAGTGGCTAAAATGAAATAAACAAACAAGCGAATAAATAAGTAAATGGCGGTGACAAACAATATTAAATATTTGAAGATGTGTAACAGCTGTGATTTCATTTTTTGACTGAGGAAGAGTAAAAATTGGTATAATTACTTGTGATAGCTTGTGAAAATGTTCCTTAAATTAAATGTACATATATACTATAACCAGGAAATTCTACTCATATATGAACAATCTCACATATTTAAACACACACACACACACACATATATGTTTGTGTATGCATCTTCGTCTATATGTCTCTTGATTTTTCTTTCATGTGCATGTGCAATTATATCCAAAGTAGGATTATTTATTATTTTTCCAAAAGTACAAACACTATGTATTAGTCAGGGTGGTCAAGAGGGACAGAATTAATGGAATAGATATTTATACGAAGGGAAGTTCATTCGGTATTGACTCGCACTATCACAACGTCCCACAATAGGCCGTCTGCAAGCTGAGGAGCAAGGAGAATGAGTTCGAGTTCAAGAACTGAAGAACTTAGAGTCTGATGTTCAAGGTTAGGAGGCATCCAGCATGGGAGAAAGATGAAGACGGAGGGCTAGGCCAGTCCATCTTTTCACATGTTTCTGTTTGCTTATATTCTAGCCACACTGGCAGCTGATTACATAGCGCCCACCCAGATTAAGAGCAGGTCTGCCTTTCCCAACCTACTTACTCAAATCTGAATCTTCTTTGGCAACACTTTCACAGAAGTATCCAGGATCGATACTTTGTAACCTTCAATCAAGTCAAGGTGACACTCAGTATCAACCACCACAATACCACCACCCCTTGTCAACTTGAACCCATACACATCTCCTGAAATCACACATAATCTTCAAATAAAGACAGTAATAAGGTCAGAATTATGTCTAAAATAAAACAACTATCATTTGTACAACCGAAAATGCACCAATCCCCAAACCAAGTACTATTACATAAAGTTAACAATGCTTAAATGCTGAAGTAAAGTCAGTAAATACTATGACATATGATAAAGGAAAAGGAAATAAAATGAAGTTATTTTCTTAGTACAATGTGTATGTGCACAAACATGTTTTTAACAAAAGGAGGAAATACTCATGGCAGTTACGGTCCTCATTTCTGCAGCTAATTATGTAATTATAGCTGGTATTGATGACTACCTTCTACTATCCATTCTGTGTTCCCTTTGCCTTCAGAAAGCACCTCCAGCAGGTCATGATTTTTTCCTGGTGGAGGGACCCAAACCTTCATTCCTGAGTGGTCAGGTCCCTTGTAGTCCTGCCTGTATTGGGCTGTTGTAGTGTCCCATTGACATTAATCACAGGGCATGATAATTCTAAGAGACACCCTAATGCATCTCCTCTAATCCATGCATACCCTTCCTTACCTCCATTGTGGAATAGTAGAATGATCTCATCTTAATAGGCCAGGTTAATCCCCCAGCCAACACTGAAACTCCCTTCTTAGCCTGTTGACTTAAAGGTAGGAGATCAACGTATCCAGGTAGCAATCTTAACTTCCAGTTTAATGGAATCCTTGTGTCTCCTGGTGTCTGCGTTCCTCCCTCTGGAACTAAGACCTCTAAGCCAGTAGAATGTAATGTCTTGGAAACAGGAAGCACAAATTTTGCTAGTGGATCACTAGGGAAGATGGTGAGTTGTGCTATTTCTACTTCCACCCCTTGATTCCCAGACCCATGAATCCTGGCTATGGGAGAAACAGTATCATATATTGGATGCTGATTCAGATCACACAAAGCCTTCTTGAGAACATGGCCCAAGTTCTGCAAAGTATTGTCACCTTGTTGGCATTTTAATTGTGATTTCAAAAGGCCATTCCACCATTCTATCAGTCCAGCTGCTTCAGAATGGTGGGAAGATGGAAAGAAAAGGGAATTCCATGAGGATGAGCCCACTGACCCGCTTCTTTAGCCATAATGTGAGCACCTTAGTCAGATGCAGTGCTGTGTGGAATACCATGACGGTGGAAAAGTTATCTCCATGAGTCCACGGATGGTAGTCTTGGCAGAAACATTGGGTGAAAAACAGGCAAACCCATATCTGGAGTGTCTATTCCAGGGAGGACAAACCTCTGCCCTTTCCATGATGGAAGAGGTCCAATATAATCAACCTGCAGTGTTGGTCTCTGCTACTGGTAAATTAGGCACTCAGAAGTGGCTGTAGCCAGGTCAACCTTGGTGAGTGGAAGTCCATGTTGCTAACCCCATGCTTACCTCCATCATTGCCACGATGTCCCTTTGTTCATGAACCCCTTGGGCAATGACAGGCGTGACTGGGGAAAGAAGCTGAGTGGAGTCCACACACTGAGTCATCCTATTCACTTGATTTAAACTCCTTCTCAGCTGAGGCTACTCCTTCGTGAGCACCCACATAGGATACAAATATAATCATGGTTTTTGACCACTCAGAGAGGTCCATACACATACCTCTTCCCCATATTTCTTTGTCAGCAATTTTCCAATCATGCTTCCTCCAAGTCCCTGACCATTCACCCAAACTATGGTTACAACCCCTCAATTAGTATATAATCACATATCTGTCCATTTCTCCTTCCATGCACAGTGCACAATCAGGTGCACTGCTCAATCTTCTGCCTGCTGGGAAGATTTCCCTTCACCTTTGTCCTTCATGGATATCCTAGAAAGGTGCTATACTGCCACTGTCCACTTTTTGATGGTGCCTGCATACCATGAAGAACCGTCTGTGAACCATGCCCTGGCCTTCTCTTCCTCTAGCAACTCTTCATAGGGAACTCCCCAAGAGGCCATCAGTGCAGGTTAGGGAAGAGAAGGCAGGGTGGCAGGAGTGGCAACTATATGCATTTGAGTCCCTTCTTCATGTAACTTACTTGTGCCTTCAGGACATGCTCAAGCCGGATTGCGTATATGCCACTTCCATTTGATGATGGAATGCTGCTGTGCGCCACTCACTTAGTGGGTAGGTGGATGAGAGAGCATCCAGCTTATGACAGGCAGCTCATATCACATGGTGACTTAATGCCCCATAATCAAACACTCAGTTTCCACCAAAGCCCAATAATGGCCAAAAGCTGTCTCTCAAAAGGAGTATTTATCTGCAGAAGATGGTAGGGCTTTGCTCCAAAATCCTAGAGGTCTCTGCTGTGAGTCACTTATGGGGGCCTGCCAAAGCCTCCAAACAGCATCCCTATCTGCCACTGCCACTTCAAGCACCATAGGATCTGCTGGGTCATGTGGCCCAAGTGGGAGAGCAGTTTGCACAGCAGCCTGGACCCATTGCAGGACCCTCTCCTGTTCTGGATCCTACTCAAAACTGGCAGCCTTTCAGGTCTCTCAATGAATGGGCCAAAGTAACACACATAAAAGAGGAATGTCTTTCCTCTAAAATTCAAAGAGGCCCACTAGGCATTATTCTTCTTTCTTGGTTGTAGAAGGAGCCAAATGCAACAAGTAATGCTTCACCCTAAAAAGGAATCGCTCAAGAGGCCCCACATCACTGGACCCCCACAAATTTTACTGAAGTAGAAGCTCCCTGAATTTTGGTTGGATTTATTTCCAATCTTCTGGCATTCAAATGTCTCACCAGTAAGTTCAGTGTGTTTGCTGCTTTTTGCCATTGGATCCAATCAGCAAAATGTTGTCACTGTAATGGACCAGTGTGATATTTTGCAGAAGCAACAAGGTGACCAAGGACTCTCTGAATAAGATAAGACACAAAGCTGGAGAGTTGCTATACCCATGAGGTAGATATAGACCCCTGAGGTAGATAAAGCTATTATTGCTGGCCTTGTCAGCTGAAGGCAAATTGCTGCTGGTGGTCTTATGGAAAGGAAAGGAGAAAAAGGCATTTTCCAAGTCAATGACTGCATACCAGGTTCCAGGAGATATGTCAACTTGCTCAAGCAGTGAAACCACATCTGACACAGCAACTGCAATTGGAGTCACCAGCTGGTTAAGCTTACGATAATCCACTGTCATACTCCAAGATCCATCTGTCTTCTGCACAGGCCAATGGGAGAGTTGAGTGGCAGGTAGTGGGAATCACCACCCTTGTGTCTTTCAGGTCCCTGATGTTGGCATTCATTTCTGTAATCCCTCCAGGGATGTGGTATTATTTTTGATTTATTATTTTTCCAGGTCAAGGCAGCTCTAATGGCTCCCATTTGGCCTTTTCCATGATAGCCCTCACCCTATCAGTCAGGGAGCCAACATGGGTGTTCTGCCAGCTCCTTGATTTGTCTATGTCAATTATGCATTCTGTCACTGGGGAAATGACCATGGGATGCGTCTGGGGACCCACTGGCCCACTGTAAGTTAGACCTGAGCCAAAAGTCCATTAATGACATGACCTCCATAAGCCCCACTTTCAGTTCCTTGGATACAACATCAGCTCAGAGCCAGTGCCCAGTAGTCCCCAAAATGTCCGATCATTTCCCATCTTTCAATGCATAGTTACCCTGATAAAAAGCCAGAGGTCTCCTTGGGGAAGGATGGGAGGAAGATTCATTGTCAGTAATGTGGTGGGGTCCTTCCTCAAGGGGACTGGAACTTCCCTTCAATCAAGGAGTTCTGGGACTGTAAACTGGCTCAGTCTGGAAATTGAGGGGCAATGATTCCCTGTTTTTGTAATTCAAATTAGTCTTTTATCCATTCGGCCTAGAAGTTTTCTGCTTGTATAAAGTATGAATGCAGTAGGCTTCCTATTAATTTTACTTCTAGGAACACAGTGATTAATTAGCCAATGCCAGGGCTCTATATGAGTCAGACTGTTCTGATCACTGCTTTGTCTCTCCTGTCCATTACGGTAGCTATGCCCACCTTGCCTGGTTGAGTGTCACCACTTGGCCCCTGCCACCTTGGGATCCAATTATTTCCATTGTATTTAAATTTTGTAATTGAGTGACTACGGTTTCCACCATTAGATCTGACATACAGAGAAGGGCAATTACAGGGCTCTTCAAAGATGCAGGTGCTGCCTTCACAAATATATTTTGCAAGGCTTTGACCAAGGGTACATCTGAACTCTCCCAGCTGGGAATGAGTATGTTTAAAGTAACTAATCTACCCCATCATCCCAATCTCCCTAGGCCTTTGGATCCCTTCCTCTACATTAAATGAAGGAAAATCAGGCATTTCCAGCTCACTCACTGTGGGCCATCTTTTAATCCATGTTTCAGCTAACAAAGCAAATAACTCCCCGAGCTACAACATTAAATGCAGAGTCCCTATATGGCGGGCACAAACTAATATATTCAGCCTGATTCACCTCTATGTTTCTTCTGCCATTATTTCACACCCTTAATATCCATTTGCATGCCGATTCCCCTGATTTCTGTTTATACAAATTAGAAAACTCAAGCAGTTCTTTTTGAGTGTAGTGCACCTCCTCATGGGTCACATTCTTAACCTCACCTCTAGGGGCCCACCAGGACTTTGTCTAGTTATAGGTCTAGAGGCAAACAGGGGTGTTGGGAGTGGCTCCTGAGGAGAATCAACATTATTTTGCCTGGCAACTGCCTCAGGAGAGGCCATCTCTGTTGCCTCAGACAGCACAGAGTTTATCTCCTCAGAAAAAAGTGGAAAGGCTGTTGGCAGCAAGGGTCAGGGAGTTGTTGCAACTGCTGGGAATGGGGAAGCTGCTTTTCTTTTTCTGGCAAAAAAGGTTTGTCAGAGTTTACAAACTCAGTGCTACAAACACCAGCGTCAACAAGGTCCTCCCACACATCCCCATTCCAAGTTGCAGGATCTCATTCTTTTCCAACAAATGCCCTTGCTTCAACAGTACACATCTGGCAAGGCTGTGCATGCACCTTTTGTTGAAGGGCAGCCACTCACATGATAAAAAATTGTGTCTGTTTTCACACAATTTTAGCTCTTTCTCTGCAGGAGATAAGACTCTTACTCAAGACAATCTTAGCAGATCTGAGGCTCAGTCTCTGCTTCTGAAGCCAAGAGACAGAATCCCTGAATTCACCATTTTCTTTCAGCACTTAGGAGCAACCAACCAGCTTCATTATGTTTCTTGGTTCTTCACGTATGCTCAGAGGTATCATGTATGGAGTCACTAAACTCCCTGTCTCTCACTAGCAGTGAATCAGGAGTGTCAAATGCATTTATTTTACATAACTATCTAAACAGTTTCTGCCAAGGACTATGCATTTTGGAGTCTAATTACTAAGCAGCCAACTCCAGAAACTCCAAAACCAACAAAATAACTACACACACACACACACACACACACACACACACACACACACAAGGTTATTAAGTATGAACTCACATGATCACAAGGTCCCACAATAGGCCATCTGCAGGCTGAGGATCAAGGAGAATCAGTCTGAGTTCCACACTGAAGAAACTGGAGTCTGATGTTTAAGGGCAGGAAGCATCCAACACAGGAGAAAGATGTAAGCTGGGAGGCTAGACCACGCTATTCACATTCTTCTGCCTGCTTATAGTCCAGCTGTACTGGTAGCTGTTTAGACGCTGCCCACCCAGATTAAGCGTGCGTCTGCCTCTCCCAGTCCACTGACTAAAATGTAATCTCTTTTGGCAACACCCTTAAAGATGCCCTATATCCATACATTGTTTCCTTGACACTCAGTATTAACCATCACACAATACAAAGGTCAACAATACTAGAAGAGATACAAACTTTCCGGTATATTCTGGTGTATTCTTATAATGGAATACTAAACAGCAGTGAACTGAATGAAGTAGGCCTACACATCGCTATCACTGTTATAATACTATGTGATAGAAATCAGCACAAAGGGTGGATTGTATTCTCAATCTACATAAAATTCAAAAAGAAGTAACATAAGAGAGTATTTGTTTCCTTTTGCTGCTGTATCCAATCACCAGAAATTTACTTGCTTTAAAGAATACAGAAAGATTCTCTCACAGTTCTGATTGCTGGGAGTTTGAAAGGGGTGTCACTGAGGTAAAATTAATGCATCAGCAGACTGCATTCTTTCTGGAGACTCCAAGGGCATTCCATTTATTTGCCTGTCCTGGCATGTAGAGGATTCCTGCATTCGTGGGTTTGTCCCTACTCCTTTATCTCAAAAGCCAGTTGTTGCCCTGACTTCTGCTTCTGTTGCCACAACTCTTTCTCTTACTAGGACTCTTTTACCTCCCTCTTCCATTTATAAGCACCCTTGTGATTACACAGGGAAAACCTGCATAATCCAAGATACTCTAGTTATTTTAAGGTCAGCTGAACAGCAAACCTGAATAAATTCTTCATCATTAATCCTCATTTGCTATGGAACAGCATATTCACAAGTTCCAGGGAAGTAGGCATTGACATCTTTGGGATTCATTGCAACCCTTCCATGAGTGATAAAAGTGAGACTATTGGTTAAATTTTCAGGGTAGTAATAAACTGTTAGTAAGTACTAGTGAGGTTTGTAGGTGGCGGTAGCATGTCATACCTTGATCTGGGCTGTCGTTCGTCACACAGATATGTTTCCTTTGGGTGGCAGTGAGGAGGGTGTTTCAAGTACTAAAGTTATATTTGTTTTACAGATTTTATTGCAGTATTAAGCTTCAATGTAATCTATAAAAACACATGAAAGAAAAAATATAAAGTGATTTGCATGTAAAATGATATAAAACATTCTGTATAATAAAAGAGATAATTTTAAGAGTTTAAATTACATTTTTTAAAAATGGGGGAGGACTTTAAATCTGCCTAAAATAGTTTTTTTACTACCTTTATTGGTAGAAACTCTAACATTTAAGGAAAAAAATATTTTCTATGATACTTTTACCTTAAGTAATGCATTTTCCAAAAGAACTTAATGAGGTTAAGATATTTCAATATATTTCAATCATATATATTTGTATTTATTATAAACCTAATACTAAGAGCTGACAGAAATGTCACAAGATTTGCATAAGTGTATATAAAAATAATGATATGTAAATGTTTTGGGGGTAACAGGATGACAACCTCAAAGTTGGTTAAATCCATTATGGACCTTATAGAAGGTAAAGTATTATCAATGAAAATATATTATTTTAAATGATTTATCTGTGTGATCTCTTATACTGTACAAAATCACAAAATGAAAATGCTATTTGTATTTGGTGGCATTAGGAAGATTTTTACATTTACATTTTGTTTATGTTTTCTGTATGTTTATAAAATATAAATTTTAATTTGGAAACAAATTAGCCTTTTAGAATAGGTATACACATTTATATACGTATATAGTTTTACATATATACCTATAGATTCAAGAGTATGTGTATTTTTAAATGTAGATATATTTGAATCTACCTTTCTATTTTATTCACTGCATTTACCAGCACCTTATATAGGATTTATTTATTTATTTATTATTTATTAACTAAGCTACCTTGTGGTAGCAGTACCCCTGTTTTATTTAATTCATGGTATCTTTATATACTGCATTTGCATTAAATTTAAACTAAATATTCTTTGCATATACTCAATGTTTGAATGTCATTTTAATGTCCTTAGGATTTTTTTTTTTTTTTTTTTTGAGACAGTGTTTCTCTCTTGTTGCCCAGGCTGTAGTGCAATGGCAAAATCTTGGCTCACTGCAACCTCTGCCTCCTGGGTTCAAGTGATTCTCCTGCCTCATCCACCCGAGTATCTGGGATCACAGGCATGTGCCAGCATACCTGGCTAATTTTTGTATTTTTAGTAGCAACGGGGTTTCTCCATGTTGGTCAGGCTGGTCTCAAACTCCCAACCTCAGGTGATCCACCACCCTTAGCCTCCCAAAGTGCTGGGTTTACAAGCATGAGCCACTGTGCCAAGGTTGTTCTTAGGATTTTTTGTTCACACAGATTTTATGACAATTCAGCTTTCATTAGATGACATCATACTATTTATAATTGTCATGATTTGTATATGTATTTTTGAAGTGTATTACAACCTTCTTTTATTTGATTTTTATAGAGCTTTTTGACTTTACAATATTTTCCTTGAGTTTTAACAGCTGGAGCTCTATAAATACAGGCATGCACTAGAATTCTGCATAGACTTTAAGAATATGTTATACGATTTAATTATTCTACCACACTGAATTAGAGAAACATTTATTTTAGTGTGTATTGTACAAAAAACTCTATAAGTTCTTGTTTACAGTCCAAAATATAAAATCGATATTAGGCAGATAATTACAAAATAATTAACTAATTGCAATGACCAAACACCTTCAATTCTGCAAACTTACACAAACCATACTCATTTCTCCATTTTTTGAAGTCACTTTAACTCAGACACACACAACTGATTCAAAACCATTTATATCAAGCTGCAGTAAGAAATACCTCAGATTGAATTTATCAAAACATATTTTTGTGACATTTTCCTGCAATTTTCCTCAAAACAGTGATTCACCCATAATATCTCTGATTGCTCTATTATCACAGGTTTCATTTTCGCCTCCCCTAAATCAGCAAGTGATGTGCACAATTCTTATTAACTCCGCTGACTAGAAATCTTTAGGAAGTGATTGATGTGACTACTCTGAAATGAAGAAGCTACCAGCATTCAAAACTACAAAGGTGATTACCGAAGAGGATGGACTACTAAATTCTGCAGGAGAGAAAATTTTTCTATTAAGATATGATAAATGGCAGCAACTTCTCTGTTAATTTACTTTTCAGTTTGCTCCAACTTCTTTATTTTTTTAACTTAAGTTTTCTAATCTATCTTGAACTCTGAAATAGCTTATCAAGTATTTGTTTAAAAAAAAAAAAAAAATACTAGGCCGGGCGCGGTGGCTCAAGCCTGTAATCCCAGCACTTTGGGAGGCCGAGGCGGGTGGATCACGAGGTCAAGAGATCGAGACCATCCTGGTCAACATGGTGAAACCCCGTCTCTACTAAAAATACAAAAAATTAGCTGGGCATAGTGGCGCGTGCCTGTAATCCCCGCTACTCGGGAGGCTGAGGCAGGAGAATTGCCTGAACCCAGGAGGCGGAGGTTGCGGTGAGTGGAGATCGCGCCATTGCACTCCAGCCTGGGTAACAAGAGCAAAAACTCCGTCTCAAAAAAAAAAAAAAAAAAAAAATACTTACAAATCTTTCCAGATACCCAAACTACCTATTTAAATAGAATGACAAACGATGTGTAGTTTGATTTTTTAATCAAATTTCATTCCGTAATTTCTTTATATACTTAATGATAGACTCGGTAAATTTAGCAGATTTTTCCTGCAACCCCTGATTCAGTTAGTCCTATAGCATACACTAGTCCTAAACATTCTAAAGTCAGTTGCTTGTGGGTCTTTGTCAATGTAATATTATCACTACATACAACTATGACAATTAGCTTTAGAATCTTGAAGTAGAATTTAATTTACTATTCATGCACTTAGAATAAATTATATAGGCATGTAATCGTGTGAAACTGTAATTTCCCTTTGTTTTTTCCCATTGTGCAAGAAATCATTCCTTTTCTCAATATACACTTTAAAAAAATTATAGCACATTCACAAATACATATTTCTATGCTTGATATATTTATGTAAGCATAAAAGTGAGTAACAGAATATTACTAACCTAAATGTATAGATCTGTCAACAATTTTAGAACCTGTCCCGTTGATAATAATGAGAGCAGCATATTTTATTGGATGTAGAGTTGTGTGCTCTTTTAAAATATCATTCATTTCACCAATATTTATGTAAATGGATTGTAAAATATTCAGTGAGTGATGTATTTCTACCCCTTTCCTTTCCAGTTACTGATCAGGAAGTTAGAATGAATTATTATTGCCAGCTTAGTCAGAAATGTGAATAATTTAAATATTATGTGCTTTCTTTCCCATGAAATAATTTAGCATCAAACTATGTTAACTACAAACAGTGTTAGCAAACCAGAGGTAAGGAAATTCCAACTTGACTCATATTTTTGCTGGTGTACAAAACACTCTTTGTAAATTAATCTACCTATTTTAGGATTTTAATGTCCTTTTCAGTGGTTGCAGATTTGAATGGCTATAACTTTAAGGACAACAAGATAACAAAAACACAAATAATGTCTACCATTTATTAAGTTCATACTAGGCAGCAGGAAATACACTGTAAATTTTACTAGGATTGTATCATTTAATCTTTACAAAATTCTACAGTGTTGCTAGTGTGTTATCTCTTACACATATAAGGGAATGTAATTTTTGGAGAGATTAAAAGGATTTTCCAAAGAAAGACACTTAGTCAATAAAGGGTTTTGAGACATTTTACATTCAGTCTCTCTAACACTATCATGTATGGCTGCATATTGCAGCTGCCTCAATACAACACACTTTCTAATGAGAAGAGTTCTATTTATTAGCTCTTGATTGAAGCCAGTGAGTCTATTTTCATTATATTATTTGAACTGAAGAAACTACCAACCTCAGTAACACTAATACATTACTCAGACTTATACTCTGCCCCTTCACTGGCCTTCTTGTCCAAAATATTAAGATATGTTTCCACTTTTCCAGTTACCACAAGAGCTAGAATTTATTTTAAACAGGAGTTTATTTTCCATTGTCTGTTTTCCTACTATAATAAACTCAGTTAATCTGGCACATTTAATTTGCACATGTATTTTATTGAGTTTAGAATTAAAAAGAGAAATACTAGGGACCAAATTATCGATATACTCTAAACATATTCTACCAATTTAGTCACTGCTACTAATCCAAGATAATATATAAATACATTTAAACATAAGCAGAAACAATATCAAGTAAACACACATATTAAATAGCATTTAAGCATCTAGTACATTATAAATAAAGTACACTATCATGGACCCATGAAGAAGTGAACCACATGTTAATTTATTGTTGTATAATTTCAAGAGGAGCAGGAAGTGTAATAATGTAACAAAAATAAGCACTCTTAAGATTACTTTGTAATACTCCTTTTAGTATTGTAATGTCGGGGTTCAGGGTTTCCAAGGAGCCCTCAGTTCCCCTGAGAGGATGTTTCTCCAGGTTCTTGGTCAATCACTCCCCAAGAATGGAAGAGGAGACCATGGCACAGTGTGTAACAAATGCGGGACTCAAAAGTATTTGTAGAAAGTGATTTAGTTGGGTAGAGAGAAAGAAACAGCTAACTTTCACACTAAGTGAGAGAAAGAAAAGCTGCTCTCACACTGAGTGAGAGGGTTCCCAGAATGGGGGAAACCAGAGAAGGAAAGCTTCTCTCACACTGAGTGAGAGAATCCAGAAAGATGGAATCCAGGAGAGGAAAGCAGCTTCCACACTGAGTGGAAGGGAATAGAGAGAGAACTGGAGTTTAATAGGGGAACACAGGCTTCCACAAGAGTGTGGAATGGGACTCCAAAGGGGAAATCCAAGAGAGAGAGAGAGAGACAGCTTCCATGAAGGTAGTGTCCGTGGAAGAGAACCCAAACATGGAGTCCAAAGGGGTGTGGAAGAAGGGAACTTTTAACCTGGGAGGAACCCCCACCTTCTCTAAGACTTCTAGCTAATGAAAGGAGGTCCTTGGAACTTCTGCTGGAGTGATTGACTTTTGACCCTTTCCCATGTCAGCAAAAACTAAAGATAAACCATTAGATTTCCCAGATGAAGATGGATTGGTGGGGGAGAAAATATGACTCTGGGAAGTTCTTGCCCTAGAAACTACACACCCTTGTGGACCTGGAAAGAAAACACCCTCCCTCAGTATTGCCCTTAATGAAGTTCACTACTAATTTGTTTAAAAATGTTATTTCCTAGAAATATAATTATCTTTTCTTGAAAACAATTTTCTATCTCAATTGATAAACTCAATATCATTCACAATCATTACAATACCTGTATTTACATTCCATATAATAAAAATGTGTTTGGGTGACATCACCTCTTGTGGTAACATTGATCTGAATTTTCTAGCCAAAATAATAACAGAAGTACACACACATGTGCAGTCATGAATACTGCAAAAGATGGGAAAATAATATCACCACTGTAAACAGCAGCTTTCCTCAAAATTCCCTAATTAGGGCCTTCAATAATGTGGCTACATATAATAAATAATATCTATATTTCTTATATGCCATCAGTAAGTCAAAATAAAATAGAGACAAATCTCACCAATGAAATTGCATATGTGAAAGTGGAAGCTCAAACTATAAGCTTCCAGAATAAAACATAGAAGAGTAGTTTCAAGGCTTTAAATTTGTATTTTTCATATACATTTGACCCTTTGTACATGTGGTTTTGCATCTATGGATTCAACATATTTAATCAGACATATTGAAAAATTTAAAAGTAATAAGAATACAACAATAACAAATAATACAAAAGACAACAATATAGCTTAATGATTTACATAATATTTATATTGTATTAGCTATTATAAGTAATGTAGAGGTGATTTAAAATATGGAAGATATGTGCAGGTAATATGCAAATACTTTGCTATTTTATATTTCTGACTTGAGCACTCATGGATTTTGGTAAACTTAAGAAGTCCTGGAGCCAATCCCCTGCAGATACCGAGAGATTACTGTATAACACAAAAGGTACTGATCTTAAGGAAAAACATTTATAAATGGAACTGTATTAAAACTAAATAAATTTGATCATCTAAGACCTGTTGTAAAACTACAAAGAAAAAAACCAGAATAGTAGCAGATATATACCAGACATAAACCCAGCAAAGGGTTTGAGCCAGAATGTATCTAACTTCAGCAAGTTAATAAGGACATCCTGGAAAAATTGAAAATGTAATTTAAAAAGCATTTCACAGAATTAGATATCCAGATGGTCAATAAGAATGTAATAGTTTTTCAATCTCAATAATAATCAAGAAAATGCAAAATAAATCATGATATGATGCCACTGCATCTCCTCTAGATAAGTGAAACTGAGAAAAACAAAACAAAGTAATAATGCTGAAATGCTCAATGAGCAATAATAATTCTCATGGTTCCCAGTGTAACTAAATGACTACAGATAGTTTGAAAACAATCTTTATTACTGTCTATTTAATTGGAACACACACATTCCCTTAGGTAGATATAGGTATAACAAAATCAGTATATATGTGCACCAATAGCACATTGTTTATGATAGCCCCATTTAGAAAACAACCCTAATGTTATTCAACAGTAGACAGAATAAAAATAATGATAACTTCATTAATGATATTCACTATAGCGGTGCTGCCCAATACATCAACTGTCAGGTATAGAACATATCCATTATTAAAGTTCTATTGTTTAAAGCTGCATAGAAAAGAAACTGAATTCACCTGTATTATGTGTTAGTCCATTCTTGCACTGCTAAAAATAACTTCCTAAAACTGAGTAATTTATGAAGAAAAGAGATTTAATGGACTCGCACTTCCACAGGCTATAAAGGAAGCATGGCTGGGAGGTCTCAGGAAACTCACAATCATGGCAGAAGGTAAAGGAAAGCAAGCACATGTTCATATGTCTGAGCAGGAGAGAGAGAAGGAAGGCAGAAGTGCCACATGTTTTTAAAAAATCAGATCTAGAGAGAACTCACAATCACAAGAACACCTCTCACCAGGCCTCTCCCGCAATACTGGGGATGACAATTCAGCATGAAACTTGGGTGAGGCACAGAGCCAAACCATATCAGCTCTATGCAACACAGATGAATTTCACAAACACAAAGTTACCTGAGAGGGACCAGATACAAAAGAGTGAATACTGTATTTCCATTTACATAAATTTCAGGCAACCTCATTTATGGTGTTAGAAGTAATAGCTTTTCTTTTTGTGAAATAAGGAGATATTGATGATTAACAAAGTACATGAAAGGAAGCTTTTTAAATATGGTTAAAATGTATTCCTTAATCTGGGTACTGGTTAAATTGGTTTTGTCATAATTCACAAACTGTTCACATTCAATAATAAAAAATGTTATAGTTTTTTAAAAATTAGAAAAATTAAAGAAATTAGACAAAAGAAAATAATTAATAAAAAATAGACCTATTTCCATTTTTCTTTTAAGCAGTATTGATTTCTACAATTATTACAAAATATGAAAGATATTTCTTATTTTCAATATATAGTTATAGAAATAAAAATTAACAGAACTTTAACTCAAATAAATGAAATGTATTCTATTTTATAGAGGATATAAACAATTTGTTAAGTCAATTTATTATGTGAATTACTTCAGGTTAAATTGTGGGTGTAATTCTGGAATTTTGTATAATATGTTACATTGAAAAACATATTTGTGTTGGAGAGTCATTTTTAATTAATTATTGGAATTGTATTCTTTAAATTACAAAGAGATTTTTTCTAATTGAATAAAAATATAGTTGATGCTCAAGCTTGTGTTATTTGCATGACTTTAGTGCCTTATTGATGTGAAAACAAATGTTTTTAGCAGAATTGAATATATTTCTGCATAAATTTATACATATTAATATATAATGTCCTACCCAATTTTATATATATTTAAATGTATAAATACAAATATGTATATATATTTAAATGTATAAATAAAAATATGTATATATATATTTACATACACACTTGTATTTATATATAAATTTACCTGTATGTTTATGTTTGTATACCTAAACATAAAAATTTCTCAGTGAAACTGTGAAAACAAAACAAAACAAAACAATAATGCTGATTGTTGAAATGCTCAATGGGCAATAAGAATTCCCAATGTAACTAAATGTATATTAACGTATACATGGTTCCTAGTGTAAATACATTTATATACATATATGTATATAAACATACATATAGTATAGTAATGTATATATAAATGTATATATAAAACTATATGTATATGAATATATTAATATTAGTATTAATATATACTATTAATAATATATTAATAGTATATATTATATTAATAATATAATAATATATACTATTAATAATATATTAATATTAGTATTAATGTTTTAGTTACATGTATATTTAAATTTATATATAAATACATATATATTTATATGCATTTACATACATAAGCATAAACATTTTTCAATGAAACCTTCATGTGTACATATATTTATATATAAAATATTTATATATAACAATATAAATATGTGAATTTATTTGTATTTAAATACTAATAAATATATCATTGTATAAATTCAATACATGTTAATTTATATGTGTAAATTTATATGAATATGAATTTAAATATTAACACCATGTCATTTACATATATAGACATTTGTATATTTATATACAAATTTAAATTTAAACAAAAAATACACTATTTAATTTAAATATATATATAATTGCTATGACATTAGATTATTTATTTCCAAATATATTTAGCAAAAAATATTACTGAATTTTAGAGGATAGTCATTCCAACATTTTATGAACCATTTGTCTTTAAAGTCTGGAAAACTTCATGAAAGTGACATCTAACACAAAATCCCAATATATTGAAAAGCAATTTAAAGTTCAAAAAGTGCTGTTTTAGCTGAAAGAAAAGTGGAAGGTGAAGCCTAAAGTGAATTTCTTTATTCTGTAATTTCTCAATGACTCTCAGATCCCTACGAATACCTTCAAGAAACCAATATGAGTGGTCATAGATAGCTTTAGAATTAAATAATAAATTTGTTCAGTCCTTTAAATTATTTAATTAAAATCCATAAGTGAAAAAGTTGAAGTATTTTATTCAATATCATGTATGTGGCCAGTTATACAATGAAGCAATAATTTTTACCTTTAGAAAATACTTATTTGAAATTCCCAGATGCACTATTTCTGCTTGATACTATACCACAGTATTTTAGAACTTTAGAGTATAAAGAAGTATGTTGACTTGTTAAGATTCATTCTTCTGCTTATTTTTCTTTTTTCTGCTCAGTTTATTTAATTATCAAAGTCTGTAGGGTCCAGCCCTACTAGGATTGCAGGGTGTCCCCTATCACTGTGGTGAGGCACTGGACCTGAGAAACAAAGAGAAACACCACAAGACTGGATAAGAGTAGCTGGGCTTGGGGGCGGGGGCAGCAGTACCACTTACAAGCAGAGTCAGGCCAGGCCCTAAGCATCCAGGTGCGTCTGTATTTATTAGGTACAGGTTAGGGGGAAGGGTTGTGAATGAGGTTATCTTAAGGATAGTGATAGGGTCAAGACAATCATGTGAGTAATAAACAAGAGGCCTATTCCCATTAGGTCACCGAGGCAAGGAGATGAGAAGTGAGCAACATCTCTTATCTAGGGACAGGCAACTTTTAAGGTTTTCTATAAGAGAATGCTTTGAGTCAGCAGAGTAGCAAGAGAGTTGACAGGGTATACAGCCAAGAGGCATAATTATACTGGAGGGGTTTTAAGCCCTTGGATGTTCACAGGATTGCCAGCCTGAGGCCAACTTTCCGCAAGAACTGGATGCAAGATATTACAACTCCCTTGCAGGAGGGGTGACTCTTGCTCCAAGCCTGTCATACAGTGGGTATCTTTATGATACTGAATGCTGCCGCCCGGGCTTGCTGCCATGTAGTGCATGTCCTTTCAGGCAGGGGCATTACCACCTGGGCCATTGGTTCTTGTCCTGGTATGGCTATTTTTTCTTAGTTCATGCTCTGTACCATGTCTGCTTCTTGACACTTCTCCGACTACAAACTAATATATGATTATATAAAAGGATTCTATAAAAGGAAATAAACAAGGAGTAAGCTATTCTTCAGACATAAATTGTGCCCAGGGTCTGCTTAGCTATCCTTCCTCAGTGCCCAGTAGGGGGCTTACCCACAAGAGTCCCCCTTGGATTTAGAAATGATTTAAAGTGTTTTCAAGAGTTTCTAAGTAGTTTTTTAAGCTTCTTTTCAAAATATTTTATGGTTTAATAAAATGAAAAAAAAAATCTAACAAGCAAGGCATCCAGAGAGAAATACCATTTTTTATTATTTTAAATTATTGTGAGTACAGAATGGATGTATATATAATGGGATACATGTGATATTTTGATACCAGCATATAAAATCAGGGTAATTAGGATAGCTATCAGCTCAAGAATTTATCATTTCTTTGTGCTAGTGACATTGCAATTCTACTCTTATGGTTATCTTAAAATATACAATAAATTATTATTGATTATGGTCACCTTGATGTGTTATCAAATACTATACTTTATTCATTATATCTAATCAGATTTTTTAAATTGGCCAAAAATCTGAATAGAATTTTTTTAAAAGAAGATAGGCAAAGGGCAATACCTCTGTAAAAAGAAAATGCTGAACATCATTAATCATCAAAGAAATGCAAACCAAAACTACAAGGAGATGTCATCCCATTCAATTAAAATGGCCATACAGTCTCTATAGAGAACATTATGGAGGTTCCTCAAAAACTAAAAATAAAATTGCCATATAATCTAGCAATTCCACTAGTAGGTATGTATCTTAAATAAAGAAATCACTATGTCAAAGAGATATCTGCACTACTAATAATAGTGCAGCACTACTATTGCAGCACTATTCATAATAGCTAAGATTTGGAATTCTCCTAAGTGCTCATTGCTGGATGGAAGGATAAAGAAAATGTGGTACCTCATACAATAGGGTATTATCCAACTGTTAAATTAATGAAATCCTATCATTTGCAATAACATGAAAGAAACAGAAGGAAATTATATTAAGTAAAATATAAGTCCAGCATACCAAAAACAAACAAACAAAAAACAAAACACTTTCATGCTCTCACTATCTGTAGGATCTAAAAGTGAAAAAACATTGAACTCTTGGAGATGCCATTAGGTGATTCTTGCATTGTTATAAAGAAATATCTGTTGCTGGGTATTTAATAAGAAAATTAATTTAATTGGCTTACATTTCTGCAGGTTGCACAGGAAGCACAGTGTCAGCCTCTGCCTATGGGAAGGATTCAGACGTTTTATTTACAGTGGGAGGCGAAGCAGGAGCAAGCACTTCACCTGGAAAAAGCAAGAACAAGGCAAAGTGTGGGTGAGGGGAGATGCCACATACTTAAACAATCAGATCTCTTGAGAACTCATTATCATGAAGAGAGTACCAAGCCATAAGTGATCGGCTCCTGTGACCCAAACACCCCCCATCAGGACCCACCTCCAACACTGGAGATTACAGTTAAACATGATATTTGAATGGAGGCAAATATACAAACTATCTCAGAGACAGTATAATGCTGGAATGTCAGTGTCTTGGGAAGGTAGCAAGGGAGGAGATAAAGTGGTGATAGTAATGAGAGAAATATCATTTACATATAATAAAAATAAGCTGTATTTTCTAACTTAAAAGTTGTTAAAAATTCTCACTCTTGGCCGGGTGCAGTGGCTCACACCTATAATCCCAGCACTTTGGGGGGTGAGATGAGCAGATTGCCTGAGGTCATGAGTTTGAGACCAGTCTGGCCAATATAGTAAAACCTCGTCTCTACTAAAAATACAAAAACATTAGCCGGGTATGCTGGTGTGCCCCTGTAATCCCAGCTACTCAGGAGGCTGAGGCAGTGGAATTGCTTGAACCAGGGAGGTGGAGGTTGCAGTGAGCTGAGATAGCACCACTGCACTCCAGCCTGGGCAACAGAGCCAGACTCTGTCTCAAAAAAAAGAAAAGAAAGAAAAGAAAACAACAACAACAAAAAACCCTTCACTCTTTCTCCCTTCTAGTTGTCCTGATTGGATGAAAACAGTAGTAAGTTGCCTTTCACTATGAACCACACTTAAATAACAAAACATGACTTACCAAAATTTGTGGGATGCAGTAAAAGCAGTACTTATAGGGAAATATATAGCATTGAATTCACATATTACAAAAGAAAAAAAATCTAAAATCCATTACCTACACTTCCACTTCAGAAAATTAGAGAAAGAAGAGCAAGGTAAACTCAAAGTAAGTAAAAGAGGATAAAAATAATTAAAGCAAAAATCAAATAAATTGAAAACCAAAAATTGTAAATAAAATCAAAAGCTGGTTCTTAGGAAAAATCCACAAAATCACTGAGCCTCTAGTCAGGTTAACTAAGAAGAGAAGAGATCAAAACAAATTACTAACGATAAAAATGAAAAAGGGCCATTTTGAATTATATGGTCATTCAAATGATGATAAATTAGCTAAATTATTTTCAAATAATACATCTGAAAAAGAACTCAATAACTCAATAAGAAATAAAACAACCTTGAATAGACATGTCTCAAATGAAGACAGAGCAGTAAGCAAACATGAAAAAATGCCTAACATCACTAATCATCAGAGAAATGCAAATTAAAACCACAATGAGATATCATCTTACACTAGTCAGAATGACCATTATTAAAAAGTCAAGAAACAACAGATATTTGCAAGGAACTAGAGAAAAAGAAACACATATATGTTGGTTGAAATGTAAATTAATATAACCTCTATGAAAACCAGTATGGATATTTCGCAAAGAAGTAAAAATAGAACTACCATTTGATTCAGCTATTCCACTACTGGGTATCTAACCTCAGGAAAAGAAATTATTATGTCAAAAAGACATCTGCACTCATGTGTTTGTCTCATCACTATTCACAATAGCAAAATCATGGAATCAACCTAAGTGTCTATCAACAGATGATTGGACAAGTAAAAAGTCATACACACACACACACACACACAAAATATAATACTATTTACCCCATAACAAAGAATAACATGATGTCTTTTGCAGCAACATGGATGGAACTGGAGACCATTATCCTAAGTGAAATGCCTCAGAAACAGAAAATTAATAACTTTTCTTTCTTGCCTGAAAGTGAGAGCTAAACAATAGGTACATATGGACATATAGTATGTACTAATAAACATTGGAGACTCTAAAGTGCAAATAGGTGGAAGGAAAGGAAGAAATGAAATACTACCTAATGAGTAGAATGGTCATTTTGAGTAATTGCTACATTAAAAGCTCAGACTTCACCACTATGCAATATATTCAAGTAACACAACTGAATTTATAACTCTAAAATTATAAAATAAAAAAGGTACAAAGAAACGGTATGAACAATTACATACTAAGAAAGCAGACCAATTTTTTAAAAAGGAACTGTTTGTCAAAACACATAAAAATAAATAGATAATCCAAATAGGCCTCTGTCTATTAAAGAAATCAAATCAACACATAATAACCTTCTGAAAAATGAAACATCAGAACCAGATGGTTTCACTGGTGAATTCTACCAAACATTTAAGAAAGAAACAACACTAATTCTCTTCAATCTCTCTCAGAAGAGAAAAATTTTAGGAATACTTTCTAATTCATTCAGTGAAGCCAGCATTACCCTAATACCAAATTCAGAAAGGCAATTCCAAAAAAAAAAAAAAGTTGACCAATACCTCTTGTGAACATAGATGCAAATAGACTTAAAGAAAAGATAGTGGACATAAAAACTTACTTATAAAACTCACAAAGAGTGCTGTGCTGTCCATTGTTAAAATCATAATAAGATAATCTCAACTATATAAAGTAAAAATCTGCATAGAAATAAGAAATTTCTTTTTTTTTTCTTTTTTTTGGACAATGTCTCATTCATTTGCCCAGGCTGGAGTGAAGTGACACAATCTGGGCTCACTACAACCTCTGCCTTCTGGGTTCAAGCAATTCTCCCACTCAGCCTCCTGAGTAGCTGGGACTACAGGTACATGCCACCATACCCAGCTAATTTTTTGTATTTTTTTTTTTCAGTAGAGATGGAGTTTAATTATGTTGGCCAGGATGGTCTCAATCTCTTGACCTCATGATTCACCCACCTCGGCCTCCCAAAATGCTGGAATTACAGGTATGAGCCATCATGCCCAGCCAAAAACTTCTATTTTTAAAAAGAAAATATTAGCAAATTAAACACAAAAATGTATAAAAAGTTCTATCCACCACAACCAGGTGGGATTTATCACATGTATGCAGAGTTGGCTCCACATTAAAAAATAAGTTAATATAATTCATCACCTGTAGGCAAAAGAAGTACAATTACATGATTATACTGATAGATGAGAAAAAAGCATTTGACAAAATCTAATACTATTTATGTAAAAACTTTCAAAAACTAGGAAATACAAGGAAACATGCTCAACTTGATAAAAATAATTAAAAACTACAGGAAACCTAGAGCTAACATTATATTTAATAGTGAGGATCTTGAATCCCTCTTGCAAGGATCAAGAATAAGGCAAAGATGTCCTCTCGCCCCAGATTTTCAAAATCATACTGAAAGTTCTAGTAATGCAATAAGGTAAAAATAAATAAAAGATACACAGTTTGGGATAAAATCATAATAAATGGTAAAAAAAACAGTACATCCAGTGACATATTGTATAGCACTAAAAAGAAATTAATCAAACCAAAGCTGTCTTTGTTTACAGATGACATTGTCATCTATTAGCATCCCCCAAAATAAAAATACATAGGTAAACATGTTTCCAAATATATATAAAATATAATTAAAAAATTCCAAAACTCTAACAGAAGTTATAAAAAATCTAAATAAATGGAAAGATATTCTATGTTCATGGAAAGCAAGACTCAATATTATCAACATGTCAGTTCTTCCCAACTTGATCTATGGATTCATTACAATACCAGTCACAAGTCCAGAAAGTTATTTTGCAGATAAGAACAACTTATTTTAAAGTTTAGAGAGATGCAAAAGATTCAGAATAGACAATGCAATATCAAAGGAAAAGAACAAAGCTGAAGGACCAAAACTACCCAACTTCAAGATGTATTTAAAGGTACAGCAATGAAGACAGTGTAGTATTCGTTAAATAAGAGGCAAATGAACTGATGGGACAGACCATATAGAAATAGATCAATAGATCACAGGCATATAGTCCAGTGATTTTGACCAATGAGCAAAAACAATTCAATGGAGAAAAGATAGTTTTTCAACAAATGGTGTTAGAAAAACTGGACATTCACATGCAAAAATAATAATAATAATCCAGAACTTACACCCTTTATGTACCTTAACTCAAAATGTATCACAACCTAACTGTAAAATATGAAACTATAAAACTCTTCCATGATAATATAGTAAAAAATCTATATGCTCTTGGGGTGGGTGATGACTTTTTAGATGTGATGTCAAAGGTATAATCTATGAATAAAATAATTGATAAAACTTGATTAAAATTATAAATTTCTGCTTTGTAAAATATATTGTCAAGAAATTAAACATATAAGCTACAGACTTGAAGGGAATATTTGTCATATAAAAATACTTATCTTAGAAAGTACTGACACACAAAATGTATAAAGAACTCTTTAACTCTGCAATGAGAACACAATCAGATGTTTTTAATGGTCCAAAGACATGAACAGATACCAGACCTAAGAAGATATTCAGATGGTAAATAAGCATATAAAAAGATGCTCACAATCAAAGACCATTAGGAAAATCCAAATTAAAACAATGAGATTAACCCTAATTGCTACAATCCAGAATATTGACAATACCTAATGCTCAGGACCATGTAAAACAACAAAACTCTAAACAATTGGTGATGAGAAGGCAAAATGATAGAAGATTGTTTGGTTTTTATTTACAAAACAAAATAGCCTCTTACAATATGACCTAGCAATCATTCTTTCTGGTATTTACTTAAATGAATTGAAAACTTATTTCCACACAAAAACTTGGGTGTTTATAGCAGCTTTATTAATAATTTCTAAAACTTGGAAGCATTGAGTTGTCTTTAGGTACATTCAAACAATGGTGTATCATATAGCACTAAAAAGAAATTAACTATCAAACCACAAAAAGAGAAAGGAAAAAGAACCATAATAGTGAGGGAAAGAAGCCAGTTTAAAATGGCTACATACTGTGTGACTCAATTCTATGACATCTTTTAAAAGGCAAAACTAAGGAAACAGAAATAAATTAGTGGGTCCCGGGGTGAGGGGGAAAGATAGATGTCTAGGTGGAGCACAAAGGATTCCTAGGGCAGTGAAACTACTCTGTATGATACTATAATGGTGTACACATGTCATTATTCAAGTGATCAAACACATAGCACATACAGCACCAAAAGTGGCCCCTATGTAAATGGTGAACTTTGAGTGGTAATGATGTGTTACTTAGGTTAACTTAGCTGTAACAAACATATACTCTGGTGGGGGATGCTGATAACGCTAAAGATAATGCATGTGTGGGCAAGGATATGAGCAATCTCTGTGCTTTCTGAATTTTGCTGTGAACCTAAAACTGCACTTAAGAAAAAAGGCAATCACATCTTACAATTTTTTCTTTTCTCTGTCATGTTTTTGTTAATGATATTGCCAGTGGTCTTTCCTGCTAAGTGAGAAATTTAACCTAAAATATTTTCTAGCATGCCATATAGTCTAAAAGATTCATAATTCCTATTTTATCATATACATTTATAATGTAAACAAATATAAAAATATAGTTTCATTCATTATTTTATTGCTTGAAATATTTAAAATATTAGCATATTATCATAAATCAAATGTCAGTAATCCACAAATTATTGTACTTGCTTTGATATTTGACAATTTTTCCAAAACCAACATGAGAAGAATAATCTCTACTTCAGTCTAGACTCAAAAATTAAATGAATGCCCTGTAAGAAAATGATTGCCTTCAAATAACAGGTTCCATTTATATCATTTATGTATCCCAGGCTCTCCAATATATGTTCTTTATAAGAATCTGTAAATATGTGAGCTATAATTTTTTAATTCTTATTGCTGATTCTTTGTTTACAAAGCAAATGAAAAGTAAAAAAAGAAAAGCAGGGTTGCAATCCTAGTCTGATAAAACAGATGTTAAACTAACAAAGATCAAATAAGACAAAGAGGACATCACATAATGGTAAAGGGATCGATATAAGAAGAAGAGCTAACTATTCTAAATATCTATGCACCCAATACAGAAGCAACCTGCTTCATGAAGCAAGTTTTTAGAGACCTATAAAGAGAATTAGACTCCCACACAATAATAGTGGGAGACTTTAACACCCTACTATCAATATTAGACAGATCAACGAGACAGAAAATTAATAAGGATATTTAGAACTTGAACTCAGCTCTGGAACAAGTGAACCTAATAGACATCTACAGAACTCTCCACCCGAAATCAACTGAATATACATTTTTCTCATTAGCACATCACACTTACTCTGAAATTGATGACATAATTCAAATTAAAACACTCCTCAGCAAAGACAAAACAATGAAAGTCATAAAACAGTCTCTCAGACCACAGAACAATTAAATTAGAACTCAGGGTTAAGAAACTCACTCAAAATCGCACAACTACATGGAAACTGAACAATCTGCTTCTAAATGACTGCTGGGTAAATAATGAAAACAAGACAGAAATAAAGAAGTTATTTGAAACTAGTGAGAACAAGACACAATGTACCAGAATATCTGAGACACAGACAAAGCAGTGTTTAGAGGAAACTCATAGCACTTTATGCTCACAAGACAAAGCAGGAGAGATCTAATTGACACCCTGACATCACAATGAAAAAAACTAGAGAAGCACGAGCATACTAATTCAAAAGCTAGCAGAATATAAAAAGTAACTAAGATCAGAGCAGAACTGAAAGAGATGGAGAAATGAAAGACCTTAAATAAAAAAATCAATGAATCCAGGAGCTGGTTTTTTGAAAAGAACAACAAAATAGACCACTAACCAGACTTATAAAGAAGAAAAGAGGGAAGAATGAAATAGACACAATGAAAATGATAAAGGGAATATCACCAGTGATCCCACAGAAATACAAATTACCTCAAATAATACTATAAACACCTCTATGCAAATAAACTAGAAAATTTTGCACATATACAACATGGAATACTATGCAACCATAAAAAAGGACTAGTTCATGTCCTTTGCAGAGACATGAATGAAGCTAGAAAGCATTATTCTCAGAAAAGTAACACAAGAACAGAAAACTAACCACCACATGTTCTCACTCATAAGTGGGAGTTGAATAATGAGAACACATTGACACAGGGTGGGACACATCACACACTTGGGCCTGTCAGGTGGTGGAGGCCTAGGAAAGGGATAGCATTAGGAGAACTATCTGATGTAAATTGTAGGGAACCAGCCCTGACATCACTTGTGGGTACGTCAGGTTTGGTGGTGACAGGGGAATGAGAAAAACACAGATTAAGAATAAAAGTGGGTCCAGGGGGCCATCACTTGTAATGGAGGCAGTGAAGGTCCCAAGCTTAGGTTCACCACAGTATTTATTGGTTACAATCACTTTGATCTATAGGGTAGGGGTGGAGTGATGGTGGAGAAAGGGTAACATGATGATGGGGTGAATCAGTGAGCTGGAGCTGAATCAATGAGCCAGAACTGGTGTGTCATTCTAAAGTCTGATAACAGTGGTGGTTTGGGAGTTTCACAAAACAAGAACATGTGGTTATCTTTAGCCTATTATCTATGTGCTGCTGGTGGAATGCAGGCCTTACAAGGAGCCTACAAGTCTGGTTATATCTTAGTGCTATGAAGGGGTTTATGTCCTTGAGCACAATGTTTATGGTAACAGAGTCTAGGTCACTCTGCAACAGAACATGAATCATGGAGAAGTTTGCCTCCCCAGAAGCCTCCCGCAGTTTGTTGTTCCCAGTTTATATGTTACTCATAACTAATTTATGCAGGCACTCTGTAAGCCCTTTCTTCTTTGCTGCCTTTCCCAACAGTAGATGATGGGTTGATAGGTGCAGAAAACCACCATAGCATGTGTATACCTATATAACAAATCTGCATGTTGTGCACATGTATCCCATTACAATTTAAAAAAAAAGAAAGAAAGAAAAAGTCTTTGTTTAAAAAATTTTTTAAGTACATTATAAAGGCAACATCTGTTCTACTCTTATAAAAATTCTTTCTTTTTGGAGATCCAGAATTCAGTGTGTGCTCTGCCCAGGGCTTAGGTGGATAATAAGAAGTTTATAAACCTTAATAAAACATTCAAGGTTTTTTATTGCATCCCATATTCTTCTCCATTCTCAGTTATGTTCATAGATTGCCACACACTTTTTCACAAATATCACAGAACTTCTGGGGTTTCTGGGATATGCTATGTGATTTCAAAACTTCTTACTGTTTCATATTCTCTTCTTTAGCTAAATAACTTTATCCTTATTAATACACCCACCTCAATCTTGACCTCTACTTTCTTTGAAAACTCATCTTCGAAGAGAGATCCAAGATGGCCGATTACTAGCAGCTCAGGATTGTAGCTCCCAGTGAAAGTGCAGAGAACAAGAGGACGCCACACTTTCAGACGAATTTTTGTTGCTCATGGACCAGGAGATTTCCAGTGGAGGAGCCCCAAGGGTCACCAGCTTAATTCTTGTGGCTGGTGCAGAGGTTTTACCAGTGCCTCAGCATGGCAGTTCTTGGTGCAGAGTAAATGGAACTGGGTCCCCTTTTGGTCGATGTTTGGAGCTCTGGGAAGGCAGAGTGGCCTATTCAGCTGATTGAAAAAGGAACTCAAGAAGGAAGCCACACCGGAGATTCCCGAGCAGAAAAGTACCACGAATCTTAACGTTGCTGCTTTGGTCAGCGCAGTGGGTTGCTCAGATTTCAACGCTGGGAATCAACAAGTTGGACATCCACTCAGAGACCTAATTTGAAAGTCAGTAATTACAGAGACGACAGGTGGATAAATGTACAATGACAGGAAGAAACCAGCATAAAAAGGCTGAGAATACTCAAAATCAGAATGCCTCTCCCTCTGCAGGGGATCACAGTTCCTCATCAACAAGGGGACAAGGCCTGATGGAGAACGAGTGCATTCCATTAACAGAATTAGGCTTCAGAAGGTGGATAATAGGAAATTTCTGTGAGTTAAAAGAACATATTCTAGCCAATGTAAAGAAACTAAGAACCTGGAATAAAGATTTGATGAAATTCTAATGAGAGTAGACAATCTAGAGAGGAATATAAGTGAATTAATGGAACTGAAGAATACAGTACTAGAACTCCACAAAATATGCACAGGTTTTAACAGTCGAATTGATAAAGCAGAAGAAAGGATATCAGAGGTCGAAGACCAATTTAATGAAATGAAATGAGAAGACAAGATTAGAGAAGAAAGAGTAAAAAGGAATGAGCAAAGTCTCCAAGAAATATGGGACTATGTGAAAAGACCTAATTTACGTTTGATAGGTGTACCTGAATGTCATGAAGAGAATGAATTCAAGCTGGAAAATATTCTTCAGGATATTATTCAGGAAAACTTTCCTAACCTAGTAAGGTAGGACAATACACAACTTCAGGTAATACAGAGAAAACCACAAAGATATTCTCCAAGTAGAGCAACCCCAAGACACATAATCATTAGATTCACCAGGGTTGAAATAAAGGAGAAAATTCTAAGGGCAGCTAGAGAGAAAGGTCAGGTTGCCCATAAAGGGAAGCCTATCAGACTCACAGCAGACAAACAGAAGCTGTGAGTCTGATAGGCTTCCCTTTAAGGGAAACCCTTCCCTCTGATAGGGTTTTCTGCAAACCCTACAAACTAGAAGAGAGTGGCGGTCAGTATTCAATATCCTCAAAGAAAAGAATTTTCAACCCAGAATCTCATATCCAGCCAAACTAAGCTTTATAAATGAAGGAAAAATAAAATTTTTCGCAAACAAGCAAGCACTCAGAGATTTCATCACTACCAGGCCTGCTTTACAAGAGCTTCTGAAAGAAGTGCTATCACAGAAAGGAACAAGCATCAGTCATCTCAAAAACTTACCAAAAGGTAAAGAGTATCTCTATAATGAAGAATCTATATCAACTAATGGGCAAAATAGCCAGCTAGCATTAAATGACAATATTAAACTCACAAATATCAATATTAATTCTAAATTTAAATGGATTAAATGTCCCAATCAAAGACACAGGCAAATTGAATAAAAAGTCAAAACCCATCGGTACACTGTATCCAAATCCATCTCATAAGCAAGGACACATAAACACTCAAAACAAAGGATCCGAGGAAGACTCACCAATCAAATGGAGAGAAAAAAACAAAACAAAACAGGAGTTGTAACTTTTGTCTCTGACAAAAATAGACCTTAATAGTAACAAAGACTAAAAGAAACAAAGAAGTACATTACATAATGGTAAAAGGATCAATGCAACAACAGGAGTCAATGATCATAAATATATATGCACCCAATATAGGAACACCCAGATACGTAAGATAAGTTCTTAATGACTTACAAAGAGACTTGGACTCCTGCAAAACAATAGCGGGAGACTTTGACACCACATTGTTAATATTTGACGGATCAACGAGATAGAAAATTAACAGGAACCTATATAATTTGAACTCAGACCTGGAACGAGTAAACTCAGTAAATATTTATAGAATTCTTCACCCCAGGGCCACAGAACATACATTTGTCTCAGTATCACATTACACTTATTTTGAAAGTGACCACACAATTGGAAGTAAATTATGCATTTGCATAGCATTTCACAGACTTAAATGAAATATTGGTTGGCTGTTTGTTTATTATTTTTTCCCCTTATTCCTTCCCATCTCTGCTGTTAAGCACAATTATCAGCATAAAAGAGGTTTTTAATACCCGCTTTTAGATTGCATTCCAGCCTGGGCAATAGAGCAAGACTCCTCTTCTCTCTCCCCCTTTCTCTTTTTCTTTCCAAAAAGAAAAAGAAAACTCATCTTCATTTTTAAAGCCCAGATAAGATGTTAACTTCTTAGAAAAATGTTTTCTACTTGATTCACATCACAATAGAGAGTTCATTATTCTCTACTGCTATACTTTGTAAATGCTTCTATCTTTCATATGCTATGCCACATAATAAATAACTGTAAATGATTTTCATTTTATCACAGTTACAATCTTTTTTAAGATCAAGATTATCTGGTTTTATATCTGCCCTGTATGACTAAGCTGGTGTCCAGAATAGAGTCAGGATAAATTTATATTTAACAATTGAATTGATAAATACCTCCTTTTTTCCTCTTATATCAACTTCATTTAGTAAAATATTTGCAAAAAGTAGGAGACAAGTGTACAAATACATATATGAAAATGGTTTAAATACCTTAGTCCTGGCCTGTTTACTTGGTTTAATTAGAAAGTGGTATAGTAATTATTTAAATTATATAGTTAAAAATATATATGTATATGTGTGTGTAAATGTAATGATAATTTAATATAATTTAAATAAGTATTTATATTTTGAGATATAAAAACCATTACAAATCTAGTGTATACATTTTTCTGATAATGGCAATATATATAAAATATTTTATTGCTCTTTGCAAATTTCTTATCATGCACTATAATTATCAGTGATTGGTGTCACTAAATCTAATGCATAATCATAAATATGATTTCATGGTTGAAGAATAATGTATGCATTTACAATAGATACATTTTATAGAAAATTGCAATTTAAAATTGAAGTATTTTAAACACATTCCCACCCTAAACTACAGCATTTTAATTTAACTCTTAACTGGTATCACATATTTTTTTCAGAATGAAGAGCATTAGTTTAGTATATGTAAGGTAATTTTTACTCATTACTTTACTGTCAATTATAACACAAACTTAGGCTCTATTCAGAATTTTTCTCCTTTACAAAAAGTTTACTTAGGAAATACTAACAAGTCTAAATGTTAACAGCAACAACAACAAATAATCAGCCTGAACAATTTCTGTCTCCTTTTCTTTAGGCATAGGTTCTATTTTATTCATTATTACAATTTTCAAGGCAATTCATTTATCTAAATGCATTTTATTTTTACATAAGAATAAAGAAATATCTTTACATAAGATTTGCATCCTTTCTTTGAAATCACACTGAGATATTTCTTATTAAAGAAAATAGATGAGAAGAACATATTATGAATTCATGCTTGTCATATATAATTTGGAAAAATAATTCTTCAGGGACTCTCACTTTTGACTAAAAGAAGGCATGCTTGCTAACAAATGCTTTCCTCTTATTTGATAAAATAAACAGAAAGATTTTATAACATAGTTGTTGGGACAAATTGAGGATAATATTAACATAAATATACTATATCTAGATTAATTTCAAGCTTGTTAATTTTTTTACTCAGGTTTTACTTGCTCTTTCATTTCATAAAGAATTATTTTTCAAAGATTAAGAGTGACTCCCTTTTTCTTGCATGGTCCCAAAGTAATTAATGTATTTTATGTGAGATCTCCAGATTTCTGAATCCGACCAACAAAGTTCTTATAAACTTTGTCCTATGTCTGGGCAATGGTTTCTATTGTCCAATGTTTATCTCTCTGTTTTTAAGAGGGTTGAAAAGAAAGGGTGTCCACATCCTAGCCCCAGAACTGGATAATATATTACTTTACTTAGCAAAAGGACTTTGCCGACGTGATTAAATTGAAGATCTTGGGATGGTGAGTATTCCGGATAATCTGAGTGGAGTGATGAGAGGAAGGGGTCTCCAGCCCAGGAATGCAAAAAGCCTTCAGAAGGTGGAAAAGGCAAGAAAATAGATTCCCTGTGCAGAAATTCCAGAAAGAAGCAACCCTTCACACACTTTGATTGTGGTCCAACAAGACTGATGTACTTCTGACCTCAACAACAGTAAGGTAATAAATATATGTATTTTTTTTTTGAAACAGAGTCTCTTGTCCAGTCTGGAGTATAGTAGCACAATCACAGCTCACTGCAGCCTCAATCTCCTTTATTCCAGTGACCTCCTGATGTCAGCCACTTGCTGCAGCTGGCTTATTTTTAATATTTTCTAGAGTCTGGGTCTTACTATGTTTCTCAAGGCTAGGCTAAAACTCACAGATTCAAATGATTCTCCTGTTTTAGCATCCCAAAGTGCTGGGATTACAAGCATGAGCCACTGTATCTAGCCTGTTTTTTTTTTTTTTTTTTTAAGTCACTTAGTATGTGCTAATTTGTTACAGCAACAATTAGAAACAAATACATAAAGTTTATTCACGGTCAATTTCCGGGATTATACTAGGTCACTGCTCTCCCAGCAACCCTGACTATCAGCTTTCTTTTCCATACAGCAAGTGATTGCTAGTGATGCTATCCACAAATGTGTGGATATATGGATTTTCTAAGCTATAGTTCTCTTCTATTTTCTATTATACGTAGGATTTTCTAAGCTATAGTTCTCTTCTATTTTCTATTAGAAATATAAAAACAGAGTGTATTAATCAAGGTTCTCTAGCGGGACAGGATAGACATGTATATGAAACAGAGTCTATTACGGAGTATTGACTCACATACTCAAAAGGTGAAATCCCACAACAGGCCATCTGCAAGCTGAGGAGGAAGGGAGCCAGTCTGAGTCCCAAAACCTCAAAAGTAGGGAAGCCAATAGTACAGCCTTCAGGCCACTGGTGTAAGTCCAAGAGTCCAGAAAATGAAGAACCTGGAGTCCAATATTCAAGGGCAGGAAATATCCTGCTTATGAGAAAGATGTAGGCTGCTGGAAGACTCAGAAAGTCCAATTCTTCCAGATTCTTCTGCCTGCTTTATTCTAGCTGCTATGGCAGTTGATAAGACGGTGCCCACCCAGATAGAGGGTGACTCTGCCTCTCCCAGTCCGCTGACTCAAATATTAATCTCATTTGGCAACACACTCACAGACTCATCCAGTAACAATACTTTGCATTCTTCAATCCAGTCAAGTTAACACTCAGTATTAGAGAGATCCAAGATGGCCAATCACTAGCAGCTCGGGCTTGTAGTTCCCAGTGAAAGCACAGAGAACGAAAGGACGCCGCACTTTCAGATGAATTTTTGTTGCTCAGGGACCAGGAGATTCCCAGCGGAGGAGCCCCATGGGTCAACAGCGTGACTCTTGCAGCTGGCACAGCGGTTTTGCCAGTGCCCCAGCATGGCAATTCTCAGTGCAGAGTAAACGGGACTGGTTCCCCTTTTGGCCAATGTTTGGAGCTGATTAAAGAAGGGATTCAGGAGGGAAGCCAGACCGGAGACTCCCAGACAGAAAAGCACCAAGAATCTTGATGCCACATTTTAGCCAGTGCAGTGGGTTGCACAGATTTTGGTGCTGGGAATTAACAAGTTGGATGTCCACTCAGAGACCTAATTTGAAAGTTGGTAATTACAAAGACCACAGGTGGATAAATTTACAATGATGGGAAGAAACCAGCACAAAAAGGCTGAGAATACTCAAAATCAGAATGCCTCTTTCTCTACAGAGGATCACAGTTCCTCATCAACAAGGGTTGATGGAGAATGAGTGCATTCCATTAACAGAATCAGGCTTCAGAAGGTGAATAATAAGAAATTTCTGTGAGTTAAAAGAACGTGTTCTAGGCCAATGTAAAGAAACTAAGAACTTTGAAAAAAGGTTTGATGAAACCCTAATGAGAATAGACAATTTAGAGAGGAATATAAGTGAATTAATGGAATTGAAGAATACAATACGAGAACTCCGTGAAGTATGCACAGGTTTTAACACTCAAACTGATCAAGCAGAAGAAAGGATATCAGAGGTTGAAGACCAACTTAACAAAATGAAAAGAAGACAAGATTAGAGACAAAAAAGTAAAAAGGAATGAGCAAAGTCTCCAGGAAATATGGGACTATGTGAAAAGACCTAATTTATATTTGATAGGTGTCATACGTTTGAATGTCATGAAGAGAGTGAATCCAAGCTGGAAAATATTCTTCAGGATATTATTCAGGAAAACTTTCCTAACCTAATAAGGTGGGACAATACTCAACTCCAGGTAATACGGAGAACACCACAAAGATATTCCTCAAGTAGAGCAACCCCAAGACACATAATTGTTAGATTCACCAGGGTTGAAATAAAGGAAAAAAATTTAAGGGCAGCTAGAGAGAAAGGTCAGGTTACCCATAAAGGGAAGCCTATCAGACTCACAGCAGACAAACAGAAGCTGTGAGTCTGATAGGCTTCCCTTTAAGGGAAACCCTTCCCTCTGATAGGGTTTTCTGCAAACCCTACAAACTAGAAGAGAGTGGGGGTCAATATTCAATATCCTCAAAGAAAAGAATTTTCAACCCAGAATCTCATATCCAGCCAAACTAAGCTTCATAAATGAAGGAAAAATAAAATTTTTCACGAACAAGCAAGTACTCAGATTTCATCACCACCAGGCCTGCTTTACAAGAGCTTCTGAAAGGAGCACTACACACAGAAAGGAGCAACCAGGATCAGCCATCCCAAAAACTTACCAAAAGTTATAGAGTATCTCCATAATGAAGAATCTATATCAACGAATGGGCAAAATGCCAGCCAGCATTAAATGACAATATTAAACTCACAAATATCAATATTAATCCTGAATTTAAATGGATTAAACACCCCAATCAAAGACACACACATGCAAACTGAATAAAAAGTCAAAACACATCTGCACTCTGTATCCAGATTCATCTCATAAGCAAGGGCACACAAAGACTCAAAACAAAAGGTTGGAGGAAGACTCACCAATCAAATGGAGAGAAAACAAAACAAAACAAAACAAAGCAAAAAAACAAAAACAGGAGGTGTAACTTTCGTCTCTGACAAAATAGACTACAATAGTAAAAAAGACTAAAAGAAACAAAGAAGGACATTACATGATTATAAAAGGATCAATACAACAACAGGAGTCAATGATCATAAATATATATGCACCCAATATGGGGGCACCCAGATGCATAAGACAAGTTTTCAATGACTTATATAGAGACTTGGACTCCCATACAATAATAGCGGGAGACTTTGATATCACATTGTTAATATTCAATGGATCAATGAGATAGAAAATTAACAGGAACATTTATGATTTGAACTCAGACGTTGAACAAGTAAACTCAGTGAATATTTATAGAATTCTTCACCCCAGGTCCACAGAATATACATCTTTTTTAGTATCACATTACACCTATTTTGAAAATGACCAAATAAATGAAAGCAAATCACTCTTTAACACTTGCACAGCATTTCACAGATTTAAATGAAATATTGGTTGGCTGTTTGTTTGTTATTTTCCTTCCTTATTCCTTCCTGTCTGTGCTGTTAAGCACAATTATCAGCATAAAGGAGGTTTTTAATATCTATTTTTAGATTTCATTCCAGCCTGGGCAATAGAACAACTCCTGTTCTCTCTCCCCCTTTTCTCTTTCTTTCTTAAAAAAAGGAAAATAAAAATTAAAGAAAAAGTATTCTAAACAAAATAATGTATTTTAAATTGCCTACTAATTAAACAGAAAAAAAAAATCTATACAGTTAGTGACACTTCTTGTTACACATTAAAACATACCTTGAGCATTATAGGGATTCAATTAAAAAACCACTCAGTATTAACCACCACACAGACCAAACATGTAAAAGGTCTCTGAGGTATAAGCACATTAAAAAGATTGCATAAAAAAATCTGAGCTTTTCATCTCTTGCCATGTTTTAAGTTTGTTGAATTAAATATTAGAATGGAAAATGCCAAATTTTCTCATATTTTACCTGTTAATGGCTAATCAAGTTCATCTCTTCCTAAATAGAAAAAATATTGTCCTACAGTGAGTTACTTCAGATCCTATAAGAAGCAATTGCCAAGGAAAAATTTCAAAAATCTGCAAAAAATAAATTATTAGAAGAAACACCTATGAGAGCAAATGAAGAGGTTGGCAGAAAAGGTTAGGTGAGTCTTCAGAGCATGATGTATTTCTAATCCAGTAAAGTACAAGAAGAAGAAAGAAGTTTGGATGAAAGCATTAGGGCTCTCTATGTTTGTCAAAGATACTGGGGACTTCATGAGCCAAAGACTTGTGGCTCCTAGGAAGCCCACAGCACTTATCTTGACTTTCACACGAATACATTGATGGATTTCCACATGCAGTAGATATGCTCTCATCTTATTATGTTCATTCTATTTGGATCTTAGCAAGCCATTTTCAAGTGGCAAGGCTAGATAACAAACTAAACCAGATCTCTTGAGGCAGGGTTTCAAATGTGGCCCTTGGAGCTGTGATTAATGATAAATGTTGCATATGTTTAATTTAACCCATCTTTTTGTGAAATACACATTACAGAAACTGGCAAGATTTAATAAAATTGTATTGGACTTGAAGTAGTAAATTCTAAATTTTAGAACACATTTATTAATCTCCTTGAACTACAGAAACCCCTGTGAAATAATTTTTATTCTCAGTTGACTTGTGTTATTTTCACTAATAGGTAACAATTTATTTATATATTTAGAATGTTTAACATATTTATGCTACATAGATAGATATGCAGAGACATACAAACACATACAGTTATACACTACATTAGATTGTTCTCAATGCTAATAAAGAAATACTGGGAATGGGTAATTTATAAAGAAAAAGACGTTTAGTTAACTCACAGTTTCATGTGGCTGGGGGGCGTTGCCTCATAATCAAGGCAGGAGGAAAAAGAGGAGCAAAGTCACATCTTACATGGCAGCAGGCAAGAGAAAGCTTGTGCATAGGAATGCCCCTTTACAAAACTATGAGATCCTGTGAGACTTAGTCACTATCATTTGAATGGTATGGGGGAAACTGCTTCAGTTATTCTTCCACTGGGTTCCTCCCACAACAAGTGGGAATTGTGGGAGCTACAATTTAAGATGAGATTTGGGTGCGGACACAACGAAACTATGTCATACACATACCTATTTCTATTCTGACTAATATTCAGTGGCATTTTCTGGAAAATCTTGCGTTCCATTGCTACATCTGCTCATACACATATCCTTTTCTTATCAATTATTCTTCAAGTTCGTCACTATTACCATATTTTTCTGAACACTGCAGATAGAGGGAAGCTCATAGTCTGCTGGAGAACAAAATCAGTTTCCTATGTTCCTTCTACTCAAAATTCAGTGATGGCTATATTGCTTATATTACATCTAATTAAAAATAATATAGTGCTATGATTAAGGGAAATAAAGTAATCAAAATCACCACTTCTTTTTTAAAATTTGGTAAAATACCAAGAAGAAAAATTCTGACAGTTTATTTTACAAAGGAAATTTAAGATAGATATTCTTTACATACAGATGCTATAAATTAGCACTAACAATCCTGGTAAAGTTGAGATAATGTGTTCAAAATATTTTCCATGAGATGCTTTCACTTTGTCTTCAATTCTTCCACCTGTTCAAATGAGATTAGCACTTGCTGACAAAAAAAAAATCCAAAAATATCAGGTACCACCACATTTATTAAGGCAGAGTTGTTTCAGCTGAGTAATATCATCTTTTCCAAAGACTGTATTTACCCAGTATAAATATACTTCTTTAAAAGGTCTAGAAAACTGCCTGCTTTGCACAACTTGAATATGAAATATTATAGTATAAATAAATAATGTGGTAATTTTACTTGCAATATAGCTATTTATTAAATGATGTGATTAAATATTAAATTTAATTGCTTGCTTTTTAGGAATTCTGAATAGAGAAAATAAATATCCCATTTGGTATATCTGCCATTAACATATAATGGTCAATGTTTGTATTGTATCATGTAATCTCTTCCTACTTCAATTATTTCAGCATACCCTTATATAAGTTAGTCTATCCACATGAAAAATTGCAGATGTGTAAAAACATTATGGGCATGGATAAATCTAAGTTCTTCACTGATTATTTGTTTCTACAAATTATTTAGTTTAAATTTTATGTGAGAATCTCCTCTAATCTCCGGGGATATAGCAGTAAACACAAGACAAATTTCCTACCAACAATAACAAAAACTTATAAAATGCCTGCTACATTAAAATTATAGTACAACATGTAGAGAGAGCATATTTGGAAGAGAAGACAGGAGAAATCTCAACAAAGTGAGAGCGTGAAAATTGAGTTGGCTTCCTTGGAAGTAAGTAATCAAGAATAAGATAGCACTATTGTGTCTGCTATTTATCCTCCATGCCTACGGGTTATAAGCTGCTATATGCTAATAGACATTGCTTTATTTTTATATGGTTTTCTTAACCTCTGCCTACACTTACATGACTGGCTTGTATTTAATGAAACCCTGTTCATATTTTCTGGTTAGAGTACAATATCTTTTTTCTGTAGGGCTTAATATCTTTGTGACATAAGAAAACTAATTAAGCTTCAGTGCCTCAATTTCATCACCTTTGGTATTTCTTAAGAACTTACCACGTGTCAGAAATCACTTAGTCAGTGAAAGAGTTAGAAATCAATTCATTGATCCTAAGTACAGTCACATAAGATTGATATATTATTGTTCATATCTGATAGTTTCCAGTAACTTAATTAACTTACCTGCATTTACAAAGGCAGAAGGACATTGAAAAACATTTGAATTAAAATATCTGGATTCAGTACACATGCTCTTGTCTACTGCTCCGTGTTCTCATCTGTATTTCAAAGTCTTTATGTGAAAAGTCAATACATCTACAAAAGGAAAGCTCTTAGACTTGCCGAGACCACATCTCAAGAAACATGAGTTCCCCTAATCATTATTTATAATTTTCTATTAAAGTAAGCATGAAAATAATATTGGTACACTTAATAAGAATTTTGTTTGTTTGTTTTATTTTACTAGAAGTAAAACTGTTTTCAGAAAGGGAGTTCTAAAAATATTTTGATTTAAAATTAGTTCCACTGAATCACCACCAAAAAAACCCTCAATAAATTTTAATTATGTTAAGCATAAAACTGTAAGATGATTTACAAGGAGGCATAAGAGAGCCATATACAGTACATAGCTATTCTTAATAATAAAGAAGCACTAGAGTTAGAGTAAGAAACTGTTTTTATTGTATTTCTATATTTTTTTAAAACAGAGTCCCACTCTCTCACTCAGGCTGGAGTGAAGTACCAAGATCATGGTTCATGTACCTAGACCTCCTGGTCCCAGATGATTTTCCCACCTTAGGTTTTAGAGTAGCTGGGACTACAGCAATGTGCCGTCATACCTGGCTAATTTTTGTATTTTTTTGTAGAGATATGGTCCCGGTCCCGCATGTTGCTCAGGCCAGTCTTGAACACCTGGGCTTAGAGATTCACATGCCTGGGCCTCTCAAAGTGCTAGAGTTACAGTTGTATTAATAAAAGTTATACTATGCCTATAATTTGATATTAGCCTTTTGTAAACATTAGGTAGACTGTGAATAAAATAAGATAATTAAGTCATGGATTTATTTTTCAAATTTTTGTTTTAAATATATATGCACACATACATATATAATTTTAGCACATAGAGTATTTTAAAGTAATGTTTTAAATTTTCTTAAAAAATTAAACTTTTTCCAAAATGTTGTAGTTATAATAGCTTAGCTTTTGTCATAATGTAATTTTGTTAAATTGTTGACTTTATAACGTTTATTAGAAATCTGGATCAGCTCTTTCAAGACAAAAAATGCTGGAAGACATTTTGAAAAACATTCTTTACTGTCTTGAAGAACTGATAGTATAGTAAGAAACTATAAGTCAAAAATAAGTTAAATTGAGAATTTCTTTACCTATGTTCATTGGAAATATTGGCCTGCAGCATAAGGATGATTCAAAATAGAAAAAAATCAATAAATGTGATTCACCACATAAGCAAAACTAAAACCATATAATCATTTCAACACATGCAGAAAAATCATTCAAAAAAATCCAACATCCATTCATGATTAATGAATGGTGGGCATGAAACAAACTAGACATGAAAGAAACATATCTCAAAATAATAAAGGCTATTTGTGACAAACCCACGGCCAGCATCACACTGAAAGGGGAAGAGCTGATGCATTCCCTCTAACAACTAAAACAAGACAAGGATGTCCATTCTCACCACTCCTACTCAACTTAACATGGGAAGGCCCAGCCAGAGAAATCAGGAAAGAGAAAGAAAATGTATCTAAATAAGATAAGAGGAAGTCAAATTATCTTTTTCCACTGACAGTATAATTCTATGCCTAGAAAATGCTAACGATTCATCTCAAAAACTCCTACAAATAATAAATGTCCTCAGCAGAGTTTCCGGATATAAAATCAATATACAAATATCAGTAACATTTGTATACATAACAGCTTTCAGACTGAGAACCAATCAAGACTGCAATCCCATTTACAATAAAAAAAAAAATCACATCTAGGAATATGTTTAACCTATGAGATGAAAGATTTATACAAGGATAACTACAAAATACTGCTGAAAGAAAATTTATATATTACAAACCAATGCTAAAACATTCCATGTTCATGGATTAGAAAAATCAACATTGTTACCATGACCATACTACCTAAAGCAATCTAGAAATTCAATGCAATTCCTCTATAATTACCAAACTATTTTTCACATAATTACAAAAACCAATTCTACAATTCATAAAGCATCAAAAAAGAGTCCAAGTAGCCAAAGCAGTGCTAGGCAAAATAAATAAATAAATCTGTTGGCATCACATTACTTAACTTAATACTACAAAGCTATAGTGACTGCAATACCATGGTACTGGTACAAATACAGACATGTAGATCAATGGGACAGAATAGCGAACCCATAATTAAAAGGCACACACCTACAACCATCTGATCTTTGACAATGTGAACAAAAATATACAATGGGGTAAGGAAACTATCCAATAAACTGTGTTGGGAAAACTGGCTAATTATATGTAGAAGAATAAAACTGGACTGCAATGTCTCATCATATGCAAAAACTAAGTCAAGATGGATTAAAGATTGAAGTGGAAGACCTGAAGCTATAAAAATTCTAAAGGAAAACCTTTTTTGGATATTGGCCTAGGTAAAAAATATATGATTAAAATCTCAGAGACAAATGCAACAGAAACAAAAATCAAGAAATGGAAGCTAATAAAACTAAAAACTAAGGAAAAACTAAAGAGCTTCTACACAGAATAGACATAATCGACAAAGCAGACAAACTACAGAATGAAAGAAAGTAGTTGCATACAATGTACCCAACAAAAAACAAATATCTGGAATCTGTTAGAAACTTAAAGAAATCAACAAGAAAAAAACAACCCCATTAAAAAAGGGAGCAAAAGGTATGAACAGATATTTCTCAAAAAAAGACATAAAAGTGACCAGCAAACATAAAAAAAAATGCTCAATACCAGTAATCATCAGAAGAATGCAAATTAAAACCACAGTGGGATACCATTTCACACCAGTCAGTATGAATACTGTTAAAGTAAAAAAAATTAACATGTTGCCAAGGATTGGGAGAAAGGGGAATGCCTACACACTATTGGTGATAATGTAAATTAGTTCAATCCCTGTGGAAAACAGCATGGAGATTTCTCAAGAAAAAAATAAAGCAGAACTACTATTTGATCCAATAATCCTACCACTGAGTACCAACCTCCACAAAATAAATTGTTTTATCAAAAGACATCTACACTTTGAATAAAATGTTAAATCTAAATAGATAAACTTTTGTTAATTATACTTTAGTAAAGCTGGAAAAAAAGAATCAACACAATAGAGATTCCTGAAATCAAAGATGGCGTAAATGTAAAGGTCAAATTCACATAAATAAGTGTTGCTGAGATAGGAAATTCACAATAGTAAAGTTGTGAGATTGGTGAAGCATGGTGGCTCATGCCTATAATCCCAGCACTTTGGAAGGCCGAGGCGGGCAGATCCCCTGAGGTCAGGAGTTCAAGAGAAGCCTGGCCACCATAGTGAAACCCCATCACTACTAAAAAATACAAAAATTAGCTGGGCATGGTGGTGGGCACCTATAACCCCAGCTACTCAGGAGGCTGAAGCAGGAGAATCACTTGAACTTGGCAGGTAGAGGTTGCAGTGAGCTGAGATCTTGCCATTGCACTCTAGCCTGGGCAGCAAAAGCAAAACTCCATCTCAAAAAAAAGAAAGAAAGAAAGAGAGAGAGGGAGGGAGGGAGGGAGGGAGGAAGGAAGGAAGGAAGGAAGGAAGGAAGGAAGGAAGGAAGGAAGGAAGGAAGGAAGGAAGGAAGGAAGGAAAGAAAAGTTGTGAGAGCAACCTGAGTTTCCAACAATAAAGGACTGGATAAAGAAAATGTGATATATACACACATACTTCTATATACACAATGAAGTACTATTCAGACAATAAAAGGATTAAAAAATCATGTGGTTTGCAGCAACGTGAATGGAGCTTAAGGTCATTGTCCTAAATGTAGTTCCTCAGAAATAGAAAAGTCAAAAGCTGCATGTTCTCATCACCAAGTCAGAGCTATACAATGGGTGCACAAGAACATAAAAGATGCAAACTACAGACACCAGGGACTCCAAAATGGGGGCAGGGTGAAAAAGCAAAAAAGTGGAAAAATGACCCAATGTGTACTATGTTTATTATTCTGGTAATGGGTTCCATAGAGGCCCAAACCCCAGCATCAAGCAATATATGTACGTAACAAAGCTACACATGTACCCCCTTGTTCTAAAATAGTAACTTTTTAAAAGTCAAATTGAGAAAAAAGAACATTCCCCTGAGAGCATCTGTTGTTCTAGGGAATGTGTGCTGAGATTTCAAGACTTTCTGTGGCATGAGGGAAGAACTAAGGATCCTAGACATACCTAAAATTAGGGGACTAAGACAAGAGCACCCACACACCCATCATTAAGCTGAGACATTCATAGTGTTGCAGCCTGAAGTTAAGAATGCAGAAAAAATAAACTACACACACACACAATACATGTGTGTGTAAAAAATAAAGCTTTACCTTCAACAGAATGGGGGAAAATACAAGACTGCATGAAAATGGAACAACCTGATCTTTAGCAGCATTGTAGGTGTAGTTCTCATTATCTGCATAGCCCAAAATAACTCAAATAAGTTCATTTAAAGTGGTCCTGGACTGACAGTGGCTACAAAGTACTTGGTAGAAATGAAGATAAATCTCCTAATTTCCCTTTGTCTTGCTTTATTAGAGGTTTCTGCTCCCCGGGAAAATTTTGTATAATAGCCTATCAACTAAAAGTTTTTCCATCTGATATGGCCTTAGAGATTCTGCGTATCTCTCCTAAGGACCAAGGCCCTTATTCCTCCAGCTTGCAAGGATGGTGCATGCTAAAGTTTGAACAATAAATCCTGTATCAATCTGTTTTCATGCTGCTGATAAAGACATACACAGGACTGGGCAATTTGCAAAGGAAAGAGATTTGATGGAGAATTCACACTTCCCTGTGACTGGGCAAGCCTCACAATCATGGTGAAAGGTGCATGTCTCACAGGTGGCAGGCAAGAGAAGAGAGCTTGTGCAGGAAAACTCCCCTGTATAATTACCATCAGATCTTGTGAGATTTATTCACTATCACAAGAACAGCACAGGAAAGACCTGTCTCCATGATTCAATTACCTCCAACCGATTCCCTCCCACAGCATGTGGGAATTCAAGATGAGATATGGGTGGAGACAAGTCATACACATCAAACCCTATTACTGGTATTTCCATGGATGGAAAATAGTTGCCATCTATCAAGTCATGAAGCAGCCTGCATACAAAAATCACTGGTTCAGTGAGTACATTTCTGAGTGACTGCCTGAGTTTCAGTTCTCAGCTCAGTGTCTCCTTCTGCCCAGTACTGCTGTCCTCATTGATGACACTCCTCAGAGTATTCCTTAATGAGCTTCTGACATGGAACTCTGAGTCTCAACAACAGTTTTCTCAGAAACCCAACTTCCAGCAGGTCTGTCCGTTATCTACTGCTGTCTAGGCAGGAACTGGCCCTAACTGGCCTTTGGTCTTGTTCTGGCAGCTACGGGTGATAATTGCAGTACTTGATAAGTTTCCTCATCGAAGTTCCACACACCCTGTGCTCTACTCATTTTGACCCCAGGACTCTTCCCTTCTAGTACCTTTTAACTTAGGCAGTTATACAGTTGAAATGCCATGGAGATATCTACATTTTCATTTTATCACTTGCAGGCAGAGATAGGAGGTTATATCTTGAAGACTTTCATGGCTCAACTATGTCATGCGACCGTTTATACATAAGTATGGCCACCCAAGCTCCCAAGATACGCTTTGATGTAGCCAGAAGTCTAAACAGGGTAGTTGACATGTTCTTGGTTTAGAATTCTTCCTGAACCCATCTGGTATTACGGATATCTCACTTCTCCCTTCCATGTAGTTAGCTGAGGGTTTGGGGAGAATTACCTCTCCTTTTAGGGTTCTAAGTAGGATATTTACCACAATTACTAATTTTCACTATTCTCTGCTTAGTTCTTCAGGTTTCTCTCCATTCCAAGGTTCAGAATGACATTTTCATTGCCCATGTGACAGACTCCATTTATGTCTTACCCTACCTATTACTCCAACACTAACAGTAAAAACTGCCTTGAGTTTTCTAAACCCTTTCTTTATTTTTTCATTAAAAAAACAAACCAAAACAAAGCAAAAGAATCTCTCACTTTGTTCAATAAATATTTTAGCTTTCACACTATTTTTCTTTAAAACTAATCTTAACAAGCTTTCTCTAGAAATTGAAAAGTGAAATTATCTCTATGCTCTGTTCTAACCTCTCTTGAAAAATGGTTATATCCACTTTAATGGGTATACTTTGTCTCAGGACCATAAGAATCACCAGTAATAAAATATGTTATTAAAATCCATAAGGAAAACTAAGCAAACTTTCATTTTGAGAAACATCATGGCCTTTCTGAGGCCTTACTTTCCAGAGAGAATCTAACATTTACTGAGTCAGTCTACTTAGGATGGGAAGGCGCTCTGGGCTTACAGGGTGACCAAGACAGCCTTAAAGTGCTCCTCTGCTTGACTAAACTTTAGACAGGCTTCTTCCTGCATGAAGTCCCATGACCTGCCTTTCCTTGGAACATTTTCTTTTGAAATTTGTCATTGCAAAGTTTATCTGCTCCTTTGAGATTCAGATTTTTTAAAAGGCTTTTTAACAGTTTTATGCCACAGTAATATCTTTTTTAAGCACTTTGGAAGCATCCCTTTGAAATTTAATTGTGAAGGAAGCAGCACTGTTCCTATTTCTCTCAGTCTTTGTGGGAGGGTAGGAGTTGAACTTCTGTGGACATATTGCTCCAAGTTGTAAATTGGCTCTGTCATAAAGATAAAAGAAAGTTTACTTTCCACTTTCCATTGGCTAAAGTGAGCCAGGAAACACAGAGCCCTACGACCTCTTCCTGCTCCACTCCCAGCTCTTAATAACTCTCCAGCCTTTTGTCTCCATGAAGCAGGGTACACATACTTGGTCTATGCCCTCTTCCCTATTGCTGGCAACAAAAGCAACTTGTGTGGATTTATGGTCCTGTGTGATTTTTCTTTAACACAAATCAGATCATGGGGGCATATGTGAAAGCTAGTCTCTTGGTTGGAAAAACTTCTATCAAACACATTGAAAGGTGAGGTTTTTCTCTTTCTGCTGAGTAGCATCTATGTGTTCACATTGCGGCTCAGTCAAACCACATGCTGAAATCTTTTCACTGAAGCCTGAATATTTTTTTTTTTTTGTAGAATCCCTGCCATAGAAAGAAATAGCTGGGTTTTCAAAGAAATATGCCTGGTATCTCAACTGTAGCAGAGTCTTCAGTTGCTCTGTAGGTCAGTTAGGAAATTTATTTTTGTTTGCTTGCAATGCAAGTCATCAGATGAACATCTGTACTCATCAAGGAGTTTTCCCTGGTGTTTAATATATGATGAGAAGTGTACAAATAACTATGATTACTAAGGTAAGATGAAATTATAAGTAAAAGAATCATAAAATGTCAAAAGTAGAAGAGATATTGAAGTGGTATTTTAAAAAAATTTCTTATTTTGAGATGCTAAACTATGTGACCCCCCCCCTCACCGCCCGGTCAGGACAGTGTTTTTATATGTACACTCAGGCACTGGAGAAATAGCTGTGGTATAAAAGGCATTGTAGGTGTTAAGCAAGCAAATACGTGTCAAATAGTTTCCATAGTCATTTTCACCCACTGGTCCTTGTTCAAACCCTTCAAACTCTGAATACTAAATGCATTTTCTTTTCTAAATGATTTTTGTTTTTTTTAGTTTGGAAAACATTATCTCCCTACCTTATGTTGTCTGCCTAATTAACACCTTCACTCTCTCCATTCTCTTCCCAAAGAAAATGATTCTTCCTCAAAGGTTATATCCTTTGAGAATATAACAGTCCTTCATGTGTTCTCTGTAAGATATTTCAATTATTTAATGAAGATTGCCCTAAATAGAATACCCTAGAATTTCTTATTATCATGTTGAAAATGTAGTAGTCAGAATTAACAATGATACCCCACATGAAATATCTGAACAGAAATAACACACACTCAGTTGATTCCGCTTTATTTTATTCTGAGCTTGCCTGATTAGTGTTCTTGAAAGCCACATCACAGGCTAACTCACATTGAATTTACTGTCCTGTAAATCACTTAAACATTTTTGTCACATGCTGCTGCTAATTCAGTACTTACATCATTTGCAATTTGGATCCAAGTATGGTATCTTCCATGTGTGCCTCTCTGCTACATTTAATTTGTCAATTCAACCCATCATTACAGGTTATAAAGATCATTTCTGCATTATAATTATTCTGCAATGCATTCACTAACCCTTCAAGATTCCAGTGACCCACAAATTTAATGAACATATGAGCTTGTTCTCTATATGCTTATCCAAGTTCCTGATTAAACTGTTTAGTAGGACACCACTGAAGATACAGTTCTGAGGCCTCTGTTAGAAAGGGTATCAGTCTTGTAATCTTGTTTGGCATTGTTACTTTTTAATGTGTTATTAATACACTTAATAAGTAGTCCTTGCATATAGACTATATAATAAAATGTATGTAATGGCATATTGGCAACAAACAATGAAAACACAATTATTATTAAAAAGATAAAAAACAGTTATCTGCTACATATTCCTTGCATGGCTTATAGGGGATCTAAAAGCAAAAGTAGAAAAAGTAAATGTCAAATTTTTAAAAATTTGCGTGACATTGATTCCTTTAAGCTGTTGTTCCTAAAAATTTCATATATATATGTGTGTGTGTGTGTGTGTGTGTGTGTGTGCGCATGTGTATGTCTGTGTGTATATATATGTGTGTGTGTGTGTGTGTGCATGTGTATGTGTGTGTGTATATATATATGTGTGTATGTATATATATATGAGTCAAGGTTTCATTGTATCTATATACAGATATATATAGGATTCAAGAATGTACTATATATGTGTATATATACACACACAGATATAGGATTCTCTCTTTCTCTCTCAGTGGGTCAGTGAGGAGGTCACTCTCGTCACTGTTAAAATGCACACTCTAAATTAAGAGACACCCCAAACAGGCTTTGTGTGAGCAACATGGCAGTTTATTTGCCCAGGAATGGGCAGGCTAAGTCTGAAAAGAGAGTCAGTGGAGGGCAGTGGGATATGGGTTGGTTTCATAGGTTTGGGACAGGCAGTGGAAAGTTACAGAGGTTACAGTTTAGGGCAGTTTTTTGCATGCTGGTAGGGAGTCACAAGACGAACCAAGGTCGATTACAAAGTCCAATTGTTTTATCAGTTAAGGGGGGAATAAGGAACAATAGAAGAATGCCTCAAGTTAATTAAGCACCACAGGGGTTAATCATTCTTCCTCTTTTCATGGTCTTCCAGTTACTTCAGATTTTCTAATCCTGGGAGGCTATCCAGAGGGGTACTTGCAGGTCACAGGATTCGCCATGGTGTCCATGGCATTGTCAGTCAGCCTAAAAGACCTTACATTCACCATCTTGCTTTCAGTGGTTTTTAGCCGGCTTCTTTATTGCAACTTGTTTTATCATCAAGGTCTTTATGACCTATACCGACCTGTGACTAAGAATGCCTAACCTGGGAATGCAGCCCAGTAGGTCTCGGCCTTATTTTACCCAGCCCCCTTTCAAGATGGAATTGCTCTGCTTCATACACCTCTGACAGTATAATGCTGTTTTCGGACTGTTTTGTGATACCCTTCTTTCATTCATTTTACAAGAGGATAGAGACATCCTCCTCATTTTGTTAATTATTCGACATTTAGTAAACAGTAGGGGGATGCCTGGGTACAGGAGCATGGTGCCAGCTTTTGCTTCTCAGGATTAAGGAAGATAAATCTAAGAATTATTGAAGTAGTTTGGACTAATTTGCAATATCCACAGCCCAGATGAAGATCAAGAACTATACAATAATGTCCCTGGAATATGCATGTGCTACTGGAGATTGATTCATGGGATGATCTGGGACCCTGTATTTGTTGAAGTTAATGCAATAAAGTGTATCATAGAGAACCATTCTCACCTTCAGGTCTTTGTCTTCAGAGAAGCTATCCTAGCACAGAATCATCTGAGTTTTTTACTACTGTGCCAAGTATCTCCATGTTTCAGTACATACAGAGCCAACAAGAACAAAATGATTAAAATTTTGTATTTACCTTTGAAGTCCAGAAGAATTTTGTTGCTCAGAGTGTCTGTTTCTAATATTCTACAGTATACTAAAACTCCAACTCTACAGAACTCTACTCATTTCTAATTCAGTGAATCCTGTTTCTAACTTACCCCCCTGCTCTGCAGAGACAATAAATTTGAGAACTAAGCGTAATGTGAAAACCTCTTTTACAAATTCTGAAATTGAATAAAAATATCAATAAATCAAGAGCATTTCTAAACATGACAGTCTAAATATAAACCTGTATATACAGTTTATATATTGTAGCTTGGATATTCTCTACTTTTCCATTTTCAAATGAACAATGCCCGGATTCAAATTAGTTTATTCTTGACTGGTTAGTTTTCTATGTGTGCATTGCCTCTTTTTTTTTATCTTGGCTACCATGTAATGTAAAATATTGTCATTTAAACATTACCTTTCGATATATCACTAGCAAAGCCATCTGCTAAATTCAATGAAATTTTAAGTTTACTAAGTCTTGTCTTCTGCAAGATATTATCATACCATCCAGAAGTAATAATTAGTGATACTCAAACATTAAGCCTTCTTTTTAAGCATTTTATAAGATAATTGAAAGGCAGGCTATGATAATATGCACAGTTAAAATAAGAAGTTATTATTCTTGCAGATAGGTTGTGCTGTCTATTTTGTAATCTTCTTATCATTTACAGGGATAATGTGGGAATTTTGGGATATTACGTATATAATGTGCTTTGAATATAGAATGTCAATTTAAAATGGTGAAAATTAAAATTTTCACCTATATATTTACTCATGCATTAAATATATATATACATATATGTATATATATTTATATATTTATGTGTATATATATGTATATATATTTATATATTTATGTGTATATATATATTAGGCACCTAGAACCCAGATAATTGTTTGTATGTTTGCCTCTCCCTCAAAGAATGTTTTGCTTTTTAATCTACTGGTCTTTTAAATAAGAGAGATGTCTCATTCATGCCCTCATTTCCAGAGCATAAAGTGGGACATGGTGCATAGAAGATGCTCAGTAAATGTTAGTAGAACTGATAAAATGAGTATGCAAGTGAATTTAAAAACATCTGACTTTTGTGTACTACAAAATTGCTAAAAGGGTTATAGTCAACTAAAAGTCTGTGTTTTCAAATATTATATATTTAGAAGCACTATACAATATAAAATGTCATTATTGTCATAAATATGAGTTCATTATTTCCTAACATGTATGTACGTGGGTGCTATATACCTTTATTAAGGTCAAGAACAAATCTTTACAGCATTATTTTCTGCTCACTCATGTAACTACTACAAACTGGACTCTAAAACATCCCTGCCTATACCTTATATTATACTTAGGCAAACCTAGTTTTCATTCATTTCACATACTGTGCCTTCTCCCACCTCCGTTCCTTTACTTAAATTGTCCTTGACATTTGGAACAAAATAATCCGTGCATGTTTTCCGTTCCACATTCCTGTCTTTTGTAAGTACTCAGTCGAAATTTTACTTATTCAGAGAGCATCCCTCATTAACCCAAGCCCACAAGCCTTCCACTCACTTATCGGAAGGAACAATCAATTCTAATTTACATGCAAAAGAATCTCTGGCCAGCAGTACTTTGGGCATCCATAGTTTTGCCTATTATGGTTTTGAGAAAGCAGTGAATTATATTTGTGTACCCCAAGTTTACAATCTGCAGTTTTCATGTTTCACTTACTTTGGACTTCTTGAAAATTCAGCACATATTAAATATCTTTCTCCTACTCCAGTTACTGGGTGAGTAGACTCATGTTGGATCCCACAGGGAAAAACTTTCTAAGGTCTGTTGGTTTTCTTAACCACACTCACTATATGGTCAGGTCTAGGCCATGAATTTCTTCCCTTAAAATATTAATAGTTCCTTGGACTTTAATGTAAATTTTTCATAATTTATCTCATACCAAGGGAAGGATAAATGTGGAAGCACAGTGTATCAAGCTATCAAGACTAAGAGCACCCCTCCAATGCCTAACAAATCATTTGTGGAGAATTCATTTTAAAAATCATGATACTGAAGTTCTGAGCAGGTAATTAGGGTTAATTTTGAAACAGGTATATTCTAAGAATTGTGTTTACTCTGGCACTATTTTATGTGTATATATGTACATGAAGGTATATTATGGATATTAAATATGTGTGATTATATATAAATATACATGCCTTATCAGTAATATATACTAAGTTGACGTTTTTTAAAGGTTTCTTTTCCCTGTATAATCAATTTTTATAAAAATTGCTTGTTTCTATTTGTCTTTTTTCTGTGGACATTTCTTAGATTTAGATGTCTGGCAATTCTTAGTTATGTGCTCATATTTAAAATAGGGTATTAAAATTGGTGGCCGTATGATATGCAGTTGAGAATTTTCAATAGTGATCTTCCCTGCAGAAATATCTGGCTTGGTTGTTTCCCCTCAAGGAAACCTCAAGAAATAATAATTTCAGGGTTATTGCCAGAATTCCTAGAGCAACCTTATTTGAAAGTCAAGCTGGAGAATAAACATGGAGCAAAAGAAAATGTCCCAATAGTTACTGCTCTGTTTCTCCTTCCTGAGAAATTTGGTTCTTCAGTTCTTCTCCCTAAAAACATTGAATCTGCTTCTCTACGTCTTGAATCTCGGCTGGATTCGTGACTCATTTTGGCAAATAGAATGAGACAGAAGTGATGGAACTTTACACCTCTTTAGCATCACAGTTGGCCAGAGCCAGTTGTAGTAAAATCTAGAAACTTGTTTTGATATAGGTCAAGCAATAGTGCTATTGGTAGAAAATCATTCTTTTAAACTTTAAAAATGGTTTATTTCATTCATGCTCCTCTATCTATCCTCTATATTTCCTGCTTATTTTCTCCAGAACCCCGGTTCCAATCATACACATATATATGTGTTAAGTATTTATATATACATATATATTATTGGACATCTATTCTAGGTTTTGGGGTTGGAAAATATTTTCTGTCAATGACTAGACTTATCCGTGAAGCCCAGTAAGCAGAGGCTCTAAGAAACATAGATAGATAGACAGATATTGTAAATACATAAATAGAAATAGTGTACTTTATTGAGACAGAGAGCTATTCTATGGAGACAGAGAGCAGAGGGAGCTAAAAATCATTTGTCTATCTATATAGACCTGTAGATATCTATCTCTCTATATATACCTGTAGAAATATAGCTATATCTGTATATCTATATATAATTATGGAGAGAGAGAGAGAAAGAGAGAGAGAGATATGAGCCAAAAAATTTTAAAAATCCTGGGGTTCACGAAATTCATAATGTGCACCCTGGGTCCAGGTGGGAAACATTTTAATGTCTTTGGGTAATATGGTCTTTGCCGTCAAAGAATAAGAATAATTACACACAGTGCTTAAACAAAAGAGCATGATTGTGTTTCAATTAGAATGCATTATTTATCAAATAGGGTGATTAGCTGAATATATCTGCAAGCCATAGCTTGCTGACCCTCACTGTTCTTTCTCCTTCCTACCTCCTTTCTGCAACCCCAGCCTCATTGATATTCTCATTCCTCTCCTTTCCCAGATTAAATGGCCCTTGTCAGTCAATGTAATTATTGTCTTTACTACACATTTGTTCACTCATCCCTTGTTTACTTCCTTATTTTTACTGAGCAAAACTTCAGCCCTGGTTAAATAAAATTATCTGCCTACTCCATGCCCATATTTATGCAGCAGGCAAGGCTTAATGCAGACAAATTCTACTTTGCATTTATGAGTGATCCCACATTAAATAGAGGACCTCAAAACTCAAGTGGGCTCTTAAGGCTACCAGTCAATTCTATGGACTTTCCTCAACACAAATACTCCACCATGCCCCCAGATGCCTATTTCACAACTTCTCCCTTATCAAGCCCCTGAATCTCCTCTTCTATTTCTTAATGAATAGCATTTGCTATATCACCTAGGAAACTGCAGGAGTTAGAACAGAAATTCCATTACCAAACATACTCCCATCTTAACTATCAATATTTTGCTCTGTATGAGATCGTTTGTTAGCAAAAAAAAGATGCTTTTATTTATTTTTTTCCCATACTAAATATATACATAACCTTGATTGACTTTCCTTTTTATCTACTCTCCTATTTCTTTGTACCAAACTGCCTAAAAGGAAGATCATATTTGTTCACTCTACTTCTCACTTTTAATAGCCAACAAATGTTTCTCCTTCTCTGAATCACTAATAACCTCCTACTTCCGAGACCTCTGTTCTGTTCCATTGGTCCATATGTTTGTTTTGGTATCAGTTCATGCTGTTTTGGTTACTGTAGCCTTGTAGTATAGTTTGAAGTCAGGTAGCTTGATGACTCCAGCTTTGTTCTGTTTCCTTAAGATTTTCTTGGCTATATGGACTCTTTTTTTGGTTCCATATGAAATTCAAAGTAGTTTTTTTCTGATTCTGAAGAAAGTTAATGGTAGCTTGATGAAGATAGCATTGAATCTATAAATTACTTTAGGCAATATGCCCATTTTCACAATATTGATTCTTCCTATCCATGAGCATGAAACATTTTTCCATTTGTTTGTGCCCTCTCTTATTTCCTTGAGTAGTTCTCCTTGAAGAGGTTCTTTACATCCTTATGTAAGTTGTATTCTTAGGTATTTTATTCTCTTTGTAGCAATTGTGAATAAGACTTCAGACATGATTTGACTCACTGTATGACTATTATTGATGTATAGGAATGCTTGTAATTTTTGTGCATTAACTTTGTAACCTGAGACTTTGCTGAAATTTTTTATCAGTTTAACAAGCTTTAAGCTGATAAATCTCCTTAAGAGATGATAGGGATTTCTAAATATACAATTGTGTCATCTGCAAATAGATACAATTTGACTTCCTCTCATTCTATTTGAATGCCATTTACTTCTTTCTCTTGCCTGATTGCCTTGGTCAGAACTTCCAATATTATGTTCAATAGGAGTGGCGAGAGAGGGCATCCTTGTCCTCTGCCAGTTTTCAAAGGGAATGCTTCCAGCTTTTGCCCATTCAATGTGATAATGGCTATTGTCATAAATAGCTCTTATAATGTTCTACCAATACCTAGTTTATTGAAAGTTTTTAACACAAAGGAGTGTTGAATTTTATCAAAGGACTTTTCTGCATCTATTGAGATAATCATGTGGTTTTTGTCATTGGTTCTGTTTATGTGATGAATTACGTTAATTGATTTGTGTTTGTTGAACAAGCCTTGCATCCCAGGGATGAAGCCAACTTGATCATGGTAGATAAGCTTTTTGATGTGCTGTTGGATTTGGTTTCCCAGCAGTTTATTGAGGATTTTCACATTGATGTTCATCAGGGATATTGGCCTGAGATTTTCTTTTTGTTATGTCTCTCCCAGGTATTGGTATCAGGATGATGCTGGCTTTATAAAATGGGTCAGGTAGAAGTCCCTCTATTTCTATTTTTCAAAATAGTTTCAGAAGGAATGGTACCAGCTCATCTTTGTACCTCTGGTAGAATTCGGCTGTGACTCCATCTGGTCCTGGGGTTTTTTGGTTGTTAGGTTACTAATTGCTGCCTTAATTTCAGAACTTGTTATTGGTCTATTCAGGGATTCTATTTCTTTATTGTTTAGTCTTGGGAGCATGTATGTGTCCAAGTAATTTATTCATTTCTTCTAGATTTTCTAGTTTATTTGCATAAAGATATTCATAGTATTCTCTGATGGTAGTTTGTATTTCTGTAGGATCAGTGGTGATACCCTCTTTATCATTTTTTTTATTGTGTCTGTTTGATTCTTCTCTCTTTTCCTCTTTATTAGTCTGTCTAGCTGTCAATCTATGTTGTTGATATTTTCAAAAAACCAGCTCCTGGATTCACCGATTTTTTTGAACAATTTTTTTGTGTCTCTATCTACTTCAGTTCTGCTCTGTTCTTAGTTATTTCTTGTCTTCTGCTAGCTTTTGCATTTGTTTGGTCTTACTTTTCTAGTTCTTCTCATTATGATGTTAGGGTATTGATTTCAGGTCTTTCTGCTTTCTCCTGTGGGCATTTAGTGCTATAAATTTCCCTATAAACAGTGCTTTAGATGTGTCCCAGAGATTCTGGTAAGTTGTGTCGGTCTTCTCATTGGTTTCAAAGAACTTACTTATTTCTGCCTTAAGTCACTTTTTACTCAGTAGTCATTCAGGATTAGGTTGTTCAGTTTCCATGTAATGTGCGACTTTGAGTGGGTTTCTTAATCGTGAATTCTAATTTAATTGTACCATGGGATAAGAGACTGTTTGTCATGATTTCAGTTCTTTTGCATTTTCTGAGGAGTGATTTACTTCCAATTATGTCCTCAACTTTAGAATGGTTGTGATGTGGTGCTGAGAAGAATGTATATTCTGTTGATTTGGGGTGACGAGTTCTGTAGATGTCTATTAGGTCCACTTGGTCCAGAGCTGAGTTCAAGTTCTGAATATCTTTGATGATTTTCTGTCTTATTGATCTGTCTAATATTGACAGTGGGGTGTTAAAGTCTCCCACTATTAATGTGTGGGAGTCCAATTCTCTTTGTAGGTCTCTAAAAACTTGCTTTGTGAATCTGGGTATTTCTGTATTGGGTAGATACATATTTAGGAGAGTTAGCTCTTCTTGTTGCACTGATGCCTTTACCATTATATAATGCCCTTCATTGTCTTTTTCTGAGTTTTGTGGGTTTTATGTCTATTTTATCAGAGACTAGGATTGCAACTCCTGCTTTTTTTTTCTTTTACTTTCTATTTTCTTGATAAATATTCTTCCATCCCTTTATTTTGAACCTATGTGTGATATGGGTCTCCTGAATACAGCACTCTGATGAGTGTTGATTCTTTATCCATTTTGCTAGGCTGTGTCTTTTAATTGGGGCAGTTAGCCCTTTTATATTTAAGGTTAATATTATTGTGTGTGAATTCGATTCTGTCTTTTTAATGCTAGCTGGTTATTTTTCCCATTAGTTGATGCAGTTTCTTCATGGTGTCTATAGTCTTTACTAATAGACTTTTGGATTTGTCTTTAAAAATAGCCAAAATGACACTATCTGCCCTGCTCTCAGAATAATCTCTCTGAGTTTACATTTGCCAGATAAGAGTGTATAATAACATCTATAAACCACATAGCAAATCTGTGTTGTCAGATAGTACATTACATAATTCAAACGAATATGCCCATTGGAGAGCTAGCTTTATAATAGTAAAATGTGAATATATGCAACTCTCTCAGATTTGTCACTTGAACATTTTGAGTTCAAGGTTTTTCTGTAATATTGAAGAAATATAGGTACACTGATTGCATATCTGTTTTGCATGACTCTTCACAAGGCAAAGAAAACTGCAAATCCTCAGTAGGTGCAGGCTATGTGATAATCTAGCTCCATTCAATTCATACTGAATGGGTATGAGAGCACATGAACAATAGCAGAAGAGGAGGAAAATAAAACTAAGCACTTTTTGTGGCTTTATACATTTTGTTGTAAACAACATTAAAAATGTTTAAAGTAGTTTCATTAAATGTCAGCAATATGCTTGTAACAGTTGTTTTACAAAACTCAGAATTTATTTAATCCATATGTTCTGTTACACTATAATATAATGCATACATCTCTCTGATGCACTTCCCAAATAAATATAAATAACTTGAATTCAGAAACAGGTGCAAAATAATAAACAATAACTATTATTTTTATCCCCAAGATTCCAAGTATAAAGATTGCATGTCTTATTCACTACATTGAAAGTTTAAGAAAGAAAAACATAAAATATCATTTTGTGAACTAATATAAATAGTATTTTAATTAAAATTAACAAAACTTAAGGATATATATTTGCAAACTAAGAATTTAAGTAAGAATCTTTAACCACATAGGAATCTTCCAGTGAAGGCTTGTACCATTAATACGCACTATCACTATTTAGTGATCTTATTTTCATTTCAGTAGAAATTCCAGAGAATTTTTTTTGTCTATACAGAGTCTGAAATTTAAAAAACAAAATATTGTTAGCCAGTGAGGACGTATTGGTCTACATAAAACATCTTTGGTAAGTTATTCACTATGAGAACAATTATGGGAGCTCAGCAACATGTCTGGATAAAAACTGATGTGCATTTCAGTGCAATAGTCTGTATACCTGTCGCCAATACCAAGTTAAGGAAAGTTGTAATGAAATCTTAAATTATCTGGGAATAAATATTTTTAAAAGTTGATCTAAACTATTTTTGTAGAAATAAAATTTTAAAAACACTACTGTCATAAATATAAAATATATGAATAACCATATAAATGATCCATTTTCAAAAGACAGAGTCATAAAAATATTATATCTTTTTCATTGTTTTTGTAATTGATTACCACAAACTTGGTGGCTTTAACAATAAAAATTTATTATCTTACAATTCTATAGGGTATGAGAATGACAACAGTATCTTCGGTCAAAAAGCAAAATGTCAAAATTGCCATGTTTCTTTCTGCAGCTCTAAGGAAACATCCATTTCCTTACTTGTTTCAATTTCTTAAACATTTTCTCCCATGTACCTTAACCCATTGCACACTCCCTCCATCTTCAAAACCAGCAACATTTAAATTTAGTCTTTTCTATGATAATTCTTCTGGATTCACATCTCTATCTCAACACCACCAAGAAAATATTCATATTTTTTACATGTAGTTGTCTTCCCCAACTCTGAGCTCCACAACTTGAGGCTATTCTCCAGAGGTAACTAGAAAGATTTCATAGTTGAAGAAGCCTTGTCCAAGTCAAGGTCTAAAGGTTAATATTTTATATAATATATAGTATATATACTAAATGTTAAAAATGTGAATATTTTCTTGATGGTGTTGAGATAGAGATGTGAATCTAGAATTGTCATATATGTAATATATCATATATTCTATATAAATATATAATATATTATGACAATTCTGAATTATGTATATAATATATGCTATATTATATATTTTTATATGCTATATTATATAAATTATATATGCTATATTATATAAAAATATATAATATATAAATAAATTCAACTTCTGTATGTATCTGAAATGGAAACATGGCATGTTTTGTTGAATTTTCTGCTTTAAACAACCCTTTTCTCACTTCTGTTGTCTTTCTTCTGAACTTCAGAAAAGAGAAAAAGCTGAAACTGTACTTCCTAGAAGTATTTCCTAGAATTCCCACCCTTCTGCTATTCTGGGTTAGAATTTGTCAAAGAAAGGAATTTCAATGAGATTCAGGTTCCATACCAAATAGATGAGCCTGGAGATATTTGGAATGTGCAGACATGTGATGCATGGTAGCTTCTTGACAATGATTCACAAAAAACTTGTACGCGGTAGCCTGAAATAGTGGATGAAAACAAAGAATCCTGAGACTTGCTTGCAGGTTCCAACTGACATTAGGGGAACTGAAACTGAGAAGCTTTTAATAAAAGTGTCTAGTATCTGCTTTCTTAACTTGCCAGATGTAGCTTCCCTGACTTCTTTGAATCTCCCCAAACTTCACTCCCCAAGTCGTCTAATACTCATGTAAACCATAATAGTTATATAAAATCATGAGAGTCTCCTAATTCTCTGCATTCTGTCAGTAAATGTTAGATAGAGAGTATGGAGGATTTTCTGTAATCTTTTCAATAGGCTTCATCTCAGGTGGTGTAGGTTGCTTTTGCTCCCATCGTATTGGACATATTCAGTCTTATGAAAGCAGCTAAAGACAAGACTTGTGAATATAGTCAGGCAGTATGATTTGTAGGTAAAGGAAGCAGATAAACTGTAAGGTCTAATTTTATGACAAACAATACAATTAATAGTTTGTGAAAACATTTATTTATAGTGGATGTGTATTTGTTTTAGTTTCCTAGTGCTGCTATAAAAAATTATCACAAACTTAGTGGATTAAAACAACACAAATATACTATAATGGTTCTATAGGTTAGAATCTCATGTCCTTAAATCAGTGGGATTTTTTGTTTATTTGTTTTGTTTTGTATTGTTTTGATTTTTTGAGATGGAGTCTCACTCTTGTTGCCCAGGCTGGAGTGCAATGGCACGATCTCAGCTCACTGCAACCTCTGCCTCGTGAGTTCAAGTGATTCTCCTGCCTCAGCCTCCCAAGTAGTTGAAAATATGGGTGCCCACCATCACACCAGGCTAATTTTTGTATTTTTAGTAGAGACAAGGTTCCACTATGTTGGTCAGGCTAGTCTCAAACTCCTGACCTCAGGCGATCGAACCACCTTGCCTTCCAAAATTCTGGGATTACAGGCCTGAGCCACGACACCCAGCCTAAATCAGTGTTTTATAAATTATAGACAACTTGTAAAACTGGGTGAAGATAGAGAGCACTACTATTCATGTGATTTACCCTTATCCCTTCCTCACTGTAATATAGCTCAGGTTTCATTTGGGGGAGAAAAACGCAAGTTAAATGCCAGTTTCCCTGATATGACTGATATGACTATGGAAGGCAAAGCTTCATTCCTTGAGGGAAGCCACAGGAGAGAATTAAGTCATTAGCCTTTTCAAGCTTCGAAATGTGGCCTATTTTCTTGGCTTGTGGTCTTTCCTCCATCTTTAAAGCCAGCAGCATAGCATCTTCACACCCACACGAAAAACCTCATCTGACTCCTCTTCTGCCTCACTCTTACTTTAAAGGACACCCGTGATTGCAGTGGGCCCACTAGGATAAACCAAAGATAATCTTTCTATTTTAAGCTAATTATCTAAATTTTCATCTACATCCTTAATTCAATCTTGCCATGTAACATGATCTATCCATAGATTCTAGGGATTTGGATGTGGCATCTTTGGGTGGGGACATTATTCTACTTATCACAGTATTTAGAAAATTATTGCCTAATGTAAACATCTTGTAATATTTATTGTCCCTCTCTGGATAGATCCCTAGATCATTTCATCTATATTTGTAATCCTATGCTTGATTTTAAAATATAGCTGTGAATAAACATCACAAAATTATTGGTCAATTTCAGTGGTAAATTCATGCTTTAATATTAATCTTTGAAATTTTCTGCATTTTAATTAGTTGAAATAAAAAATACATCACCTGTAAATAAATATGAATGCAGTGAAATGTTAATTATAAATTATAAATTAACATTCAATGAAAAGGAAGACACAACTTATCTTTCTTTTGAGCATAACTGTAAATTTAAGTGCAGTTTTAAAAAGAAAGAAATGAATAGGAGAAAAATAAAAGAATTTTGAAATTTACACTGATTATTAAAAAAAAAGTCCATTTGCCAGAAAAAAAAATTATATGCCAGTATCATCACTATAGAAATTAGAAAGCATCATTCAAATGAAAAAAAAAAAAAAAAAAAACAGATAAGAACTACATGGACATAACTTGGGAAAATAGCAAAAAATTCAGATATGTTAGGCATAGCGATGTATACAGAGAAACTTCTACCTTAACTTTGAAATTTAAAGTTCCTCCTGAGCTAAGGGGAGAGGGTTGCACTGTTCCTGGGAAGAAGGAAGTTCAATTACAATCTGCAAAGTTTTCCACTATCAGCAGTAGGCTTTTGATCTGAGATTGCCACATATGGTTTATGTTCTGTGAAGTGCAGATGTACAAATAGAAAAGCTCTGTGTTAAGCCTTAGCAAATGCCATCAAGAAGGTAGGAGGGCAGAGTAACAAGCAAAGTTGTTACTGCAAAAAGAGGATAAATTTATGTTTCTTTTTCCCAGTGAAATGACCTTACCGAAAAAGATGTAGAAATGCAAGCTGAAATGGAGAGGGGAATAGGAGGAGGAGAGTCAATTGCAAATTAACTTACAATTTTGTAAGTTTTGAGATAGCTGTAGTGTTTAAAATATTTAAGTAAATATTTTTATCCCTAAATGAAATATTATTCAAAATGTTTTTTCATTGATGTGTCATGGAATTTAGATATTTTGTAGCTGGTATTACATGTCCAGAAAAATCATAATTTTAGCCACCTCACAGAGCAGTTATAAAAAGTAGAATTAATTTTTCAGCCAATAATTTTGAAATGTCTTAAAACTCTTCATGACCAAAGAAAGAAAAGCCACTTTCTTTGGTCAATTGATTTAGGTTACTCTGGGGACCTGTCAGATGTTTATTATGCTGTACTATTCCAGTGCTTTTTGAGGGTATATATAATGATGCTCCTAAACAACCACGAACGTGGCAGGGAGATCTAGATTCTGCTTGCAGGATGTCTCCTTGGAAAGTGTGTAGGCCAGTTTTTTCAGGCTCCTTTTATTGCTTTCATTTTGGGCATTTTCGATATCTTCATTGCCTTGAAAAGTCTAAATGACTGAGTATGAACATCATTTGAGGAAATTATTGTTTTCATAAAAAATTTATGTCACAGTGCAGCTCTTTTAACCTTTCATTTTTGGATTGCTTAAAGCATTTTTGGATTGCTTTAAATATAAGTCTAAAAAGCAGGAAATCTTATTTTTATTTGTGCAGGCAAAATACCTGAGGTATAGTCATGAATATGAGTAGTAAATCTTTAAAGCCCAAAGAAAATTTAAGGAGCCATCAAGTTTTCTTAGATTCATTTTTAGCTTCATTTTCCTTTTGTTTTGAATTTTGTTTTATACTCAACAATATATCAGTTTATAGAAAGAATGTATTTTGAATTCTATTTAATGGCAGAAATTTTGTTTCTGGAATAAAATTGGACGACATTATTCTGTTTTTGAGAAAATAGGAAAAGACACTTATGACACAACAATATAATTATTTATTAACCTAAAGACAAAAAAGTCAGAGAATATATAAATGAAATAAATCAACGTAAACATGAAATTCTACAAATGGAGGGTGATAAAGGGAGAGAGTCCTGATCTATGCTGAGGCCTAAAAGATGAATAATATTAAGAGGAATTACTTTAGGGGTATGGATTCTCCCTTAGTTACTATTTCTGTTAATAATGAATAATATTTTAATAAGTACTGTCACTTTAAACTGCCAGGTAAGTAACACTTATCATGGTTCATATTATTATTCTAATTCTTTATGTCCATACATCATTGTATTTACTTCTCTTTTCCCATACGTTTATTATTGATTTCACTTTCTGCATCACTGGTCTCTTCTGGACACAGGTGCAGTAGTGATCTTTTCAAAAATGTAATTTGAATTAAGTACTCATTGATATAAAACAATTTAAATTAATATTATATTTGTGACTGTAGACATATTCAAAAAACAGATAAACTTTTCAAGTTATTTTTAGGAAACAAAAGCTAAAACTGTGAGTCTGCTTAATTTCACTTTGAGGAATAGGTGTTTTATTTCTCGTGGATAAGTGATCATGCATCGCAGGAAACCAAAACCAGCTCCTACCTCTAAACTACTCACGGAATTGGCCCTTCTGCACCCAGGAACAAAGACCATACACCAACAGAGACTGAGCCCTATGGCTGTGACTTTTGTAGGTATTGCTTCCCTGCAATAGTGAGAGGAAACATTATAACCATTATACTTTGTCTTGGCCTAGGCTACTTGAGGCATGATCCTCCGTAGTTAACTCTGAGCAACAGCCCTAAGTTGTGGGGCCCAGGTTTGGGGACTGGTAAATATAAAATAATGGGTTGGGAAGAAGTGAGCACAGATTTTAGAAAGTAACACCCCCTCCCCCACACCAATGTGGAAACTAAAATCTTCTATAGTGAGTAATAAGCTGACAAAGACTTCAAAGAAAGTGAGAAAAATAATGGATTAAATAAAGCTCCAAAAGCTCTCATTATTTATTTTAAAAAGTAACTTACAATCAATTCAACAACAGAATATATGTGTGTGTGTATATATACATACTATTTTTTTTTTTAAGAGATCTGGTCTCACTATGTTTCCTAGGCTGGAGTGCAGTGGCTATTCAGAGGCCCCATCATAACTCATCTATGTTAAACTCCTGGCTTAAAGACATCCTCCAGCCTCAGCCTTCTACGTACCTAGGATTATAAGGATGTCACCACACCATGGATGAAAATCTTTTTAAAGAAAGTAAATTTATATTCTTCATGAGAAGAAAACGTAAGTAAAGTGCTTAAAAAAGCTAATAAAGATAGAAATCAGGAAATGATACAAAGGTAAATGAACTGTGCTCACTTCAGCAGCACATATACTAAAAAAGGTAACGGAACCAAATTAAACTCCTTGTAAAGGATGATGTTATGATTGCCACAGGAAAAAGACCGAAGTGAAAACTCAGACTTTCAAAATTAGGTAAACTCTGATCTGGTAACAGTCAAAGAGAATTGATCAATTAGTTATACTCAAGAATTCACTCTAAATTAGCAGAGAGAAACAATAAAAGAATAGAATAAAAGCCAAGTATAAATCCCTGGATGGGAGACTGAGAAACTCCATCAAACAATTAATAGACGTTTTTGAGAAAGAGCATAGAGTCAGTGGCAGAGAAGCTATTGTTGAGGGTAATTGCTGAGAATTGCCCTGCCTTTAAGATTAGCATCTCTCTTTAATTTTAAAAGGCCAATAAGAGCCAAATACAACTTACTTAAATAAATCCACATACCTAGACACACTATAGTAAAACTGTAAGACCTAAGTCTTTAGAAAAAATCTTTAGATATATTACGAACAAAAAAACAAATAACTAACCTCATGGCCTGAAGGCCTGTATGACTGTATCTTAGAGCCTACCAGTTCTCTAGCTTCTGATAGGGCTTTAGTCCTTGGGCTCTAGGTAACTGCCACATTGGCCTTGATCACTAGATTAAGTTGTTCTTTAACCCAGCCTCTTCCCGTATGCTGTTAGACAGAAGAATCACACTTCAACTATACTTCTTACAATTACATTCTACTTATTCAGATTTTTTCTAAAATGTTTCTATCTTAGAACTTTCTTGAGATATCAGTTTAAAACATTTTCTCACGCATACTTACATTATTTTATTATTTCATGCACTGTGATCTTCCAGTTCTTGCAATGAACAGATTTTGTAACTACTCAATTGTATTTACATTTTTTAAAGATAACTGTTTAGTACCCAGCCAGTATCTGGAAAATATAAAATTTATCTTATGATCAAGCATTTTTCCAAAATCTTTTCAAATATATGCTTGTTTTTGGATGGATTTTCCTGAAACCCTGCAGTGGAATTCATGAGGGAAGTAAGTAGATAGTACATATGAATGTTTTTATTTCCTTGGAGATTATCCATTGAAACTGAGTGCTGCATGAAGCCTCTTGACAAGGAATTGTATCTCTCTCCTGTGTGTATCTATTCCCTGTTACAAATCAACCTGAACATTTTAAATATAATTTCCCTTACATCCTCAGTTCCACAGGATCCCAATTTTAACCAACAGGGTGGCCAGCTAATTCTATGACGTTCAAACAAAAAACTGATAAACATATGTTGTTTGAGGATTTCTCTCAGGAAGGAAAACTGTCCGACTGGCTGTCTTGTGACCTACCTTGTGTAACAAAATGAGTATCTGCCTTTCATTCTTTGGAATTAATCAGGTTCTTCTGCACATTCTTTGCTTATTTGTTTATGCCTTAAAATTCTTTGCTCATTTATTCACCTTTGCAGAATTGGCTCGTTCCCCCACTGACACCTTAAGCCTGGTGCAATAGGATCCATGGGCTCTCTTCTGTTGGATTCTTCCCTGATTTAGCAAGAAGTCAGAACTCCTGATCAAGTTTCAGAGAAAGAGGGCTTTACCTGGAAATCTTCTTGCCCCATCCTCTATATATTTCATTTCTTCTCAGAAGTTGCTGTAGTCCCTTGCTTATTTTCTGCTTTCTTACTTGATATGTCTCATTTACAAGGACTTGAAGCTCTCTAAGCCATATTCTCACATGAACATGTTATTACCTATCTCTGATTCAGCTCTCTTCAGTATTTTGCAAAGAAAAACCCTCTTCTTCCAAGCAGCTTATGAACAATGTATTTGATTTCTTGTTACCTGTGAGCATATTTTTCTATTGTTCATCCCTCACATTTGCAAGTCTATAAATCTACTTCCCTTTGTAAGATCTGAAAGACATTTATGCATGGAGATCATACTCTGCTCTATTACCAATTTATCAAGCATCTTCTTCTTGATTTGTATGTCTGGATTTAGCCAGTAATAGCAAAGCTTAGTTATTCCTCTCAGAGATGGAATCTGAGAGGTAAGTATGTAAATTCTTCAATGCTAGTGTGATAGATCAAAGCCTTAAAATATTGCTTATGATTATCAGGTCCTTAGAAACACAGGGGCATGCTGTTCAGATTGAAGACTTTCAGAAGGTCTCTCATGCTCCCATGAAGATCTCAGATCTGTAGCCAACCTTAGCAGAAAATGTATCATTATAACTTAAAACCTGGGTTATTGAGAATCTAGTTTCTGACTTTGATTTTTCTATGAAAAGTTTTTCTTTTTCTTTGTTTTTAAATAAATTCCATTGTAATAAGATTACAGTGTTCATAAATACTTTTTATTAGTCACGCTTCTTTGATGGTCACAAATGAGCTATCACAAATTCTTGTTTACTTATAAATATCTTATTATCATTTCAATCTCCACAGTATAGTCAGTGTAATAGAGACTGTAATTACTTGACAACTTTTATCTACTACCTGGCACACAATGGGTGCTTAATAACATTTTATCATAAAAAGAATAACATTTTCTGATTATTTCTCTCTTACCTGACTTGCAGTTACTCTTGTTTTTCAATTCATACATCTTTACATAGTACTTTCTGAACATATTTTGGTCCTTACCTTGCAGAAAAGTCTACTGTCCCCTTACTCTGAAATGACTTACTCCTCCAACCGTTGCAATACGAAAACAGCCATGGCGTGATGGAGTAGGTTCGATACGGCATTTTCCATCTCCATCATGTTGATTCTCATTCATGACCATTAACTTCTGTTACTCAAGTATACTTTCCACAAAGCATTCAGAATGCACAGGAGCATCCCAGATGACTCAGCAATTAAAACAGAAACATGGAGAACTCTTGAAATTTTTCTTTCTGTTCCCATCCTGATGGTGAAAGAGGTCTAAAGGAAGTTTAACTGATATATGATTGATTACGTAGCTTATCATCTAAACAGAAACACTTTGGAACATGAAAGGGAAAACAAAGTTAAACTAAATGATCTAATGTGGAAACATTTTAGTTTTACCATCATTATTACATTGGAGGGTGTATGTAGTATCTATATCACTATATTTTCAAAAATAAAATTGTTTCTGAAACAAAAATATAACCTTAGCAGTATAGTGGAACAAGATTTTTTAAATAAATTCTTATATTGTGAGAAATAAAATGAACAGAGAAAGTACTCTACATATTATTATATGAATCAGTTTCTCAGGTTCTAATTATCTCTAATATTTTAATTATGTTTTTATACATTTATTTTCAATATGATCATATTACTTTATTTTTATAGAAGTTCCAGTAACTTCTTCAAAATTGTGTTTCATTATTGCAAAATTTGAAACTAAGATACTCTTTTATTTAAACCATGTTTTTTATTGAAAAAGTAATTTATCTTAAAATGTTTAACTGAAAACAAATTCTACTAATGAAGTATTTTCTTAAAGCTTTCTTTTTGCATTTTAATGTGTAAATACTTAAGCTCTAGCGTTTTCACAGATGGTTCATTTTTTCTTTCATTTTCAGTATCTTTTTTGATAAACATTTTATGAAATGCAACTTGTTTTATAGGCTTCCTTTACTTATGATTATTAACAACATTTTTCCAGACTTTGTAGACTTGAAAGTGAAAACCCTTATCAGATTTATTCTATTTTGGTTGAAGGATATTCATTGACCCAATTTAAAGATTTGTATGCTGAAAAGTATTCTATTAACAAGTTAAGATATTCAAACTTCAGGTCAGACGCAGTGGCTCACACCTGTAATCCTAACACTTTGAGAGGCCATGTATGGAAGGTGGATCACCTGAAGTGAAAAGTTCAAGACCAGCCTCGCCAACATGGCGAAACCGTGTCTCTACTAAAAAATACAAAAATTATCCAGGCATGGTGGCAGGCGCCTGTTGTCCCAGCTACTCAGGAGGCTGAGGCAGGGAGAATTGCTTGAACCTGGGAAGCGGAGGTTGCAGTGAGCCATGATAGCACCACTGAACTCTAGCCTGGGTGACAGAGCAGACTCCATAAAAACAAAAAAAAAAGAAAGAGAGAGAGAGAGATTCAAACTTCAAAATTAAACCATGCAGTGTTTCTGTTTGCCCTACTTAATGTTGTTAGGTTCTTTTTAGCTTCTTTAAGGAAAATTGTAAGTAACTTCCTTTTGAAATATTTGTTTTCAATAACAGCAATTTACTAAAAGCTTCAAAAGCTGTTGCTGCTGTTTTAATCATAGAATATTTTTCTAAATATTTTTGACAGATACTGAACTAAATACAACTAAAATATAGAAGACACATTTATACATTTATATATGCATACATATTTATACATACACACACACACATATATATATATTAACATTGCAGCATGCAGATTGATTTATAGCGTAGTTTTTACAGCAGTCAAACATTTTTAAATCTGATAAATAACTGGCAGTAAAAGGAGAAAAAACAATTACAACCGAAACAAAGATTAAAAACAAATCTAAATTTTAGCTTAAGGAAATAACACTCTGACATCTATTTTTCCACTATGCGTATGTACAAAAGAAACCTTCAGAATATGAGCAAAAATCACTTTAAAACAGAAGTCATTTCACCTAAATGGGAAGGCAGATTTCAAAAAGTGTTATGCAAAGAATTCTTATACAAGCACTGTGATAATTCCTCTTCCCTGGAGACAGTCTTCTTAAAATAACTATTACCATTTCCTCAATAGATTTATGTCTTCTGATTTTCCTGTGGTCAAGACCATACAGCTTCTATCATGGTTGTGAATGTAGACAAACATTTTATTCCTGCTATCTATTCATCTTAAATCTTAAGAAATTGAAATATAATGCTTAAGTTTTCATTTTGTTCACGGAAAGGAAGTGTACATTATTTTGAATATGGAAAGTGTTAAGGAAGAAAAGAAAGAGTATCTTGCTATTAAAGGAAAAACCTGAAAAATTCAAAATGGGAATTTAAGACAAAAGAACATATGGTCATCTTTAAGTTTTCAACCCAACTCCTGTCACCTCTTATCCTGTACTGCAGCAGGATAATTGATAATCATTGATCAGAAACCTCTTTCCTTCCTATGTCACATGCTGCCCCATATCCTTTCAATATCCAATCATTTCTAGTAAATACACAAAGGCAGAATTTGGTGATCAAAAGAGCTCAAATTTAATTCATCAAAATAAGTGATTGGGTAGAAGTTGTCTATTCTTTTCATGACAATGTTTGTTTTTAATATCCAACTTAACATTTGTGTTCTTGAATATTGGATTTTGAAATCCATGTAACATGTTATTTATTGAATAAATTATGGTGATTTTCAAGGTATGGCACCTAATAAACATTAGCTGGCAATAATCCCTATGTAACTCATAACTGGAAACAAAACATCTTACAGAGCCATATGAAAATGTTGTTAATACCTTCCTTTTTTTGGGACTCAGCATCTATTTTTTAAGATACATAGAATTTCAATTTGAATTGTAATATTATATTTCAACTTTTTTCCCTATTCTTTTTCTTTCACTTGAAGGACTATTACATCAAATGCAGAATAAAGAATAGAACTTCATGTAATGATTTGATTATAGCTTGTTAAGTATAGACTTGTTTTCTACTCATCATTCCCTCTTCAATTTTTCACTGAGCTGTGCTCTTTTAGAAATTTTGTTGAGTGGGAAGATGTGAGCTTATGTAAACATGCATTGAACAGCTGAACTGAAATGTTTATAGCCCCAAACAGGAGATTACTCATTGGCACTAGTACAATGCACAGACATTTTCATGCATGGCCTGTAATTGCAATATTGTATTTGAGGAAAAATGTATTTGATAAAGAATGAAAACAACTCTGCAGTTGCTTTGGGAGAGAACATTGGTTAAGTTAACTAAATCAATGTTTCAGCTACTGGTTTATATTTCATCAGATTTAAGGAACAGCATATTATAAAGCATGCTGACATGCTAAATTACAATTAAATAAGATGTGGTATAATTAATTCTAATTCATCCAATTGAAGAACTCTGTTCAATTTTGTATGTATATAATAATATTATTCATACAGAAATTATGCAGTTACCATAATGTGCATTTTATTTCTTACAATTGGTGGGAAAAGTCCTATCAATTTTCATCCTACTGTTGTGATCAATCTATCAGAAATACTTGCTCAAGGTGGAAAAAATATTGAATACAATATACTATTATTTTGCCTATACCAATTTAATAGAATTTCCCATCAAATTTTTTTCAGGTTGGTCATTTAAATGTTAGGACTTTATGTAAAACAAAAAGAATGACTCTTGATTATTTTATTTAACTTGCTAGGTATTCAGGTGATGTCTTTGGGAAGAGATAGCTGATAGATTACATATTTTTTATATTTTCACTTTATAATCTTCTGCTGTAGTTCATATAGCATTTTTATCTTCTTCTAAGATTAGGGACATCCCTCCTTGTAGCCTTTTAAAGTGCTGATCTGAAAGTAGAACTATTACCAGAAAGAGGTCCCTATCCAGACCCCAAGAGATGATTCTTGGATCTCACACAAGAAAAAATTCAGGGTTAAGTCCTCAGTGCAAAGTAAAAGCAAGTTTATTAAGAAAGTAAAGGATTAACGAATGGCAAAGAATGGCTACTCCATAGACGGAGCAGCCCCAAGGGCTGCTGGTTGCTCATTTTCATGGTTATTTTTTGATGATATGCTTAACAAGGAATGGATTTTTCATGCCTTCTCTTTTTAGACCCTTTAGGGTAATTTCCTGACGTTGTTATGGCATTTGTAAACTGTCATGGTGGTGGTGGGAGTATAGCAGTGAGGATGACCAGAGGTCACTCTCACAGCCATTTTGGTTGTGGTGGGTTTTTGACCAGCTCCTTTACTGCAACCTGTTTTATCAGCAAGTTCTTTATGACCTGTATTCTGTGCTGACCTCCTATGTCATCCTGTGACTTAGAATGCCTTAACCATCTGAGAATGCAGCCCAGTAGGCTTCAGCCTCATTTTACCCAGCTCCTGTTTAAGATGGAGTTGCTCTGGTATAAATGCCTCTGATAGAACCACTTTTCAGCTTTCAAATCAGATTTGGAAAGAGCTGGAGTGTTGCTCCCACCCTTAGAACAAGATAAAAAATCTATACAACTACAAATTAACTTATCATGAAACTATCAGAGAACTGAAGGTCAAGCAACTTACCTAAAATCTAATAAAATGTACGTTCAAGAGGACAGAGATCAAATCTGGGCCTTTGCTTATCTTGGATAAACACCTTTCAATGTCATCACATCTAGTTAGTAGATCCAACTAGAAAATATAAATGAGTTGCAAAAGGCTGAGTATGAGCTAGCATGAGAGTATGAAGCTCTAACTGACCAGAGACAAAAAGGAATTTCTTAGTCTTGCACTTGTAGGCTGTTTCTCCTGGAACCCCGCCAGATGCACACATGGAAGACCAGGCAGAATCCTTAGAAACCATTCCCATGTGGTGCTGACTCATGTAGGAGGAACTGGCACTGTAGAACTCCTTCCAGATCTATCTCCCATCTCTCTCATATGGAAGAAAAATCTTAATATACCAATCTAAACAAAGAGAATATAAGATAAAAACAGTCGACAAAGCCTCAGGTGTGTGAGATTATAACAAATATTTGTGTTACTAAAATCCTAGAAGAAAAGGAGGAGAATGAGGCAGAAAAGCTATATAAAGAAATAATGACTGAAAATATCTAAAAAACTTACAAAAATACAAAACCTATATAATTTTAAAAAAAGTCAAGCTAAGTAAACATCAAACTGGATAAGACCAAAGAAATATAGGACAAGAGACATTATAATCAAACTGCTGAAAAATAAACACAAAGAAAAAAATCTTGAAACAGAGAGACAAAAAATACACAATACTTGCAAGAGAAAAATATAGAAATTATTTCAGACTTATCATTGAAAACCAGGGAGATAAGAAATAAAGGGCACAATACTATTCAAGTGCTAAGGGAATGAAACTCAATTCAGAATTTTAAATTAGGTGGGGAAAAAAAAACCCTTCAAGGATAAGGGAGAATTCATGATAATCTCAAAAGACTGTCAACTAAGATAATTTGTGGCCAATCTAATTCATACAAAATAAATATCAAATAATTCAAACCGATACAAAGAATTTAATAAATAAATTGAAGAGAAGATAAAAACCTTCCTTATAGGAGCATTCTGATTCATAGATATAAAAAATATGTTAAATAGAAAATCGCCATGAGAGCACTACAGCAATAATCATTGCAGGCTGATAAATATTAAAATTCATAGTCAAAAGTTTTAAATAGAAACAGAAGTTTCATAGCTTCAAAGTATTTCCCTCCAAATATTGGATTGCTATGGTGTTTTTAACATACGTTGAGAAATGAGACCTGATTTTTTCACCCTTGAGTGTGACTGAACTTAGTGACTTGCACCATGATATCTCGTATCTCCTGATACGATGGGATAGGAAGGCATTCCAGTTCTGTGGTATTTATACATATCCAAGTAGAAGAATATTCTGTAAGTTACCTGTCCAGTACTCTTCAAAAGGTCATGGAGAAAAAACAAGAAAGAAACCATCATAGAGTAAAGGAAGCTAAGGAAACATGTTGTCTAATTGTAATTTAATATCCTGGATTGTATCCTGGAGAGAAGAAAGGACATTAGTGGGAAAATTGCGAATTGTAAATAGAGTTTGTAATTGCACAAAACATAATTACTACATTTTGATAATTGGCAAAACATATAAGCCTACAAAAATAAGAAGCTAAGTAAAACTCAAATAGAATAAATCCAAAAAAGTACATTCCAAAGCATAGATTTTGACAGTAATGAAAGCTAGGTGAAGGATATGAGGAAACTCTCTATATTACCTTTGTTGGTCTTTTGAATTAAAAACATTATTTCTAAGTAAGAGGAGGTTATAAAAATCTTAAGATAAATATCTGCAGTGTTTCTAGCTCCAACAATTCTCTCTAAGGATGTCCTTATGTCCAATCCTTGTTTTTACTAATTTCTTGTTTTATATGAATTATTTTGTGTCGTCTGCAAGAAATACAATGCCCAAATATGCAAGTAAACACACTTTCTGAAATATTTAAACTTAGAAGCACAATGATGAAAACACATCCTTTAATGTAGTCTTTCATTTGAATTTTACATGGATGAGTCAATAATGCAAATATGCTGCATCATCATAGAAAAAATGTTTCTGACAGCATCATTCTCTCACCTAGAGGAACATTTCCATGTACATATATTGCTCCTTAAGTGACAACTATGAATTTCTATTAATAGGGACAATGTTTTCTCTTGCCCTGAGACTGCCTCTGGGAAGATATCTTCCCACATGTGACTGTGCCTCAGCAATCCTGCTTTCCCCTTTGCAAAATCAATAGCTTTTATAACACTTTATATTTTATCCCCTAAATTATTTTTAATTTCTCCAAATAATCTAAGGAATTGACATAGAATTATGTTCCACGTTTTTGTGAACTTTGATGAAGAAAATTTCATCTACTTATTTAAATGCCCTTGAAAGCGTTTTTATTTTATTTATTCGTACTATCGTCTAGTTAATGGTTTTGTATTTTCTTGCACCTTAGGTATGGAGACACAAATTTCTGAATTCAAAATAAATAATTTGAATTCCACATAGAAACTACAAATCACTACAAGCTAGAAAGGCAGTTTCCTTTTTTACTGGAAGTTTAAATCTGTTTTGGAAAACACTGTGATTCTTTATAACTTCGTATGTCTATTTGTTATGCCACAAAATCAGTGATGAGCTAACCCATTCGCCTTTATTGTGCATTATACATTTTTGTCATTCTTTTTAATTAAATTATACTTATTCCCATTTTCACTCACATTAATAACTACGTTCAACAGATGCCTAGGTTAGTTGCCGTCTATAACCTTTTAAAAGTCTCAATCCACAGTTCCTAAAAAACAGTTCACTTGAAGGACTCAGCTTCCATTGAACTTACTTTTACATAAATCACTAATACATAAACAGGAAAAAATAAAGAAAAAATGTTATTTGCTATATATAATTGCTGCACTATTTTTACTATTTTATTCATATGTTCACTTTGTAACATGGGTATTATAAATCCCCCTTTGAAGATAAATTTGAAATTCCAAATACTCTACTGTTCATGCTTCATCTCATGTACTTTTTTTATTTGTAAGTATTTGTAGGTGATAACAATTTTTTTACTTTAAACATTCCTGACTACTAAAAATGGATTGAGATTTACTCACATAGTAGAGTGTCTAGAATATAGTAGAATCTCAAAATAATTTGGATTATAATTTAAGTTTATCAAAAGAGAAAGAATATAAGACATTCCATATCATAATTGAAGATGTTAGCTAAATTATTAGACTTGTAAATATTGATAGAATCTGCTAAATTTATATTACCATTGCCTTGGTGTTCTAACATAATTCTAACTTGTTCCAGAGCACTGCAAAAAAGTTGTGTATATCAACATTCCCCCTACACTCAAAATCCTTATTCACCTATAACAAAGAAATAAAAAGTCAACTAAGGTTCAATAATAAATTATTAATTTCTTCCTGACTTGGTACTTACTTTTTTCAGCATAGGTGACATCTTAGTCTTCATTAGGTATTCTTAATTTTGATTAAATCACTTGTAATTACTTCTAACCCACAAACACATGGGTCAGTTCTTACCATCATAGTAGATTTAGTGGATAGATGAAACGAAAACTAGTTCATGCTGTGTTTGTGTAGTTTATCTTCATGGGGAATTGCATATATAGATTAAGCCCTCATGAAAAAAGCATCCTGAAACTCTTTGCAGGAGAACAAGGCTCTCTGGATCACACTCATCCATAGCAACAAAAGATAATGGAGAAAGCTTGTATAGCTGCTTTGACACCCAGAAGTAGCTTATGCCTACCAGTCATGTGACCTTTTTAGTATGGATAAAATTCTACTCTGAGATAAATAATTTCTTTTTTCATCAAGTTGATTTCTAAGAAGTGTACGCCTTGAAGATGCTGAAGACATTATCCTTATTTACCATACGAATTATTGTTAATTATCTGTTTTGTTCTTTATCCACATTTTCTATTTCCATTGCCTATTTTAGACAATTATCTTAATTCTTATCTTTGAACTGGTGGGAGAATATGTACCTTTAAAAAAAGAAAGGCACTCTCTCTCTTGTAAATGTGATTTGTGTTACATGGTGCATAGGCACTCAGTATGAGAACCTTTTCATGCCAGGCAAAGTCCACATTCTATGCTGAACTAAGGGAAGCATTATGGAAGTCCTTATCTTTTTAATACACCAGGTATAACTAATGCATTCGTAGGAAATCTGCATGCAGAGATTCATAACACAAATTAAATTATTACTGTATTTCTCTTGAGTTCCCATATGCATTTTACCAACTTGCATAGTGTGTGATCTTGTAGAATTGTTCAACAGGAGAAAGGGTGGTGTCTGTTTTCTATTTTATGCTGCACTTTTTGGCTACTCCTGCTATGGGGTATGTTTTTCTTCTTAAAAATACATATGCTCACAATAAAACATTTTTTTACTATAGCTGTTCAAAAGCACAGAATTCAGTGAGCTTATTTTAAAGAATAGTGATGAACAATTTATTCTCCTAAAACAGTTGTTTCACATTTATTCTAGTATCTCTTCTTTTTGGCATTTTGTGTATATGGTTAGAATTCTTGAATACATCATTCAATTTGCCTGGGTTATAGATTGTTAGGAATGACAATCTTATGTAACCCTTTAGTTTATAATTCTACCAAAGAGAACAAAGAAAATGCACATTGAGCTAACTTCAAAATGCTGTCTCAATGGGAACCAGCTCTCACAGACACATCCACTGTACATAGGCTGATACATATGCATATATCATATGCATATGTACGTACATATGCATGCTGATAATATCACATTAAACCTATGTGCATTTGTGTAAAAAAAGATTCACCCTAGTGAATTATTTTCAATCATCACTGGTAGAGATTAACAGAAGTAAAATTAGAGTACCCAATAAGACAATAATGTTTTTAGATATCTACATTTTATATGCCCAATACTTTCTACCAGTTTTTCAGTACTTATCTTGAGTCTTGAAAATAGCATTTCTACTTTTTTTTTTTGAGATGGAGTTTAACGTCATCACCCATGCTGGGGTGCCTTGGTGAAATCTAGGCTCACTGCAACCTCTGCCTCCCAGGTCAAGAGATTCTCCTACCTCAGTCTCCTGAGTAGCTGGGATTACAGATGCCCACCACCATGACTGGCTAGTCTTTGTATGTTTAGTAGAGATGGGTATTCACCATGTTGGCCAGGCTGGTCTTGAACTCCTGACTTCAGGTGATTTGCCTGCCTCAGCCTCCCAAAGTGCTGGGATTACAGGGGTGAGCCACTGTGCCTGGCTCTACTTACTTTTATTGTCTGCAAAAGTGAGCAAAACAAATCACTCACTTGTTTATAATGGTTTCTACAGTGACTAAGGTAGCCATAATGCTAAAATGTCCTTCACATTCTGTACAGTTTCCAAGAGAATATATTGTATATTTTGTTCCATTTTGAATGAGAATGTATATGCTGTGCCTTAGGTGAAATGCAGTTCTGTAATATGTAAAATGTGTTATGTAATAAATAAATAATGTGGAGAATGGTATTCTTATTCATATTATAATTATATGATATACATATATATATAATTATATTCTTATTATAATTGCTATGAGAAAAAGAGTAATCAATCGAAATTAAGCAGGCCATGCTGCCATTTGACTCAATGAGCACTTTGTATCCTTATGAGATGGGAATATTAGTGTAGACTTTTTATTCAATTATCAATTTCCTTTACAGAAGATACATATTTCCAAGCTAAGCATAAACCTGAAAATGAAAACATACTGTAGGTTTTCTTAGGAAAACACAGTCAATGTACTACTGCTATTTGGCAAAATAAGCCTTCTGTTTCTTATTATATGTTGGTTTTATAGTATTGCTGGGAAGGAGGGAAATGGGAAAAATGGCTTTTGGAAAGGATGTTCTGACTCAGATAGGACCTCAGTGCTTTCTCTTCTTGGTGTTTCAAAACACACATTAAAATATAAAAGATTGAAAAATTCTGCAGTGTGGAAATCTAGGGAAGAAAATATCTTGACTGACATAGAGCTGATTTGTATTTCATCTGACTTTCTCAGGAATCTTATTTCATTGATTATTTGTGCTTTCTCAGTCTTTTGTTTCTTAGTTTTTATCACTTTTAATGTGTCCCATATTGTAAAGCAAAGAAGCACGAAGCATACACACATACACACACACACACACACACACACACACACGCTCTCTCACACACACACACAATGAGCACAAGTTAATGAAATATCACACTCCAGCTGCTTTTATGTCTCATTTAAAAATAAGTATCTTTATTCATTCACATTACATCATTTCCCATTCATTTCTTTGCAGACTAAGAACTGAAATTTAACCCAGCACTCCAATAAATCTTTCCATGGCAAGTTCTCAAAAGTCCCTAAATAAAATATGGCATTTTTAATCCTTACATTGCATATATTTTAAGAATCATTTAACACTGTTAACTTCCCCTTTATTTTAGAACACACACTTTAGATTTTATGCTCTATGCTCTGCTTTAACACTTCATCTCCCAATTAACTGTGCAGATGCTTCTTGCTATACCTGATCCCTAAGTTTTTGTAGTCGTTGTTTGTCGGTTTTTCCCAAATTCTTATCATTCAACACACCCTCAGTAAACTCATGCACTCCAATAGTTTCAAGTTAAATTTCTAACTGTACTTTTTTTCCTATTCTAGAACTATCTTTAAAACAATTAAACATATAGCCATATATATTTACACACAAGACATTCCAACTTTTGTCATGAAGGCACAAAAGGCTCAAAAATAAATGTATCTCTCAACAAACATATTATGCTACTTATGCCCTTCATGTCACTTACCCTCCCAGTCATTTATTGTGTGGTTTATGTAAAATTTTTGAATACTCCTTGATATCTTCCTCTTTCTCCATCTCTGTGAAGCATTAAGTCCTGTCATTTCACACTTTAATATACATATTAAAGACATCTATAATTATTTTTACCTCCAGAGCCACTTTTCTAGACAAGCCACTGCGATGTCTTATGTAGAATTCCATAACATTTTTAAACAGATTCTTGTACTTCTTTTTCTGCCTGTCCCCCATTTGTTTCCCAACATTCACTTGTTTAAGCACAAAACACTAAATCCCTGCTTAATCAAATTCTATCTATATCTAGTTATTCATCCACCTAATAGATTGTAACCTTGACCCACAAAGATTATACATTTAGATTCTACAGCTATGTTTTAAATTACCTTCATTTCCATTATCATCATAAACTATATCCTTACATAATGAAACAAAAATAGGGATATTTTAAAAAATATTTTTGTGAAAATAAATGTTTTCAAGGTCAAATTTTAATGTAGTAAAAATAATGAGTTGTTTTTCTATTTTCAGCATTGAAAGACTGTGAAAAGCAGAATTAATTCTAAATTGATATTCTATAAATTGACAACAGCACAGAATAAGACGTTAATGTTAGGGCATTATATATCACAAACTTCAGGATTACAAAACCTTGTTCCCAACCTGACTATAATGCTTTGAACAAGTCACAGTTCATTCTCATAAACAAAATAGACATAATGCTAAATAGACTAAGGATATTTAGTAAGAACAAAATAGATGATAAATATTTGAAAGAAAACATAATCATCACTGAAAATAGAATAGAAAATTCTATCAGTACACAGAAGAGTTATAGTAAGTATTTAGAACTGTTCTCTGCCCTCTCAGTAAAATATAAATTAAAAACTGGAAAAAAAAGTTTAATGGTCACTGTTTTTCCATAATTCAAGCTCTTGCTTTTAGGACTTTTATATATGTGTAAGTTTTTTAAAAAGAAAAAAAAAATCACCTACTTTAGTTTTTTTTATTATATTGATTGTTTCCAAGAAGTGAATCAAAAGAAATGGGACCTTTCATTCTCTTTCTGTCTTCCACTACCATACAGGAAATTGTATAATTATTCTTTCTGCCACAAACTTTTAGGAGCCCTACATTTGCAGATGAGAAAGGGAAGTTCGTTGGTGCTTGTCTGACTGCCAATAAAATAATGCACTAATCCTTCTTGGTCAGTGATCCTTCTTTGTCCTTCTTTGTCATCTCTTTGATCTATTTGTAGGAATCTATGAAATTATTTTATGTTCAAACCACGTAATTTCTAATGTTATGATTAATAAGGCTACTATTAATATATTTTAATTGTTAATAGAATAAAAGCAATAAAGTTGAAATTTGAAGACCACACATCTAGAGTGCCAAGGCATGTAGGGAATGGTAATGTGTGTGCATGTGTTTAAATTTACATTCACACTCTTCAGTTTACTATTCTTTGTCAACGTGTTTACAAAAACTTTAGTTAGAATAAGAACATTTATCTTTATATTTTGTATTAAAGAATATGTAGGTTATTTTGCAGGGAATAAGTCATATCCCCCTTAATTTTTACCTAGGATATTGTTTTAAAGTGAAAAATATAAAAAGTTTATTGCAGCTACCCATAGAAGCTTATTTGTGAGCTTAACAATGCTTGTTCCTTTCTTTTTCACATCCCATAGATTACTGAGAAAAAAATTGGAAGATTTTATATCTACAGAAAAATATAAATTCAGCATGTAAAATAAATGCATAATAGATACGTGCCAACTGAGAGTCGTAATTGTTGTTTTTGACACTACAGAGTTAGCATATAAAATGCACATTTTAAAAGTGATTTTTAAGACCATATATCCTTAACTATAGAATAAAATTCATATTTAACAAGGTAGATTCTTTGACAACCTGGATTAATCCTCTATCTTTAGTTTCAACTTTAGCCGTTCCTCTCAGTATGCCTCAGACTAATGGTTTCAGACTTTTAGATCTTCTTGGAATTTGCTAATAACACTTTATTATGTTTAATAATGTATTTCATTGCCAAATTTAGATTACAAGTCTTTTAGCATGTGTCATGTAGCACTGAAGTGATTCCAAACTGTTAGAGTTTTCTAACTGAAAGACCACGTGACTTGATGTGATAAAAAACATAGTTGTAATCTCTCTTTCCATGAAAACGTTACATCACGCCTTATCAGACCATGTGTATGAGCTATTGGCCTCAACTACAGAACTTTCAAACACATATAAAACCAATATTTTGACATACAATTTGAGAATGTAGATTGTGGCAGGACTACTCTCTGCCTGCCTGTAAGCTTTTCTCCAAAGCTTTGTCCATGTCCCAAGCATCAGGGTCCTTGGGCTTTGTTGTGAATGTCCACTGTGATGGTTAACCCATCACATGATAAGGTATGCCTTGTCTGGGTGTGGTGACTTACACTTTAATCGAAGCACTTTGGGAGGCCGAGGTGGGAGGATCAGTTGAGCCGAGGAAGTCAAGGCTGCAGAGAACTGTGATTGCACCACTGCATTCCAGCCTGAGCAACAGGGATTGACCCTGGTATAACTCAAACTTCAGTTACGCTTTACCTGCACAGGGGTCTGCTCTCATTGTAATTTAGCAACTAGCCTTTGATACTGAACTCTAAACAAAACTGAAATTCATTCACTATGGATTTAATGTGCCGTTTGCCAACTGTATTCCCTGTGAGATTAGTTACTGTTTTCTCCTTTTTCTTCCTGTCTTTAAATACTGTAAAAAATAATTATTAAAATATATTCATATGGAAATAAAGCATTTGATGAGTGAAATCACACTTTGATCACCTTCTTATTTTAACTACACAAAAGAGAATGCCTTACGTTCTTTTGTTGAAGGTTGAACATGATGTATGAGGTGAAAGAAGTGAGATATGTTGTCCTTTAATTTTATATTTATGTGGCTAAGAGTTCAGCTTTGTTTGCATTCTGCTGTAGCTTTAGCTTCAGAGGCTCAAATTTCCTGTAGTATGCTTGTTGTTGTCTACAGACTGTCATTTGGGGTTTTCCTACAGACTCCCTAAATAGAGTCTGAGGCTTGCAGGTGTTTTAACTGTAATAGCTCATAATTATAAGGAACATTACAGATGTGGTGGGAAGGTGTTGGCAGAGGAAAAGCCTTCATTAATTCTATGATTAGGTCTTAGTCTTTGAGTGAGGCTGAGCTGGCTATTTCTCTTCCTCCATGTGAAAGGACAGAGGGAGCTGGAGATTAACATTTCTTTTTCTCCACCTTGGTGAGGCTTTGGTAAAGCCCAGTAGAGTTAGGCTCCAGTGAATTAGTTTCACTTGAGGGCAGGCCCTGTAAAGGATAACAGAGAGTTCTGAGAATATCTGAAAATATCCCCTCTCTTGTGCTGAAATCAGGATGGTGTTTATGTTCCATTTTTATGGTAGAAGCAGGAGGGCTCCTTAGGGATAAAACTCTGGAAAGTGTAGAAGTTCCCCTGAGTCTGGGCCCCTTGGAGTATTTTACTCTGTAACTATTCTACATTGAGCCACCATCCATTTGTCGATTACAGCTGAAGTCTCCCTAAGTTATTGTCTAGCGGTGGGCTTCTGTTCCTAGCTGAAGTAAGCTGAGGTAAGTTGCTATTCTTGCCTATTTCAAGTTATATCTGCGTATTTCTTCAACTTTAGGATAAGCAGTGTGCCCTGTGACTTTAATTATTTGATGAATGTAAGAAGAGAAGTCGATTTTTAGTTTGTTCATTCTTTTTTCTTGTGAGGATAGGAGTGGCAAAGTCCAAGCTCTTTACATGTCCAATTAAAAACATGATAGAAATTTAAATGTTTGTCTTTTACTTTCTCACACTCTCCACCTAGATGAGTGAAACTTATTTTGATTGTGAAGAGAAATGTTCATTAAGTGTAACTCAAATAATTAGGGTATCATTCTAGAGCATTAGCTATAAGGAAACCAGGAACTCAGAAAAAAAAAAAAAAAAACAGAAATAATTGAAATAAAAGGATTAACTAGGCTTGACAGAATCTAAGGTAGAATATGATTACTTGCAGGATGCAACAGAGAACTACTCATAACTCTTACCAGTGCCTCATGCATAATTTTCATCACAGCTCACCCCTTTCTGTGAAACTAAGTTGAAATGACTAGCCGCAGTCTAGGGTCATTAGTATGACTCAATGTCCTCTACTTCTGCTTCTCTCATTTTTTCATGAATACCACATTTGTTATAATTATTTTTCTCTCAATAAATCTTCATCTTCAATCACTCATTAGATTCTGTGTTTTTCAACTTCTACTCTGCTATCAGTTAGTGACTAATAGCTCTTTCCCTCTCTCCTCCCCACCCATTTATATATACATATACACCCATTGACAACACACACACACGACATACACACACATACATCTCTCTTTGTCTCTCTGTCTCTATGGTTATGCCCAACATAGCCACATTTTAGAACTCATTTGATAATGTATTTAATCCAGAAAATATTAAAGTACCAAAAATTTTAAAAGGAAGACACAGAATATGGAATACAGTGACTGATCCACAAGAGAAGAGACATGAGTTTGAGCTAGCCAGTAGAGGAGACAAACTGAAAAGCAACCACAATAAAAAAGAAGAGAAGGTTGAGGGTCTTTGAAAGAGGTAAAAAGAAAAGAAAAGGCAAAAATGGCAATTATAGGCCTTTTAGTATAATTCACACTTTAGGTGTAATTAATGATATAAGAAAGATATAGCATGTAGTCAATCAATCAATCAATCAATACAATGGCAGCAATAATTACTCGAGCAGAAAAGACAAAAAAATTATAAAAGAAAGCAACATCAGAAATAGAAAGTTAACTAAACCATGGTATAATTTGGAAGAAGAGGTGAGTGGATAAGAAGGTGAGAGAGAGAGAGAGAGAGAGAAAGAGACAGAGAGAGTGTGTGTGTGTGTGTGCATGCGCACACATGTGTGTGAGAGAGAGGAAAAAAAAGAGTCAGAGACAGAGAGAATAGCAAAAACATCACACTTTTTATCATGATAATATCTTTTTACTGGCCTCTGGGTTGTAAAATTGGGATCTTAGAGAAGGAATTATAATCTACCATATCATCAGCACATAAAACATTTAATTCTAATATTAATATAGCCAATATCATTTAGCATTAAAATTTTATTAGCATATATGATTATAAAGTAAAAATTAAATATTATTTTTCTTTTTGAATTTATTTATTTTTAATTGTACTTCGGGTTCTGGGGTACATGTACCCCAGATTGTTGCATAGGTTCACACATGGCAATGCAGTTTGCTGCCTCCGTCCTCCTGTCACCTACATCTGTCATTTCTCCCCATGTTATCTCTCTGCAACCTCTCCACTCCCCCCCATCCCTCCCTTGGCCCCCTCCAACACACCCCAGTGTGTGATGCTCCCCACCCTGTGTCCATGTGTTCTCATTGTTCAACACTTGTCTATGAGTAAGAACATATGGTGTTTGATTTTCTGTTTTTGTGTCAGTTTGCTGAGAATGATGATTTCCAGATTCATCCATTTTCCTACAAAGGACAAGAACTCATCGTTTTTTATGGCTGCATGGTATTCCATGGTGTATATGTGCCACATTTTCCTTGTCCAGTCTATTGTCAATGGGCATTTGGGTTGGTTCCAGGTCTTTGCTATTGTAAACAGTGCCTCTATGAACATACATGTGCATGTGTCTTTATAATAGAATGATTTATAATCCTTTGGGTATACACCCAGTAATGGGATTGCTGGGTCAAATGGAATTTCTGTTTCTAGGTCCATGAGGAAGTGCCACACTGTCTTCCACAATGGTTATAAACTAAAAATTAAATATTATTTTTCTTTTTAAATTTTTCTTTTTTGAATTTAAAAGTACAGCAAACACAGTTTGGAGGTAAAAGAATTTGGAGGTTAAAAGAGGAAAGTTGAACAAAATAGTGAAAACATAAATGTTGAAAATAAATGTTAAAAATGGAATGGTCGGAAGAGTCAGCCTATTCTTAATAGAAGTTGTTTTGGAGATTAAATTTGTGTGTCCACTAAATAAAGTGAAAGTTGCAATGAACCATCAATGAGAAAAGTTAGCAAATGAAGATTGAAGGGATATGAGTTTATAAGAAAATCCTTATTCACCCCAGTAGGAAGTGGTCAATACCTAATGCTGATACATGAAATAATAACTATAGAATACATAGAACTTAGAGAACTGGAACCAGAAATTGGAAGTACTCAGAGGCCCAAAAGTTCTGCTTTCCGAGAAAAGGAATGAGGAGTAGGAGGTGCTGCACAATTAACTCTATTTTCTACAATCTGCTGTGTTTTACTGCTTAATTTTATAAAAGCTTAAAAATATTTTTAAAATAATATGGTACACTTGGCTGTTTTATTCACCTGATATTTATTAAGAATCTCCTATGTTTTGTATTAGCATGTAATACAGGCAAGTGTAGTTTATTACCAAATTTACATTATGCATGATTATATAGAAAGTAGAAAGGAAAAAATAATAATACATGTGATAAGAGGTAAGAAGAAAATAAGTAGTAATGGGTCACGAGTAAAGAGGCTACCGGTTCAGGAAAGACCTTTTAAATGACAGCATCAAAGATGAGACATCAAAGATGGAAAGGAGCCAGAATAAAAGAACTATATGCCTAGTATAAAACAGTATACTATTTTCTAGGGCCCTTTAGAGGGCCACTGTATATAAAACCGTCTTCATAAGAGAGGGCTCCTCAGCAGATGCTACCCCAGGAGTAAATGTGTTATAGGTTCGTGAGCCATTGCAAAGCATTTGAGAATAGTGAAAGGTTGAAGAGAGTGAGCAGTATATAAATATGTACTTGACAGAAAGATCAACAGAGCATTTTAAACCGTTAAAATATCGGATTAAAAAGCATTTTAAACGGAATTCTCCTAATTTTTGACTTGGATAAATATGCAGACAGGGATGTAATTATTCACAGTCCTGGGAGAGTGACGAAACATAACAGATGAAGGAGGTATAGTTGAGCAAGCTTCAAACATGTTATAATATTTCTCTGACTGTGTACTGTCAAATAGTGATAAATAGGCAATGTGATATATAAGCATGAACTTATAAAAAACAATTGGGCTTGAATATGTAAATATGTGGTTTAAAGAATATAGAATCTATACTGTACATGGTATAGCAATCATGTTACCCAGGGGGAAATAAATGTAGATTGTGAATAGGTCTTAGAACCAAACACTAAGGAACTTTTAAAAGATTAGTTCATGTTCGGTGAAGTGTCTGTTTACTTTGTCATAATGGAAGTGTACACACTTAAATGAGAGGTGTTTTCAAATGATTATTGCAAGTAAGAAAAGTGTGGGTGATAAACTTGTTATCAATATTGCACAATATGGGGTCACCAGTCTAAAAATTTTCTGGTATTTTAAGGAGGTCAGTGAGCTAAATTTGACAATACTTTGTGGCATTAGGGCCATCTTGGCGACTGCGGGTTACATCTCAATAAAGTCATGGTGTGAGACAACTGTGAAAAGTGGAGCTGAAGGTGAATTCGTAGCTTTCCACTTACCTCAAATAAGGGCAGCAACAGAAATATAATAAACAAAAGCTTGCATTCCAAATGTCCTCTGCTCTATTACTGCCTTGAGGAAATAGTGTTGATTTTCAAACTTTTAATGAAGACCTAACTTAATAACCCAGAAAAGTATGGCAGTATCTGAGATGATTTTAGATAAATATGTACATGTATTATCATAAAATAATGTTATAAATTATTCTAAACATTTGCCAATGATGTTCTTCAATTAATGAAAACTAAACTGAATGAATCAGTATTCAATTGGCATTGAATAGCGATGCTCAGGTTCAAACAAATCTGAATCCATCAATCATAAACTTCCTGAACAACCCTATTGAAGAGATGATTGACTTTGTACTAAATAACTTCTATAAATGTCATTGTATAAGATAAATTTATCCTATGCTCAAATTTGCTCTTCATCTCCACTGTCATCCTGTTTAGATTAGCAAGCATTCTTATTTAGAAAGTTTTTTTGGTGTGTTTATTTTTGCTATTTTTATAACACATGGGGAAAAAGTTACTAATTCTCCCAATTCAACAAAAAAGTCATTCCAAAGGAGTTGACTTTACAAAGCTAAATTAATCCTCCCAAAGATTCAGTTTTATCTGGTAATTCCCTTCGTTCTGATAATACAAAATTAAAAGTTTTGGTGAAATAAAAAAGAAAATGCATGAAATTAAAATATAGGTAAAATAAATGTATCATTAAAACTTATGAGATCAGAAATAATACACACAAATTTATAAAGTAAGTAGAAAAATAACAGAGAAAATGAAACAGTTAAACGAAAATTTCTGCATTTAATTTGTATGAAAAACAGAAAGAAAAATATACACTTTTTTCTTGGCATTAAACACTTGCCGGGATTAATTGTATATTACTTTCCTCTAAATTCAAAAAGGTAATAAACAATAAGATAACACTCATAAACAAGGTCACGTTTTAGGTGACTGTTGCAATCATCATAGAAAACAACAGAAATCTATTAATCTAAAAGGCAATAGAAATTTTCTGCTTATACTTCCCAGCCAGGTGCCATACATCAAAAAAGCTAAGGCCTTTCCTTTCCCCACAGTTTTTTTTTAACTTTTACTTTAATTTTAGGGGTACATGTCCATATTTGTTATCTAGGTAAACTGGTGTAATGGGTTTTTTGTGCAGATTTTTCTGTCACCCAGAGAATAAGCCTAGTACTCATTAGTTATTTTTCCTATTCCTCTTCTTCCTCCCACTATTCACCCTTCCTATAGGCCCCAATGTGTGTTGTTACCTTCTGCATGTCCCTGTGCTCTCCTCATAACTAGTTTCCAGTTATAATTGAGAACATGCAGTATTTGGTTTTCTGTTTCTGTGTTAGTTTGCTAAGGATAATTGCCTTCAGCTCCATCTATGTCCTTTCAAAGGATATAATCTTGTTCTTTTTATGGCTGCATAATATTCCATTGTGTATAGATACCATATTTTCTTTATCCAGTCTATCATTGATGGGCGCTGGGTTGATTCTATAACTTTGCTATTGTGAAAAGTGCTGCAGTGAACATTTGCATGCATCTATCTTAATAATAAAATGATAGAATGATTTATATTCCTTTGCATGTATACCCAATAATGAGATTGCTGGGTTGAATGCGACCTATGTTTTTTTTTTCTTTCTAAATTCCAAAATAAATATATTTATTTAAGCAAAATAAATATATTTATGCTTACTGTTTGGTCTATAGCCTAACTACCAAAGTACACACAGTTACATGCAAAATGGATCAACTTAGGAAACAGAACTAGCACATATAAGGTCATCTTTGAGAAAAAAATGACTGGCCAAATAGAAGCTACCTCACTGGTTTGGCCAATTATCTGAAGAGTAAGCAGTTTCTTTCATAAATAAATCATTTCTCAAGCATTGATGGGCAAAGGTCACAGGGACTTTCTTTTTTTTTTTTTTTTTTTTTTGAGATGGAGTTTCACTCTTGTTACCCAGGTTGGAGTGCAATGGCATGATCTCAGCTCACCGCAACCTCCACCTCCTGGCTTCAGGCAATTCTCCTGCCTCGGCCTCCTGAGTAGCTGGGATTGCAGGCACGCACCGCCGTGCCCAGCTAATTTTTTTTGTAATTTTTAGTAGAGACGGGGTTTCACCATGTTGACCAGGATGGTCTCAATCTCTTGACCTCGTGATCCACCTGCCTTGGCCTGCCAAAGTGCTGGGATTACAGGCGTGAGCCACCACGCCTGGCCCACAGGGATTTTTTAGGCTATGTTATATTTGATTTCTCTAGCCTCTCTAAAAATAATCCATGTCATATTCTTCAAAAGTCTTACAGGATGCTATCATTGTCCACAATTCATAAGTTGAATTCTGGTCACACATATACACATAACTTGTATCACATTCAATATACCTTTCAGCAGGACCTACAATAAAAATCACTCAAGTAAAATGCTATAAGATAACTAAATTTTAAGTATAACAAGTGATGAAGTAGTCATCAGGTTTTAGACAAAATGCTTCTAGTAATGGCTGGCAGCATAGTCCAGTTTAGGTTGCTATAACAAAATACCTGAGACTGGATTATAAAGAACGGAGATTTATTTCTTACAGTTCTAGAATCTGGAGTTGAGGGGCCAGCATCTGGCAAGGACCTTCTTGCTATATCATGCAATGGCAGGAGGCAGAAGTGCAAGAGGATATGTACACATGTGCATTTGTGGAAGAAGGTGGGGAAAGGAGCTACACTGATCATTTTATCATGAATATATCTGCAAAATAACTAACACATTCCCACAATAATGACAAGGGGATAGAGCTTTGATGACCTAGTCACCTCTAAAATTTCCACCTCTCAACATTGTTGCATTGGGGATAAAGTTTTCAACACATGAATTTTGGGAATACGTTTGGGGTCATTCAAAATAGCAGTGGCAATCTTCATCATGAAGCTTATTATCTGTATGCTTAAAATAACCGTTTTGTTGGTTTGTTTACTTTGAGCAGCAATCTGTGAAATGTGCCTTTCAAATAGCTCTTCTGGTAGGTGAGGTTTCTCTTACACAGGAAAAGATTTTATTTATTAACTTAAAAAATTTTCAAGCAAAAAATTTCATTTAACAATAGCAAAGACCTGGAATCAATCCAAATGCCTATCGATGATAGACAAGGAAAATGTGGCACATGTACACCATGGAATACTGTGCAGCCATATACACCATGGAGTACTATGCAGCCATAAAAAATGATGAGCTCATGTCCTTTGGAGGGACATGGTTGAATCTGGAAACCATCATACTCAGCAAACTGACACAAGAACAGAAAGTCAAACACTGCATGTTCTCACTCATAGGCTGGTATCCAACAATGAGGACAGATGGATACAGTGAGGGGAGCATCACACACTGGGGTCTGTTGTGGGGGGCTAGGGGACAGTGGGGTTGGGGAGATTAGGGAGGGATAACATGGGGAGAAGTGCCAGATACAGGTGACGGGGGGATGGAGACAGCAAACCACATTGCCATGTAGTATCTATGCAACAATCCTGCATGATCTGCACATATACCACAGAACCTAAAGTACAAGAAAAAAAATCATTGTCATTTTCTATAAAAATGTATCTTGCTTTAAATAATAAATTTTATATTTTTAGAAAAATAAATACAAATAATTTATTTTATATGGCATGGTCATAGATACTCCATAGTCACACATAATGCTCCAAGAGGGATTACGTTTGTCTTTATCACTATGCCTCTAAGCTAAAATTAATTTATGTATTTATGAAAGTCAATTACTAATCAAATTAATTACTTGTTAATCATATTGTTATTAATTTTAGTTGGTTGGATACTAATTTGTTTTAGATTTTAACTTCATTAAAACTTGTAAGCCCCCTATTAATACTGATCTTCAGTGCTATCTATTATTTGCTCAAAAAATTAAAATAACAAGTATATCGAAAGAGTATAAGGTAAGAGCATATAATTCAAACCTGATTTCATTGAAGTTTTAAAAGTCTATATATTTTCTCAATTATATATGTATTTATATATAAATACAATTAAAGGAAAGATTATAAATATATAAAAGCAAGGATTATATATTTTATGTAATATACAATTAAAGCCAATATCTAATACACACATTATATATAATACACATTAAATATATAATGCACACATTATATATTTAATATAAGTATAATTTTATATAATTTATATTTATGTCAAATATAATTGTTAAAATATATGTTTAATAATTAATAAATGTGATTATATACAATATATAATCTTTTAATGTGTATATTATAATATAGAATCATCTATACTAATATATATATGTATAAATGATATATATTTGTTTTAATTATGTTATATATAAAATATTTGCTTTAGTTATATATTATAAATGTGTGTGGATATATAGATATGTGTGTCTATATATATTTTACTTTAATTATGTGAAACAATGAAAAAATACAGTAAACCATAAAGCCCTTCCCTATGGATAGTCCAATATTCAAATTCAGGGATCTATTTTCTTTTGAAAATACAACTCTCTGCATTTTATCAGGGTAACCTTTTCAATATAAGATAACAGATTTTAATTTTTCTTTTTTTTTTTTTTTTTTGAGACGGAGTTTTGATTTTGTTACCCAGGCTGGAGTGCAATGGCGCGATCTCAGCTCACTGCAACCTCCACCTCCTGGATTCAGGCAATTCTCCTGCCTCAGCCTCCTGAGTAGCTGGGATTACAGGCACGCACCACCATGCCCAGCTAATTTTTTGTAATTTTAGTAGAGATGGGGTTTCACCATGTTGACCAGGATGGTCTCGATCTGTTGACCAGGATGGTCTTGATCTGTTGACCTCGTGATCCACCCGCCTCGGCCTCCCAAAGTGCAGGGATTACAAGCTTGAGCCACCGTGCCCGGCCAACAGATTTTAATTTTTCAAATAAATTTGTCTTGCACTCTAATTTTAGGAATCTGCAAGAAAAATATATTAAGACCTTAATAGTAAAAGTACTTCACTGTTAGGTTGTGTCTATGTATATCTACTAACATGTTTCTGTGTTGTGTTGTTATTTGTGAGCCCATCTAAATTTTAACAAAAATGAAAAAACTTAAAATTAATAAGGGTTTGGAGATCAAATACTCCAAAGTGCTAACCTAAATATGAATTTCTTTTTTGGTTATTGACATATATTGGACTGCAGCTGCTTAACGTCTGCTCCAAATCCTGGTGACTTATGTCTTGATGACACAATTTATAGAATGATTTTAAAAATTGCATAATTAACAAAAAAAACCTCATACATAATTGTAATACATATTTAATAGGTCTAGGGTAGTTGTACATATTTTGGAGACATAAGTGATATTTTCATACTCCTATACAGTGTGTAATGATCAAGTCAGTATTATTGGGATAGTCATTACTTCAAATGTTTATCTTTTTTTCATGTTGGAAACAGAACAATTCTTTTCTTCTAGCTATTTTGAAATATACAATGAATTATTCTTTATAATATCTCTATTGTATTATAAAAAGCTAGAAATGGTTCCTTCTATTTAACTGTAATTTTTTATCCTTTAACCAAATTATCTTCTCTCTTCCTCTCCTCTTCATTTTCCATCCTCTAGTGACCACACTTCTGCTCTCTCCCTCCTTTAGATGCACTCTTCTCACTCTCACTGATGAGACAGAATATGTCTTGCTGTGCCTTGGTTATTTTACTTAACATAATGACATACAGTTTCATCTATGATGCTGCAAATGGCAGGATTTTACACTTTGGTGGCTAAATAATATTTCATTGTGGATATGCACCACATTTTCTTCATCCATTCATTCCTTGGTGGACATTTCAGTTGATTCTACACCTTGGCTATTGTGAATAGAGCTACAATAAATATGGGCTTGCATATATCTCTTCAATATACTGATTTCCTTTCTTTTAGCTCTATATCCTGTAGTAAAGCTGCTGGAGCATATTATAGTTGTATTTTTCATTTGAGGAACTTTGATACGGTTTTTCAGAATGGCTGTACTATGTTACATTTCCACCAATAGGATACAAGCATTTCTCTTTCTCCACATCTTCATCAACTTTTTTGTTTTTGTCTCTTGGATGAATGCCATTTTTAATTGGGTGAAATGATATCTAATTGTTTTTTATTTGCATTTCCCTGGTAATTGCTGATGTTAACCATGTTTTCTATATACCCGTTGGCCCTTTGTAGGTCATCTTTTGAGAAACGTCTATACAGGTTTTGCCTTTTTGTTATATGGATTATTTGTTTTTATGTTATTGAGTTGTTTGAGTTCCTTTTATATTCTGGTTATTAATAACTTGTCAAATAGATAGCAAATATCTTCTCCCATTCTGTAGGTTGGTTGTCTTTTCACTGTATTGTTTCTTTTGCTCTGCAGAAGCTTTTTAGCTTAATGTCACCTCGTTTATTTTTGCTTCTGTTGCCTGTGCTTTTGAAGTCTTACCCCAAAAACTATTGCCCAGACCAATATTCTCCAGCATTTCCCTATAGAATTACATTTAAATCTTTATCAACTTTGACTTAGTGTTTATATATGGTGAATGATACTGTTCTAATTTTATTCTGCATATGAATATGCAGTTTTCCATCACCATATTTTAGAGACTGTTTTTTCCACAGTTCGTGTTTTTGGTAATTTTGTTGAAAATAATTTGGCTGTAAATGTGTGAATTTATTTTTTATTTCTCTATTCTGTTTCATTGTTCTAAGTGTCTGTTTTTTATGACAGTGCCATGTTGTTTCAGTTGCTATAGCTTTGTAGTATAATTGTAAATCAGGTAATATGATGCTTCTATCATTGTTCTTTTTGCTGAGGCTTAATTTACCTATTCAGGGTCTTTTGTAATTTAATAGGAAATTTAGGATTGTTATTTTATTCCTGTGAAGAATGTCATTGGCAATTTGATAGAAATAGTATTGAATCTATAGGTCACTGTGGGTACATTGACATTTTAACAATATTGATTGCTTAAATCCAATAAACGTAGAATATATTTTCATTTATGTGTCTTCTTTAATTTCTTTCATTAATATAATTTTTCTTGTAGAGCTCTTTAACTTCCTTGGTTTCTAGCTAATTTTTATAGCTATTATAAAGGGAATACTTTCCTGATTTCTATTTCCAATAAATCCTATCAGTGCACAGAAATACTACTGATTTTCACATGTTGATTTTGCATCCTTCAACTTTACTGAATTTATTTATCAGCTCTAAGAGTATCTTTGTTAGAGTCTTTATGTCTCCCTAAATGTGTCATGTCATCTGCAAACAAAGATACTTTGACTTCTTTATTTCCAGTTTGAATGCCTTTTGTTTCTCTCTCTTGACTAATTGCTCTGGCTAGAACTTCTAGTACCATGTTGAATAAAACTGGACATCCTTATCTTCTTTCAGATCCTATTGGAAAGGCTTTCAATTTTTCCCCATTCAGTATCGTATTAGCTGTGGGTTTTTTATATGTGGCCTTTATAATATTGGGTTATATTTATTTAACACCTACTTGTTGAGGGTTTTTGTCATGAATGGATGTTGAATTTTATTGAATGCATTTTCAGTATCTATTGAAATGATTGAATGGTTTTTATTCTTGATTCCATTGATGTAATAATGTGTCATGTTTATTGATTTGTGTACATTAAAGCATCTTTGCACCCCTGGGATGAATTCCACTTGATCATGAGTAAAAGAGTGTGTGTGTGTGTGTGTGTGTGTGTGCGCGCGCATGTGTTTTAGACCGAGTTTTGCTCTCACTCACTCAGACTGGAGTACAGTGGTACAATCTTGGCTCACTGCAACCTCCGCCTCCTGGGTTCAAGTGATTCTCCTTCCTCAGCCTCTCAAGTAACTGGGATTATAGGCATCCCCACACCATACCTGGATAATTTTGGTATGTTTAGTAGAGACAGGGTTTCACCATGTTGGCCAGGCTGGTATTGAATTCCTGACCTCAGGTGATCCACTCTCCTTGGCCTCCCAAAGTGCTGGGATTACAAGTGTAAGCCACCGTTCCTGGCTGTAAGTGAAGTTTGTAAAGCATTGTTAAATTTCTTTTGCTACTATTTTGTTAAGGAGTTTTAAATGTATACTCATTAGAGATATTGGACTATCATTGTCTCTTGTTGTGTTCTTTTCTGACTTGTTATCAAGGTAATGCTGGCCTCATTTAATAAGTTTGGTAGTATTTCCTTCTCTTCATTTTGTTTGAAATAGTTTTAGTAGAATTCGTATTCACTTTTACTTAAATGTTTGATAGTATTCAGTAGTAATCCCAGTAGGTCGTGTGCTTTCCTCTGATGGGCTACCCTTTGTGCTTCAAATTTGATACTCATTATTTGTGGTTCAGGTTTTCTATTTCTTCCTGGTTCAATCTTGGTAGGTGGTTATGTGTCTAGGAATTTATCTACTTCTAGGTTTTTCATTTTGTTGGAATAAAATTGTTCTTAGTAATCTCTAATAATTCTTTTTATTTCTGTAATATCAGTTATAATTTTCTTTTGTTTCTCTGGTTTTATTTACTTGGGGTTTCTCTCTTTCTTAGTTTAGGTAAATGTCAATTTGGTTTATCTTTTCAAAAAAATAACTTTACATTTTGTTAGTTTTCTGTATTGTTGTTTTAGGTCTCAATTACATCTATTTCCACTCTGATCTTTATTTGTTCTTTTCTTCTACTAATTTTGGGTTTCGTTTAATCTGTTTTTCCGGTTCCTTGAAATATATTATTTAATAATTTATTTAAAGTCTTTTATTTATTTGATGCATGTGTTTATTGCTGTTAAACTACTGTATTAGCACTGCTCTTGATATATCAAAGAAACTCTTGTATGTTTTGCCTCCACTTTCAGTTGTTTAATTTTTTTCTAATTTTCTTCTTAATTTTTAATTGACACTTTGTTCATTCAAGACCATCTTTTAAAATTTCCATGCATTTTTTACAGTTTCCAAAATTACTGTTATTGATTTCTAGTGTTATTCTGTTGTGGTCATAAAAGATGCTTGATAAGATTCTTATTTTTTTGAATTTATTGTTACTTGTTTTGTGGCCTAACATATGTCCATTCTAGAGAATAGTTCATGTGCTGATGAAAAGAATGTGTGATCTGCAACAGACGGATGAAACATGCTAAAAATGTCTGTTACGTCTATTTGGTCTATAGTATAATTTAACTCCAGTGTTTCTTTGTCGATTTTCTGCCTGGATGATCTATCCACTGCCAAAAGCAGGCTGTTGAAGTCCCCTACTGTAATTGCATTGCAGTCTCTCTCTCTGCCTTTGGATATATTAACATTTGCTTTATATATTTTGGGTGGTCCAGTCATGTATATTGACTATTACTATATACTTTTGCTGAATTGACCACTTTATCATTATATAATGACCCTTTTGTCTCTTTTTACAGTTTCTACTTAAAATCTATTTTATCTGATACGTATATATATATATATATATATATATATATATATATATTTTTTTTTTTTTTTTTTTTTTTTTGAAATAGAGTTTCACTCTTGTTACCCAGGCTGAAGTGCAATGGCGCTATCTCAGCTCACCATAACCTCCGCCTCCTGGGTTCAGGCAATTCTCCTGCCTTAGCCTCCTGAGTAGCTGGGATTATAGGCACATGTTACCATGCCCAGCTAATTTTTTGTATTTGTTTTTTTTAGTAGAGACGGGGTTTCACCATGTTGTCCAGGATGGTCTCGATATCTTGACCTCATGATCCACCCGCCTTGACCTTCCAAAGTGCTGGGATTAAAGGCTTGAGCCACAGCGCCCGGCTATAATTATAGCTTATACTTATATCAAACAAAGCAGAAAGGGCCAGAATGCTCTTCTTTTGTTTTCATTTGCAGCACTTTTTCTATCCCTTCACTTTCAGTCTATTTGTGTCTCTATAGTTGAAGTGAGTATATTATTAAGTAGCATATTGCCTAGTCTTGTTTTTCAATCCATTCAGCTAATCTAGTTTGTTCATTGGAAAATTTAGTCCACCTCCAGTCATTATTATTATTGATTGGTAAGGACTAAATACTGCTGTTTTAATACTTGTTTTATAATGCTCTTCTTTCTTTCTGTTTTTTGCTTTCTCTCTTTCTTTCTCTTTCTCACCCTTTATCTCTCTCTTTCTTTCTCTCTCTCCTTCTTTCCTCCCTCCCTTCCTTCCTTCCTTTTTTCTATTCTTTCTTTCCTTTTCTTTTTGCTTTCTTGCTGTATTTATTGTTGTCTTTCTTTTTCTCTGATGGTATATTTTAATTTATTTATATATAAATATATTTTTTTATTTTTGATACAGAGTCTTGCTCTGTCACTAGGATGAAATGCAGTGGCATGATCTTGGCTCACTGCAACCTCTGTCTCCTGGGTCCAAGCGATTCTACTGCCTCAGCCTCCTGAGTAGCTGGGTCTGCAGGGGTGCCACCACACTCAGCAAATTTTTGTATTTTTAGTAGAGACGAGGTTTCGCTATATCGGCCAGACTGGTCTTGAACTCCTGACTTTGTAATCTGCCCACCTTGACCTCCCAAAATGCTGGGATTACAGTGGTGAGCCACCACACCTGGCTTTTTATTTATAGTATCTCTATTAGACTGGGCGCAGTCACTCACACCTGTAATCCCAGCATTTTGGGAGGCCAAGGTGGACAGATCACGAGATCAAGAGATTGAGACCATCCTGGGCAACATAGTGTAACCCCAGCTCTACTAAAATACAAAAATTAGCTGGGCTTGGTGGCAAGTGCCTGTTGTCCCAGCTACTCAGGAGGCTGAGGCAGGAAAATTGTTTGAAGTCAGGAGGCAGAGGTTGCAGTGAGCCGAGATTGTACCCCTGGCACTCCAGTCTGGCACCTGGCAAAAGAGCGAGACTGTCTAAAAAACAAAAATACTGTCTCTTGACAAATTTGCTTTGCAATTACCAAAGGATTTACAAAATATCCAATTGTTATAACAAGTCATTTAAAACCCATAGCAACTTAACATTGTTAACAGTAAGAAAAGTAAAATATATTAACAACAAAACCCATGCACATAATTTTCTTCTGTCCCCACATTTAAAATTTTTGATGGCATAATTTGCATTTTTATATTGCCTACCTTGACAAATTGTCATATTATTGTTTTTAATTATTTTAATTTTTCAGTCTTTCTAGTAGAGATATGTGGTTATATACCATATTTACAATATTAGTATAATAATCACAGTAGCAGCCTGGTTTTGTTTTAAAGGATTCCCTTTAGCAGTACTTTCAGGACATATCTGGTAGTGAAAGATTATCTCAGCTTTGAGAAAATCTTTATCTCTCAATTCTGAAGGAGACCTTTTCTAGTTATAGTATTCTTAGTTGGCAATTTTTTTCCCTTCAGCATTCTATATATAATATGTCACTCCTTCCTAGCCTGCAATGTTTCTGCTGAGAAGTCTGTTGCCAAGCATACAGATATTTCTTATATTTTATTTGCTTATTTTCTTTTGCTAATTTCAGAAGCCTTTCATTGTCTTTGACCTTTCACATTTTGATTATATGTGTTGAGGTATTCATTTTTAGTTGCATCTGATTGGTGACCTTTGACCTTCCTGTACATAAATAGTTATATCTTTCTCCATATTTGAAAAATTTCAATTTTTTTAATTAAAAAAAGTGTTTTAGTGCTTTTTCTTTCAGATCCCATTTTAATTCTAACAGCACTTTTGCTCTTTTGATGTTTGACAAATTATGTAAACTTTCTTCAGTCCTTTTGATTCTTTTTTTCTCCCTTGACTGTGCATTTTTAAATAGTCTGCCTTCAAGCTCACTGATTCTTTCTTTCATGTGATCGATTTTATTGTCTTTTCTATTTCATTCATCATAATTTTTAGCTCCAGAAACTGTTTGATTTTTAAAATTATTTCAATCTCTCTGTTAAATTTATCTGATAAATTTCTGAATTGATTCTCTGTGTTTTCTAAAATTTCACTGAGCTTCCTTAAAACAGGTAGTTTCAATTCTTTGTCTGAAATAACACACATCCCTATCACTTTGGGGTCAGTATCTGGCACCTTATTTTGCCCATTTAGTGATGTCATGCCACCCGGAAGGTTGTTGATGCTTGTGGAAGTGTGACAATATCAACGTGCATTGAGGGATTTGGTATTCATCTTAGTCTCTGCAGTCTGGCTTTGTTTATGCCTGATTTTCTTCTGAGGGATGTTCAGAGCTTCTTTGCAGACTGACCATTGTATTTCCTGAACCTGTGATCACTTCAGCCATCTCAGCACTAGGTGATGTTCTAAGCCAAGGTCTGTAGTGAGTCTTGCAAGTACTCTATGGTTTATGTAGCTTTCTGGCTCAAATGCATGAGAGGAAAACCCAAGCAGGGTACTGGGGCTGTGTGGGTATGCTGGTCAGGGGCCTGAGTTCAGAAGATTGTCCTGGTAGCCCAAGATGCCTCTCAGTAGGTCTCTGCATGTGTACAATGGTTTCTTGACTGGAACAGAACAGAAATTGCCAGAAATGAGGTGGAGCCTCCTTCAGATTTGTTGTGGGATGGAGGTTGACATGCCTGTCACATTCAGACAGGCACACATTTCCCGCAAGTCCTTGTATAGAGGGGCTGAAGCAGGAGCTGCTGAGGCTGAGACTGAGCCTCCTTGAAATCTTTTGTAGAACAGAGACTGGAGAGTACAGTTCGAGTATCTCAGAGGATATGCATCTCCCAGGAGACCTCTGTATACATGGGATAATTTCCTAACTGCAGCTAGAGGAGCTGGGGCTAATATGGAGCCCTCTTAAAATTTTCTATGGGGCTGAGGCTGGAAAGTCTTGTTAAATCAGAGGGGCATGTATCTCTCAGCAAGTCCCTGCAATGTTGACATAGTTCTCCTGTTGCCAGGTAGGCATGCGAGGCAGTGGCTGGAGCTGGGACCGGGCTTCTTGGAGTCCAATTTGGGGAAGAGGCTGTAGAGCACAGGCTTTTTGGCTCACAGGGTTGCACATCTCCCAGGAAGTCCCTGCAAAGATGGTATAATTTCCTCATTGCAGTGAGAGGGGCTACAGTTGAGACTGTGTCCTAATGGTATCTGCATTGTGACAGAGGTTGGTGAGCCCATCAGGGAGGCACAGACTCCAAGACTGCAAGATGTGGCTGAGTCTCCCTCTGTGCCCTTGTATAAGCAACTCTTTTTTTTTAATTATTGTAATTTAGATTCTGGAGTACATGTGCAGATCATGCAAGATTGTTGCATAGGTACATTCATAGCAAGGTGGTTTGTTGCCAAGATCCCTCCATCACCTATACCTGACATTTCTCCCCATGTTATCCTTCCCCTACCCTCTCTTCCACTATCCCTCCCATAGCCCCCCAGAATGGACCCCAGTGTGTGATGCTCCCCTCTTTTTGTCCAAGTGTTCTCACTCTTCAACACCCACCTATGAGTGAGAACATGCGGTGTTTGATTTTCTGTTCTTGTGTCAGTTTGCTGAGAATGATGGTTTGTAGTTTCATACATGTCCCTACAAAGGACACAAACTCATCATTTTTTTATGGCTGCATAGTATTTATTGGTGAATATATGCTCAATTTTTTTATCCAGCCTATAATTGATAAGCATTTGGGTTGATTCCAGGTCTTTGTTATTGTGAACAGTGCTGCAGTGAACATTCCTGTGCATGTGTCTTTATAATAGAATAACTTATAGTCCTTTGAGTATATTTCCAGTAATGGGATTGCTGGGTCAAATGGAATTTCTATTTCTATGTCCCTGAGGAAATGCCACACTGTCTTCCACAATGGTTGAACAAATTTACATTTCCACCAACAGTGTAAAAGTGTTCCTATTTCTCCACATCCTCTCCAGCATCTGTTGTGTCCAGATTTTTTAGTGATCGCCATTCTAACTGGCATGAGATGGTATCTCAATATGGTTTTGATTTTCATTTCTCTAATAACCAATGATGATGAGCATTTTTTCATATGTTTGTTGTCCTCATATATATCTTCTTTTGAAAAGTGTCTCTTCATATCCTTCCCACTTTTGGATGGTTTTATTTGTGTCTTTGTTGTAAATCTGTTTCAGTTATTTGTAGATTCTGGATATTAGCCCTTTGTCAGATGAGTAGATTGCAAAAATGTTTTTCCATTCTGTTAGTTGCTGGTTCACTCTAATGATTGCTTCTTTTGCTGTACAGAAGCTCTGAAGATTAATTATATCCATTCATCTATTTTGGCTTTTGTTGCCATTGCTATTGGTGTTTTAGTCATGAAGCCCTTGCCTATGCCTATGTCCTGAATGGTTTTGCCTAGGTTTTCTTTTTTCCTTTTTTTTTTTTTTTTTTTTTTGAGACAGAGTTTCACTCTTGTTACCCAGGTTGGAGTGCAATGGCGTGATCTTGGCTCACTGCAACCTCTGCCTCCTGGGTTCAGGCAATTCTCCTACCTCAGCCTCCTGAGTAGCTGGGATTACAGGCATGTGCCACCATGACCAGCTAATTTTTTGTATTTTTTTTAGTAGAGACAGGGTTTCACCATGTTGACCAGGATGGTCTCGATCTCTTGACCTCGTGACTCACCTCGGCCTCCCAAGGTGCTAGAATTACAGGTAGGTTTTCTTATAGAGTTTTTCTGGTGTTAGATCTTCTGATTAAGTCCTTAATCCATCTGGAGTTAATTTTAGTGTAAGGTATCAGGAAGGGGTCCAGTTTCTGCTTTCTGCACATTGCTAGCCAATTTTTCCAACACCATTTATTAAACAGGAAATCCTTTCCACTTTGCTTGTTTTTGTCAGGTTTGTCAATGATCATATGGTTGTACATGTGTGGTGTTGCTCCAGAGGCCTCTGTTCCATACCATTGGTCTATGTCTCTGTTTTGATACAAGTACCATGCTGTTTTGAGTACTGTTGCATTGTAGTATAACTTGAAGTCTGGCAGTGTGATGCTTCCAGCTTTGTTCTTTTTGCTTAGGATTGTCTTGGCTATGTGGGCTCTTTTTTGCTTCCATATGAAGTTTAAAGTGTTTTCTTTTTCTAGTTCTGTGAAGAAAGTCATTGGTCGTTTGATTGGTATAGCATTAATCTATAAATTACTTTGGGCAGTATTATACTGCTGTATTATAAGTAATTTATAGATTTAAATTGGCCATTTTCACAATTCTGTTTCTTCCTAACCATGAGCATGGAGTGTTTTTCCATCTGTTAATGTCTTCTTTTATTTCCTTGAGCAGTGGTTTGTAGTTCTTGAAGAGGTCCTTTACCTCCTTTGTGAGTTGTATTTCTAGGTATTTTATTCTTCTTGCAGCAATTGTGAATGGGAGTTTGCTCATTATTTGGCTCTCTGTTTGTCTGTTATTGGTGTATAGGAATGCTTGTGATTTCTACACATTGATTTTGTATCCTGAGATGGCTAAAGTTGCTTATCAGCTTAAGGAGAGTTTGGGCTGAGACGATGGGGTCTTCTAAATATACAACCACGTTGTCTGCAAATAGAGACAATTTGACTTCCTCCTTTCCTAATTGAATACACTTTATTTCTTTTTCTTGCCTGATTGTTCTGGCTAAACCTTCCAATACTATATCAAATAAGAGTGGAGACAGAGGGCATCTTTGTCTAGTGCCAGATTTCAAAGGGATTGCTTCCAGTTTTTGCCCATTCAGTAGGATATTGGCAGTGGGTTTGTTGTAAATAGCTTTTATTATTTTGAGATACGTCCTTTCAATACCTAGTTTATTGAAAGTTTATAGCATAAAGGGCTAAGGGTAGCCAGAGAGAAAGATTGGGTCACCCACAAAGGAAAGCCCATCAGACTCACAGCAGCTCTCTTGGCAGAAACTCTACAAGCCAGAAGAGCGTGGGGACCAATATTCAACAACCTTAAAGAAAAGAACCTTCAACTCAGCATCTCATATCCAACTAATCTAAGCTTCATAAATGAAGGAGAAATAAAATCCTTTACAGACAAGCAATTACTGAGAGATTGCATCTCCACCAGACCTGTGCTACAAGAACTCCTGAAGGAAGCACCAAACACAGAAAAAAACATCCAGTACCAGCCACTGCAAAAACAAAACAAATGGTAAAGACAAATGACAAAATGAGGAAATTGTGTCAACCAATGGGCAAAACAGCCAGTAACAAAATGGAAGGATCAAATTCACACACAACAATATTAATGTTAAATGTCACAATCAAAAGACACAGACTGGCAAACTGATGAAACAGTCAAAACCCATCAGTGTGCTGTATTCAGGAGACACATCTCACATGCAAAGACACACATAGACTCAAATTAAAGGGATGGAAGAAGATCTACCAAGCAAATGGAGAGTAAAAAAGTGTAGGGATTGCAATTTTAATCTCTGATAAAATCGACTTTAAACCAGCAAAGATCAGAAGAGACAAAGAAGGATACTACATAATGGTGAAAGGATCAATACAACAAGAAGAGCTAATGATCCTAAATATATATGCACCCAATACAGGAGTGCCCACATACATAAAACAAGTTCTTAATGACCTACAAAGAGACTTAGACTCTCACACAATAATAGTGGGAGACTTTAACACTCCACTGTCAACATTAGATAGATCAAGGAGACATAAAATCGACAAGGATATATAGGACTTGAATGCAGAACTGAAACAAGCAGACCTAATAGACATCTACAGAACTCTCCACACCACAGCCCTAGAATATACATTCTTCTCAGTAGCACTTCACACTTACTCTAAAATTGACCACATAATTGGAATTAAATCACTCTTTAGCAAATCCAAAAAAAAAAAAAAAAACAGAAATCACAACAAACAGTTTCTTAGACCACAGTACAATCAAATTAGATCTCAGGATTAAGAAATTAACTCAAAACCACACAACTGCATAAAAACTGAACAACTGGCTCCTGAAAGTTGACTGAATAAACAATGAAATGAAGGCAGAAATAACGATGTTCTGTGAAACCAATGAGAACAAGGACACAACGTACCAGAATCTCTGGGACACATTTAAAGCAGTGTCTAGAGGGAAATTTATAGCAATAAATGTCCACATGAGAAACGAGGAAAGATAAAAAATTAACACCCTATAGTCAAAATTGAAAGAGCTAGAGGAGCAAGATCAAAAAATTTCAAAAGCAAGCAGAAGACAAGAAAAGATCAAAGCATAAATGAAGGAAGTAGAAACACAAAAAACTCTTCAAAAAATTAATAAATCCAGGAGCTGGTTTTTCAAAAAGATCAACAAAATAGACAGTCCACTAGCCAGTTTAATAAAAAAGAAAAGAGAGAAGAATTAAATAGATGCAATAAAAAACAATAATGGGGATATCACCACCAATCCCACAGAAATACAAGCTACCATCAGAGATTACTACAAAAAAAACTCTATGCACATAAGCCAGTAAACCTGGAAGATATGGATAAATTCAGGGACACTTGCACCCTACCAAAACTAAATCAGGAAGAGGTTGAAACCCTGAATAGACCAATAACAGGGGCTGAAGTTGAGGCAGAAATGAATAGCTACCAACCAAAAAAAATTCCAGATCCAGACGGGTTCACAGCCAAATTCTACCAGATGTACAAAGAGGAGCTGGTATCATTCCTTCTGAAACTATTCCAAACAACAGAAAAAGAGGGAATCCTCCCCAACTCATTTTATGAGACCAACATCATCCTGATGCCAAAACCCAGCAGAGACTCAACAACAAAAGAGAACTTCAGGTCAATCTCCATGATGGACATAGATGCAAAAATCTTCAATAAAATACTGGCAATCGGATTGCAACAGCACATCAAAAAGCTTATCCATCATGATCAAGTAGGCTTCATCCCAGGGATGCAAGGCTGGTTCAACATACTCAAGTCCCTAAACATAATCCACCACATAATTAGAACCAAAGACAAAAACCACATGATTATCTTGATAGATACAGAGAAAGCCTTAGATAAGCAACTCTTAACTGGGAACTCAGCTGAAGAAGGCTGAAGTAGGGCCACAGGGCCACTTTTACAAGCACTGCTGCTACTGCTGTCAGTGGACAGATGACCCTTTCCATCAAGGTACTAGTGTGCATGATTCCTTCTAGACCACTTGGCAGATGGTTTTGGTTGCTGGCCCAAAGCCAAATGGGGCTGCTAGGCTACAACACATAAAGACTTCACTACTTACAATTTCCTGGCTATTCTCCACAAGTTATTCCATTTCCTTTAACTCTTTTTCTTCTTTCTAAAACTTAAATAAACATACCATTTTTATAGGGCTATAATGCAGATTAAATAAAATAAGCCATATATAAAATATAGCACAGTTCTAATTAAATAGTCAATAAATAATACCTTATATTTAAATTCTCAATGTTGTCATTGTCATTTTTTTAGAACACAATTATACTTTTTTATTATCTGAAATGGGTCCCTTATACTTCGGACCCATTTTTAGAACACAATTATACTTTTTTATTATCTGAAATGGGTTCATATAATTTTACAGGATGTTAAACATAAAGGCTTACATTTAAAATAATCTGTGAAGAGAGAAAGAAATTTTAAATAAACAAATATGCTATACAAGTTAACTACTAGATTATCAACATCCATTATATCTCTTAAAGATTACCACAATCTTCAAATTGAGAATTAGATTATCAATGTATATAATCTCTTTATTAAAATCTTCTAGACTTTTTATGTACTTTGATAATCTTAAGGATAGAATTTTTTTGTCTAGTATGACAGTTATTTATTACAGTGACTGATCCACGATAGCCACACAGTAGGTCCTATGCTGAATCAATTGAGTGTAAATGTGTTTTAAACCACTGAATAAACTTTTTAAAACAATTGTTATTTTGCTCAGTTTACCAGGTGTGTCAATTATGTTCTTTAGTGTCTCAGAGAAAAGAATGTCCTTATTATTCCAGAAGACCATTATTCTTTCATAAATAATTTTTTACAATTTTAATTTTCTGCATACATTTATTATATTCCCATACATGACCATTTTACTCTTCACTCCCAGTTACCTTTCCTTTGGGGACACTTGAGCTGTGCAAAATATGCATTTTATTTGCTTTTAATGTAATGTCTGAAATTCACATTTTTTCATAGCAACACAGCTAAACTACATTTATTAAATAATAATAAATGATTTCTTACTGTGGACCCTTAAGATGGGTAAATAGTAATATATTTTCAAAATATTGCTTGATAGTAAAAGATAGAAGGAAGAATGAGTACCATCCTTATGAAGAGAAGACATTCAGAATAGACAGAAATAAAATTTGAGAGAAGTATTTTGAGTAACAAGATGACACAAAGACAACAAAAAAATAGATTTTAAGATTTCTCAAGTTCCAAAAATTATTTTAAATCTCCATAATGGAGAGAGGAGTTTTAAATAGAAAAAAAAAAAATGAGCAATTATCTATTGGAAGGCAGTATGCATATGTCCATTTGTTCCAAATGTTTGCCAGCTGATACTTAAAGTAGCCCAATGAAGTCTACTGTGTGGAGAGAATCTAAAAATTAACCTTCATCGTAGATGAGTAGTCACTATGGTCAAGGGAGATATGTCATAGAAAGGAAGAAACAATGATCCATGTTAGTTACATTCTGAGTTCAGTTCAGTTAAAGCAGTATGTAAGAAACTTTTTTTTTGGTTCAGCAGCAGCTGTGTCAGAATAGAAACAGATGAGAGACTTAGATATAGATTAGGAACAGTTAGAGGAATTAGTGTGATTAAAAGCTTTTATACCTAATATGCCTAGATGCACAAAATGTTCTGAAGCTTCAGCATCAAAGATAAAAGCCTACATAGAGGAAAAGCAGAGAAATGCATGCAGCTCAAGTACCGTGAGGGCATTTAGAGAGTCATATTTATCTTATTTCTGGAAGCACATCAGGGCAAAAATGAGTTAATCAGTATGATAAGAGGGGATTAAGACAACAAATAGGTTATTGTATTATGTCCTTTGTCTTAATGATCCATCTGTTTCTGTTTTCAGGGTTTAAACACATGTAATACAGACAATTAAATTTAAAAGAGTTTAACTGAGCAGAGAAGGATCCGTGCGTCAGTCCGTCTCCAAAGCCAGAATGGGCACAGAGACGCCAACGTATCTATATGGCAGAAGATTTATGGACAGAAAAAGGAAAATGATGGTGCAGAAAGAGGAAGTGAGGTACAGAAATAGTTGGATTAAATACAGCTCAGTGTTTGCCTTATTTGGACACAACTTGAACAGCCGGCCACCTTTGATTGGCCACAACTCGGTGACTGGCACAACAGTAGTCTGCAGTCTGTTTACAACTCCATTTAGGTTGTAGTTCATTATGTACAGAGAAACCTTTTGGCCAAATTTAAAATATGTAAGGAGACAGCTTTAGCCTAAACTTGATTTAACAGTGATTTTAAGCTTAAAGACATTAAGTATACAAATAACAAGAGCAAGAACAACTCAAGACTTAATAGACGACAATTCCTTGGTTAATAGCTAACTAATTGCTAGAGATCGTCAATATAAGAGTTACAAAGTACACATAATTTATTCTGGGTGGACTGAATAGTGAATACATTTTAGAAAGCTAAATAAAAGGGAAAAATATAATGAGGTAAATATTAGATATGAGAAATACACTTGAGCTCAGGAAATAATCAGGTAAATTTTCAAAAACACCTTTCTATATAAATATGGTAAACTGAGAAGTGACTGGAAAGGTAGTCTAAGGAAAAAGTGAATTATTTAATTATTTAATTATTCATTTATTTCGAAACAGAGTTTCTTACTCTCTAGCCCAGGCTGGGGTGCAGTGGCACAAACACAGCTCACCACAGTGTCAATCTCCTGAGCAACCTTTCCACCTCAGCCTTCCATGTAGTTGGAACACAGACATGTCACCGTGCCTGGCTAATTTTTTGATTGTTCATAGAGATGGGGCCTCACTTTGTTTCCCAGGCTGGTCTTGAGCACCTGAGTTCAAGCAACCCTCCCTCCTCAGCCTCCCAAAATGGGAAGATGTGAATATAAATATTAGAGGGGAGTTTAGGTAGATCCTGATGTAGAAAGTGTTTGGATTCATAACTGTTAACTTCAAATTCATCTCTTAACATTTATGAATTCTGAAATCTAAAAAGCCATTTTTAATTCTGAGTGATTTTTTTAGTTCTTCAGTTATTAAAAATAAATACACAGGTCTGGATAGCTGACAAGTTTGGATGGCATGTTTTTTGTTGGCACATTAAAGATGATTCAAGGAATAACCCAATACTGTAGTTCACAATGATGATCATTCTGTTTGTAATCAGCTGAGCTCCATCCTGCCTTGAGGCCTTTGCCTTCTCTGCTATTTTTTCCACTACTGTCAGTCTCTCCCCAGTTCTTTGCACAAATGATTCCTTTTCATTTTCAATTTTCATCTTAAATATTACCTTCTCAGAGAGTCAGACCCCCATCACCCTCTCTCTTATACTTCAATACAATCTCACTTGTTTTGCTTTATAGCAATGACAGAAATTACTACTTGTTTTTCTACTTATTTGTACTTTTTGGTAAATTTTAATAAACTGTAATATTCAGGACAACAAGACTATACTATATTCTTTGTTGTGTTGTGTATGTGTGTGTGTGTGTGTATATATATATGTATAGTTTTGTCATACCATCAGGTTATGACATTTTAAATTAAAACAGAAAACAAACAAAAAAATTTTCTTATGAGAAAAATATAGCCTCTCTTACTACTATGAAATGATTGTGGGTGTCTCCCCAAAATCTATGTGTTAAAATCCTAACTCCTAAAATGATGGTAAGAAGAGATGGGGCCTATGATAGGTGATTAGGTCTTGAGGGCAGAGCCCTCAAGAATGGGATTAGTGACCTTATAGAAAAGACTCTGGAAGACTTCTTTATCTCTTCTGCTAGGACACAGCTAGAAACTGACCACCTATAAGCCATAGGAAGTAGGCCCTCAGTAGATGCTGAGTTTGCTTGTGCCTTGACCTTGGACTTTATAGCCTACGGAACTGTGGGAAATACCGTTTTACATTTATAAGCTACACCGTGTATGGTATGTTTGTTATAGCAGCCTGAACTGACTACGATAGAAATTAGTGCTGACAAATGGGACTGAGAAATTAGTGCTGACAAATGGGACTGAGAAATTAGTACTGACAAATGGGACTGAGAAATTAGTACGGACAAATGGGACTAAATGAGAAATTAGTACTGAGAAATGTGGAGGTAGCTTTAGAACTTGGTGATGTGGAGATTGAGGAGTTTTGAGGTGAATGCTAGAAGCCTGCATTGCCATAATTGAACCATGAAGAGTGATGCTGATGAGGAACTAGGAAAAAAAAAAGGAGTGCTATAAAAAGCCTCAGTCTTCTTTTAGAATATCTAAGTAATTTTGAACAGAATGTTTGCAGAACTATAATTAACAAAGGCTCTTCTCATGAGAGCTCAGATGGAAATAGGCAACATGCTATTGGACAATGGGGAAAAGCCAATCCTTATTACAAAGTGGTAAAGAACATGACTCAATTGTGTTAGTATTCTAGTATTTTGTGAAAGGGAGAACTTGTGAGTAACGTAACTGGATATTTACCTGAAGCAGTTTTTATGTCAGGTGTGGAAGGAGTGGTCTGGTTCACCCTGACTACTTATAATAAAATTCAAGAAGATATAAGTGACTTATAGATAAAATTGGTAAGCAGAGCAAAAGGAGAACTTCAAAGATTTGAAAAATTCTCATTCTATCCATATTACAAAACTGAAGGAAATATATCTGGGGGAGAACAAAGAGTGTGGGCAAACATTTGTTTGATAAAAAGATTAGTAAAGTGTAAACCATGAATTAAATCAGCGATGGCAGGTGGAAAACTACCAGTTTGAAGGAAGAAAATGGTAAGGAATAAAGGAAGACATAGGACTTCTGAGATTTTTCTGAATGAGAACACAGAGCTGTTCGACTGAGAACATATGCTATTCTTCAACAGGAAGAAAGATGACACCAAAGGTGACTCAGAGATTATTAGGGCTGTATTTCGGTTTTAAGAGAGGGTTCAATGCCTTACTTTCAAAGGCCGGTTGGCTATTGCCCAAAGCTGTGGGGTCACAGACACTTAGAGCTGTGAGACAGGACAACCTGACAGAGTCCCAAAGGTATGACCCCTGCCGGGTAGAGTTGTGAGGACAGAATCTTCACCCTCAGTTCTGGATAATGGGACTCCCACGCCCTCTTTGTTCCAAAAGGCCAGATTTCCCCTACCTCACTAGGTCAGAAAGGTGAGTCCCTGCCCCATTGAACTCTGCTTTATCTTTTTCATGGAACTCCCAATAAAGGCTCCAATCTAAGCCTCCTCTTTGCCACCATCTTTTTCTCCTGCCCACCCTGGTATCTTTTTCTTGTGGCCTTGAGTGCCATGCCATGACTCCAGTCTCTAAGACCTATTGACATAATAAATGTCGTTTTCCTGAGCCTGTCTTTTGTCATCTCTTAGGGCCCCATCAGACTTTTCATCTCATAAAAATATGAAATATTTGTGTTCACCATTTTCATTCTAATTTAGCAATACTATATAACACATAACTACCTGATACTAACATATTGATTGGATAAATATATCTAAGTATATAATTTTACCTACCATTATTTTTATTCTACAGATAACACAATTATATTATTTTTTAGCAGCAGAAGGTAAGAGTGAATCTCTCAACAAATAAATTATTCTCTGCCTTGTACCATGTAAATATACTAATTATGCTAACACTAATCCCCCCAAAATACAAACACCCATAGAAAACCACGAGCATAGACACACAAGCAGTTGCAGTTGGACTCACAGTCATTTAGGGAATTCACCCTAGTCATCAAGCAGCCTCTGCCTTATATTTCGTATGCTATCAGAGGACTCACATAGGCTCTCAAGACACACAATTAAACACCATACACACACACACACACCCTCACAATCACTGTATTAGGATTCTCCAAACACAGAACCAAAAAGAGTGTATATGTGTGTATTCCTTTATCTACATATTTTTCTATATATGATATATAGACAATAGATATTATATATATGTATGTGTGTGTGTAAATATATATATATTTCTTTTTATTTTTTCTTTGAGATGGAGTCTTGCTCAGTCATCACCCAGGCTGGAGTGCAGTGGTGCTATCCTGGCTCACTGCAATTTCTGCCTCCCATATTCAAGCAATTCTCTTGTTTTAGCCTCCTGAGTAGCTGGGATTATAAACACCTACCACCATGCCCAGCTAATTTTTGTATTTTTAGGAGAGATGGGGTTTTACCATGCTGGCCAGTCTGGTCTCAAACTCCTGACCTCGCATGATCTGCCCACCTCAGCTTCCTAAAGTGCTGGAATTATAGACATGAGCCACCATGCAGGGCCAACACAACAAATTTTAAAGTTGCTTTAAGAAAAATTTTAAAATCCACATTGCTTTCTTCCACAAAGTATGCTTAGTTTTCAGACATTATTAACAATTCTCAAAATACTCCATCATATTTTATATTAACAAGGATTTTGGAAAAAGAAATCACTATAATATTTCACATAAAAATCTAAATTAGCTAATTTTGCCTTTATTAATATGTTAAAATTACACAAATCTATAATAGATTATTTATGGTCTTTTTAAGAATTTTGTTTTCCCTATTGATAATGCGTTTTATTTGTGATCTATTATTCTTTGAATTAATTCTTGTTTGTTTGTTTTTTTTTTCGAGATGGAGTTTCACTCAGGATGGAGTGCAGTGGCACCATCTTGGCTCACTGCAACCTCCATCTCCCGGGTTCAGGCAATTCTCCTGCCTCAGTGTCCCGAGAAGCTGGGATTACAGGTATGTGCCACCACACCCAGCTAATTTTGTATCTTTAGTAGATACAGGGTTTTCCATGTTGGTCAAGCTGCTAGATTAATTCTTAAATGTGATATTTTTCCTTTTGGTTATAACACTACCACCCATACATATTTGGGAATGGAGTAATTATTCTGCATATTTTGTGGAAACACCTGTGTTTCTTTGAATGTTCAATACTTGAGTCTAGCACTAGTTGTTTAATTGAAGAGACTTTTTATTTTTACTAAAAGGAGCAGCTTTTTAAAACAGTTATTTACTATATGGTACTACCATCTAAATTTCCTTCGGACAGTAAAATTTATATGCAATAATTTGAATTCACTATTTATAAATTTAATTTATATTATTACATATTCTTAAATAAATAACACTTTGCTAGTAAGTATAAACTGCAGTATTACCTAGAATGGGATGATAAATTATAAAATATTTAACAGTGGTTTTTGAATAATTATGTTTGCTTCCGCTCCTACTCAAAACTATAAATGTATAAACCTTTCTATAATTAGTGATAATTAGGTGACTACCACATAATTTTTCTATCAGAATAAAATGGCAATATTATTAAGTACATAAAAATTTATCTTAGTGGACAATTTTTCGGCTTTCAGATTTATAGTTCAAAGTTAATGTATTTTTCTGGAATTTAATATGCTTGCTTGTAAATAAAGGAAAAGCAAATTTAGCAATAGTGTTTATGATTTAAAATAAATGCTTTACATGCCATAGTTTAACCATCATCCATATGTAAACTAATAAATATTTTGGCAAGAAAGCATTCAAGGCAAAAATATTTGTATTTACTTGGCCATGAGTTGTCAGTAGCTAAAAGGACTTTTGGACACAAACATCTACCTTGTGAATTGGTTCAGTTGACATGTTAAGTTCATAAAAATATCCTGCCAACAACTCTGCATCCCTTCTTGACTATTTTTCACTTCATTTGGGCAAATACCACTAAGAAATAACAGCATTAGCTGGAAATGTCATTCTCAGAACTTTAAGGTAATTGTGCTTGTATATGTTATTTAAATTGTTAAAATTGCTTTAGAGAGGCTTTCATTTCTACAAGTACTAGTAACATGAAAGGCACATGTGTAAGAGAACATTTATGTTAACTTGATATTTTACAAACATTAATAAAAGGAAAAAGAATTAGGCTTTATAGATGCTTTGAGAGTGTCTAGCTAAATTGGGATTCCAGTACCAGAGGGGCTAGCACCCCTAGCAACCCTGTCTTAGCATGAAATGAAGGGGAGCTGGATGTGTTTACAATGTGCCTGCCTTGAGATACTTCTTTTGCCTGACAAATAGCCTTAGGCTTAGTTGTCTAGCCTGAGACCTGGGAAAGGGGCACTGGAATTTTTTATTTTATTATTTAAAGATGGGGTTTCACCATGATGGCCAGGCAATTTGTTTATAATGCTAGAAGCCCTTGGGTGTGGTTCTTGTGTGAACATTCCAGTTGATGCCTGTCTGACCATCACTCTGGTGCTGAGACCCTGTGTCTCCCCTGGTGTTCCAGGGAAATCCTGGCCTGGAGCAGCCCCTAGTTTTCCAAATGGAAGGCACATATTCAATATGCTACCATGACAGGTAACTATTTCAAAGATTTCTACTTACAGAACACGGATAGGGAGATCATAATGAGGGCAGTCCACTGTCCCTGGGTCATCTGACAGGAATGAAGAGTCAAGCACAAAGAAATAGAGGGATTGAGTGAGTGGCAACTAGTGGTATATATAATGGAGTAGAATGTGGGTGACTTCAAGTTCAAGGACAAATGCCTAAATTTTCCATTTTAAAAAAAGTGTCAAGAAAGCAGGGAGCCAAATATCCTAGTCAGAAAAGAGGCTTCTAAGTTCTTATGTCCGGCCACCAATTTGAGCCATGTCAGTGAGATGTAGATCTGGAAACTGTGTCAAGAGTAACTAGACTCTGCTTCCGGCGTGAAAAAGTTAAACTTGTATTCAAAATGGATGCCAAAGCAACACAAAATTACAGGAATTCACTACAACCCAGTGTTTATACGGCAAAAGTTGCTTGGACTCTGTTTTGCTTTCAGAAAGCTCTGACTTTTTGATTTTAGTTAATTTGAATTAACCTTCCATTATGACAGCACTTTACTTTGAAGTGGGATTTTTGAATGTCAAGAATGAAAATCACCTACCAGTTGGTTGACAATTTATTAATGCAAGAGTTCTCAGGAGATTAGCACACATAATATTGTAGAGACATATTGTCACAGGGCTTGTCGTTACAAAACAAACATTTTAATATGGATCAGAATGCATTTTGAGTCTCTCTTTCAAAAAGTCAGAAAAGGCATTTAAAAGGGTAACATTAGTAAGAATGTTTTAAATTCTCTTCTGAAAAACAAAATATCAAGACTATTAAAATGTTTCAAATGTGCATGTGTTAAAGCCTGTCAAAGTAAATAAAAATTGGCCATGTTTGTATTGTTAAAAATAAGCTAAGTAGGGAAAAGTCAATCATGTGTGTTACATTGTGTTTCTTTCCTCCAGAATTGTAATTGCCCCTCACCTGTTCCTATTGCTAGCATTATACTCAGAATTTTTTCATAGTTGATTAACAGTCATCTCATATGTCTTCAGAATGAGTTGGATATGATGATGATCATAATCCGACTTGTTTTATGGTACTCAGTAGCAAGCTGAGAACTTAAGATGAAATATAATTTGAATTTGAATATAGAAAAGATTGAATTGAGTAAGCAAGTATTGTGCTGTTATGTTGTGGCAGATCTTTCACTGTTAGGTTTGATAAGGCAAATTTTTGATATAAAGTTTAATGTCAAAGTGTGAATATAAAATGCTACCTGTGCTTAGTAGAAAAGGGTGTAAGTTGGGAAGGAAAGCATAAAGGAAATGAAGAGATACTTCATTAATCCCCAGTGCTTATGTTAATGGTTTAATCTTGACCAGTATGTTATACCTCTATTTCCATATATAGTTTACTTATACACACATACAATTATTAATATATTTTATAAATTTAAAGAAAATAGAAAGTAAACTATTGTTGTTTGGATGATAAAATAGTAATGTTTTAACTTAAAAGTTTATTTCTAAATGTTAATCAACAGTAATAAGTTATTTTTTAACTTAATCATAACAAAAGTGGGAGTAGCATTTATATGCAGATATTTAGGTTTTCCCCAGAGACACTCTTTTGGGCTCTCTCTCATTCTCTCTCTCTCTGTCTCTCTCTGGCCTTCACTCTGTATTCCAATCCACGGGTAATACGCACATTTAATTCAATACCATGCAAAATTTATAAGAAAGAGTAAATGTATATTAGTTTAGCAATTATAATGTGCCAAACTCGCTACTAGATGTGTACCCATCTATCATCTACCTATCTAAACATCAGAAAGAGGTAAATTGTTTGAGGTTATATCACTCGTAAGTGCTAAAGCTGAACAGAATATTCTAGACTACTTGATTAGAAAGCCCATGCCCTTTTCTTTCATAATAGCCACTTCCAATCCAAGTGACTATGGTATAAGTATTAACATTTATCAAAGTGATAAAGAAATTTTCAAGTACAATGATTTTATTTATCAAAGAGTAGTACTGCTGATGTTGAGTTTCTTTACAGAGATACTAAAATATTTAACTTGAAAATCTATGTCTTAAGGATAATATACATATGAGCTTCTGATGATTACAGAATAACTTGTCCTTTCATTAATTATTTATGTACCATTTTAAATAAGTTCAGAAATAGTTAAAACATTTAAAAAGGTTAGTTTTATAATATTGGTGATGAGTACCACTAAACTCAACTGTGATATCAAACACAAGGTCTATACCCTGCACTTGTTTATAACTAAATGGCATCTATTCATTCATTACTCACTTATCATTTTGTACCTGTATTCATCTAGATATAGTATCAAATTGGAGTATCATAGACCAGTATACAACCAATGATGATATGCATTTATTCAGTCAGCAAATGCTGCAAAAAAAAAAAAACCACCAGATTCTAGTTACAAACATTATTAACATGTTTGAAAAAACTACTATAAAGTAGTTTTCAGTATTGAATATATGGAAAATAAATTCATAAATATAATTTAAATAAAATTAACGTAACAGAAAAATGCCATCCTCTGTAACAATCACAATAGACTTTAATTATATATAGTCACTTGGAAAAATCAAAGTTAAGAGCATATACGGCAATATAAAATAGGATCCGATGGTAAAAAAGGTATGAAAACCTACTCTAAATTTTAAGTCACTGGATACATTGAAACTATAATTTCTATATATTTGATAATGTTATATGCAAATATCAATAATATTTGGTATACTTTTTAGAAGAATTACAGTCAAAATATTGACTTCATTAAATAAAGAGCGATTTTAATTAGGAAATTAGGACCTTAACTACAGCTAAGTGTAAATTTTGTGTGTAACAGGTCCTGTGGGTACTTAGCTATTTAGTATTATTCTGGGTCTGTCAGTGAGGGTGTTTTACATGAGATAAGCATGCACATTGTTACACTGAGTACAGTAGTTTCTTTTTATCCTTGGATGGGAGATAGCTTCTAAAATCTTCAGAGTATTCCTAAAACCACAAATAGTTGTGAATCTAGTGGCTGTCAATTGGGACATATTTCTCTTCATTTCTTCCACCCACAAATATAAAGCCTTTTCCATCTTAACTAAGCATTTATCACTCACTCTGGCTGTAACTTTTGCAGTTTGAGGTGGAACAGCAAAATTAGCCTGAATTTATTTTCTTCTTCACAATTTCATGGATAGAAAATTCTCTTTTACTGTAAATCTCAGCAGCCTCAATATACAATATTTTTCCTGGTTAAGTTGAGGACTTTCAGTTTTTCACTCAAAGGAAGCACTTTAGAGTTTCTTTTTGGCATACTTGAATTGCCAGCATCACTACTATGACACTTTGGGGCCATTGTGAAGTACAATAAGGGGTCCTTGAACACCAGCACTGCTGCTGCACCACTATTCTGCAACCCTCAAGCTGAGAACCAAAGAGCTACTAAGTGGCTAATGGGTGGGTGGTGTATACAGCATGGATCTGTTGGACCAAGGGATGATTCATGTCCTACCAGGGCTGATGTAGGATGCTGTGAGATTGCATCATGCTACTCCAAATGGCATGTAATTTAAAATGTATGAATTGTTTATTTCTAAAATGTCCCATTTGACATATTTGAATCATGCTTGACCATGGGTTAATGAAACTGCAGAACTGCAGGAAAGGGAGGATAACCATGAAGCAGTTAGCCATCGCTAATGTAAGTGGGCTTCATCCAATCAGCTGAAGAGCTAAATAGAAGAAAAATGCTGAACCTCCTCCAAGTAAGGGAGAATATTTTCTACCTTTATACTGAAACTGACATATTGGCTCATCCTGGATCTTCATCCTGCTGGCTGTTAAAATGGAATTGCACCATCAGCTCTCCTGGTTCTCAAGTTTTGGACTCAAACAGGAACTATACAATTGGTTCTTCTGTGTGTGACTCCAGCATTTCAACTCACCCTGGAAATACTGAGATTGTCAGCCTTCATTATCACAGGAACTCTTTTCTTAAAATAAATAAATCTTTCTTTTCTTCCTTCGTTCTTTCTTTCCTTTCTTCCTTCCCTTCCTTCCTTCCTTTCTTTCTTCCTTCTTTCTTTTTTCACACACACACACAGATACACACACACACAGACTCCATTGGTTCTATTTCTCTAGAGAACCCTGACCAATATACTGTAAATGTCACTCTTACAAAGAATGAGAACTGCTCTTATTAATTTATTTTTTCTAGGTCCTCATTCATTGCCTAGTAAATGAGCAACTCTTGAATGAGAGACTCTCAGATTCATAGTTTTGGTATAGCATATACCAATGTTATTCTGTTGGTACAATATATTTTCATTTAACTTATTGACAGCCAATGGCGGCAACTTGTCTTTTTTTTTCTAATTTTCTATTTCATTATAATTATATAAGTAAAAAGTAAATTCCAAATTAATATTTAATATAGCAGTACATAATATTTTGTATTCTTAGTTATTTAGAAATACAGAGTAAATTTCATAGCTAGGCTAAGATCTTATCAGCATGATTCATGAAGACTTCTAAGAAACCGACTACTATTTTCACAATTCTTAAGTTTGAAAATATACCTAATTTCAGCTGTTAGCCTAGGAAGCCTTAGTGCAATAGGTGGATTGTTTGTTTCCTTGTTTGTTTGTTTTTGAGATGGGTGGGTTTTTTGTTTGTTTGTTTTTGACACAGAGTCTCCCTCCATTACCAGGCTGGAGTGCAGTGGTGCGATCTGGGTTCACTGCAACCTCTGCCTCTCGGGTTCAAGCAATTCTCCTGCCTCAGTCTCCCAAGTAGCTGAAACTACAGGAGCCAGCCACCATGCTCAGCTAATTTTTGTATTTTTTAGCAGAGGCAAAGTTTTACCATGTTGACCAGGCTGGTCTCGAACTCCTGACCTCATGATCTGCCTGCCTCAGCCTCCCGAAGTGCTGGGATTACAGGCCACCATATTTTTAATACATAAATATGGTGCATATTTAATCATAAGTACCAGATTGTTTGTTCACTGAAAAAAATGTGACACTAAGGAGGTATACTGACAAGAAAAAGAGGTCTCTAACCAGTGTGTGCAGTATAGCGAGGATGTCGGACAGATTGCTGTGCTTCTAGAAGGTCTGACATGACAATTTCTCAGACATAATCATTCCAACTGTTTGAATTTAGGGTTTTGTAGCTTAAACTTTTCTCTATAACAAAACATGGAGCTGCTTTATCTATACATTAACTGCAATAATTTTCTTCAATATCCCATAGGATAAATAAAACTTACTTGATTAGCCTTGATTTAGTTTTTGAAGGACTTTTCATCACAGCAACTTACAGGATTTTATTGAAAACTATGATAATACTATTAGCATATATGCTTAAAACATTCAAACTATTTTTCACTATTAGAAGCATTAAGTATATTGAAATTGTAAGAACAATTTATAAGTGTAAATACTACTTACTTTTAGAGAAATTACATAAGAAATGTTAAACATTTTGTTTGATATCACAAAAGATAAAACTCTTATGTTAATTAGACTGAGTAATGGATGTTTAAAATTTTGTTGATGATTTTTTTTCTCTAAAGTGATAGAAAAATTGAATTTGTTTAAATGCTGATGGGATCCAGAAAACAGGAATATTTTGCAGACATTGCTAAGAGAAGGAATAATTGATTGAAAAATGTCTCTAGAGAGCACAGAAATGGATGCAATACAATAAACATATGAAGTCTTATTTCTCGCCCTGAGAAAGATATATATTCCACTGCAATTGTTGGCAGAAATAAAGAGAGGTGAGCCAGATTATCAGTGGTCAATTAACCTTTAGTAATTTCAACTTTTGTACTCCTCCTGGTATCATGTGGACTGGATACGTGAGAATGACTTTTCTCAGATTTCTAATCAACATAACGCTAGGTTAGCTTCCACCATCAAGAGGTACTTACATAACATATACAGACTGGAAGCCATAATTGTCTTCCAGAAGGAAGAGGAGTCCCATGATCAGAAAGTAGACGTTAATTTTGCCCTAATTCTAGAAGTTTTCTTTAACAAATGTACTTTAGTGTTATTAGAGGTCATTGGTGGCTGCTTCTTCATTTTCTGAAACCCCGTAGCATTATTCTCTGTCTTTCCTCCCACTAGCTCTTCTATAGGCTTGCTAACACCTAATTTACTAGAGATTATCCCTTTTGGTTTGAAATATTTAGAACACTTTGTACTTTCATTACTCAAACTCGACTGATGAAGGAATGTGGCTTCAAATACATTTACAGTTATCATGGCTAAAGTTTGAAGCAGTTTCAATCTGAAATGTAGGAAGCAAATTTAGTCATGAAAAGGAGGGGTCAAATATTTTTAAGAAACAGTATTACTCTGCAGAGAACAAGAGCAAGTATTACCTTGGCAAATACAGTATAGCTTGGCAGCCATACAAACGAGGTAAATTTGATAATAAAAATAGAGTGGCCAAACTCTGTGTGTGTGTGTTTTTTTTATTAAGTAGCGATTGATGTCCCTAAAATTTCAAAAGTAGAGTAGGGAAAAGAAGGAATTAAGCAGACCAACAAACCAAAGAAGTTCAGGATTTTAGTCCACATAATTCTGGTGAAAGTAGGTTTCTTTAAGGGAGAAGTACAGATGTTGGGCAAATAACCAAATAAGTGTGTGTGAAGCATTTCGGCTTATTTGAATTTATTTAGGTGCTTTTAGATTTTTTTCATACTTTCAGTGGCTGAAGGTAAGTCAATGAAGTAGAAGACTGTGAACCTAAATTAATTATTTAGGATGACTATGGTACATGTGAAGGGGATACAGATTGTGAGACGCCAACTCTGGCTAATGAAGCACAGTGACTGGAAAATCTGAAATCACAGCATATGTAGAGATGTATGATTCTTATTTTTCTTCGGGTAATTTATAGAAAAGGGAATTTTGTAGAGTAGCTTGGGGAGCTAATCCCATGGACAATTATCTTTGTAAAAGAGATATATGTTTTAACTCCAAAACAACTGACTCAGGAATACAATTCTGACACACAACCCACTTGTTTCTGAAATTTAAATGTGTTCAGTTTTCTTTTCAGTCCTTCACTTCTTTAATTTGTGAACCTGAAACATTTATTATCTTATTCATATAACTTACTTCTGGGTATGGTCCAAGGAAGTGATAAGGCTTTGTTACCATAGGTAAAATTTTTTTATTTCTATTTTAATATTTCACCTTTTTTCCTCTTCTTATTTCCTTAAAATTAAAGGCTAATTATATGGCAGACTATTGTATATTTCTTTAGTCAATGTCAATATGGTTCAAGCTTTTGATCTGGTGTCTTAGTTTATTAATTATAGTTTGATGAACTGAAATGAAATGAATAGGAGTGATTTAGATATGGCAAATTGCTTAGTAATCTAGACAAGTCACAACGTACTGATCATGTAAAACGTTCAGGGCCAATTAATGGCCAAAATCTTATTATAAGACTGCATGTATTAGAATATAAATATAAATATATGCTTTTACTTTAAATGAAACATGACATTTAGTTGAAAAATTATCACAATCAAATCAGTCACAACTCATTTAAAAAATTACCCTAAAACATACAAGAAATCATTATTACTTCCTCTACTACACTTAATTACATTTAGATTTTCATCACAAAAAAGTGTTCACTTTCTAAAGCCCCTCACCCTAGATAATCTCTCAACTGATTTCTGTTCTCTGGAGCTCCTCTCTTCTATCTTCTGGCCAAAAAGCTTGAACTTTACTTATCTCATTCTGTTGGACGTTCTGCAAATGTGCCCAGATCTGGGATAAAGCAGCATGTAGAGAGACAAAGAAAAATAGCAATGAGAATTCACCCCATAGCCTTTGTGCATGGCTTCTCAACACTGAAATAAAAGTATATTCTTCCTTAGAATTTTACTTCTTTGGAAGAGAGGGAATGTTGTCGGTGTCCCTACAAATTTCTTTAGGTATAGAACATGAAAGAACAAAGAAAAAAATCTAACCAAAAAAGTGGGAGGGACCCCAAACTTTGTCTGAATATCAAGAGTTGCATTACTTAACCACGTGACTAGATAGCTTTTCGATTACTTTCAAGCATGCTGTAAAAAAAAATTACCTAAGCTTAGGGATTTGAAACAACAGACATTTGTTCTCTCACAGTTCTGTAGTCCAAAAGTTTGAGAGGAGTTTTATGCACTATTATCGAGGTGTGGGCAGTGTTGGTCCTGGAGAGGCCAGCGCAAAATTTATTCATTTACCCCTTCTACCTTCTGATGGCACTAGCATTCCTTGGCTTATGGCTGTATTAATTCAATCCCTGCTTCACAAATCACATTGCCTTATTTTCTTCTATAGTCAAGCCTTTCTCTGGTTCTCTCTTCTAAAGACACTTAAGTTTTCATTTAGAGCTCATCCAGTTAATTTAGGTTAATCTCTCCATCTCAAGATGCTTAATTTAATAGCATTTGAAAATTTCCTTTGCCTATATAAGAAAACATTCACTAGTTCCAGAGAATACGACCTATTTATCTTTGGGGCCATTATTCAGCCTTCACAGCTTCTGCTGGAACTCTTGTTATCAGTAGGCCTGTGCTCACTTTTATGTTCAGGCTGTGAGATTCATCTTAGGCTGTGGGAGTCAGGTCAGGCTGGGAGGATGCAGAAGGGAGAAACAGGTAAGCACAGCTAGTTCAATAAAAATTCAAATCCTGGCCTTCTTCCCCAGTCTGCCTCCTACTATTTAATTTTAAAATAGTTGCTTCTAGCATTAGGTCCAAGATTAATAACTACATGTAGTGGGAGAGACAAAATGGTGTATGCTTATGACATCTTATCAAGAGCTATAACCTTCTTACATTATTTTTAAACTTTAATTTTTATTTGTTTTGTTTGTGTGTTTTTTGAGATGAAGTCTTACTCTGTCACCAGGCTGGAGTGTAGTGGCGCAATCTCGGCTCACTACAACCTCAGCATCCTGGGTTCAAGTGATTCTTCCGCCTCAGCCTCCTGAGTAACTGGGACTACAGACGCGCGCCATCATACCCAGCTAATTTTTGTGTTTTTAGTAGAGAGGGAGTTTCACCATGTTGGCCAGGATGGTCTCGATCTCTTGACCTCGTGATCCACCCACCTTGGCCTCCACAGTACTGGGATTATAGGCGTGAGCCACCACGCCCGGCCAATTTTCTTTTTTAAATCAATGTAATGCAAAAATTAAGTCCTTAAACACATATTTAATGGTTGGAATGAAAAAAGCATTCCCCTTCTCTACCTTTTCTTTTACCTGGTTTCTGTGGCCCATAAGCTACATTTTCCACATTTTTTTAATTTTTCTTTTCTTTTCTTTTCTTTTTTTTTTTTTGAGAAAGAGTGTTGCTCTATCGCCCAGGTTGGAATGCAGTGGCGTGATCTCGGCTCACTGCAACCTCTGCCTCCAGGGTTCCAGCGATTCTCCTGCTTCAGCCTCCAGAGTAGCTGAAATTACAGGTGCTTGTCACCACCCTCCAGCTTTTTTTGGTATTTTTAGTAGAGACAGTTTTTCACCATGTTGGCCAGGCTATTCTCGACCTCCTAACCTCAGGTAATCCACCTGCCTCGGGCTTCCAAAGTGCTGGAATTATAAGTGTGAACCACTGCACCCAGCCCATTTTTCACATTTTTACAGATATTTTTCCTTTTGATTAAGGTATCAGAAAAATATTATGCAATTGTTAAAGTCTTTTATATACATCAGTAGCCTACATGTTCTTTAGTCTTCTGTAAATACACCTGTGTGTGTGCATGTGTGTATGTATGTGTGTGTGAGGGTCTTTTTTTTTTTTTTTTGTAATTTAACCTGTTTTTTGGTGGGTTTTGCTTTTTTGTGTAGGAGGGTCTTTATTGGCATGGAATATGGTCTTATGTGGTATCATTAAGTTCCCGTATCAACAGATACCTACTTAAGTGGCTTCTCAGTATTACTCAAGGCTGCAAGAAAGAAGGAGAGAGAAAGAAAAGCAAAGAAAGAGACAAAAGAGAGAGAAAGATATGGGTACATTGGTATGGAGGTGTCGAAACAAACCATACATGTAAAGCTCAAAGCCATATTTACTGGATTTTTGCTTAATGGAGGAAGTGAGGCCTGACCCTTAGAAATTTTAAAGGACTTGGAGTGTCAATGGCTAAGCCTAATGGCTTTTTCTCCTCTTAAGACATGTTACCAGACAGAAGACTCAGAATTTCTTTAAAATATGGGATCAAGAAGGAATAATCATGGATGAAACCAAATTATACTAATAGGGCAAGGGTTATATTTAATGTTGGTGGGAAGTCACATGATGACAAAGAATTAGAAGAAATTATTTTATCAGAAGTATCAGAATGCAAAATTATGGGAAAATGTTAAGAAATTAAAACATTAATGTGGGGAACCTTTGCGAGGGTTTTAAGATTTTGTGCTGGTTTTGAGATATTAAAAAAAAAAAACCTAATGTTCAGCTTACATTATTTAACATTCTTCCTTGTGTATTTTCTCTTTTTATACCACTCCCTTCAGAAAAATTAACATATGGACACATACATACACACACACACATATATATTTCCTTAAGTCTTACCTTATAATAAGTATTTCAGGAAATAGACAATGCTTTACAGATTAGACCACGTTTATACCTTTGTCTGCTTCTTTGTAAATGAAACAGTATTATCCTAAGGGGTTAATATTCACTGGTTATGGGTAGCAATCATAAACTATATGTACCCACATGAATGTGAGGAAAGCAGGGAAATGCAACTAGAGTACAAATACATATTGTAGATGGTTGATTCATGGTGGGTCTATTGGTGTGAGCATGTGCCTATGCTCATGGGTGTGTTTGCACTCAGCATTTGGAATAGGAAACTGCTTGATCCTTGCTTTCAAAATGGTACCACTACTTTTTTTTTTTTTTTAACATAAGCCCGGGTTGTTTATTTTCTTAAAAATATCTTCTTCATGTTCTCATTTTCTAATTTTATAACAACTTAATCACTTAGTGTACGTTTCTCTCTAATTGTGGTAGATAGCACTTAAGTAATTTCTCTGAAGAAATTTAAATGCAAGGAGAGGATTACATCATGAAATTTGCATGTGCCACTATCATATTTTTGCTCTTTTAAGAGCTGTATATTTTTCTGTTTGAGAAATAACTTGCCAGACTCTATGAACATTAGATCATTTTGTGACGAATGTGGCAAATCAGTGAACATTTCATTTTAATAATTATTGTCTTTCTTTCCTAGAAGAGTGAATTAAGGGATATTCAGTCTCCTGTTTATTATCATCTTTTCCCAACAGAATAGAGTCTGGTAATTGGAAAAATGTTCAGCCACCCCAAACTCATTTCACATGTGCTTTCCCTCATCACTGATTAATGATTCTAACTGTCTCTTTTCCTCTAATGTGTGAAATTAGGTCTTCCCACTGTGACATGGCTTGTTAAAAGGGAAATTTATGCTACTGTCATGTGGTATGATGCACTCCACGTATTCTGTAAAGCAATCATTTACAGGGTCAGGCACCATGGGTCAATTCAGGCACAAAGATGTAAGAGAAATGTGCTATGACAATCTGGAGTAAAATGATTTCTGTTAATTGCTTGATTTTATAAGTCACAGAAGGCTAAGACTAAGACAGGGACTACATCAAAATTCAGTTTTCTAGAACACATTTCATGAAAATGAAAGACCACAACGTGAGAGTGCCTGGGGCATCCCATCACTGTGAAGCTGCCTGATTCTTTGAAACTGACGCTTAAAATACATAAGCTTCCATTATAAATTAGTTTTTAAGTTATCCAGCTAAGGTAGATATTAAATATAAAACAAATCTATATTTTGTAAACTCGAAGTAGATTTAAGGTAAAGGAAATAAATAATGTGTTTTCATAAGCCATATACTTTTTTTTTTAATACAGAAGTTGTCTTTACCTTCTGAAAATTTGTTTTAGAAAACTGGAAAGTAGAGCATATTCAACTGTCTTTCAACAACTTGTGCTGTGTTCTTAAACACTTTTATTTTTGTGGAAAACTAGTTTGTGAAAAACGACCTTGGTTCAGTCATACCCTAAAAATTCTGTTTTGATATACTGGTAATTGGAATATACTGTGTCTTTAGAGTACAGGTAGTTGTTGGAAGAGTGAAGTGTTACTTTAAACATACAGGGAAAAACAAATGATTATTAAATTTTCCTTTTCCTAAGAACATAAATCTAAGAGTCTTGAACTTGTAAATCATTATGAGAAAAAAATAGAAACAGAATAGGTAAAAGTAAATATCACTTTATAAAGCACACTATAGGTTATTGAAAATATATGCAATATAATTATATTTATATTAATTCATAGGTAAATGCAAAAAATTAACATGAGTATGAGAGTCATTGAATAATGATGAAAATATTTGCTGGGGTCTGAACTTCATGAGAACAGGGATTTTATTTTTTTTTATTTTTTATTGGATTATAGGTTTTGGGGTACATGAGCAGAGCATGCAAGACAGTTGCGTAGGTACACACATGGCAGTGTGCTTTGCTTTTCTTCTCCCCTTCACCCACATTTGGCATTTCTCCCCAGGCTATCCCTCCCCACCTCCCCCTCCCACTGGCCCTCCCCTTTTCCCCTCAATAGTCCCCAGTGTTTAGTACTCCCCTTTCTGTGTCCATGTGTTCTCATTTTTCATCACCCACCTATGAGTGAGAATATGCAGTGTTTCATTTTCTGTTCTTGTGTCAGTTTGCTGAGGATGATGTTTTCCAGATTCATCCATGTCCCTACAAACGACACGAACTCATCATTTCTGATTGCTGCATAATATTCCATGGTGTATATGTGCCACATTTTTCCAATCCAGTCTATTATCAATGGGCATTTGGGTTGATTCCAGGTCTTTGCTATTGTAAACAGTGCTGCAATGAACATTCGTGTACATGTGTCCTTATAGTAGAACGATTTATAGTCTTTTGGATATATACCCAGTAATGGGATTGCTGGGTCAAATGGGATTTCTATTTCTAAGGCCTTGAGGAATCGCCACACTGTCTTCCACAATTATAGTCTAAGGCTGCATATGAAAATATGCATTCCTTCTACTTCTAATATTTCTGAATACTTAAGACACTGAGTCTCAAAATTCTTCTAACTATGAATATTTTTATTCATAGTTCTCAATAATTTTTCCCAACCATAAATCTTATCATCTTGTATAATTGTAATGTTTTCATTTTTTCAAAAAGCGAACAAACAACAAAACAAAGCAAAATATGCCTTTTATTGTTTTGGGGGCCCTGAGCTAACTCTTCACATTCACTATATTTTAGGTAAACATTCTGTTGATTGTGAATCAAAGCTACTCTACTTGTATATGCTTTTTTTGAATAATCAAAATTTGTCTACAAACACCTATTGATTCTCTAGCCCATAATTATTATTGTGTTCCACTGTCACCGTTAGTTTTTTTTTTGTTGTTGTTGTTGTTATTTAAACCTTTACTTCTTTAATGCCTTTACCTTTTCTCTCTCTTGTCTTCACTTATTTCCTTATCCAGCTTAGATTCTATGGTACAAAATTTCATCTGCTCTTTTGATGTTATCAATTGGCTTAATCCTATTTATAATATATATATATATTAAGTAGAATCAGAAAGAGGGAATAGAACAGTAGAAGAAGAAAATATATAGACACTTAATGGGATATTATTGCACAAAACAAGACTGACCATTGTTGCGACTCCCCAAAGTTCTTATGTGGAAGCCTTAATTCTAGTGTGAATGTGTTTGGAAGCCTGACTTATTCTTGGTTTTGCATTTAACACTTTTAATTACCTATGGTCAAGAATGGTCTAAAAATATTAAATGGAAAATTTCAGAAATAAATAGTTTATACATTTTAACTTGTGTCTTATTCTGAGGAGAGTGATTAAGTCTCAAGCCATTCCACTCTTTCTTGCCTGGAATATGAATCATTCCTTTGTCTAGCAGACCCACTCTGTCTACACTACCTGCCCATGACACACTTAGAATTCCTCTGGGTTCTCAGATCAATGGCTGTGGTATTGTTACTGGTTTAAGGTATTCAATTTATGGATGGTGAATCTGTATAGGGTCTGCAGCAACCTTGATTCTTGCTTCCTTAGAAGAAATAATTTTACTGAAGAGCATAAGACCCAAAAAGAGGCAGAGACAAGCTTCAGAACAGGAGTAGAAGTTTATTAAAAACTTTGGAGAAGAAAAGAAAGGAAAGCTCACTTAGAAGGGACTCAGTGGGTACCTGAAGGTCAAGTGCCATGTTTAACCTTGATCCTATACACTGGCCCCTTTCCCAAGATTTTTCCTCAGGGTGGGCTGCCTATGTGCGCAGTACAGTGTGCTCCTTACCCTTGGGAAGTGAGCACATGCAATGTGTTAAGAAAGTTGTATTCTTGCCCATTGAAGCCTTCCTTCCCTTTTCTGGTGAAGTGATCCAGGAAAATCATACTTCACCATTTTGTCTTTTAATGCACATGCTCGGGCTTACTTTCCTAATAGCTGAGATTTTATTGGAAGCTCTTTTTGATTCTCCCTGAGACCTGCTGCCAAATTATCATTTTTAAAGAGGCCATGTGATAATTGTTGAACCATCACCTGATATTCCTAGTGGATCAGGGAAGAGCCCTCTTCTGCCCAGCTCACGTCTATCTACCCGTAACAGTATTGTAGTGCTTGTGTTCAAGTCACCCTAACATTACTCAATATGTTATTCGGTCCCAAAGCTCAAGAGCGGTGATGAAGGCAATTGGAATATGCCGAAGAGCAGCCATAAAGTGCTTCCTTTAAGAAAAAGTTCTTTACTTAACAATTTTTTAAAAAGTCATATGCCGAAGTTGCTATGGTAAAAGTGAATCTTCTACCTGTGAAATTGTGAAAAAGGAGACAGGAATTTGTGTGATGTTGGAGATCAGTCCGGGTGGTGGGAAAAATTATAGGAAAGATGCAAACCTTCTTGGAAAAGAAAAGCTTTCCAAAAAGCTTTTGCAAAAGCTTTAGGAAAGGTTTATGGCTGAAGGCAGCCTAATCCTCTTACCTTGAGTTAATAGCAAAGAGTATATAACAAGGGAATGAAGTGGAGTTTATCTAAACACTTTGTTTACCTTTTTTGCCAGAAACCAACCTTTGATTGTCTGCATGCATGACTGCTCTCTACTTTGGGAGTTGGCAATGTTAATGGCCCACAGATGGTGTTTGCTAGAGACCTTTGTCATTAAATCTGTTCTAAGATGAATGCAAGCATCTCCAGCATATGGGGGCTGCATGACTGGACTCCCTCTTCAGCAACTATAAGCCATGAAGTCCCCTAGCCATGCTCTTATGGGAAAGACGCCTGTGTCTGTGTACTTCTGCCATCCGTTGTTCAGCCAGAGTCTGAGGATCAGATTGAGCAGTGCTAGTTTGATTGTCACACCTCAAACTGCAACAGTTATAGCCATGGTTCAGGATTAGTGCTTAGTTAACATGGAAAAAGCTTTATGTCTGTGGATGGAGTATATAAAAAACAGATTCTGATTGACAACAATCAAATTCCGTGGTTTCAGGCATCCACTGGGAGTTTTGAAAGGTATCATTCGTGGGGATTAGTGGAGATGACTAGAAACTTTAAGAAGGTGAATGAAGTTAAATGTGGTCATAAGGGTGAGGCCTGATTCAATAGGATTAGTATTCTTATAAAAGGAAACAGTAGAGAGTTCTCCACCCCCCCCCCCGCTCTTTCTTTCTAAGCAAAAACAAGGAAGAGGTCAAGTGAACAGAGAGAGATGGCCACCATTTGCAGACATGGAAGAAAGCCCTCCTGAGAAACCAATGCTATTGGACATTGATCTGGGATTTCTAGCCTCCGGAACATCAAGGGAATAGATTTGTCATTTCAGTCACACAGTCTGTGATATTTTGTTATGGCAGCTTGAAGAGAATAATACAGCAAGTGTCAGGTGAACAATTGAGCACAAGATGTGTAATGGTTATGGTTGGGGAGTGTTTTGTGACTTTGTGACTTCAGGAACAAAATAGTTCAGGAAAAAGAAAATTCTAAGAAATGGTTATGGGTGTGAATGGTGGTTCAAGGGGTAATAAAATTCATTGAATCTCAATAGGTCCAGAGGACTACAGTTTAGGGTGAGATAGAATTAACACAGAGAGAAATAAACATGAGCAAAAGGAAGAGGATTTATATTCTTAACTAGCAATAACAGCAACAAAAAAGCCTAACAAGCATATAACAAATATGGAATCCCTTCACCTGGATATTTCTCAGAGAATGTAGTTTTTCTCCTGTGTAAAAACAAATCAAGCCTTCTGAAAATTTAGGCTCTGCCATTGCAGATGACATTCCTAAGAGTACTCTATTTTTTTCTGGTGAATACTCTCTCTCAGAGTAGACAAAGCATTGTGCCATCTGCTTTGATAATATGACTACTAGGGTCAGGTTACAAGTTCAAGGCTGCTTTAGTTAAATATCCCAGGGGAAGAAAGAGACATGGTCTGTCTATATGCAATACATTTGAAAGGTAAAATGCTAATAGCCTGAAAACTAACCTCACTGTGGACAGGACCAGCACACAGCAATATGGGTTCATAAAATTTACAGTAGTCTAGAGAAATTTGGAGAGTACGGCCTATCAAGATTAGATCCAGAAGGTGAGCTTACTGTTCCTAGGGGTGATATAGTTGCAAAGAATCCTGAAAACAGAGTCCTTATATAACAAGAAGTTTAATGCTTAGATAAAACTATTAGCTGAGGAAAAATTACAGCTTCAATCAATTTAGGTTTAGTTATTTCTTCAGTGTTTTTGATTTTTTTTTTTATGTATCAGTTTACATTAAATTTTTTTTTCTGGTTTGGTATTTTGAGGGTTGTAGATAAATTTTTCTTAAAGAATACATGCCAGATAGAAAACACAAAGAACAATTATCAACTCAATGAAAGTTCACTTATCAGACAAATTTATTGTGCATTTCTAATTGTAAAAAACCTATGGCTAAATATACGTTATAATACCTTTCTACAGCATGGGTCCTACGGTTTTGTGTTTGAAGAAGTGCTCTTTGAAAATACATGAACCTGTTGTCTCACGTCAATATCTTCAAATTAAAAATGTTTGTTGGAGGAACAATTTTGGTAACTTTTACATTTGGATTAATCATTCATTTGTTTTATATTTCAATTTAACAAAATTTCAGATGTTCAAAGTTCGGTGTCAAATCTAAATGTATGTTTTATCAATATTACTTTCACCTAAGCCCTTTCTCTTTTACCAGAGGGGTCTAATTTGTCCCTATTGAAGTGTACTTCTGTTATTCATTTTGTATGTCTCAAAATATGATGTATTTTTAAAAAATCACTAATTTTAAACTGTTTGCTGTATAAGGAATATCTCTATATAGATTCAAGGAACATATCTGTTTTTATACATTATTAAGTCCCAGTTATCTAGCATAATGTCTGGCACAGTATGGGCTTTTAATATATTTACTTTTAAACATTGATGTTGTGTCTCTCATATCTAAAATCTCCTCAAAACATAAAATATTAGCACACATTTTAAACTGTGCTTAGAAATATGCTATGACTAGATGTTGCCCATGAAACTTAACAGATTGCAACATAAATTTCTACAAAGGAAAAGTAAATGTCCTTTTAATCACATGAAATAAAAATATATTTTGTGAAGATAAAGTATTAATAAAAATAATTATTATTATAGCTATAAATTTTGAGCTTATATGATGTGCCAGATGTGCTCTACAAACATGTTGAAAATGAAACAAAAAATTATGGGCAGCTAAACACTAATTGCAAGAGGAAGGTGTGGATGATTAGGAAATAATAAAAGTAGAGAAAGTGATATTTTAAATCTGACAGCTGATTAACTATATTAAGCTGAGAACATAATTAAAATTTAGCAGCTGGGAGGCTGGCAACAATTTTCAGTTATGGCCAACTATATGCTACTCCAAAAGAGAATAGAGAGAAGGGAAAACCGTTTACTACTTATTACTGTATTCCTCTGTGCTTGGAAGGACAAGATGTGCAGATTATTTATAAATTATTAGATTATAATTAAATTGGCTTTTCATTGCATTTTATGTAGTATAAATATAAATACATTTTTAGTTGTATATTCACATTTGTAGTATAATTGAGAAACCAAGAAATCCAGTTTGTCTCTTAAATTTCTTATACTAGATGGAAAAGGATATGAAAGATTACTGAATATAAATTATAATTGATTATATTGGAGGCATTATTTGGAAAGTTTTGAAGAAATGACTATATATATATATATATATATATATATAATCTCTGTCAGATATGTCTTTTAATAGGAAATTGAATTGTATAAAAGCTTTTCAAGGATTTTTGAATCCCTGGAAATATTTTTTCAAGGATTTTTGAATCTTTGAATATATTTCAAGGATTAATGAAATATATTTTAATTATAGTACAATTTAACTTCTAAAAATGTGAAGCTCAATAGTTTTGACAAACTGATAGTTATGGAATCACCACATTAACACAAAAAGTTGCCTTGTGACCCTTTTTCAGTCAATCCTCTCCTTCCAACCCAAACTTTGTCAACTATCTTGAGTAGCTGGGACTACAGTTGTGTACCACCACGCCCAGCTATTTTTTTGTATTTTTAGTAGTGATGTGGTTTCACCATGTTGGTCAGGCTGGTCTCGAACTCCTGACCTCAAGTGATCTACCTGCCTTGGCCTTTCAAAGTGCCAGGATTACAGGCATGAGCCGCTGTGCCTGGTCTTACATTTTTTTTCTTGTAGCTTTGCCTCTTCCAGAACGTCATATGACTGGAATCCCAGAGTAGCAGCTTTTTCTTCCAGGTTTTTTTTCACTGATTCTGAGATCAGTGTATATATTTGCATATTAGAAGTAATTCGGTATCTTTAACTGCTATATAATATTTTGTCATATAGACACATGTATATAAATTTACTTTTATATTTGGTAGTTGAAGGACACTTAAGTCTTTTCCATTTTATGGTTATTTTGGAAAAGCTACTAAAGATTCAGATACAGGGTGTTGTGTTGTTATATATTTTCATGACTTTTGGGTAACAAAAAGGAGTAGGGGTTAAAGGTAGTTAGACAAACACATGTTTAATTTACAAGAAACTGACAATGTTTCAAAGCAAGCATAATATTTCAGATTCTCATGAGCAATATGTGAGAATACTACTTATTTCAATTTCACCAGTATTTTATATTTTCAATTTTTTTGACTTTAGCCATTCTCATATTGTTTTAATTGAAATTGAGTTGTAATTAAAACTACAATGTGGTGTCACTACAGAAAGGCATAGAAAATGACAGTAATCATCAATTTACTATTAATCCATATATATCTCCAAAGAGGGTATCCATTGATACCTCGATTTACTATTGATATTGACTATCATTTTACTTGACTTTCTGAATCCATAGCTCTTCTTTTGTGGTGTCAGTTCATATATTTTGTCAAATTGTTATTGGGATTTTCTTACTGTTGAGTATTGAAATTTTAAAAATATATTCAAGATACACATCTTTTATCAGATATGTGCTTTAGAAATATTTCCTACTAGTCAGTGGATTGACTTCATTTTCTATTTTTTTAACTTTTCTTTTTAAGTTCCGGAGTACCTGTGCAGGTTTGTTACATAGGTAAACTCGTGTCATGCAGATTCGTTGCACAGATTATTTCATTACTCAGGTATCAAGCCTAGTACCCATTAGTTACTTTTTTCTGATCCTCTCCCTCTTCCCAACCTCCTGTGTCTGAAAAGTCCCAGTGTGTGTCGTTCCCTCTGTGTCCACATGTTCTCATCATTTAGCTCCCACTTATAAGTAACAATATGCGGTATGTGGTTTCTGTTCCTATGTTAGTTTGCTGAGTATAAATAGCTTCCACCTTCATCCATATCCTTGAAAAGAACATAATATCGTTCATTTTTATGGCTGCATGGGATTCTGTGGTGTATATGTATCACATTTTGTTTATCCAGTCTATCATTGATGGGCATTGACGTTTATTCCATGTCTTTGCAATTGTAAATAGTGCTGCAGTGAACATACATGTGTGTGTGTGTCTTCATAATAGAACGATTTCTATTCCTTTGGATATATACCCAGTAATAGGATTGTGGGGTCAAATGGTATCTTTAGGTATGTGTGCATGTGTTTTTATAATAGAACGATTTATATTTCTTTGGATAGATACCCAGTAATGGGATTGCAGGGTCAAATGGTATCTTCAGGTATCTGAGGAATTTCCACACAATCTTGCACAGTGGCTTAGCTAATTTACACTTCCACCAATGGTGTATAAGTGTTCCTTTTTCTCTAAAACCTTGACAGCATCTGTTATTTTTTGACTTTTTAATAGTAGTATTCCTGACTGGTGTTAGATGATGTCTCATTGTGCTTTTTATTTGCCTTTCTCCAAAGATCAGTGATGTTGAGTTTTTTTTTTTTTTAATATTTTTTGGCTGTATGTGTATCTTATTTATAAAAGTATCTGTTCATGTCCTTTGCCCATTTTTACGGGGTTCTTAGTTTTTTTCTTATACATTTATTTAAGTTCCTCAGAGATGCTAGACATTAGACCTTTGTCAGATCCAGAGTTTGTAAATATTTTCTCTCGTTGTATAGGCTCTCTGTTTCTCTGTTAGTTTTTTTAACTGTGCAGAAGCTTTTGAGTTTAATTAAATCCCATGTGTCAATTTTTGCTTTTGTTGCAATTGCTTTTGGTGTCTTCATCATGAAATCTTTGTCCATGCCTCTGTCCTGATTATCATTGCCTAGGTTAGATAGAAGTGGTAAGAGAGCACATTTTTGTCTTTTGCCAATTTTAAAGGGGATTGTTTTCAGCTTTCTCCCATTCAATATTATATGAGCTATGAGTTTGTGATATATGGCTCTTATTATTTTGAAGTATGTTTCTTCAATACCTAGTTTATTGAGAATCTCTAACATAAAGGGTTGTTGAATTTTGTTGAAGACCCTTTCTGCATCTATTGAGATAATAATGTGGTTTTTGTCTTTGGTTCTGTTTATGTAATGAATCACATTTATTGATTTGCATATGTTGAACCAAACTTGCAATCTGGGGTTAAAGCCAACTTGATTGTGGTGGACGAGCTTTTTGATATGCTGCTGAAGTCGAGTTGCCAGTAATTTTATATGGATGTTGATCAAGGCATTGATCAATGCATCAATGATATTTGCATCAATGTTCATCAAGGATGTTGGCCTTTCTGTTGAATCTCTTCAAGGGTTTGGTATTAGTATGATGCTGGCCTCGTAGAATGAACTAGAGAGAGCTCTCCTTTTCATTTTTTGGAATAATTCCACTAAAAACAGTGCAAGCTTTTCTTTGTACCCTTGGTAGAATTCAGATGTGAATCTGTTTTGTCCTGGTTTTTTTTTTTTTTTGGTTGGTAGGCTATTTATTACTGCCCCAATTTCAGAACTTGTTATTGGTCTATTCAAAGATACAATTTCTTTCTGGTTCAGTCTTAGGTGGATGTATGTGTCCAGGGATTTATGTATTTTGAATTTACCTTCAAAATATTTCTGACCATCTTTATTTCTACCATCTAATACAGAAGACCTGTTCAGAAAATTGACTATTATTCACATTTTTTTACCTTACCAATATTTTCTCCTTACCTTATGAGACAGAGATTTGTCCATATTTGTATTCCTAGATAATTGGGTCAGTGATTTGCCAAATAGGTATTTAATAATGCATTTCTTCTAGATCTTCTAGTTTATTTTCATAGAGGTATTTATAGTATTTGCTTATGGTTGTTTCTATTGCTGTGGCATCAGTGGTGGTATCCTCATTTTAATTTCTGATTGTTTATTTGATTCTTCTCTTTTCTTCTTTATTAGTCTAAATAGCAGTCTGTGTATTTTTTTTTACAAAAAAAAAAAAAACTCCTGGATTCGTGATTTTTTGAAGGGTTTTTACGTGTCTATTCTTGGTTAGCTCAGCTTTAATCGTGGTTATTTCTTGTCTTCTAGCTTTGGGGTTTGTTTGCTACTGCTTCTCTAGTTATTTTACTTCTGGTGTTAGGTTGTTATCTTAAGATCTTTCTAGTTTTTGATGAGGCCATTTAGTATTATACATTTCCCTTTAACACTTCCTTAAATGTGTCCCGGAGATTCTGGTGTATTATACCATTTTTTCTCATTAATTTCAAAGAACTTCTTGATTTTTGCCTTTATTTTTTTTTCTCAAAGTCATTCAGAAGCAGGTTATTCAACTTCCATGTAATTGTAAGGCTTTTTGTTTTTTGTTGTTTGTTTTTGAAAGAAAGAGAAAGAGAAAGGGGAGAGAGAACAGGAATCTTGCCCTATTGCCCAGGCTGGAATGCAATCTAAAAATAGGTATTAAAACCCTCTTTTATGTTGAAAATTGTGCTTACCAGGAGAGACTGGAAGGAATAAGAGAAGAAATAACAAACAAACAGCCAACCAATATTTCATTTAAGTCTGTGAAATGCTATGCATATGCTGAAGAGTGATTTACTTCCAATTATATGGTCACTATCAAAATAGGGGTAATGTGATTCTGAGAAAAATGTATGTTCTGTGGACCTGGGGTGAAGAATTCTATAAATATTCATTGAGTTTACTTGCTCCAGGTCTGAGTTCAAATCATAGATGTCCCGGTTAATTTTCTATCTCATTGATCTGTCGATTATTAATAATGTGGTGTCAAAGTCTCCCGCTATTATTGTGCAGGAGTCCAAGTCTCTTTATAAGTCATTAAGAACTTGTCTTATGTATCTGGGTGTTCCTATATTAGGTGCATATATATTTATGATCATTGACTCCTGTTGCTGCATTGATCCTTTTACTATTATGTAATGTCCTTCTTTGTTTCTTTTAGTCTTTGTTACTATTAAAGTCTATTTTGTCAGAGATGAAAGTTGCAACTCCTGGTTGTTGTTTTTTTCTCTCTCTCCATTTGATTGGTAAGTCTTCCACCAACACTTTGTTCTGAGCCTTTGTGTATCCTTGCTTATGAGATGGATCTGGATACAGCGTACCAATGGGTTTTGACTTTTTATTCAATTTGCCTGTCTGTGTCTTTGATTAGGGCATTTAATCCATTTAAATTTAGGATTAATATTGATATTTGTGAGTTTAATATTGTCGTTTAATGCTAGCTGGCTATTTTGCCCATTAGTTGATATAGATTCTTCATTATGGAGATACTCTTTACCTTTTGGTAAGTTTTTGGGATGACTGATACTGGTTGTTCCTTTCTGTGTATAGTTCTTCTTTCAGAAGCTCTTGTAAAGCAGGCCTGGTGGTGATGAAATTTCTACGTGCTTGCTTGTTTGTGAAAAAATTTATTTTTCCTTCATTTATGAAGCTTCATTTGGCTGGATATGAGATTCTTGGTTGAAAATTCTTTTCTTTGAGGATATTGAATATTGGCCCCCACACTCTTCTAGTTCATAGGGTTTCAGCTGAGAGATCTGCTGTGAGTCCGACAGGCTTTCCTTTATGGGTAACCTGACCTTTCTCTCTAGCTTCCCTTAAAATGTTCTCTTTTGTTTCAACCCTGGTGAATCTAACAATTATATGTCTTGGGGTTTCTCTACTTGAGGAATATCTTTGTGGTGTTCTCTGTATTACTGGAGTTGAGTATTGTCCTGCTTTTCTAGGTTAGGAAAGTTTTCCTGAATAATATCCTGAAGAATATTTCCAGCTTGAATTCATTTTCTTCATGACATTCAGGTACACCTGTCAAACGTAAATTAGGTCTTTTCACATAGTCCCATATTTCTTGACAACTTTGCTCATTCCATTTTACTCTTTCTTCTCTAATCTTGTCTCCTCGTTTCATTTAATTAAGTTGGTTTTTGACCTTGACCTCTGATATCCTGTCTTCTGCTTGATCAATTTGACTGTTAAAACCTGTGCATACTTCTCAGAGTTCTCGTATTGTATACTTCCACTCCTTTAACTCACTTATATTCCTCTCTAAATTGTCTATTCTCATTAGGAGTCTGTCAAACCTTTTTTCAAGGTTCTTAGTTTCTTTACATTGGGCTAGAACATGTTCTTTTAACTCACAGAAGTTTCTTATTATCCACCTTCTGAAGCTTAATTCTGTTAATGGAATGCACTAATTCTCCATCAGGCCTTGTTCCCTTGTTGATGAGGAACTGCGATGCCCTGTAGAGGGAGAGGCAGTCTGATTTTGGGTATTCTCAGCCTTTTATGCTGGTTTCTTTCCATCATTGTAAATTTATCCGCCTGTCATCTTTGTAATTACTGACTTTCAAATTAGGTCTCTGAGTGGACATCCCACTTGTTGATTACCAGCACCAGAATCTGAGCAACCCACTGTGCTGGCCAAAACAGCAGCGTTAAGATTCGTGGTGCTTTTCTGCCCAGGAATCTCTGGTCTGGCTTCCTTTTTCAATCAGCTGAATAGGCGACTGCATTACTGGAGCTCCAAATGTTGACCAAAGGGGGACACAGTCCCGTTCACTCTGCACCAAGAACTGCCATGATGAGGTGCTGGCAAAACCACTGCACCGGCCACAAGAGTCATGCTCGTGACCCGTGGGACTCCTCCGCTGGGAATCTCCTGGTCCATGAGCAACAAAAATTTGTCTGAAAGTGTGGTGTCCTCTCGTTCTCTGTCCTTTCACTGGGAGCTACAATCCTGAGCTGCTAGTAATCAGCCATCTTGGATCTCTCTCTGTAATTGTAAGGTTTTGAGTGAATTTTGTAGTCTTGATTTTATATTTAATTGCTCTGTGGTCTGAAAAACTGTTATGATTTACATTATTTTGGATTTACTGAGAAGTGTTTTACTCTGATTATGAGATTAATTTTAGAGTAAATGCCATGTGGCAATGAGAACAATATATATTCTGTTGTTTTTGGGTTGCGAGTTCTGTAAATCTCTATCAGGTCCATTTAATTCAGTGCTAAGTTCAGGTCCTGAATATATTTGTTAATTTTCTGTCTTAGTGATATGTCTGATGTGGTCGGTGAGGTTTTAAAATCTCCCACTATTATTGCGTGGAAGTCCAAGTCTCTTTGAAGGTCTCTAAAAAATTGTTCTGTTTAGACAACCACCACTTTCATTTTTTTATATTGATTTTTCACTGTACTTCCCATTTACACAAAAACTTCAAAAAGCCCAGCTTCTTCAGAATATGATGTCACTGACAAAAGTATACTCCAATCTAATCTTAAAACAATGAACTTCTTTCACCTGGCAGCTCACAAAATGTCTAACAAATTTTAAGTATTGCTGTATATCCCCCCCAAATTTAAAATATACCCTGTGAATAGCACACAGCACACATTAACATTCTCTCTCCTTTCTCTCCCTTCATATCTCTCTCTCTCTCTCTCTCTCTCTCTCTCTCTCTCTCTCTCTCTCTCTCTCTTTATTTCATTCACTGTGAACCTTTCTCCATTTGGAAATTCTGATGGCATTACCTTCAAAATATTTCTGCCCATCTTCATTTCTACAATCTAATACAGATTACCTCTTCAGAAATAGTGACTATTTTTTGAATCTCTTTACCTTACCAAGATTTTCTCCTTACGTTATGAAACAGAGACTTATTCGCATTTGTGTTCCTATAGGATGGGGTCAGTGATTTGCCAGGATAGGTATTCAATAATTGAATAATATATGGCCTGAAAATAGACATATAATGTAACAAGATGTGTCCAAGCTGAAGACTAAAATTCAGATATGTATGTTCCCAGTCTTGTACGTTGTCTATGACAATGCTGGATAATTTCATGTTTGCTGAGAGCAGTATTATGAGACAGCATGGCAATAAGGCAAGGATGTTTGATTCCTTCCGAGTAATAACCGTAAGATACAAAGTGTCATCACAATGTCCACAGAAGTAGAGTGGTCACTGTTTTACTCCAAAAGCAACAGCTCTATCTGCAATGCTACCAATCTTTACTACTGCATTGTTGTAATGCAGTGCATAACTCTCAATTATTGTTTATTAAACTTCATATATCTTTAGAAAATACTTTATTTACAAAGTTTTAAACATAGTACAAATTTGAAATAATTTTTTTGTAAGTCTCTATATACTCAAACATTAACATTACCCAGTCTTGTTTAACACATCTATTTATTTATCCTATTTTTTGAAGACTCTCAAAGTAAATTACAAATATTGGCATACTTATCTTAGAATTTCAGAGTTCATTTACTAACCAGGGTTAAATAAATGCTGCCTTTTTGTGTAAAATTGAATACAGTGAAGTACACAAATATAAACTGCACATTGGTTGAGTTTGATAAATGCATATATATGCCTTTTGGAGTTTCTATTTTCTTCTAATTGCCAATGTGATGATTAATTTTATGTGTCAACTTGACTAGGCTAATAGAAGCCAAGATAGCTGGTAAAGTAGTATTTCTGGCTGTGCCTCCTAGGGTGTTTCTGGAAGAGATTAGAATTTGAATTAATAGCCTGAGCCAAAACGTGCCCTCACCAATGTAGGGAAGTATCATTCAATAAAATGAGGGCCTAAACATGACAAAAAAGATAGAAGAGTGAATTCTTCCTTCCTCTCTATTTTTGAGCTCATCCATGACATCCCTTATCTCCTGCTCTGTTGCAATTCACTCAGGGTGGGTGGCAAAATATTAGGGAAAATTAGAAGATTATAGTCTCAAACCTTTTGGAAGATCGAAAGGTTTTAATGAATGGGCTGAAGGCAGCCAGTTCATTAAGTTCGTATAGGGTAAGAGATGGGAACAATAAAACTTCCTCAGTTAAGTCTGTTTTCCCTATATTTTTTTTGTCTCTACTTTAGTTTGTTTGCCCATGTAAACTTTGTGCTGGTTGGTCCTCTTGGGGGGAGGTCAAAGGGAATTACAAATTAATGGTGCTAACTCTGTGTACCTGAACCTAAAGCTTTTATTCGTAAAACCACTTGTTTAACCATGTTAATTATCCACAAGCAAGTTGACTTAGAACCTCTATTATTATTCTATCCTGAATGAATGTGAGGAGGGACAAGGAGTTATGGTCTGTTAGCTGCAATCACCCTCTGAAAGCAGCTGATGACCATCCCTAGCCCACTAGAATCACTGTACTAAGGGTGAGAGTGTATTCATTCATCTGGCCATTAAGTCAGGGTCTGTAGGACAGACTTCACAGGTGGTGACTGATGTCTCAGGTGGTGACCTCAATGTGATCAAGGTCTCAGCTGGTGACCCTGACATGATACTCACCATAGCTGGTGCCCAAACAGGGACACCAACATGATCAACGCCTCAAGTGGTTACCCCAACTTGATCAAAGTCTCATTCCTCTCCGAAATTGCAACTCCTGTTTCTTAGTCCTTCCAACTCCAAGACTTACACTAATAGCCCAACAGACCTTAAACCAGTAGAATATATTGTTGGCTCTGTTTCTCTGAAGAACTGTAATTAACACAATCAGTTTAATTGCATACAAAAACTTCAATATAACGTATTTTATTAGTGTTCTGTTTTAAATATGTTCATGTTTTTATTATGATTTCTTCTTTGAATATAATGTTTTTTGTTTAAATTTTAGGCTCAGGAAATAGATGTACAGATTTGTTACAAGGGAATGTTACATGATGCTGAGGTTTTTCCTTCCATTGATCCCATCCCCCAAATAGGGAACATGCTCCCCAGTAGGAAATTTGTCTTGTTCTTTTTCTTCTCCTTTCCCACCATGGAGTCCCTAGTTTCTGTTGTTTCTGTGTTTGTGTCTGCACATTCTCAATGTTTAGCTCTTTATTACAAATGAGAAAATGTGGTATTCGGTTTTCTGTTTCTTTGTTAATTGATCTAGGATGATAACCAGCTGCATCCCTGCTCTTGTGAAGGACATCATTTTATTCATTTTTATGACTGCATAAAATGCAGTCATATATGTACTCCATCGTATATATGTATCACATTTTTTTATCCAATTCACCATTGATATCTACCTATCTTGATTCCATGTCTTTACTATTGTGAATAGCGATGCAGTGAACATGTGAGTGAGGATGTCTTTTTGGTAGAATAATTAATTTTCCATTGGTTATATACCCAGCAATGGGATCACTGGATTTAATGGCAATTCTTTTTTCAGTTCTTTGAAAAATATCCAAAATGATTTCCACAGCAGCTAAACTAATTTACATTTCCACCAACAGTGTTAAGTTTCCCCTTTCTCTGCAACCTCACCAACACCTATTTTTTTCTTTTACTTAAAAATAGTTACTCTAATTGGTTTGAAATAACTCATTGTGGTTTAGATTTGTGCTTCTCATGATTAGTGATGTGGAGCATTTTTTTGTGTTTGTTGGCCATTCATACTTCTTCTTTTCAGAAAAGTCTGTTCATATCCTTTGCCCACTTATTAATGGGGTTGTTTTTATCCTCACTGATTTATGTAAGTTCCATATAGATTTTGAATATTTGTCCTTTGTCAGTTTCAGTTTGCAAGTATTTTATCTCATTCTGTAGGTTGTCTATATACTTTGTTGATTGTTTATTTTGCTATGCAGAAGCTTTTACATTTAATTAAGTTTCAATTGCTCACTTTTTGTTTTGTTGCATTTGCTTTTGAGGACTTAGGAATAAATTCCTTGACTAAGTCAATGTCTATAGAAGAGTATTTCCTAAAATATATTTTAGGATTTTTATAATCCTAAAGTCTTACATATAAGTATTTAATTCATTTTGAGTTGTATATTTATATAGTGAGAGTTTGGGGTCCAGTTTCAATTTCTACATATAGTTAGCCAGTTTTCCCAGCACAATTTATGAAATCAGGTATCTTTTCCTCATTTTATTTATTTTTGTCAAATATTTCAAAGACCATGTGGTAGTAGATATGTGGCTTTATTCTATGGTTTTCTATTCTGCTCCATAGGTCTGTGTGTCTCACTGTAGCAATATCATGCTGTGCTAGTCACTCTAGTCTTGTATAGTTTGAAGTTGAGTAATGTAATGCCTCTGGCTTTGTTGCTTTTGCTTATAATTGCTTCACCTATGAGCTCCTTTTTGTTTTCATAATAATATGGTTTGGCTATGTCCCCACTCGAATCTCATTTTGAATAGTAGCACCCACAATTTCACAATTCTCTTATGTCATAGGAGGCACTGGTGGAAGGTAACTGAATTTTGGGTGAAGTTCTTTCCTGTGCTATTCTCACGATAGTGTATAAGTCTCATGAGATCTGATGGTTTTATAAGGGGGAGTTTCCCTGAACAAATTCTCTCTTGACTGCTACCATGTGCCTTTGCTTCTCCTTTGCCTTCTGCCATGATTGTGAGACCTCCCTAGGTACATGAAACTGTGAGTCCATTAAATCTCTATTTCTTTAGAGGTTATCCAGTTTGAGTATGGCAGCATAAAAACAAACTAATACAGTAAATTTGTATTGTGAGTGGGGTAATGCACATATGAATTCTTGAAATTTTTTTTCCTAATTCTGTGAAAAATGATATTGGTAATTTGATAAGCATTTAATTTGTAGATTGCTTTAGACAGTATGGACATTTTAACATTGAAAGAATTATGAATATTAAGTCTTCCATTGGATGATCATGGAAGGGTTTTCTAATTTTTTTTTGAGTCTTTTTTTCTCCAGCAGGGTTTTATAGCTCTTGTAGAGATCTTTCACCTCATTGGTTACCTGTATTCCTAAATATGTACTTTTTTATGTCTATTTAAAAAAAAATGTATTTATAATTTGGACCTCAGCTTGGATGTTATTGGTGTATAGAAATGCTACTGATTTTGTACACTGATTTTTGTATACTGGGACTTTACTGAAGTTGTTTATTAGATATAGTAGTCTTTTGGTAGAATCATTAAAGTTTTCTAGGTATAGAATCATATTTTCACTTAAGACATATAAGTTGACTTCCTCTTTTTTTTCTGTCTGAATGTCTTTTATTTCTTTCTCTTGTATGATTCCTCTGGCCAGGATTTCCAGCACCATTTGAATAGAAGGTTTGAGAGTGAACATTCTTGTCTTATTCCAGTTTTTGGAGGAAATGCTTCCAACTTCTGCCATTTCAGTATGAGGTTGACTGTGGGTTTGTCACAGATGGCTCTTAATATCTTCTGGTATGTTTCTTCAATGCCTAGTTTGTTGAGGGTTTTTATCTTAAAAATATATTAGACTTTATTGAATGCCCTTTCTGGATTCATTCAGATAATCATATAATTTTTATTTTTAAGTTTGTTTATGTTGTGAAAAAAATAATTCAGTATAGGTGATTATGAACTTTAAAAAATTATTTGCTTATATTGAACTATTTTTGCATCTCAGGAATAAAGCTCACATGATCAGGTGAATTAACTTTTTAAAATATGCTTCTGGATTCAATTTCCAAGTTGAGGACTGTTGTGTCTGTTTTCTTTAGGAATATTGAACTGTATATGTACCAGATTTTGATATCAGTATGATTTTGAATTTGAAGAAGGAGTTAGGCAAAGTTTGAGAAGAATTGATACCACCTAGTTTTTGTATGTGTTGCAGAGTTTGGCTCTGAGTCACTCTGATGCTGAGATTTTTTTTTGATTGTTAGATTTTTGTTTTATTTCTGATTCAATTTTATTACTAATTATTGGTCTGTTCGGGATTTCTATTTCTTCCTGATTCAATGCCACTGTGTTTTACTAGGATTTCATCCATTTTTGCTAGATTTTCTAGTTCATGAACATAGAGATACTCATAGTAGTCTCTGAGGATTTTGACAGTTTCTGTGGGATTGTTTATGTCACTGTTATCATTTCTAATTGTACTTACTTGTGTCTTCTCTCCAAGCAGTCTATCAATTTTCTTTATCTGTTCAATGAACCAACTTTTCGTTAATTAATTTTTTTTATTCTCACATTTGTTTCTGCCTGATTTTATCTGATTTTATTTTATTTCTTTTCTTCTGGTTTTGAGATTAATTTGTTCTTGTTTTTCTGGTTACTTTAGGTATGAGATTATTCTCTTAATTAGAGATCTATCTTCTCGATGTATGTATTTAGTGCTATAAACTTTTCTCTTAACACTGATTTTGCTCTATCCCAGAGTTTTCAGCATTTTGTGTCTCTATTTTCATTTGTCTCAAAGATTTTTTTTGTTTGTTTCTGACGTAAGTTCATTATTTACTAAAAAGTAATTCAGAATCAAGTTGCTGAGTTTTCATGTGTTTTTGTGGCTTTGAGAATTCCTCTTTGTATTAATTTCTATTTTTATTTCATTGTAATTTGAGAAGATGCTTGATAAAACTTGTTTAAATTTATTGAGACTTGCTTTATGACTGCACATTTGGTCGATCTTAGAGTACGTTCTACATACTGATGAGAAGAATGTATATACTGTGGTTGTTGGGTGGATTAGTCTGTAGATGTCTGTTAAATCCAATAAATCAAGTGTTATTTAAGTCTAAAATTTATTTACAGTTTTCTCCTGTGAAGATCTGTCTAATGCTGTCAGATGGGTGTTGAAGTCCCCTACTATTATTGTATGTGCATCCAAGTATTTTCTTAGGTCTATAATTAATTATCTTATGAATATGGTTTCTTCAATATTGGATATGTATATATTTAGGATAGTCATGTCTTCTTGTTGATTCAAACCCTTTATCATTATGTGATGCACTGCTTTGTCCTTTTTTACTGTTGCTGTTTAAAAAGTCAGTTTTATCTGATAAAAGGATAGCAACCTCTAATCTTTTTGTTTTCCATTTGTATAATAGATCCTTCTTCATCACTGTACTCCAAGCCTATGGGAGTCATTACATGTGAGATGAGTCTCTTGAAGACTGCAAAAAGAAAGTTTTTTTTTTAATGCAATTTGCCATTGTTGTCTTTGAATTGGAGCATTAAGGCATTTATGTTCAAAGTTAATAGTGATATTTGTTTTGTTCCTGTGATACTGTTGTTAGATAGTTGTGTTGTAGTCTCCTTTACGTAGTTGCTTTATAGGCTTTGTGGGCTATGTGTTAACATGTGCTTTTGTGATAGCAAGAATTGTTTCTTCATTGCCAAGTTAAAATGCTCTTAATCACCTATTGTAAGGCCAGTCTAGTGATGATGAATTGCTAGAGATTGCTTTTTTGGGAAAGACTTCATTTATCTTTAGTTTAGTTGGATATTAAATATTTGGCTAGCATTTTCTTTCTTTAAGAATGCTAAAAATGGGCCTCCAATCTATTTTGATTTGTAAGCTTCTGCTGTTAGTTTAATGAATAATCCTTTACAGATAATATGGCCCTTTAGTTTAGCTGCCTTTAAGAGTTTTTATTTTGCATTAACTCTGTATAGTCTTATGACTATCTGCCTTGGGGATTGTCACCTTGCATGGTATCTTTTAGGAGTTTTCTGGATTTTTTGGATGTGCATGTTGGCCCCTCTAACAATATTGAGGGATCTTTATTGAATTATATCCTTAAATATGTTTTCCAAGTTGTTTGCTTTCTCTTCTTCTCTCTCAGGAATACCAGTAGGTCATAGATTTGATTACCTTACATACTCTTATATTTTCAAATGCTTCATTTATTTTTTTAAATATATTTTTTATTTGTACTTGACTGGATTGATTTAAAGAACCAGTGTTCAAACTCTGAATTTTTTTCTTCTGTTTGGTCTAGTCTTTTGTTAAGGCATACAACTGTATGGTTCCTGTAGAAAAATTTTCAATTCCTGAGTTTCTGTTTTTTTAAATTTATGTATGTGATCTTTGAAAACTTAGATTACTTTTCTGGCTTCTTTCTGTTGAATTTTAAGTTTTTCTTAGATCTTTTTGAGTTTCTTTGCTATTTTTATTCTAAATTCTGTATTTATCATTTCCCATTTTATTCTGGTTAAGATTCACTGCTAGGGAGGGAGTGTAAGACTCTGGAGGTGATGAAACACTCTAGCTATTTGTTATGATGCAGTTCTTGTACTGGTTCCTTCTCATTTGAAGAAGCTAATAATATTTTTTTAATTTGCTTTTGTTCGAATAGGGCTTCTTGATATTTTTTTCCACCCTTGAAAGTACCACTATGGTGTATATTGTGTATGATTGATTGTGGGGAGCCTGCCCGTGTAAATGCTTGCAAAGTGAATTTTACAATACTAGTGGTTTGAGCCCAGACACAGGGCCTCCTGAAGGAGGTCAGTCGAGATTAAAAAAGTCAGGAACAGACAAAAGGAATCTACTTAAAAGATAATCAGATGTTCGGAAACCAAAAACTCTTGCAATCACGAGGAACGATGTCTCCATGTAAATGTCTTTTATGAGCACCTGGAATGACTATCACCTTTTACAACCACTGATTGTGTATCTGCCATCTTTATTGTGTAGAGTGGTTCATCTAGTGACTTGCATTTCTTCTTGAAATGACGTAAACCAGAGCCTGGAAAAATGTATATATATACTGAGCCTTTGAGAAATAAATTTGGTGCAGAATAAGATTTCCACACCCCTCCTGACCCCGCATTCTGTCTCTCTTTATTTTCCTTGCTCTCCCTCACTCGGGTTTGGAAACCTCTTGCTGGCCAAGAGTGACCCCCAGAATTGATTGCCTTTTTTCTGGGTGCTTTCAGAGAGTGAAGGCTTTGTACAGTTCCTTGATTGCAGATGGGTTCATTTAGTGATTTTTTCAGACATTGCTTGTCGTGGTGACATATCTTTGTTTTGTGCTATAATTCAGACAGTAGTCCAGTAGATGGTGATTAAGAGTCCGAGCCAGCAGGTAGACTCTTACTCTGCCCATGCTTATCCTCATTGAAGGCAGTGGCAATGAAGCACAAAAAGCATCTTCCCCCATTATGAGTTCACTCTCAGTGTGGTGGAACCACTGGCGAAATCTGGGAAGTGTCTCTTTTAGCCCACTACCTGGATCCTAGTGGGAAGAGCTGCTGTGGGAGGCTAGAGATCATGTCCTCTCCAAGCCCATTCCCAGACGTTGGTGGTGATGTTGCCTTCAGAGGCTAGCACCACACTAGTGTTTCCTTTGACTCAGGCGGGCTTTGGTAGGCTGTACTCCCCACTCCCTTAGAGGCAGACTGCATTGAAGTGTAGATCTCTAAGTGAGTGGGGTTTACCTCCCTTCCATTCCTTGAAGCTGGTAGGGAACTGTCCCTCAAATGACCAAGGGAGCAGTGTAAGACACCCAGCAATGATATAAGCAGACTGGTTCTAGGTCGTAAAGTGGTTTCTGGCTGCACATCTCACTCGCTAAGAGAAATCTCAGCTTCAGAAACTGTCCTCCTACTCCAGTCTTGTGATGCCAGAGGGATCAATTCTAGTGCCCATTTCTGGGGCACTCTCCACACTCACACTCAATTCTGGCTATGTGGACCCTTACCCTACTCCAGAGCAATAAATATAATCTCTAGCCCGAGACTAAAATTCTTGTGGGTGCCACTGCCAGGTAGCAAAACAGTGACTTTGTGTGAGCCTGGATTAAAAAACGGTGTCCTTTTAGTTCTGGAACTGAGAAAATGCCTACAGCTTTTCCTGGTACCTTTTCCTTTCACCATATTTCCACCTTTCCCCATGTTAGCTCCAGGGCTTGGAAGAAACTGTGCTGTTTTTGCTCTGAATTACACAGATCCATACTGGAAAGGTGAGTCACAGAGGGAGAGTGACTACCCCTCTCCTTTACTGGGGCTTCATTCACCTTTATCAGCCAATCACCATCACAGGGGCTGCTGTTCATCTCGTCATTTCTGGAGTCTGAGTTGTTCTTCATTTTTGTGGTGAAATACCATCTTCCTTGTTGATTTAAAACTCTCAGAGTTGATCTTTATGCACTGTTTTGCTGTTTCCAAGTGGCTAAGGCATGCTAAATGCCTCTAATTTGTCATCTTGGATGAAAAAACCTTATTTTAAAGATTTTGTTGTTGTTGTTCTATGTTCGTCTATGCTTGCCAGTGGTCAGTATAGTTGGACTTTGATTAAAGAACAAGTTCAAAGTTTGCTGTTTTGTGGAGTGATATGGTTTGGCCATGTCCCCACCCAAATCTCACCTTGAATTCCCACATGTTATGGGAGGAACTCAGTGAGAGGTAATTGAATCATGGGGGCAGGTCTTTTCCATGCTGTTCTCATAATAGTGAATAAGTCTCGTGAGATCTGATGGTTTTAAAAACAGAAATTTCCCTGCACAAGTTCTCTCTTCTCTTGTCTGCTGCCATGTTAGATGTGGCTTTCATCTTCTGCCATGATTGTGGGCCACCCCTGGCCATGTGGAACTGTAAGTCCATTAAACCTTTTTCTTTGGAAAGTGCCCAGTCTTGGCTATGTCTTTGTCAACAGTGTGAAAACTGACTAACACATGGAGATTGCTGAGATTTTATTTATTTCCTAGCCTATGTTAAAATATCACAAATATTTCTCATGTAGCTCAACATTATTTCTACTTATGTGCACTGGATATAGTAATTTTTATATGTATCTTCAGTCAAAATTATTCATTATATTGTTCCAATTGTTTAAAAATTTTTTTTTTTTCGAGATGGAATCTCACTGTCACACAGGCTGGAATGCAGTGGTGCAATCTCGGCTCATTGCAACCTTCCCCTCCTGGGTTCAGGTGATTCTTCTGCCTCAGTCTCCTGGGTAGCTATGACCAAAGGTGTATGATTTCACACCCAGCTAATTTTCTTTTATTTTTAGTAGAAATGGGGCTTCACCATCTTGGCCAGGCTGGTCTCAAACTCCTGACCTCTTGATTCACCCACCTTGGCCTCCCAGAGTGCTGGGATTACAGGTGTGAGCCACCACACCCAGCCAGGCTATATGCTAAATTCATTTCAAAATTATATTCATTAATAAATTAAGTTACTGCAACTTTTTTATTTTAAAAGCTAATATTTTTAACTTTTTGACTCTTCTGTAATAACACTTGAATATAAACATGATGAGACTTGAAGAAACAGATGATGAAGGTTTGTCTTTTTTTTTTTTTCTTGAAAGAGAAAAAAGAAAGGAAGAAAAAGAAAAGAAGAAAGAAAAGGGAGAGAAAGAAAGAAAAAAAGAATGAAAGAGAGAAAGAAAGAGGAAGAAAAAGAGGGAGAGAGAACAGGAATCTTGCTCTATTGCCCAGGCTAGAATGCAGTCTAACAATGGGTATTAGAAACTTCTTTTATGCCAATAAATGTGCTAAACAATTGAGACAGGAAGGAATAATGGAGGAAAATAACAAACCAGCAGCCAACCAATATTTCATTTAAACCTGTGAAATGCTATGCAATTGCGGAGGACTGATTTACTTCCAATTATGTGGTCACTTTTAGAATAGATGTGATGTGATACTGAGAAAAATGTATATTTTGTGGATTTGGGGTGGAGAGTTCTGTAAATGTTTATTAAGTTTACTTGTTGCAGGTCTGAGTTCAAGTCCTGGATATCCTTGTTAATTTTCTGTCTCATTGATCTGTCTAATATTGACAATGTAGTGTTAAAGTCTCCCACTATTATTGTGTGGGAGTCTAAGTCTCTTTGTAAGTCATTAAAAATTTGCCTTATGTATCTGGATGCTCTTGTATTGGGTGTGTATATATTTAGGATCGTTAGCTCTTCTTGTTGAATTGATCTTTTTACCATTATATAATGTCCTTCTTTGTCTCTTTTGGTCTTTGTTGCTTTAAAGTCTATTTTATCAGAGACAAGAATTGCAACTCCTATTTTTTTTTTCTCTCTCCATTTGGTTGGTAAATCTTTCTCCATTCCTTTGTTTTATGTCTTTGTGCATCCTTGCAAGTGAGATGGGACTGGATACAACATACCAATGGGTTTTGGCTTTTTATCCCATTTGTCTGTCTGTGTCTTTTGATTGGGGCATTTAGTCCATTTAAATTTAGGATTGATACTGATATATGTGATTTTGTGATATATGTGATATATACTACCATTTAATGCTAGCTGGCTGTTTTGCCCATTAGTTGATGTAGATTCTTCATTATGGTTATGTTCTTAATCTTTTGGTATGTTTTTGGAATGGCTGATACTGGTTACTCCTTTCTATATGCAATGCTTCTTTCAGAAGCTGTTGTAAAGCAGGCCTGGTGGTGATGAAATCTCTGAGTACTTGCTTGTTTGCAAAAAAATTTTATTTTTCCTTCACTTATGAAGCTTAGTTTGGCTGGACATGAAATTCTGGGTTGATAGTTCTTTTCTTTAAGGATGTTGAATATTGGCCCCCACTCTCTTCTGGCTTTTAGGGTTTCTGCTAAGAGATCTGCCGTGAGTCTGATACACTTCCCTTTGTGGGTAACTGGACCTTTCTCTCTGGTTGCCCTTAGTATTTTCTCCTTCATTTCAACCCTGATGAATCTAATGATTATGTGACTTGGGGTTGCTCTTCTTGAGGAATATCTTTGTGGTGTTCTCTGCATTACCTGGATTTGAATATTGTCCTGCCTTGCTAGGTTGGGAAAGTTTTCCTGGATAATATCATGAAGAATATTTTCCAGCTTGGATTCATTCTCTTTGTCACATTCAGGTACACCTATCAAATATAGATTAGGTCTTTTCACATAGTCTCATATTTCTTGGATACTTTGCTCATTGCTTTTTACCCTTTTTTCTCTAAACTTGTCTTTTCATTTTATTTCACTAAGTTGGTCTTCACCCTCTGATATCCTTTCTTCTGCTTGATCAATTCAACTGTTAAAATGTGCATACTTTGTGAAGTTCTCGTATTGTGTTTTCCAGCTCCATTAATTCAGTTATATTCCTCTCTAAATTGTCTATTCTCATTAGCATTTCATCAACCCTTTTTTCAAGGTTCTTAGTTTCTTTGCATTGGATTAGAACATGTTATTTTAGCTCACAGAAGTTTCTTAATATCCACCTTCTGAAGCCTGATTCTGTCAATTCATCACACTCATTCTCCATCAGGCCTTGTTCTGTTGCTGAGGAGGAGCTGTGATCCTCTGTAGGAGGAGAGGTCCTATTGCTCTTTTTTTGTGGGGAAATTTCACCTGCGGCTACCCACTGCACCGGCTGAAACAGCAGCATTGAGATTCGTGGCACTTTTCTGCCCAGGAATCTCTCAGTCTGGCTCCCCATTTCAGTCCTCTTTTCAATCAGCTGAATGGGTAACTCTGCCTTCCCAGAGCTCCAAGCCTCAACCAAAAGGGCCCCCAGTCCTGTATACTCTGCACTGAGAACCGCCACACTGGGGCACTGGCAAAAGAGCCATGCCAGCCAAAAGAGTTACACTGGTGACCCGTGGGGCTCCTCCACCGGAAATCTCCTGGTTCGTAAGCAACAAAAATTTGTCTGAAAGTGTGGCATCCACTCACTCTCTGCGCTTTCACTGGGAGCTACAATCCTGAGCTGCTGCTAGTCAGCCATCTTGGATCTCCATGATGGAGGTTTTTAATACCACCATCCTGAGGTTACTGAAAGAATAGGGAATTGAGGCCAGGCACATGGCTCATGCTTGTAATTCCAACACTTTGGATTTACCAATTGTTTAAATTTTTATCAATTTTTTTATGCCTAATCTATGAAAAATGTGTTAGAATTTCTCATTTTGATTAAATATTTGTTAGTTACCTTTGCAATTATGTTGACTTTCCTTTTTTTTCTTTCTTTCTTTTTTTGCTTCATGTACTTTGGAGGCTTTATTATTAGCTGCATGCTACATTACAATTGATATGATTTACTGGAAATTTTATACTTTTTTAGTGTTTACCTTAATCTTTAACAATGATGTTTCATATAATTTTCTGTAATATTAATATAAGTAATCCAGCATTATTTGTTTTATAATTATCTGAGCTACATTCATCTAGCTACAGTCTATCCAATTATCTATCAACCTATTTATTCTTACATCACATATCTTTCAACTTTTTGTATCATTTTTATTTGGATGTATCTTTATTAATCTGTATATTAGTTAACATATTTTTATTCATTCTGTTAGTAATTTTCAGTGTCATGGTGAATTTTTATTTATTGTTATCAATACTATCTTTTTAATCATTTTACTATATTTTGTAATCAGTAATATACTTTTAATCATTTTTACTATATTTTACTATATTTTGTGCTTTTATGTCTCATTTTTCTGTCTTTTCTCTTTTTCTCTCTCCCATTGGATTTATCACAAGTTCTGCTTTCTTTTCCTTTGTTTTCTCCCCCTAATTCAGGGGTTTAGAATTTCTTTATTCTACCATTTTTTTTTTTAGTGTTTATCTTTTTTTTTAAATAAAAAAGCATCAGACATTTTTCTTAAAAGGTGAAATTTAACTGTATCCTCACCTTCTAGCTGAATGATGCTGAACTGAAACATTTTTAACTCTTTTTTTGTTGTTGTTTAAAAAAAAAAAAGAGCAGCTCACTGCCAGTGCTCATTTAATTTTACATAAACATCCTCTTTGAGGCTGAAGCAAATCTGATTGATTTTTATCAGTCAGGTAAAATAAAAAAACTATTCCTGAGTTATTTCTAAACAGAACTAACATCAAAATCATCTGAATCATCAGATTTGTCTATTTTGAAAACATTGAATCTATCAAATAAATTTTCAGCTAATACCTGTATGAAAACTATGTTAATATCACATATAGGAATGCTATATTTCTAGAACTTGACATTTTCAGCAACCAAAAATTACTATATTTTTAAATGGAAATACTACTACTAAAAACAGAATGCTATAAATAGAATAATGTCTTTTGTTTTGAAAGTTGATATACCAGAGTGATGTAAAAATAATAATAAAAGCAAGATATTTTGTAGAAAAGTTATTTGGGGTAAACTCTGCAGCTGCAAACACTATGGGTCAGTATTCTTGGGGCAAATGAAAAATGATTTAAATCTGTTACTTCTCTCTCCTGTCTTCTATGATGTTTGAGTTTGTTAAATTAACAACAACACATTTCCCCTCCAGAATTAACAAAAATTTTAAAAATATCTCTATGTTGAGTAATTTGTTTCCTTCAAAATTTTCTTACATTTTATTCTTCATACATAGATTCAGTGTTGTTCTTTTTGAAATGCCATTTTTTATAGTTCTTATAGTTCATTTATCTTAGTTTTATGTGTGTTTTTTTTTTTACTGAAAATACTTTGTGTTTAAATCATGGTATAATGTTATAGGTTGGTAGCATATTTTCTCAGCACTTTAAATAAATTATTTTCTTGCTTCCTGGTATATACTTTTGTTCCTGAGAACTATGCTCTTTATCTAATAATGTGTATTTTTAGTTGTTTTTAAAATGATGTTCTCTGTTCTACTTGATCTGCTGATGTATATTTATACATACTTGTCGTGCCCCAAACAAACTATCCTTTGTCCATCTGAGAAATGATGATTTTTATTATTTTTAAAATACCATCTCTGAATATTGCTTCTTCTCTAGTTTCTCCATCTGGAGTTTCAATTTTATGCTCCAAGATTTGATTTCTTCTTTTTAAATAATGTTATAAACATAATTTGAATCATATTATTTTCTTTCTTTAAACTCCAAAAGACTTCTCTCTGAACTTAAATTAAAACATAGAATCTATACTATGAAACATTAGGCACGATCTTGCCATTTGCTACATCACAAACCTTCATCTCTCATTACATCTGTCTCTCTTTCTATGCTCATACATGGTAACACGACCAGCCACATATCTTCTAAACAAAAGAAAATGTTATTAGAAACCTGAAAAGTCTGTTTGCAGTAGCCATGTGTTATAACCAGAAACAAATATAGTTATTGAATAAGAGTAGTTGTTTAATGAATGATAATTATAAAAGATTAATTAAACAAGAGCACATCAATAGTGGGAATTATTTAAACTGTCATTTAATCTTTTTTGTCAAGAACCGTGCCCGGCACATTTTAGGTGTACAGTAAACACTGACTCAAGGGAATTTAATTGGCATTAATGAAACATAAAGAGGTTGACTGGTGGTAGCAGCAGATATGCAAATTCATAAAATATTTAACCTGAAAGTTATAAATGGCATTAAATAAACCTTTTAAAGAGATCATAAAACATGATGATGAGAATTTTTTAAGGTGTTAAGAATGCACAGAAATGTGGTTAATAAAGCAAATCTATTTAACTTTGAAATTCCATAAAACAATCAACTTTTAAGTCTATGTACTGGATATTGTAAGAAAATCAGATTACAAAATCATGTTATTGTATCAGTCTTACAGATGAGATAGGCTTACCTTACTTCCTTTGTATAGAAAATTGTGAAACTTATATTAGCCCATAGTTCAGACTCCCCTGCATAAACTCTACTGGCAATTACCATAAAAACGCAGAGTGCCTAATAAAAATGAATCCACTGTTTGGAATAAAACTCGCCTTTTATGAATTCAGAGTCATCATATTTCTTCTGCCTAACTTCTTGAATAATGAGAGTTTCACTTTCTTTAATGTTCTGAGGGTTTTCTTTCTGAAAAACATAAAGGCTTATATTATTATTCAGAGGAAAAGGTATGGCCTTGTATTGTGAACATGCAGCAATATCCCATTTAAATAAAGTTGATTCAGCACAAGTCCTCTGGATACTTGCTATTTTATAGTTTGAAGAAATGTAGGATACTCATCCGAGTTGCCTCTCTTATTATATGCAGGCTTTCTACCTTGAGAGACTTTCTCAGGATGTTTCTTATATTTTAGAAGGAAAGGCACAATAAAACGATATCATGACTTTTTTCTTCTTTTGTAGGTATAAGATACCTATATTTAAATAAACCTCTATTAAAAAATAGTAGTCATGGACTCAAGAGGCTTCTATTGCTTAATAATTTAAAGCCTCACATTATTTTATATAAAAGGAATTACTTGATATTTGAATATATCTAAAGTTTCAACATTCATTACATTCAGAGCATTGTAAAATAATGAAGGTTTCTTATATACTGTTATTTTTATCCCCCATTAGATTATTAAAATTTAATAACATTGTTTATTTGGCCTAATAAAAATGATTAAGATATTTTGAAAGCAAACTCTCATAGTCACATGCAACAAACAAATTTATTCATATGGAAGCATGAGTAGAAATCTAAAAATATTAATGTATAGAATATTTTGATGCAATGAGTATAATTGAACAGAAAATCAAAGAAGGAAGTTGTGTTTTAAAAACGATACAGTGAGACTGAAATTTTTCACATTAAAAACTTTACTGGAAAATGTATTTCTCTAAACATCTAGTATTAGGTAGAAATCTGAATACTAAACAGAATGCACTCTTTTTTATGTAGTTTCTATTATATTACTGGGCAGTGTTATATGCTATACCAGGTAGAACTTGTATTTTTATATAAGAAAATTTAAAATTCTATTAATCACATGATTTTGAGAAAATTATTTAATACCTTCTGATGACTTTCTTATCTTCTAATTTAATAACAATATTTGTACTTATTTCAAGGGGTTGTTATGGGATTTAATTAATGTGAAATGTGTAAACACCAAGTTGCTGAGTACAAATTAAATATTCAATAAATGTTAGCTTCTTATTATCACTAAATAACAAATTCTCTACTTGGTCAGATAATCAATTCCTGAAAGTACATAAAATCAGTAAGTGATATGTAGATAAAGAAGGGTGAGATAAATGAATGACATAAATACTAGCGTCTTAGAAACAACACAGCATTAACGTATATGTCAAATTAAATAGAAGCTTGAGGCAGATTCTGCTGCTTTCATATAGAATAACTTTATTAGCAGAACTCTGATTCTATGGTGGCCCTGTGGCCAGTTAAATGTATGCTAGTATTCCTCATTTCATGAATTCAGATGTGACTACATTACAGATGCTGGGCAGTAAAAAGAGCTAGAGCAACCTTTCCCATAATGTTATTAAAATAAAGCCATTACTTTTCTTTACCTTTCCTTCTTCTACCTGCCTGGAATAGTTAGTAGCAGTCATCTGGCAATAATGGAACAACATATATGAAGATGGAAGATGACAATATAAATGCTAGAGGAGAGAGTCTAGTTCCTGTTGAACCACAGTACCAGGGCTGAACAACCTATATCTGAACCTCATCAAATGTTATTATAGTATATACTTGTGTTTAAGCCACAATAAGAGCTTATTTTTCTTATGTACAGTTGAATGTAATCCTACCTGACACAAAACTGATGAATGAAATGATAAAGATATACCATGCCACCAAAATTGTAACCTATTTATTAAAAATTCTGTCATTTTTACTGTCTTTGTCATTTGTGTTGCTTCTTTTTGCTATTTTCCTCTTAACAATATCCTAGCTGTTCTATTTCCATCTTCTTCGCTAGCTTGTCTTCTACTTGACCATTGAGGTTTCTTGTAGATTGCTGCAGAAGCAACCCCCAATGTATCCTGTGTCCTTGTATCCATACCGTTGTATTCTTCCTTCTCACGTTAACTAAGATGGGCTTTGTTTCTTTCCTTGGTGAGTGAGGTATTGGCAAATACGATGCAAGCAAAGGCTTGAAAGGCTTGGCCACTGAGGATTGCTGCGCCTTTTGCTGTTTGTGGAATGAAGTCTCCATGTGAAGAATCCCAAACTAGCCTGATGGAAATGTATGGCCTGGAAAACAGCTAGCACCAACTGCCAGTCGTGGGGAAGGATAGTTTACAGCATTTAGCCCAAGATTATGCATTGAGTGATCTAAGTTGAAAGCAACCAAAGAATCACTCCATGAACCCAATCTAACTTGTTGACCCAAGTGAAAGTAAAGGAAACTGTTATTTTTTTTAAACTATTTGGTTTTAAGGTGGCTTGCTACATAACAATAGATATGAGACAGGTTTTCTAAAGTTTCTTTTATGTAATTCTACGATATGGCTGCATTCTTTTTTCGTCACTCCCAAATGGATATCTTCACACTTTAAATTCCTTTTGGCCTACAGATTCTCATCTAACTACCTTCTCAAGGTCTCTGTGAAGATGATACTTATAGAGGAACTTTATATATATCAAATGTGTATTCCTAAATCTTCCTTAGTTTCCACTTTTGCCTCTGGGTGTCTCATGCCTCAATGACACTCACTAAATGAATGATTTGACTAAGTATGAAATCTGTAAGTAATAATTTCCCCATTTGCTGTTGTTGCTTCGTATATCCCTATTACAAAATCCTGTAGATGTTTCATGAAACAGCCTCTACTTTACATCAAATTCTCTTCATCTCTATTGCCACTATGAGCTAAGCCAAAAATCATCCCTCTCCCTAACTGTGGAAAAGAAATGCATCCATTTCCTTAGAACTTTTTTCTTCAATTTATTCTGCAAAACACAGTTAAATTTATTATTTAATTGCAGATATAATTAAATTAACCTGCATTATATTCCATTGATTTTGAAATAAAAGTCATTATGTTTATATGATTGGGAAAGTTTCACATGATAATTGTTCACCTCATTTCCACATCTTAAATTTCTGTCATTCTACTGTTTACTTTTTAAATTTAAGCCATATTTGAACTCATTTCATTATATTCAATATCTCACACTCTTTCTAAGTGTTTTTGTGTTATGCTATTTAACCCTGCCCGCTCCATGAAGATCTGTTACGTCTTTGTGTCCCTTTTCAGTTTAAACAACACTTCATTCAAGAGATTTTCAGATACCTATTTCAACTTTTGAATACATAGAGTGTCCTTATTTTATGTTACAAAAAATGGCATGATAAAAAATATTTAAGACCAACTCTTGAGGGACAAAACAAAATTTTTATGTTCACCTTTGTTGATTTCTATTGTGTAAATATTTCCACCATAGTTGATTTCAAGTAGCATGACATTAACAGATCTGCAAAATTTCTAAAAAGTTACCAATTTCTGAACATTTAACAATTTGTTTGTATGAGCTGTTACAGGCTGGCTCCAGAACAGCACTAACTTCAGAGTCCAACTCTCTGCCAACATGCCTAGGGCACAGTTAATGTGAAGGTGCCATGATGTTAGAGTCTATCTCTTTACTTCTTTTTGCTGTATTTCCACTGGCTGGTACAGTGCTCAACCCAAAGCATGCAACTCACAAATATCCATTCAGTGTAACAAAAAAAAAAAAAAAAGGAATGCGTGAATGAAAATACTTTCCGACCGGGCGCGGTGGCTCAAGCCTGTAATCCCAGCACTTTGGGAGGCCGAGGCGGGTGGATCATGAGGTCAAGAGATCGAGACCATCCTGGTCAAAATGGCGAAACCCCGTCTCTACTAAAAATACAAAAAATTAGCTGGGCACGGTGACGCGTGCCTGTAATCCCAGCTACTCAGGAGACTGAGGCAGGAGAATTGCCTGAACCCAGGAGGCGGAGGTTGCAGTGAGCCGAGATCGTGCCATTGCACTCCAGCCTGGGTAACAAGAGCGAAACTCCGTCTCAAAAACAAAAAGGAAAATACTTTCCTGGCCTCCAGGGCTGCACATCATTAGGGAGCTAAAGAAGTGTCTGAAAGCAAACCTCTCCATTCCTCTGTTTTGACCTACTCCCATCAGTATATTTGGGAGAGAAATTAAAATGATTGTATATAGGTGGAAAATGCTTAGCTGGAGATACCAATTCAATTTGTGTTGAAAGATACCATTTTAAAATTAAGTATCTTGAGTGCATATATATTAGTCAAAAAGAGATGGTATTGAGAAGATATTTAAAACTGATTTAAACTATCATATGCAGAGGCTTTTGTATGTATTACTGTTTAAAACAACCAAGATTTGCAGATACTAAGTTACACACCTAGTTAGCTGTCAAAAACAAAAAAAGAACTAAATGGATGTGTAACCCAGTCTCTTTCAACTTATCTATTATTTGTAGTCTGAAGTATTTGAAATAAAATGATCCTGATTACTATAGAAAAGTTGCTTCAATAAGCTATAATTTACTGGAGATTGACTGTAGGAGAAGTCAACAGGAGATGCAATGAATATAAGTATAACTTGGACGCTTTAGGAGAATAATTCCAAGAGAATAAACATGATCTCAGCCACCACAAAATTGATGCTGGAAAGTTTACTGCCCCTGTTTTCAAGTTAAATAATAAAGGACACTTAAGAAACAACTACAAGGTTATTTATTAAATTATCATGTTTTCATAATTCTAAGATGAATGTTTTTAATTTTCATGTAGCTAAAATTCAAATGAAATAAGTAAAACACATTGAATTACAATTTAATTGCAATATTTGTTTCCATATTAGTAACATACTAAAATAATGATAACATCAATTTTATAAAATGCAGTAATTTTCTGTTACAGTAGATATTATTTGACAAGTAGGACATAAAATTATATAAGTATCCTTTTTTTAAAGTTCTAATTCACAGCAACAAAGTGAAAGGGTGGTGAGTAATAAATATTAGGTTATAATTAAAACAATGCAACCAAGGGGGCTGAAAATATAATTACAATATTAAAAATAACATGTATTGAGTTCTCATTATGGTTTTAAGACATTGAAGTAGAAATTTTCCAAAAAAAATCCTTATACATACAATCAATTCTACATGTTATTTTATTTTTTCCACAATTCTTCCAAGCTTAATTTATTGAAGAGAGGAAAAGACACTGGCAGAGACAGAAACAAAGGTGAAACAAAAAAAGGTGAAAGAAAAGATCACATCTGAAGTTAAGCCAAATGTTTAAAAGAATGAGTATAATAGTTATGTTAAGGAGTATTACTAAAATTGTGGTCCCAGAATCATACTCATAATAATTACCTGTTATGCTTGTTAAAAATGAAGATTATTTGGCTCTGAACCAAGCCTAGTAAATCAGAAAAAAATCTGTAGATAGGGAATAGAGATCTTTATTTTTAACAAGCTCCCTAGAAAGTTTTATGCACAATAAAGTTTGAGAAAACCTGCACTGTAGGATTGAAAAAAAAAAAAAAAAAAAAAAAAAAGATAAGCCAAAAAGTAAATCAAGCATAAATTATTATATTATAATTTTAATCATGTACTGAGAACTGGCTAAGTATGCTGAGTAAGTGCTTCAAATTATAATACTTTCATATGAGTTTCATATGAGATTCTATTTAAAAGTGAATGCATTTCAGTTGAGTCATGAATAACTACTTACTGAAAGAGTAGTTTAACAGTACAAAATACTAGGTAATATTAAATTGTATATGTTATTTATAAATATGATCTAAAGCTATCTGCTTTTTCCCCTAAATAATTTAAAATTAAAGTTGAATATTCTAACATAAATTGTTTTATTTAGAAATAAATACTTGTTTTTCATATCTCTTATTCAGTGTTATAGTCTATGTATTTTGTCTTCCTAAAGTCATCTGGAGTGCTATAATTTTGTTGGAAAAATCAACAATTATTATGTCTGTATCAAATTGTAGAAGTAAGATTTTTTATTAAATATAAAAAGTATTATTTATTTCCACATGAAATTAAAAATCAGCCAAAATGTTTTTAGTTTACTTGTTAAAACTAAGCTATCAGCTAATTTGAACACATAGAAATATATTGAAAACATTCTATATTTTAAGAAAACACAGTATGGTATGTAAAAACGAAAAATTAATAGAAATTTGCCTTAAATTAATCAATTAAATTCTACTTAAATCATCATATTGTGAAAGCATATATACAAAATTTCCTGTTAACAATGACAAGATAACCCTAATTTTCTGTATATATCCACAATTGTTTTATTATTTTATTGTATTTAAACTAGATAGATTTTACTTACACAAGCACTGAAATATTTAACAAGAGATTGCAATTGTATCCATTTTGAACAAAATGCAACTACAAATCATTATCTATGTCAATGTTTTTATTTTTTTAGAGTAAAAAATTTTTAATTAATTTTTTATTTAAGGAGTGACAAGATGTTAACATAAATGTACAGCAGTTTAGGTTAACATCTTGTCACTCCTTATATTAAAAATCTAATTTTTTTGCCTACCCACATGCTACTATTTTAAATTTTTGTCAATATTAAAACATTTAATGTATATATCTCATGCTTAGCTATAAATGACTTCCCTACAATTGAGAAGCAATAACTTCGCAGAGGTAACTTTTATTTATCTCAGCTTTATATGAAGAGTCAAGGAGAGGAATGAAAGCTTTCAAAGGACAATCAAATGTCTTTTGGTCTACATTTTGTAATGAAAGTTTGCTCCGTGTCATGTTCCTCTCTTGCTTTTCCTGGAGCAACTTCAAGGAGGAGAATATCTCCTCAAGTCAAGATTTTGCTAGGGTAACATATTAGCTACGAATTGGTGCAGACAGCTTTCTAACCATTTTAAATTGCTTAGAAATACATAAAAGCCATGGGTGTTAAAAGGAAAGCTCTTTTCCAAGTTTGCTATGTTCTTGATTTATGAGGTAGGGCAAGTAAAAGGGAGTTGAAGCTTAAACAAATGTGCCTTTTCTACCTGTGCTTATTTAGCAGAATTCTTAAAAGAACAAGCTCACAGACATAAGAAAAATGACATTGGGACATTAGTAAACATTGTTACATTTAAATAATTATATATTTTTGACACTTATAAGAAAATGATTTAATAGAGTCCAGAACTGAAGTGAATACTAAAGTCTTTTCTGTAGAACTTTGCCCTTGATAGTGATCTATAAATGGTGATTTCCTTACATGGTATAATACATACATACACATAGATGTGCAAACATAAATACAGACAGACATTTGAGTCTCGCTATTTACCTTGAATTTAATGATTTAACTGTATGCTGTCTTTTGTTATAAATCCATGCATCCATTTTGAAAGTAATATAGTAGTGTTGGTATAGTTCACTAATAAGTTTTTAAAAAACAAGTTAAATAATTGGAAATAGCAGAGTAGAAACTAATCATTGAAAGTATGATTGTTTTAGCAGTCTCTTCAAAGGTGTCTTCTGGGATTATATATTTTTGTTAAAAAGGTAGTTTTCCTTTACTAGAGGATATCATGAATCTGCACTGTCATTACTACATTACATAAATTTTATCTCTCTATGGAGAATTCTGACCTTTCATAGCACTGAAAATAGACTGATAGCACTTTCAGCAAGTCCCATAAATTACACACCAGTTGCTGTGGTTTGGATGTTTTCTGTAAAATTCATGTTGAAATTTAATCCTCATTATTCTTTGGGAGGTAATTAGAATTATGTAAGGTCATCAGGGTGGGGGCCTCATGTTGGGACTGGTGGCTTTATAAACAAAGGGGAAGAGAGACCTGGGCTAGGACGCTTGCTCTGCCTCACAATGTGATAACCTCCTACCATGGGATGATATTGCCAAGAGGCCTCATCAGATGTGTTACCTTGATCTTGAACTTCCCAGGCTCTGGAACCATAAGAAGTAACATTTCATTTTTTTTTTAATAAATTACCTAGACTTAAGAATTCAGTTATAGCAACACAAAAAGAACTGAGATACCAGTCTTAACATCACTAAGATTATTATGAATGCTGCACATTTAGGTTAAAATTTCTGAAAAGTTAGACAAGAATCTAAACACCTATTTTATATTTTACTTTTGCTTTTCTACTACCAAGATGCTCATTACTTCTTATGGAAGCAAAAAAAAATAACAATAAGCTGCAAAATCCATTGTCTAAATATATGATATTTCTCTCATTATGAGTGACTCCATGTAGTTTACTCCAAAATTAGTTCATGAGGAAATTATACCCTGAAACTCTTAAAAGAAAAATTGTACCCAAAAGTTCAACAGGCAAGGAAGACTTTATTCATGACTATTTTAAGAGGGAAAAGAGATTGAATCTAACTGCTGAAATGAGTCAAGAAAATTTTCAAGTCCTGGGGTGATCTAGTGTAAAAGTTACTGAGAGGTACTAATAGAGAAGTTAGTCAATGTTATCAGGAGTTCTGTGTTTGCTAATTGGTGCTTATTGAAGTTAATCTCTACACAGAGACTGGAAGGTAAGGGCATATCTTTCTGGATGGTTACATTTCAAAAGGATGGCTCCCAGGTTCTTGAGACAGTTATTAGCTGGTAATAAAAGTGGCCAAATGCTGGGAGGAGATTTCCATCTCAAAGGGGCAGGGAAAGAATTTACATTTAAAAGTTTTCTTAAGTAAATGCTCTAAGGAAAGGGAGGCTAGGAGTTTAGAGTCACTGTCTAAAAGTTACTCAAACTGAGGAACATGTTAGAGCTATCTTGCTCAAAATGAGAGAGAGAAACCATACATTACTCAGTACCATCGTTTGCATGCTACTTCTGCAGAGAGACCAGAGGGCAAAGGAATCTTTTAGAAGTCAAGGTGAGTTTCAATAACTGGAAGTTCTTTTTCTTCACTGCTTCTTTTGAGTCAATTTTTCTTCTCCAAGAAACTTTCAAAATATACTTCCTTCACCTGCTCCCAATCTAATGTAGTTGTCATTTCTCTGGACATGTTACAAGGAGTATCTTTTCAAAGTACTTTTGACTAGAAATTTAGCTTTTGAGGTCATTTTTTGCCTGCCTTATTACTGTAAGAAATTTCCCTTCAGGATATTATGAATTTTTTTTTCTGTGAATTTTCAAGAATAAACTAAGTCCCATACATAGTAATAAACATTGAGTATTGTTCAATGAAAGAAGGTTGTTTTTACAAAGTAAATACAGTTTAAAGTAAGCTAGGGTAAACAGAGTCACAGATGGAGAAATGGTTTTAAAAAGTCCCTAAAAGCTCAAGTCTTAGAGCATTTATTCTGTCTCTTTGACCATTAATGCCAGACCTATTAGGGAGCATTATAAATGAAAAATATGCAAATTAAAAATAATAGCCCAGTTTTAATGGGATTATAACAAAATCGAATATGAGCTTAACTTTGAATTTCTTAGCTTTTATGTTTCAAGTTAAATTCATGATATCATTTGAAACTATCTTTTGGAATGCAAATCAGTACCAATACTGCTGAGCATAGCAAAAATTAATGAAAATAATAACAGAAAAAGCCTTACCAAGTCTACTAAATTCTATTTTAACATAAGTAGAGTCAAAGTGGTCTTTATTATTATTTTAATTAACTGATTGAATGCAAACACAACCCTACTTATTTAACTGAAATATAAAGAAAGTTGTATACTTTCTAATAGGAAGAATGTATATAGTCTAAAGGGCCAAAAAATGTCACATTTTGAATTTTACCTGAGAAATAGTAACAAGTAACTCCAAATCTTTTGTATTAACTTTTACACATATTTTTAAATTGTGTGTGAATTTTAAATCATAGAAATAAATCATTAAATACTGAAAGCCAGTTTTTCTGCATTAATATATTTATAAGGAAGTGTAACTTTGACAGAAAGTTGTATTGTGTTTATTATTTAATTATAGATAATCATCTATTTGAAAGATTTTAATTTTTAAATAAATATGAAATCTGGCATTAATAATGTACAGAAACCCAGATAATTATTTTGACATAATTATTTCTCACAGAATTGAACATTTACTTACATCAACAACCAAAATTCTCTCTCTGCTTCTGTTATATAAAATTGATGACACACTATGATATTTAACAGTAAGCATCAATGATGTTTTTAAATAGAGCATACCTTAAGTGTTTATTTTAAACACACTCTGTGAACATTTTAATTCAGTGAAATTTAATTGAGACAATGAAACTATTATTAAGCATGCTCAATTTTGTTACGTAGTTTTATCTTAGAGAGAAATTTAATGTGTTAAAATTTACATCATTAATACCTTCAATGAATGATAGAAAAGTCATTAAAATACTCTGAAACAATGAACATAGAGTCTGCATAGTTACACAGTTAACTCTGAAGTGTCACAATGCCACACAGCTAATCTCCTTTGTGACACACCTGCCTCCCGCTTTGGACTTCATCAGTGATAGCCATCATATTCTGATAACTGCATCTACCAGCATACAAGCATTTCCAACACAAAAGGGAATACTTCTATTTTGGCTTCCTCAGAAACATAAAAAGAAAACTGACAAAAACAGAAAAAGAAACAATCAGCTACCAAAAAACCCACTCCACACTTCCCTGTATATTGCATGGGATTCTCAGCAATGATCATGTCCAATCATTCTTTACCAAGTGAATCACTCCACACAACTCCTATAGATTGATATTCTATGCCTGGAACAGGACAGAGGCCTAGGATTTACAAAGGGCCCATATTAGTCTGTTTTCACGCTGTTATAAAGAACTACCTGAGACTGGATAATTTGTAAACAAAAGACTCGCAGTTCTGCACGGCTGGGGAGGCCTTGGGAAACTTAAAATCATGGCAGAAGGTGAAGGGGAAACAAAGCCATCTTACCTGGTAGCAGGAGCATAGGAGGAAACTGCAAAGAACTTTTAAACCACCAGATCTTGTGAAAACACACTCCCTGTCATGAGAACAGCACTGGGGAAACTGCCCCCTAGATCAAATCACATTCTGTCAGGTTCCTCCCTTGATGCATGGAGATTACAATTCAAGATGAGATTTGGGTGAGGACACAGAGCCAAACCATATCAGGACCATTAGCAGAAGGGTAAAAAAAAATGAGTTCTGCCAGGTATATAAGTCATCTTAGATTTTGATGTTGCTGTACATATTTTCTATGGCATATTTTATCATGGATTGTAGGACTATTATCAATATTAAATATGACAAATTCAGAAACATTTGCAGAAGCAAATATAAACTTAATTCGTAATTTTTTATCACATACAATGGGGGAACATTCCAGGAGAGTAATATTTGTGGGTTATACTGTGTTTCAGAAAATTACCAGGCTGTTTGCTTACAGTGAAGTCAGAGTAAAAGAATCATCAGTTGCATCATAGAATATATTCAACATTAATAAACATAATTATTCATATTTCTGAAGTTTTTTATCAGAATTACTTTAATGCAGAAAATACATTATGAGAAATGATTTATGCCCAAGTTGAATGATACGCAGTGTTGGGATGCTTCAAATATATACAACAAGGAAGTGTATATATCATTTTTTTTTTGAGACAGTCTTGTTTTGTCACCTGGGTTGGAGTTCAATCTTGGCTCACTGCAACCTCTGCCTCCCAGGTTTAAGCAATTCTCCTGCGTTAGCCTCACAAGTAGCTGAGACTACAGGCACATGCCACCACACCTGGCTAAGTTTTTTATTTTTAGTAGAAATGGTGATATGTTTGACTGTGTCCCCTCCGAAATGTCATTTTGAATTCCAACATGTTGTAGGAGGGACCCAGTGGGAGGTGACTGAATTATGGATGTGGGTCTTTCCTGCACTGTTCTCATGATAGTGAATAATTCTCATGAGATCTAATGGCTTTATAAGGCAGAATATAAATTCACAAGCTCTCTCTTTGCCTGCCGCCATCTATGTAAGACAGGACTTGCTCCTCCATCTTTCTGCCATAATCATGAGGTTTCCCCAGTCACGTGGAACTGGAAGTCCAGTTAAACCTCTTTCCTGTGTAAATTGCTCAGTCTAGGGTATGTTTTTATCAGCAGTGTGAAACAGACTAATACAGATGGGGTTCTATCATGCTGGCCAGGATGGTCTTGAAGTCCCTACCTCAAGTGATCCACCCATCTCAGCCTCCAAAAGTGCTGGGATTACAGGTAAGAGCCACCGTGCCTGGCCAACAATGTGTATATATCTTTTTGATCATTGCTTAAAATATTAAATTTATTACCTATTTTCTTAGAAGGTCCTGAATTCACAATATTCTATTGCAGCTTTTCTACATGATGATAAAATCAGGCATACAGATCACTCTTTATGAATTATGTATGATATAAATTATATTTACATTATTTTGAAGGCATTAAAGCAAACCCCTGTATTCACAAGTTGAATGAGCTAACAATGTTAGTGTTAGATTCTCAAAATAACCCATTTATGTTCTTATACCTTACCTGAAAGAGCACTATATAAATCTGAAAGATTTGCTACAGACTGCTACTTCAAATTTTGAACTCAGCCAGACAAGTTGGTTTACTGGCTATCAGTTTTATTATTTAAATAATGTGGCAAGGAATCATTAAATGGTACACAATAGTATATTTAATTTTAAACAATGCTTATAGGCAAATTTTCAAGATTAATGTTGGTTATAGAATAAGGCATGAAGTAGAAAAGTAAATAGTAATTGTCTTAGTTTCTTTATCGTATACAAGCAACAGAAAGCATGATTATATAATCCTTTTTATTCTCCTAAATATGTTTGTTATTTACCCTTCTACAGCTGGTGGTGATAAAGAAAGACTGAGAAAAATGCAATTTGTATCCCTTTCTGTGGAGATTTTCAGGTCATTCTCTAGGTTTAATTCCTAAAGCAAACAAATCTGCTACTGGCTATCCTGAGTGTAGGTTTGACAGCCTACCTGGAAAGCTGGCTAGTCACCTAAGGCAGGATGTGAAAATTAGATTATGTTTTAAAGTTTCTCTCTGTTAAGTTCAGCAAAGTACTTAGACTATATGTTTATGTGCCTGAAGAAGTGAATGAAGGCACATATGAAGAAATACTTTTATAAGTAAGAATGAACATGGATATGAATGTAAATGTGAATGTGAATAAGTGGGATGTTAAACAGTGACTAAACAGCCAAGATGCAAATTTCTGAAATTAATGCACACACACTAACAGACTAGAACTGTGAAAAAAACAGACACATACGTGAGTTTCTGTTCTTAATAAGGAAGGTTCTTCCTTCACATCTGCCTGTGGCAGAGAAATTGGTGAAAGAAATGCCCTAGAGCTATAATGAAGTGGAAAAATTGGACAAAACATATATATATATATATATATATATATATATATATATAAAACAAGTCTTTTTCTACAATTTTTGCAACTGGAAGCTCAGAAATGTTATCTCTGAAAGAAGAAAAATAATTCAGATACATGGTGTGATTGTCCTCAGCTCTCTGTGGGACACTTTCTGAATTGTGGCAAAAGAAGGAGTCACTCAAGTACAATACTGGGACCTTCAACCTACCTACTGAAATTCCAAGAGACTGAGGCAGAGTACCAGAGGGGAGAGAACTGCCCAGCCTACAGGTTCCCCCTGCACAGGGCCCACTTGATCATTTGGATAGCTGCCCCATAAGAAGAATTGGCTGTGGAAGAACAACTATTTGGGAGCTAATATCAGAAGACATGTGGGATGGGAGATGCTCAATTTACCATCCATGAGAGTGGAGAAAGTGTTGAATAACCAGTGGACGTTTCTTACCCCTCCTTCAGTGGAGGCATAAGAATTGTCATGTTTGAGCGGTAGTCCTCACCTAAAACTACAGTGAAGACTTTGCATTAGTTTTCTTCTACTGCCATAATAAATTGCCATAAACTTAGTAGCTTAAAATAGCACATGTATGCTGTCTTACAGTTCTGGAGATCAAAAGTCTAAAATGTATCTTGCTGTGCTAAACTCAAGGTGAGAAGCTGCAATTATTTCTGGAGGCTCAGAGGAGAGTCCATTTCCTTCATTTTTGAGCATCTAGAGGCAGTCTGCATTCCTGGGCTCATGATTCCCATCCATCCTCAAAGCCAACAATGGCCATTTGAGTCTCACATCTCATATGTTTCTTACATCATCACTGTGACACCAATTGTCTTTTCTGCCTCCCTGTTTTATTTAATGAATGATTATGATTTCATTGGGCTCACTTGATAATCCAGGATACTCTTCTTATTTTAAGGTCAACTAATTATCAACCATAATTGCACCCACAAATTTGACACCCAAACCCCCTCTTGCCATGTAATATAGCTTATTCATTGGTATGGGAATTAGCACATGAATAGCTTGTAAAGTAGTAGGGGGGGCATACTTCTATCTAACTCAATTCCTTTAAACACAAATTAACAAATAATGACCAAAAAGCACTGAAAGATTCCAAAAATTTCTCAAGGAATCTGACTTCTTGCCAAAACAATCTACAAAAGCTTTAAAGAAAGAAAATGATTCCAATCCCCCAAATTGCCAATATTGGGAATTAAAGACAGCACTATACATCTAACATTGAAAGGATAATAAAGACGAGTAATGAACATTTTTAATTCAGTGCTGACTTAAGGAAAAGGAAACTTAAATACTCATATAATTACTTTAAAAATTGAATTCATAATTAAACATTTAACCACAAAAAAATTCTAGGCACAGATTGCTACACTGGTGAATTGTATAAAATATTTGATAAAGAAACGTTACAAATCACACACAATTCTTTTTTTCAGAAAATAGAAAAGGCAGGAAATAATATTTTCTCTCTAAAACTAATGGTAATTTTTCTAACAGTATAAATGAATATCTTTTGAAACCCTTCCAGACTGACTAAAACGTAAAAACATTTTGAAAAGCTCTCTGTATCTGTAACAAGTTAACCAGGATTTAAATGATGAAAATTCTATGTAAGAGATGGAAAAAAAGAGTCTAATGCATTTTGGGTCAAGATCTAGGTGCTTCAAATATCAAAGCTAAATAAAATGAACAGCCAAACATAGGGCAGAAAAGGAGCACCCTTTTTCTGAATAGAGAGGCAAGCATGTGCCTCAAATCAGCATCCCCTTGCAATCTGCACCCCCATCTCTGGAACTAAGCTGTACCCAACCTAACCCTTTTAGAAAACTGTTTGGTAGTTTCTTATAAATTAAATATACCCTTAACATGCAGTTCAGAAATTATACTCTGAGTTTTTCATCAAAAAGATGCTAAACATGAAAACTTATGTGCATATGAAATAGTGTACACAAATGTTCACAGAAGCTTTATTCACAAAATCCATGTTGAAAAATTTAAATGATCATCAGCATGTAAGTGAATGGAATATTACTCTGCAAAAAAATATTATAAACTCATTATAAACTACTCACCACAAGTATATACAATTTTAATTTGTCAATTAAAAATAAATGAAATATAATTCTTTAAAAAATGAATTAATGATGCAAAAATGACATGAATCTCAAAGCCAATACCACTGAGCAAGAAGATTCTGAAACAATCACACATCCTGTAATTCTATTTATGTGGATTTTTCGAAAACGTTTATGAAATCCAGAGAAATAGAAAGCAGATCATTTCTTGCCTAAGAATGATGGGGTTGGGGGACACTGCAAAAGGGAAGAAGATAACTTTTGGAGACAATCAATAGCTATACTCTTGGTTGTGATGGTGGGTATATGAGTTTATGTATTTGTGAAAATTATCAAACTATACAATGAATATCAGTTTATAGCAGGTAATAACGACTCAGCACTAATTTTAAAAAATAAATAACATTTGACCAACCAAATCAACCAAATACACAAAAAAAGGGTTCAATAGCTATCAAAAGAAAAATATTTTCGACAATATAGTAGGCAAATACATTTTACTCAGGACACCACATTGCTAAGTTTGATTTTAAAATTAAGAAAAAAGTTTTTAAATTATCATACATTTAAATATAAATATATTTGTACCATCAAAAATATAAAAATGCAAGTCACTCTGGAAGAAAACATTTGCCATCTTATATCTGACATAGTGACCTGATCCAGAAAATTTAAATAACACAACTCAATAAAAAGAAGACAATCCAATAGAATTTGGACAAAGGTTTTAGGCAGATATTTGATAAAATATGGCATGTACAGCCAATATATGCACAAAAATCGGCTTACTGTCATATATCAGGGAAACGCAAAATAAAACCACAAAGAACTACCATTACATATACACTGCAATGGCTAAAATTAAAATAACAACACCAGATGTTGTCCAGGGTAAAAATTGATTTGAACTCATATAGTGCATTTGAGAGTATAAAATGGCACAGCTCCATAGAACCATTTGCCATGTTTTGGCAAAGTTATGCACACATTTGTAGTACCAACAATTTCATTTTAAGGTGTTATTTAAAGAAAAATGAAAACATATGTCCACAAAAACTACTTGTGTAAGAATGTAGTGTTACTACATAGCAGTGTTACTTGGAAAAGGCAAAAACATAAATAAACCCAAGTTCTGTGGATAACTGGATATGCATGATTTCACATACTCATCTATTTAAATACTACTTAAGATAAAAGTAATCCAATTATTTATTACATTTATGCAAAAATCATAAAGAAGGAAATCTCTGAAACGTGCTGAGTGAAAAATATAATAAAGCAATATATATTGTATAATTGGATTTGTTTGAAATTCTAGGAAAAGTGAAATTTAGTAGTGACAGAAAGTAGATCAGTGGTGGTGAACATGGAGTGACTATGTAGAGTAGGAACAACTTGACCTCTACTCTCCTAGAGTTTTGGTTTGATTCTTTATTTCGTTTCTTGTTTCATTTTTGACTAGATCTGAGAATTAAAATTGACATAAGAGAAATTGCCTGGAGAAAAGCATATAAGTTGATTCAATACAAGTTGTGGCACTGAAGACTTCACAAAGAAATGAAGACCCAAGGAATTAGGTAGAGTCAGACAGTTGTATACTGACTTGAACAAAAGAAAGCAAGTTGTGAAAATGTGATAAGGCAATGGGACTTGGATTAGGGTAGTTAATTGGATAAAGAAGTGACTACGAAGATAAGGGTTGTTTGTAAAGATTTCCCTTGGCCTCAACTCCCTGTACTTGATGATAAGAATGTTATTTTCCTTTTGGTATACGGAAGACATCTTTCACATGGAAATTTCATCTCCTCCTTTTAAGAAATGAAAGAAAGGTCAGAGTGATTCTTCTTGCACCTGCTGTTTGTTAAACATCTCTAATTCAAAATAATTCTTATGCCAAAGTGGCATATTTAGAGGCGGTATGTGTGTTTGAACTACTTCAACTACAAGGTGACACATACAGGAATGATAGTACTGTACTCTTTTTCTAGTTGGTGTGAGTGTTGCATACATGAATACATTTGTTCAAATCCCCTAAGAATATACTAACAAAGCGCTTTATTTCTTGTAAAATTTGCCTTAACAAAAATTTTTAAAAAATAAAAAAATAAAAATAAGTGGAGAAAAACAAGGAGGAAGGTGTGACTAAATATATGCCAAAAAATGAAATATGAAAAGAAATAATTATTTATGATAATTTACATGGAGAACTAGAAATATTACTTGTTTGTCTTATACCTGAAACTGAAGTAAGATATGAAACTTTTTTCCTAGAAAACAATTAGTGGAGTATATTTTCCTTTTGTTTTCTGCTGAGATATGCTGGAATCTTGAATAATTCACTGAGAAATAGGTACTAGTCATTGAAGGTATGTTTTTAAACAAATTCCCTTCAGTAAATTGCTCTGACAGTATCTTGTCCAACTTACTATTCACAATCCTCTGGAAAACAAAGCAATTTAGCCTGCTGTTGCCACAAAATGTTTTGCAATATAAAAAGTTTACACACATAAAACAGGTGATTGTTGAACAAATTAGTAAAGCCTTGTTGATAATCTCTTCCAGGTCAGTGAAGTGTCAGTTGCCCAAAATAATAAGTGGACAATATTCCAGTATATGCCTAAATGATTGTTATATAATAAAAGAAGAATCTTATGTAATACTTGATAAAATAATTTTGTAATCCATTAATAAAACTTCATTGTAATGAATACTTTAAACTGATTTCATATTTTGTTTGTGTTTAGTGAAATAGCTGCAAAATTTTTCCCTCCACAACAAGTGACACCTGTTGTCTAACAGATGATAAAAACTCAACTTTTATCATGTCAAATATAAACATGGAATCCACTGAGAACTAATATTTATTACTCAAAGAAATTATGCACATATTGTTAAAAAATTGACATGGCATTACTTGGATTTTTTTTACTGGCTATAAGATATTCCACAATATTTAAGTCCTTATTTCTCACTAAAAGGGGTTTATTCAGTTGCCTACCAAGGTGATAAATTTCCATCAAAACAAGTTATTTATTGAAAGTACAGCTTAATTCATCATGTTCATTACTATAAACTTTTAAAAATGTTTCTTTCACTTAATAATAAAATATAAATATTTTTAGTAATTTTTTAAATTTAATATACAATGTAAGATGTACTTTAACATTAATCGACATCTATGAGGTACTATTTTTATGCTAGGCATTGTATACCAGTTATTCTATTTAATCTTTATAATCATTCTTTAAATAGTTAACAATTACATTCCATACTTTCCAAATGACACAATCAAGATTCTGAGTTAAGTAACTGGCCTAAGGTCAATAAAAGGGCCCTTAATTTTCAGAGCCTGTGCAGTGCTCCTCCCCATGTGATCTGCTGATAGCGTTTATGTTTCTGAACCCAAAGAATCCCACTATTATTTAACTCCCTCATGCTGCTTATACCATCACAGGAAGAATTTAGGTTCTTTGTACATTTCCAGTTTATGGTATCCCATTGACTTTTGCAGGAACGACTTTCTTCTCATTTCCTCTTTGTCTTTCTCTTAAAGCTAGCTGTCTGTTTCCAAATCAGAATTTATCAAGGAACTCACTGCAAATAAGAATCTTTCTACACAAAAAAACATGAATCCTGTCAGAAGCCTGGATGATATTTATGCTTTTGATTTTAAACAAAAATTAGTAAACAATTGATCTAGTAAGTTTGGAAGAGTTTTACAACTCTCTGGTAGCTCCCAGGAAGACTGAGAGAAGTGAGAAGAGTCATAACAGATGAGACCCTCTGTGAAATGTCTCACTGATCACAGAAAATGGGCCGAAATCTATAGGAAGTTATGAAGTTGATGGTAGATTGTGCTCTCCATACATTTATTCTGAAATTCAACCAGGTTTAAAGCCCATATCAATGATTCATTATTTTATTGCTGAGTAGTGTTCTATTGTGTGGATATAGTATGATTTGTTTATTAATTCATCTATTGAACATTTGAATGGTTTCCAATGTTTGCCTTTTATGTATAAAGCTGCTATTAATATTTACTACAAGTCTTTGTATGCACATATGATTTAATTTCTCTTGGGCAAATATCTAGGAGTTGGATGGCTGGATCATAGATGAACAGATACATATTTCACTTCTTTAGAAACTGCCAGACTATTTTCCAAAGTGAATGTATCATATTTCACTAACACCATCAGTATATTGTAGCCCTAGTAATTTTATATCCTTGTAAACACATAGTATGACCAGTCTTAGCTGTTTCAATACATCTGTTGTAAACCCTCACTGGACCCTTAATTTACATTTATCTAATGCTTAATGATGTAGTTTCATTTTATGTGTTTATTTGCCAACCACATATCATTTTTGGTGAAGCATCTGTTGAAATCTATGGAATAGAAAATAGTTACTTGTTTCTTATTATTATTCAGTTTTGAGAATAGGTGTGTGTGTGTATATATATTCCCCTTTCAGATATAATTTTCAAGGATTTTTCTAGTGCTTACTCGTATTTTCATTTTTTAACAGTGTCTTTGAAAAGCAGTATTTAAATCAAACACCACCTGTTCTCACTCATAGGCTGGTGTTGAACAATGTGAACACATGGACACAGGGAGGGGAGCATCACACACTGGGGTCCGTAGCGGGGCAGGAGGGGAATAGGGGAGGGACAGCAGGGCTTGGGGAATTGGGGAGGGATAACATGGGAAGAAATGCCAGATATAGGTGATGGGGAGGAAGGCAGAAAACCACACCTCCATGTGTGTACCTACACAACAATCTTACGTATTCTTCACATATACCCAAAAACCTAAAATGCAATAAAAATAAATAAATAAATAAAAAGAAAAGCAGTATTTAAAAAGTAAATTGATGTCATATTTAGGAAAATGTTTGCCTAATCCAGACAAATAAAAGGCGGTTTATTACAGAGATCTAGAAAACCAGTGGTGTAAATTCCTTTCCAGTCTCACTCCAAAAACCTGGGAACTGATGATGCAAATTCCAGCCCAATTGCAGGAGAAGATTGAAGTCCCAGCTCAAACAGGTAGAGAGGGCAAATATTCCCTTCTTTCATCATTCTGTTCTATTCAAGCTCTCAACAGACTGAAGGAGACCCACGCCCCATGGGGGAGGGTGGTCTACTTCACTGAGTCTGCCAATTAAAATGCTACTTTCAATTGGGAAGCACTCTCACAGACACACCAAAAGTAATGTTTAAGTTGGGCACTCTGTGACCCAGTCAAGCTTGTTTATGCATACAATTAACCATCAAATCCAGTTATAAAAGTTTTCCTTTTTGTTTTCTTCTAAGTATTTTAAATATTTAAGTTTTCCTTTTGGGCCAATCTTTCATTATGAATTAATCTTTGTATCAGTTCTGAGGTATGGATTGAAGTTAAACATCTAATTATTTCAGTATCACGTTTTGAAAACACTATGCTCTCTCTGCTGGACTGCCTTTATGTCTAAGTAAAGATTATTTGTCCAGATATGATTTACTCCACTTCTGGGCTCTCTATTCTGTTCTAATAATTATTTATCTGTATTTACACAAACACTGAGGAACTGTGTTAAGGAAAAAAACTTCTCTTCCCAGGTCCACAAGTGGTATTATTCAAAGGCAAGAGTTTCCCAGTGTCACGCCTCCATCCACACCCCCATCCAGGAACATAAACTTTGTCTAGGTTTCCTGTGCACATGCTAGGTAGAGGAATTCAGGTGGGCTTCTTTGTTCAAAAAGCCCTTCGAAAGCTCTGGGAGGAGGGGCTCTGTTGCAGACCAAACAACCAATCCGGTATCAGAGTCAAAGATCAATCACTCCAGAGGAAGTTTGAAAGAACTCCTCTCATTGAATGAGAACATAAATGAGGAGGGAATAATTCCAGGGTTAAAACTCCACTGCTCCTTACCTATAGGGATATCCCCTTTGGATTCCCCTTCACAATAGCCTGGGAGCTCTCTCGTGCTCGCTCTCGCTCGCTCGCTCTCTCTCTCTCTCTCTCTCTCTCTCTCTCTCTCTCTCCTTCTCTCTCTGTCTCTCTCTGCCTAATAAATATTAGAAAACTCTTTGGTTCCACAATATTTATTCTAATGCTAAGCTCACTGTGCCTCCAGGGCCTCTTTTCCCATTCTTTGGGGTAAGAGAGGCCAAGGATCTTGGCACATCAGTGAACTGGGAACATCTTCAGGACAACCCCTCACCCTCCTCCAGCTATATCTCTGGCAACTCAGCCAGAAAAAACGTCAGGCTTCAAAGTGGTGAGTGTTATCAGACCCCTTTCGCTTGCTAAACTGTATTTGTACTTCTTTTAAATTTGTTAAGGAGGTAAAAACCAGGTGCCTGTCCACCATTTAAGTGTGTGTAGTGTAGCTGCCGGACATAAAGACTTAGTTCTCAGGTTTTCTGGGAACAGACTCTCCAACCTCCAGCTCTCTGGAACTGGGAGTGTCCATCAGCCTAAACCAGCTCCATTTCTTACTGTTCTTTCTCTGGGTCAAGCTGCGGGCCGAATGGAGAAAAGAGCAAGGTCCCGAACTCCTAGTTCAGCCCAATAGAGGTTGGGGTCCCACTTAAACCTCCAAAGAAAAAGCCACCTGTGCAAGCTATGCCCTTTCAGACCCCAACCTCCTGGGTCCGGATTTCCATAAGGCAAACTTCTTCCTCGCTCTTTCCTCTAAGACATTTCCTACACATCAGGACTGCTACAATGTTCAGGGCTAGTTCCCTTAGTTCCCAGTGCTAGGTTATGTCCTAACAGAGCCAGAGTCTACCAGTGGATAAGGGAGGCTAGAAGACATTTGTTTTTTGTCACCTGCAATTTCCCAATCCAACTGCATGGTGCCAGAATCTAATAATGTACAATTTGTCTTGCCTAGGATTGGCTTTCTGTACAGCAAAACTTCTTCATCTACCATAGTCAGACCTGAACTGAGGCCCAAATAGTTAATTACAGGCCCCACAACCCTAGGGCATATTCCTATGATGAAAAGTGGGGTGGGGGAGGAGGTCCAGGTCCCAGGGCCAGCCATTCCTTCTTTAAGATTGTTGTACTTAGAGGCCCCTCTCAAGTTTATCCTTTTAGGGCAGCTTTATGGTCAGGTCTACGTTAATTTAACTCTTACTGGGGAATATTGGCACCCACCGCCCAAGCTTCACTGGCCTAGTTCTTCAAGAATGCGCCAGTACAGGGCCACTGATCCCGGCAGTCCCCATGACACCAGTAAGTGTGATGAAACTCGGCACATGGGGAGCCCAGAAGATGATCATGCATCTAGGGTGCAAGGAAATTACAAGGTGCTATAACTGGGGGACACCCCAGGGCTAGCAGTTTCAAGGAATAGCTAGGAATGCAGGCATCGCTGTGTTCAATTTCAGATGGGTGCTACTCTTCCCAAGGCAAAATCACCTTTAAATGTATCCTGGGTAACTGGGACCAATTTGACCCACAATCTTTGAAGAAGAAGCTGGCTCTGTGGCTAGAACAGAGTCTCTAATCATTACTAAATCTATCAACCTCATTTTTCTATAACAGAGACCAGGAGAAACAGGCTGAAAGGAACAGGAGGGATCAGAGAAAGGCCACAGCGCTAGTTGTGGTCTTCAAGCAAGTAGACCTACCAGGCTCAGAAGAGAGAAAGGCTTGGTTTAGCCACCAGTCTGGCAGAGCTTGCTACCACTGCAACCTACTGGGACACTTGAAGAGAGACTGTCCCCAGAGGAATGGACCACATCTTCATCCTTTCCCACTGTGCCAAAGGGACCACTAGAAGACACACTATCCCAGGGGATGAATGTTCCCAGGGCCTGAGGTGGCAAACCAGATGACCCAACAGCAGGACTGAGGGTACTTGGGGCAAATGCCAGCACAAGCCATCACCCTCACCAAGCCCCGGGTAAAGATGACCATAGAGGGCCGGGAGGTCGGTCTTCTCTTGGACACTAGCACAGCCTTCTCAGTTTGGCTTTCCTGTCCTGGACAGTTGTCCTCCAAGTCTGTAACTGTCCGAGGAGCCCTAGGACAAGAAGTCTCCTGAAATTGCTCCCAGCCCCTATGAGATGCTTTATGGACAGCCCTTTCTTTCTAATGATCTCGTATTAGACAAAGAAACTGCAGATCTAATAAAAGATATAACCCCCTTGTCTAAGTACCCACAGGCTCTTAGGACCTTACCTGAAGGACGTCCTAGTGAAAAGGGGAAAGAGTTGCTCTTCCCTGGAGACTTTGTGCTTGTTAAGTCTCTCCCTTCAGACTCTCCCTCTCTAAGCCCCTCCTGGGAAGGTCCATTTTTGCTTATTCAGTCTACCTCAATGGCAATTATGGTGGATTCATCACACTTGGCTGAAGCCTTGGACACCTCCTGAAGAAAATCATAGGCCCTCCACTCCACAGCCTGAAGTTACAGGAGACAACCCTTCATACACCTGTGAGCTGTTAGAGGGTCTACATTTGCTCTTCTGATGAGATTCCCAGGAAAGTAACTACTCATGAGTCTAACTTATATCCTGGCATTAACAGGACTATCACTCTTGACTCTATCTGCGACTGGACTCTATGTGGTTGCCCCTACGGATCCACCTAATTATCTCTCCTCCTCTTCTTCCTAGTGCCCACCTCATAACAATTTACACCGACTCTCAGGTGAAGAGTCTTCTCTTACCAAGGCCATGCCATATTCAAACTCCAGTTATGCCTTTCATAGTGGCGGGAGGGTGAAATAATAGGAGAACTTGGTACTGGCATTGGAGAAGTTACTACCTCTACTCAGTTTTACTATAAGCTATCTCAGCAGTTAAATAATGACATAAAAAAGGTTGCGAATTCTCTCTGCAGACGCAGCTTAACTATTTAGCTGTTGTAGCTCTTCAAAATAGAAGGGCCCTGAATTTGGGGGCCTGAATTTGCTAACAACAGAGAGAGGAGGAACCTGTCTCTTTTTAGGAGAAGAATGCTGCTGCTTTATAAAATAATCAGGTATTGTCTTAAAAAAGTTAAAGAACTCAGGGACTGAATAAACACAGGGCTAAACACCTTCAAAAAACAGGATCATGGAGCTTGTTTAACAACTGGCTGTCCTGGCTTTACCCTTTTCTAGATCCGTTTATAACCAATCTACTATTGCTGGACTTTGGGCCTCTCATCTTTAACCTTCTTGTCAAATTCATTTCTTCTAGAATTAAGGCCATGAGGTCACAAATGGTCCTGCAAATGGAACCCTGGATGTCATTAGCTCATGAGTTCTGTCATGGACCTCTGGATCAACCTGCACCCCTGGAAGATGACCCTCTGGAGGAAACCTCAACTGTAAGGCCCTTTCTAGGCCCCAATTCAGCAGGAAGTAGTTAAAGAGCAATTGATGCCTGTGTCCCAATGGCAGTTGGACTTTCCTGTTCAGACAAGGGACTGAGGGACTGTGTTAAGGAAAAAAACTTCTCTTCCCAGGTCCACCAGGGGTGTTGTTTCAAAGGCAAGAGTTTCCCAGTGCCACACTTCCATCCACATCCCCATCCAGAAACATAAAGTTATTTGTCTCGTTTTCCAGTGTAGGCTAGGTAGAGGAATCCAGGTGGGCTTCTTTGTCCAAAAAGCCTGCAGAAATCTCTGGGAGGAGGGGGCTAGGATGTGGACCAAGCAGCCAATCTGGTGTCAGAGTCAAAGATCAATCACTCCAAAGGAAGTTTGAAAGCACTCTTCTCATTGGATGAGAACATGAATGAGGAGGAAGTAACTCCAGGATTAAACTCCAAGACTCCTTACCTGTAGAGATATACCCTCTGAATTCCCCTCCCACAATAGCATGTGAGCTCTGTCTCTGTCTTTCTGTCTCTGTCTGCCAAAGAAATTGCTTTTTCTGCAAAACTCTTTGGGTCCATGATATTTATTTGAATGGTAAGCTCACCACACCTCCAGGACTGTTTTCCCCATTCTTTAGGGTAAGAGGCCAAGGACCTTGGCAGGTTGGGGAACTGGGAGCATCTTCAGGATGTCCCACTCCCTCCCCTGGCTACAATACCCACATTGTCTTGATTACTGTAGTTTTATTATAGTATTGAAATAAAGATAGAATTAGTCCTCCAACTTGGTTTTGCTTTTGAAAGTTCCTTTCAAAAGCTCTTCTAGATCCTTTCTATTTCCATATGAGTTTTACAGTGAGTTTATCAATTGCTCCAAAACAGCCTGAAGGGATTTTGATTGAGATTATTTTAAATGTATTGATTAGTTTGGAGGTAATAGATATCTTAGTGATACTGAGCTTCTGACACATGAGCACAGTGTAGCTCTTCGTTTATTTATGCCATCTTTAGTTTTCATCAGGAGTGTTTCATAGTTTTCCCTATACAGGTCTTTCACAGCCCTTGTCAGATTTTCTCCTATCTTAAAGATAAAAAAATTATTTTATATTACTTTTAGATATTTGTATATCAAGGAAAGACAATGAACTAAGACAAAGAGAAAATTGGGAAGAAATATTCACATAATATCACTTCTAGAAGTTGTGATAGACATATATGTTAGAAATTCAACTAGAAAATTATATATTAATAGTTTGCTGTTCTAAATGATTTTTATATAAAATTTGTTTTCAGCTGCCTGTGTTTTAACTATATTAGAATCTGTTGCATACATAACTTTCTTATATACATTCCTCAAACATAATTATATTGACTTATAATCTTCCTTCAGTTAAGTTTATAATAATCTAGAATTTCTTTTATATATAAAATTTTATTATTTGACCTTTTACTATTAATCAAATCATCACTATATTTATTTTATAAAATAATAGTGTGAATAAAATTTCTCAGTGATCGTATGCAATTTTTTATATACAATTTTTATTTTACTTAATTCAGTTACTATCAGTTATCGAAGTTATATTTTTCTTACTTGCAATTACTTTTTAAAAAGTGGATGTTTTGCCAGTCTCATTATTTGCACACGTGGCAGGTAAGAGAATATCTTTATAAATGAATAAAAGAAATGACTATAAAACCAGAACCATATAACACTGGAAGTCTGCATGGTAATAAGCCAATTTTTGTGGAAATGAACTCATTAATGCTAAATTTTTGCTGACTTCCAACTGATCTAAAAACTGCTTTGCAAAATTCAAAAGGCACTTCATGAATTGTAGAAAAGATGAAGAAAAAAGGGAATGAACCAACTATTACCAAGCATACTTCACTCATTTGCCTTCCAACGAACTCCCCTATAATCTATAGCTGAGAGCTGGGGGAAAAAATGAATAAAATTGATGAGGGTGAAAGAAGGGTTCTATCAGAGTTTCACCAAAAGCCTCTTGTTGAGCAGTGCAAAGCAGTTTAAACATGAAGTGCAGCTGGGCTTTGAATATTTGTTAGATTTTATTGTACCTTTCCTTGCACTTGCCAATTTTTATACATTTGTCACAAAAATGTCATATTGTCCTAAGAGTGGGATGTAGACACTGGAGGGGGCAAATTAAGAAATGAAATAGAATTTGGAAAAAGATAATTATACAACAGATAGAAGGTTTTGAGAAAAAAATATCACGTTTGTTAGACTAGTTATGTAAAAGTCATTTAAAATACTTGATCAAATTAATAATTATCTTTTATAAACATTCATAGGTTTATAAGCAGGAAAAAAACTTAAAGATAATTAAAGATGTTAGTTTCCTATAATAATAATTATTTTTATTAAAATACCCTTGAATGTATATGGTCTATTTTAAAGGACACAAAATTTCAATACATGTTAAAAGATAATGGATCTCAAATATAAGGTTTTAAACATCTTCATAATCAAAACAATTAAAATTTTGATTTTTCTTTTTCATTGTATTTTGAAAATATGATGACAAATTATTATTTTGCCACACTTATTTACAACCTGTTTTCTCAAAGAAGTAGATCTTTGAAAAAACAGGTTGTAAATAAGTGTGGCAAAATAATAATTGTATCCTTTTATGTCCGAAGTATGGCTGATTTAAAACAGAGAGAAGCAAACTGCCATTCTAACAGAAGGTATTCTCAGTTAAGGGGCCAATATTGTTTCTATTTATTGTTTATATTCTTCACCCTTAAATTCAAGTAATAAATTGTTGTCATAGGACAGTTATTACCTCGAGAAGAACCTTACAATTAAGCTCAAGACCTCCAAGAAGCTATTAAAATTAACGGAGGAGCCAAATGTGGGGCAGAACATTTCTGGACATCAAGTTGACCGGCTAACATTTCCTGGAACAGGTACTTTTCTGCTTTCCACAATAAATATACAAACCAAAAGTGTAAAATACCTGTCTAACAGCAAATTCAAATAGGATTGGAAGCCGAAGGGAGATACACTTATCCAAATTTACTAGTTAAGCTAATTGAAAGAAAATATTCCATTCATTTTTTCGCCTAAGTTTATTTGATAGTTAGTTTATCCCTTTGAAATCCATCAGTATCTCATATACCATAAAAGAAAAGTAAAAATTGTTTGACATTTATCTACCATATGCAATTCAACTGGTTAGACCTTCAAGAAGGAGAAAGTTAATGTTAAGGAGAAATTTATTATCTCTAGGATAATTAATAAATTTGTCAGGAGTTTACTATATTCTTCACAAAGATATAAGTGCTATAGAAGAAACTTAATTAAAATTTAAGTTACAAGGGAGCCACAGAGCACATAACGGAGTTTTTGTTTTTGTTTTTGTTTTTGTTCTGCAATAGCACAAAGGGATTTTAATGCAAGAGATAGCCATATCAATTGGCTACTTATGTCTACATAAGACTTCAAAATAAAAGTAATGGTAATTGGTCAAACAAAGGCAAAGATATGAAAATCGTGTAATGTTTTCAGAAAATGGTGATTCAAATTATGTTGTTTAAAATAGATTTTTAAGGAATTATTGGAAAAATTGGGATAAAATTTTTAATAACTGGTATGTCTTCCATGAACTGGTGTGCAACAGATTTTAAATTTTATATTATTTTTGTTATAGACTAATTTTATGAGGTTTATTTTCTCCTATATTTATCTACCTTTTCCTGTTTCTCAATAAAGATTTACTGATACCTACAGTAAAACTTTGCCAAAGACAGGTTAGTTACATTTTCCCAGTTAATTGAAACAAAATATACTGTAGAGAGTTCATCAGCACATATTCTGGAGAAATTTCTTTCTTTTTTTGTATTTCTTAATTGGCAATCCAACACAAATCAGAGTTATCACATCTTATTTCTACACTTGAAAAATCATAGCAGCAAAACTCTATTTGTTTAATGACTACTAATTTGCATCATTCCCATAAAATTATCCTGCTCGCCCAAGTTGTTTCTTACCTTTGATCTGCTGATAGAATACAGTTGGATCTTTCAGCCCTCACCTAGAAGAGTCCCTATTTCCCTTCTGAGCCACCTTTTAAAAGAGGTAATTATATTTAGAACTCCAGAGCCAAAAATGGTTTATTTCTGATAAAATAATTCAGATTAATTTTATTTTCCCTTTAGAGTGAAGAGGACTTGACTGAATCGTATTTTAAAGATGCTTTGGATTCAAACACTTTGAGTTTATGAGCCTAGACTCAGTTTCATTGCAACTGTAAACTTGGGAAGAGCATCCAAAAGTACAAAAATAAACAAAAACATAGAAAAAATGAAAAGTCACAAAAGATAAACAACAGACAATAGGAAAAGCCAATCTAATGTTTTCAAGATTCATTCACTGTGTTGTATGTATCAGTGACCCATTTTTTATGATGAATACAATTTTATTATATAAATAAGTTACATTTTATTTATTCATTGATGGAAACTTTGCATTGTTTTCACTTTATGGTTATGTTATAATAACCAGTGATGCTTTGAATCTTGTTGTGTGTTTGTGTGTGTACATGTTTCCGATCTTGGGTTTATACCTAATAGCAGAATTGATAGATCAGATGTTAACACTATGTATAACTTTGTGAAGTAATTCTAAACAGATTTCCAAGATGACTGTGCCATTTGGCAATCCCACAGTAATGCATGAGTCCCAATTTATCCATATCATCTCCAACACTTACTTTTCATTTTTTTGATTAGGTAACCTATTGTGTAGAAAATGGTATATCATGGTTTAACCAATTATATGGGGCTTTTTTTTCACATGCTTATTGGGCATTTATATACATTACATTATTTGGAAAAACATCAATTCAAATCCTTAGTTTTTTTTATGATTCTACTATTTGTGGTCAGGCACAGTGGCTCACATCTGTAATCCTAGCACTTTGGGAGGCTGAGGTGGGCAGATCACTTGAAGTCAGAAGTTAAAAACCAGCCTGGACAACATGGTAAAACACCATCTCTAATGAAAATACAAAAATTAGCCAGACATAGTGGGGCATGCTTGTAATCCCAGCTACTTGGGATGCTGAGGTGGGAGAATAACTTAAACCCAGGAGGCGAAGGTTGCAGTGAACCGAGATTGCACCACTGCACTCCAGCCTGGGTGACACAGCAAAATTCCATCTCAGAAGAAAAAAAAAATGTGCCATTTTTCTTTTTGCTGTTGAGTTGTAAGAGTTTTAATATATTATAGTATACATATATTATAGTATACATATATACATTTTAATATATTATAGTATCATATATACATTTTAATATATTATAGTATACATATATTATAGTACTCACTAAAGTTAGTGAATACTATTTTAATGAATGTTTTTTTTATTGCTTGTGGTTTCATATCATATCTAAAAACCATTGCCTCATCCAAGGTCAAAGAAATGGATGTACGGTGGAGAAAATAAATATTAAAAAAGAAAAATAATCATGCCTACATATTTTTCTAATAGCTTTGTAATTTTAGCACTTATATTTATGTATTTAATCTATTATCAGTTAATGTTTTCTATGTTATGAAGTACCATTCCAAATTTATTCATTTGCACATGAGTTTCCATTTGCCCTGGCACCATTTGTTGAAAAGACTTCTTCCATTCATTGGATTTTCTTGGCTACTCGGTTGAAAATCAACTGACCATTAATGTAGAGTTTATTTCTGGACTCAGAATTCTAGTTCATTAATTTCCACCTACACTGTGCTACTAACACGATATCTTGATTACTGTAGCTACATAGTGAGTTTTGAAATTGGGAATTATGAGTCCTCAAAATTTTTCTTTATTTTCAAGAATTTTTGGCTATTGTGGGTCTCTTGCATTTTCAGATAAACTTTTCTATCAACCTGCCAATTTCTTCAATAAAGGAAGCTGGGATTTTGATAGGGATTGTGTTGAATCTGTAAATCAACTTTAAAATAATTCAGTGAACATGAGATGTCTTCCCATTTATTGATTACTTTTAATACTGCTCTGTAGCTTTAAGTATGCAAGTCTTGTACTTCCTCTGTAAAATACATTATAACTTTTTGTAAAAAATGGAAATGTCTTAATTTTACTTTTATATTTTCATTACTCATGTATAGAAAGTGATTTTTGTATCTTGATCTTATATCCTGCAATAATGCTGAACTCATTTATTATCAGGTTGGTGCAAAAGTTATTGTAGTTTTTGCAATTACTTTTAGTTCTTATGATTTTCTACATATAAGATCATGTAATTTGCAAAATAATATAGTCTTAGTTCTTCCTTGGGTTTTATATCTTTTAATTGACTATTTGTTTTAGCTAGGACCTCCAGTATAATATAGAAATGATAAACCTGTGGAGATTTCTGTTAGGATGAACTTTTTCTCATACTTTGGTTTTGAAGCAAGCAAGTTACAATAAGCTAAAGGAGTTAAGTTGAACATAGGCCTCTGGATACTGATGCTTATAAAAAATGATATTCAGAGAGGATCAGAATCAGTGGGCATTATTTTCTGATTAACCATATGGCAGTCTCCACTAGAGAATTCTATATTTTCTCTTACTTTTCTATAACAAAATCAAATGAAGGGCTTTATATAAAAAAATTACTGAGTCAAGGTTATGGTATATAGTGTTTCCTTTGTTGTTATCAATGTACACAATATTTAACTGGCTTATGTTAGGTAATACAATAAAACTATTTAACTAATTATTATTGACAATACTAGAAAAGAATATGTGGCCCACATTATTCCAAACTCTTAAACAGTGATTTTACTGACATTTAACTTGAAGTTAGTTTTAATACGGGTGTAAATTTTTTCTCCCCTAAGTAACTAATTTGATTTTATTACTATCATTGGGGTTTGCTTTAAGATAATTTGTAGCCATCCATTAGTAATAGATTTGGTAAATAATTTTGACCATAACCCATGCTGTGTCCTCCCTGTGAGATTTACATGGTCTTTTTCTTTGCCATTTTTTTCTATGCCATTTATTTTCCAAGTGATTTTTTTCAATGTCTCCTTTTGTACTCTATCTATTTAAGTCACTTTCAAAGTTTGCTGAAACTAAGTGAGACACCTATAAATAAACAAGAAGAACAACAAAAAATCTCGAAAGCACAGAGTATAAACTAACAATCATGACAAGAAACATATTACTATTTCCATCTCAAAATGATAAATGCTTTACAAAGGTAAGGAAACTGATTTCCCAGCCTTTTTCATTCTTTCTTCCCTCAAATCAGTCTGCCAGTAAGCATTACTGTGGATTTTGCTTGAATTCAAACCCTATATGGTAATTAACACTGGTGGATATGCTGCTTTGATCAACATATCTTGCATATAATATGCAAAAATATCCATATTATGTTGTATATGTATATTTTAATAAATGAATATGCAATTGAATTTGATCAGTGAAAAATATAAAAGGCTTCATCCTTGAAAAAAATAATCTATTTTCAAGTTGTGTTTAAGAAGGTGACAGAGATCTTAGAGTCAGTGAATCAAGTCAAATGGCATAAGAAGCTGAAAATAATGAACGGAGCAACAGAAGGAAAAATGATTTTCCCTCAGCACAACCATTTAAATAAATTGAATACACTATCAGAAAGGCAGTGTGCTATTTTCAGGACTTAGAAATTGTCAGAACAGCCCTTTCTAGATTTGCTTCAAGCTGCTGGCAGTCTCATTCCATTCACCCATTAGGCTGACGATGAAAAGCAAGCCAGGTGGCTTATGTATGCATTCAAAAACAAAGTTGTTTTATCCAAATGTGAGAATGGACAAGAAGCGAAAATAGTCCTGTGATCTGCAAATGAGAAAGAGACTTCTTTCACAAAAGAATTCTCACACTGAAAAAAAACCTCTTGAAATACAGAAGAAATTTTTACTTGTTTACTTGGCAGGAGAAGAACTTATCTGTATTGCCTTTACAAGCTTCTAAAGGCTGAGTATATAGATTATTTGTAAAAGTGTAAAGGTAACATTTGAAAGACTTGCCAATTAACTTTTAACTAGTCCTAATGTGTGCCACTTTAAGTCAAATGGACAATTACTTCAAGATAATATATATTTCCTGCTACCGATGACTAAAACCATAGATAAAGCAAAACATGGAATTTTGAGTGTGAATACGCACACTATAAATGAAGAGATGTATCTATGTATAAAGACACACCTACACATACAGTTTGAAAGTCACTTCTTTTCTTCACAATATTACCAACTAAAAAACGTAGACTACCTGGATTTTAGAATTTATCCTAATTGAGAAGACATACGATTTAAAAGCCCACGTTTGCTGCAACATTGACAAAGTTTAATTGTGACGACCTTATTTAGTATTTATAAAATGCTTGGTTTTAAAAGGCAAAGAAAAAATAGTTCTGACTCCTAACTCATAAAACCAAAATGAGTACCTCTTATAGGCACATGCTTCACAGAGCTCCCTCAGTCTTCTCCATTATACATGGAGCAGTTACGCCTTCCAGACAGAAACGATCATTGCTTGCCCTGTTGGAAGTGTGAGTACATAATAACATGAGGACATTTGTAAAGGTGGGACAAAATGTTCCAAGAGAGAAAAAGAAAAAGAAGACCTCCCAGATAGAATTTGCAGAAGGGAAATAACGTATCCCGCTATTGGTTTTCGCCTCGCAAATATGACAATTCATGGACATTTGGAATTACGATTCATACTTGAAACATAATGGTTAAAGAAAGGAAAAATACTACAAGATCGATTTCATAGTATTAAAATACTTATTTCAAAGTTTTTGGGAACAAGTTCAATAACTAAAGAGTTCTTTAAAAGAACAAAATTAAACAGTAGTTTAGGGTCAGATGATTTAGCACTTTTGATTGTTAAAAGGTTAAATGAATTGTGGGTGTGCACCTTGTTCTAAGACTGCATTGTGCAAGACATATTGAAATTTTTGCTCTGTCACTCTCTACCTTTTGATCCGTCTGCCAGTCCTCTGTCAAGACTAATGTAACATTAAACTTCTGACATTGAACTGTTGAGAATTTCCATCTTGTCTGTTATTGTACTATATTATGGGAAGGTTTCTCCATCTTTACACAAAGTAATCCATGGGAAAAAAACTCTGTATATTTCTAAGCTGTTTCAATGTAATAAAGTGGATATGAAAATTTCAAACAAGGCTGGAAACTGCTGAGTTTGAGTCCAACACCTATGCATTTACCATTTAACCATTTCCCTCTGAGGTTTTGCTACCTCTAGGGTGCAGCCAGGAATCAGTGTCATCATCGCTGGTAAGAATCACAGATGTTAATCCTTTCTTCACTATTGGGATTTCTCACTTTGTACTTACTTCCCCCACATTCTCTGCTTTCTTTCAACTGCTCTAGAACAGAGTGTATTCTTCCCTCACTGCGTTGAACATTTATGAAAACAAAATGTTCATTTAACTTATGTTTCTCCAAACTCTTGGATGACAAAGAATCAGAAATCCCAACTACATATGTAACCTGAGGAAGAAGAAAACATGGAAAGACAAATAATAATGTAATATTTTATTAAGTGGTCCTGCCACAAATATATTATAACTTGGAAATACACTTTCACTTTAGAGTCTCATGTTGCCAAATTTCATGTTTGAAGTTTCACAGGATTGTTAAGCTCTATTAAAACCTGAGGGTGCCTAAGTTCTACCTACTTTACTTCACTGTATTATCTTTACTTTAGAAATTTTATAAGGACAAGGAATTCAGCTATTAAAAAATAAAAGAGATAGAACATGGGTTTTTAACTCACATGCATTGCTTTCACACCTCACTGCTTTAATAAATCATATTTATACACACACACACACTCAAGGTCACAATGCATAGCTATTATATATTTCCAGCATTCCCACAGATACTGTGAGACCAGCTTTCAGACCAATATTGTGATATTGTATAAATATCACAATAAAGTGAGTCACACAAATTTTTGGTTTTCCAGTTCATGTAAAAGTTATGTTTATAATATACTGTAGTCTATAGCATTATGTCTAAAAAATGTACATACTTTAATTAAAAAGTACTTTATTGCTCAAGAATACTAACAAGCATCTGAGCCTTCAGTGAGTTGTAATTTTTGCTGGTGGAGGATCTTGCTTTGGTGATAATGGCTGCTATGGGGTGGTGATTACTGAAGGTTCAAGTGGCTATGGAAATTTCTAAAAATAAGACAACAATGAAGTTTTCTATGTCAATAGACTCTTCCTTTCACAAAATATTCTCTACAGACTGCTATGCTGTTTGACAGCATTTTATCAACATTAAACATTGTTTCAGTATTTGAGTCAGTATGTTCAAACTCAATCAATGCGTTATCAACTAAGTTTATGTAATATTCTAAATTTTTTGTTGTACTTTCAACAATGTACATAGAATCATCATCGGTAGTAGAAGCTGTATCATGAAACCATTTTCTTTGCACATTCATGAGAATTAACTCTTCATCTGCTCAATTTTATCATGAGATTGTAGCAATTCAGTCACGACTTTAGACTCCCCTTTTAAATCTAGTCTCCTGTTTCCACCACATCTGCAGATACTTCCTCTAAAGAAGTCCTGTAATTCTCAAAGTCATGGATGAAGGTTGCAATCAACTTCTTGCAAACCATTGTTAATGTTGACATTTTGACTTCCTCCCATGAATCACAAATATTTTTAATAGCCTCTAGAATGATGAATCCTTTCTTATTGAAGTATAAATTATGGAAGTGAAGGATTTTAATTAACTTTGCCCTGATCCATCAGAGGAATCAGTATCTATGGGAGCTATCTCCTTACAAAATGTATTTTTTAATAAAGAGACTTGAAAGTTCAAATGACTCCTTAATCCATGGCTACAGAATGAATATTGTGGTAGCAGGCATGAAAACAACATTAATATCCTTGTATATCTCCATCAGAGGTCTAAGGGTAACCAGGTACACTATCAATGAGCAGTACAAATTTGAAAGAATTTCTGTTTTCCTGAGCAGTAGGTCTCAATAGGGAGCTTAAAAGGTTCACTAACGCTGTAAACATCAGCATTAGTGATGCTAAACATCATCCAGGCTTTGATGTTCTTATTACAGAGCATAGACAGTCAATTTAGAATAATGCTTAAAGTTGAGGGCTTTTGGAATGGTAAATGACCATTGGCTTCAACTTAAAGTCACCAACCACATTAGCTCCTAACAAGAGTCAGCCTGTTCTTTGAAGCTTTGAAGCTAGGCATTGACTCTACCTCTCTAGCTATGAAAGTCCCAGGTTCCATCTTCTTGAATTACAAGGCTGTTTCATCTACACTGAAAATCTTCTGTTTAGTGGAGTCATCCTCATCAATGATCTTAGCTAGATCTTCTAGATACCTTCCTGCATCTTCTACATTCAGTACTTGCCATTTTATCCCTGTACTTTCATGTTATAAAGATGGCACCAGTGCTTAAACATGATGAACTGACTTCTGCCAGTTTTAAACATTCCCTCTGCAGCTTCTTCACCTAAGCCATTAGTAAGTTGAAGGGAATTAGGAGCCATACCCTGGATCGGGCTTTGGCTTAAGGAATGTTATGGCTGGTTTGATCTTCTATCCAGACAAAGAAACTTTCTCCATATTAGCAATACGGCTGACTTGCTTTCTTCTCATTCATGTGTTCACTGGAGTAGCAGTTTCAATTTCCTTCAGTAACGTTTCCTTTGCATTCACCACTTGGCTGACTAGCACAAGAGACTAGGCTTTAGGCTTATCTCAGCTTTCAACATGTCTTCCTCATCGAGCTTAATAGTTTCTAGCTTTTTATTTAAAGTTGGAAATGTGTCATTCTTCCTTTCACTTAAACATTAGGATTGACTGTGGAGTTATTAATTAGTCTAATGTTAATATTATTGTGTGTTAAGGAATAGAGAGGCCCGAGGATAAGGAGAGAGATGAGGGAGCTGTTGGTTGGTAGAGAAGTCAGAACACCAACATTTATCAAGTAAGTTTGCTGTCTTATATGGGGGACATGGTTTATGGAATGCCAAAACAATAACCACAGCAACACGAAAGATCATTGATTACAGACTGTTATAACAAATATAATCATAATAGATAAGTTTGAAATGTTGCCAGAATTACTAAAATTTAACATGCAGATATGAAGTAAGCACATGCTGTTGGAAAAATGCTGCCAATAGACTTGTTCAACCTAGGGTTGCCACAAACCTTCAATTTGTAAAAAGCACAATATATGCAAAGTGCCAAAAAGTAGAGCAAATTAAAGCAAAGCACAATCAGATAATACATGACAGCGTCTTACAAGGCCATCTCAACACACTACTCCATGATTATCCACACTTCATTCAATAGCAAAAGATTTTTGAGGCTTTTTGGTGTTGTTTAAATAATTTTTGTGCTGATTTCTTTGACCTAAACACTTCTGATCAGTTCACAGCAACATATGTTTATGCGGAAAATTACTTCTCAAGTAGGAAGGAATAATTCAAGGTCCAAGAGAATATGGGCTCCTTTCTAAAATCTATTGCTATTTTTTCTGGCATCAAAAATCCAGTTGTGACCATTCATAAAAAACAGATGAAAACATATTTGTTTGAAACAAAAATTATAGAATGTTTACAGGCATACTCATATAATTATCAGTGTATAAATACAGTCAAGTATTTATAATTTCCAGTTTATGACAGTAAACCTGCAAAGGCCACAAAATAAATTAATCAAAATCAGCATCACAGTTTTTTTCATGTGGTTTTGACCATTCTCTTGGTTTTTGTGTGTTCATTTTTGGTGTTAAAGAAAAATTTCTTATGAATTAACCTGTTTTTCAAAAAGCAATTTGTCTCCCTGAGAAATTTCTATCTTCTTCCAAGCTTACATTGATTTTAAAAACTATTTAATGAACTAGCTAATTTTAAACAATTTCTGTAAACCATCAGGAAATTGCACATCACATTTGAATGTTACATACAAAAGTATTTATTTTGTTATTAGTTTAAAAGGATTCTTTGTGGCAAATGTGCCAGAATATCCTGATTATAATTAAGTCGATTGTTTAGCTTAGTTTTACATTCAGGAAGGTGAAAAATGCAGATGTCTGACTGTTTGAATGCAAATCTATAAGGAGATAAATCCTCAGCAGCATATTTATTTCTGGCAGCATTACTATTGTTAGTGATTTAAATAGCTACAACTGAGAATGTAAATAGAATCAATAATCTGATGATTTTTGTGCAATGATTTAAAAAAATTAACAGTTCACAGGTCTTGTTAGTTTATACTAATTTCATCAGGGAAAAGAAAGTCAGGAGTCTCATTGAAATTAATTTTGCCCAATTACTATGTATAGTTCTTTCCAATAGAAAAGAGATGGTCGGTTATTTATTATGGTTTGCTTTGTGATAAGGATGTTCATTGTGAAGTGATTTTTAATTTTCAGAGGCTATTTAATTTGCTGCCCTTGGATTTAGTATATGAACTGCCTGATCAGCCTCTTACCCTTTAAAGATAGGGATTTACTACTTTGGAAGTTTGGCTATCTCAGTTGCAGAGCTAATAAAAAAAACATTTTGTATGCTCTAGGCTTTTATTTTATTAACTGCTACTTTCTGAAGTCTATGGCACTGTAGGAACTAGAAATGAAGAAACATCAGAGTATTCAAGTAAAAGTATAAATCATAGAATCATAAGGAATGAAAGAAACGCAGACCTTATTTTTCCCCCAATGTTAACCAAAACTAACTTCATTTCACAAGCAACCATAAGAAAATCCTTAAAAATCTGATTAAACATATTTGTTAATGAGATCAAAAACACATTTATCTAGGTTTTATCTGCTTTAAGATAAGAGAAATTTTATCTAAACAATTATTTCATTAATCACATTCACATGTGGTTATGTGTCCTTTGAATATGTTAATTAAAACCTCTAAGTCTAGCTCACTGAAAGTTATAAGAGAGCAGTTTCAAAGGACAACTATTGGGATATAACTGATCCTTTCTCTCACTTATCACTCCTTCCTCCCCATTTAGCTGGTCAGGGAAGTCTTTAAATGTTTCCTTTAAACTGGTTGCTTTTTTACCAACCTCACTGAGTCAGCCACTCCTCAGAACTCTCAGACTGCATGAATCAGCTAACTGACCTTCTTGTTAACCATCCACATTTCAGTCCATTCTCCACGCAATTAACTTTCTAAGTAGAAAGCTTATGTAACTCTTCCTGGTCGGATTACCTTGAACAAGGTCAGCTGTTCCTAGTCTAAAGGTAACTTCCAAATGCCTCAGAAATGTCTTCAATATAACATCAATAGTATCTATGTGTCTGTTTATTTACCCTCTCTTGGAAGTGGTTAACCAGAATGGATTGTTCTTCCCTCACACCCTACCCAAAATGTCTTTCCAGTTTCTTATGTCTGTGTTTGAAATACTCTTCATTCTTATTCTATTCATTCTTTAAGTTCCAGAACAAATGTTACCTGCCCGATGAAGCTCTTCTTATCAAAACCCACATGCTGAGTCCTCTTTCCTCCTTATCAACAGAAGAACTCTTCAGCGGAAGGCAACTTTTCTCCTCCTTTAATTAATTTAATCCCAAGTATGTTACTCATGCCTTTAAAAAAATCCAGTTAGAGCTCTTATAATGAGATAAATAACCTATTTTATGTTCTTGAATGACTTGCTTATGCTTTTAGGACACAGAGTCATAGGAGACTAATAGAGGCTTGTCGAATTTAGGACTACATTTCACCATATTTTATAATCCTTTCTTTTATAAGCCGTCTTACTTTCAAAGTAGTATTTTGCATCTAGATTTTGTGATCTCATTAATTATGTCACAGGATATTCATATCCTTTCAAGTTAAAGTACATTTAGGCTTAGGGTTAATACAATAAATGTTCTAACTGAGCTATATTTGAGAACTATCTAAATATTTATAAAAAGGTATAGGTGAATGTGCAGGGAGATTAGTTAAAAATCCAAGTAAAATATAGATTAAATGTGAAAATACTTGCTAAACATTTTATATTAAAGAATATATTTACACACATTCATATAGTCGTATCCACCCACTAACTTAGCCCTGATTGGTCCTAAGAAGCCTCTGGTCTATTTTTAGAACAATTCCCTAGTCTTTAAATGACTATTTCACATCATTTTCACCTTAAACTTCAAAGAGCTCTTTTTCTAACATGTCTCTCAGCTGAAGGCCTTACTCTCAATCTCAAGAAGATAGATGTAATCAAAAGAGAGCTTTATTGTGCTCCAATCTCCACACCAACTTACCTTTATTGCTAAGCACGTGCTTAGCCCTCTCTCCTCTTATCACAGAAGAACTCTTCAGCGGAAGCCAACCCTTCTCCGCTGCATTAGGTTTCATCCTTTCCAGCTTACTCACATCTATTGCTTCAGCAATTGCTCTTCTTCAGTCTGCTGTGGTTTCTCCCTTCAAATGAATCATTCCCTTCAGCATGCAAGCCTATTCCAATCCCGCTTAGTTTTAAAAAAACAAACAAACAAAAATCACACACAAACACAAAAATGATTTTCCTTATTCTACTTCTCTCCACAGTTACCCCACCTCTTCCCTTTTATGGCAGAACTTTTAAAATGAATTATTCATGAATTACGTGTTATTTCGTTACTTTTTAGTCTGTTTGGAGTACACCGTAATAGATGAGCATCACACTAACCCACCAAAAGAGCAACCGAGGTCACATATTCTTTAAAAAAGTTTCTGCCTCTTCTTTCTTCTCCTAGAAACTAGGTTTTGATGGCTTCATCACATGCTAATATCACTTGCAATCCGTTCACTCTTGCCTTCCTAACTTCTTTTCAGTCTTCTTGCTTTCTCAATATCTCCCTAACTTCCTAATATTTGACCACATTTAGTATTAGTCATACTCATTGCATGATTCATCTCACCCAGTTACAAGGTTTAGTGTCTATGGTGATGGCTCCCAAGTGTGTAACCCAAATCAAGATATCCCTCCTCAACTCTACATTTATTTTCCCAAATCCCTATTGGGCATCACTATTTGGAGTTCCAACAAATATACAAAGCTTATCAGGTCCAGAACATATGTCCTAATTTATATCGTGTAAGTGTAACCCAAACTTTCATTGTTTCTTCCCTACAGTAGTAAACAGCAACTCCAATTTTATAGGTACTGAGACACAAATGGGTAATAATTGTTGTTCCTTTCTTTTTCTTTTATCCCAAATTAACAAATACTGTAGGCTGTAACTTTAAAATCTACCCAGAATCCACCCTCCCCCCACCTACTATATTCACTACAACGATGATACCCATAGAGTGTTTCTTGATTATTGGCAAAAGCCTTTACCAAATTATTTTCATGTTTCTCAGATCACTAGAGAATTTCAAAAAATGTAATCCAGTTAAGACATTGGTTATTAACTAGAGGATATTTTATCCTTTAATGGGGGATACTTGGAAATGTCTAAATGTATCTTTCTTTGTCAAAATTAGGGAAAACTTGTGGGTACAAGCCATAGATGCTGTTAAACATTCTATAATGCATATGGCAGTTCCTTGTAAAAGAGAATGATGTTGACCAAAATCACATACAAAAACTTCATTTGGAAATATGTCACACTCTTTTTAAGACCATCTATAGACTTCTCATCTCACTCTGAATAAGAACAAACGCCTTTGTAGTTAATCGCCTACAATGCTCCACAATACCTGGTCCTCTAACACTTCTCTGATTTCATCCTCTCTCTTGACATGTCACTCTTCTCCCGCCATAGTGGTCTCTCTGAAAAGTTTCAAACAAGTTCCCATATTTTTGCATTTTTTTCTCTCTGTTTGCAGTATGCCTTAAACAGAGAATTATATAACTTTCATGCTTCCTTCTTTCAGCTATCAGCTCAAATATTGTCTTTATAGTGAGGTCGTCTCCCATTATCATTTATGAAATGTCATTCTCCAATACCAGATACAACTCATATAGCTGGCTTTGGCTATGACATTTATCTGCTTTACTTTTCTGCATAAATACTTCCCTAAAATACTAACATTTTTAAAAAATAAGGTCACTTCTAAAATATAAATTTGAAGAGATTAGGGACAATTCTCTCTCTCTCTCTCTCTTTCTCTTTTAACTTTTTTTGTTGTTGTTGTTTTTACCACTTAGGAAGATGCATGAACTAGAAAGAGATATTTAATAAATTTTGTTGAATGAATGCATAATCTAATTGAAAATTCTAGTTATTTATCTGTTGAAATAACATTAGATTAAGCTTGGCTTAATGGAATCAAGGGAATAAAACATCAGTTTTAAACTAGAGAATTTTGATTCCTCTCACATTTTATTTTGATTATATTAAAGTAGAACATCTAATAAGCTCCTTCTCAAAGAAAACATGGAACACATCAATAAAATAGAGATCAAAGGGGATGGGGACTAAGAGAGAAGAATTTAAATGTTCTTTCATTTTCTCCTTTCCTTTCTATTGATAAGTAATTTTGGGGCTTAGCCCTCAGTTCTTTGATTTGCTTTAAACCAATCTGAAAAGGAACAAATTCCTAAACCTTAAGGACAACTTCTATTAATCATTAAAATGCAGTTCAAAAATCCCTTCTGCACATCCTTGTGCTGTAAACAGCTAATTCCAGATCTATCTAAATTCCAAGTATAAATCCCAAGTTTTATTGCTAAGTTAGCTTACTCAAACTAGCTCATCTTCTCACTCATTCCAGCTTTGTTTCTTGGTTTATGTTGCGGTAAATATGGAGAAATCAGGTCTGTTATAGCACAACAGTTTGAAATACAGTTCATCTTGGTACTTTAAGGTTGTGAGTTACACACAGCCTAGTTAGAAAACAATAAATATCAATACAAGATACGTAATATGTATCATGGTTTGGCTACAAGTTCAGCTAATGCTATAACAAACTAGCTTACACTACGACAATGTGTTTCACAATGCAATACGTTGAGGAGAACAATAACCATTAGAGGTGGTCGTATCAGTTGACAGCCATAAGGATGGAAATTATTACCTTCTCTCTGCTTTGTTACTCTATGGCTCCTCACTTGTATGTCAGGCTGATATCCTTAAGCATTCGATATAATCCTATCTAACCCTAGATATCTAGCCTTTAACAAATTGCTGCATTTATTAATAATCCTAGGTACAGAAGAATTCATTCTGAATGTGTCTCTTTTAGAGGAAAGAGACCGCCCCACAGAGGTTTATCCACTATTACACCTGTTTTCTTTTCAAGTTGAGATTTCACTGATATACTTATGCAAAAATCAGTCACTAGTGAGGCAAAGACGTTATTTGGTTTAAATAATTCATAATTTTCCCTGAAACTGATAATACAATTTTCAAATATATGGTTCTGTTAGCAAGAAAGAATGGAGGAATAGATAATTGAGAGAATAAGGAGAGTATATTCTACAAGAGATTTGTCTTTGTTGGAACCCAATGTTATTTATTTGCCCTTGTCCCAACCTTTTATGTTTCTGGCACCCCAGTGCCTTCCTGGTGCTTCCTCATTACCCAATGCTTCCTAATGTAACCGTCCAGCCCTTTTCTTGCCTAAAATCCTTTATATTCCTCAAATCTTCCATACTTATTTTCATTATTCATTATGAACACATGTTAATTTCTCAAAAATGTCAGTACTTACCTTAGAAAATAATGCAATTCAGATAAATCATATGGAAGTTACATTAACTTGTATCTTGACCTCTAAGTTTCTGGGCTTTCCCCTGTTACATACATATGTTGAAGTCTAAGTCCTTTTGGCTTAACATGATTCAGCCTACTATTTCAACCATGAACATAGACTTTTGTGATAGACCTAAGACAGAGGCCAAAATCTAACCCTAGATATCTAGCCTTTAACAAATTGCTGCATTTATTAAACCTCAGTTTCATCAATTAGGGACAAAATATGAAACTTCAAGCTCTTTCATAATGCACATGAAATGGTTAGCACCATGATTGATACCTAGCAATGGTTTCCTCAATGATTGCTTTTGTATTAGTGCTATCATTACCATAATTAAAATCTCCAGCACCTATAATAAAATAGTATTCCAGCACTTCAATACCTCAGTAAATGTGTTTTATATAAATTAATTAATTTTACAGAATGGTAAGTATTATCTATAACTTGTACCATAATTTAGATAATTTTTTTAAAAAACTGTTAAATTTAGCTCATCCTGAGAATGTCTCAACCAATACCCTAAATAAAACGTAATGTTTGGGTTTATTCAATGTCCAGGATTTTCTGATTTCAGATAATCTTACATATAAGATGCAAATGTAGGAGTAAGATTGTGTACAGGAATGTGAAATGTGGTATGGCAATGAGACATCTAGTGTTCCTTGATTCTTTCCATTCTTTCTTTCTTTCTTTTTTTTACCCTCCCTTCCTTTCTCTCTCATCTCTCACTGTATATAAAATTTCTCCAGACTCTCAGAAGACTTGCATTTCTTTGAAAGCAACACTCACAGAAGCTGACTCCAAAAAGATCAAATTTATCTGGCATTGTGTACACTACATCGTCATTTGTGTTAACTGCTTATTCGTACTGCCTAATCATCACACAGTACAACCTGGAGGAAATAATCTGGACATCTGTTTAAACATGGAGAATTGAATGACACATTATCTCTGATACATTTAAAAAGACAAATAAAGTATACTACAGGAATAGATAAAAGAACGGAGAATAGACAATCAGGCAACAAACCGGGAGGTGTCCTTAATGTTCTGGAGTGAAAAGCAAGTGAGAGCATGGTAACTGATGTAGCAGAGCTGAGAAAGAGAACACTTCTCTGCAGATGAGGCTGCTAATAAAGAGCAAGTTGGTATTTCAGAAACCAGAGGTACATGAGTTCCACTGAAGACAGAAATTAACATGTAGACAGGGGAAATGAGTAGGACAGAACACAGAAGTGATTAATATTTTTTTCTGGTAGGCAAGATTCTAAAAATATACAGGTCCCAAAGATTTTCCACTCTAATTCAGGGGACTTTGAAAACAGTAAGATATCATGCCCTCTAATGTGCCACGTTTCACAGCAAAAGGAATCTTGCAGATGTAATTAAGATTACTAATCAGTTCCTCTGAAACTGGGGACCTAATGTAATCACACTAGATTCTTAAAAGCAGAGGGTTTTCACTTGCTGACAGTAGAAAAGGAAATCAGAGATTTGAAGGATTATCTATCTCTGATGATGGAAGACGTCACATGCAAATGATGCATGGAGGCTTTAGAGCTGAACAGCCTCAGCTGCCAGCCAGCGAGTAATAAGGAACCTCATTTTCACAAGTTCATGTTACTGAATTTGGTCAACAACCAGAATAAACTACATGTAGTTTCCTCAGTTTCCAAATAATAGTTCCCCCAGCTGACACCTTGATCAACCCTGCAAGACCCTAAGCAGAGAACCCATTGAGCTTGCTCAGATTTCTGAGCTACAAATTGGAGGAATAATAAATGGGTCTCAAGTTATTAAGTCTATGGTAATCTTTTATGTGACAATAGAAAACAACTGTAGTCCCAGTTTCTCTGGAGACTAAGGTGAGAGGATTACTTCAGTCTAAGAGTTCAAGTCCAGCCTGGGCAACAATTAAGACCTCACCTCTTAAAAAACAAATTAACTAAATTGACTAAAACGTCTGAATTCAGCAATGAGATCACCTCTTCCCAATCACAACAGGGATTTATTCTCTGAGTTTCCACAATGAAGGGAGGAGGAAGGAAACAGCCATTTGAGTGTCTCAGGATAAAATGATATTCCTTCTTTATTACTATATATCAAATCACACCAGTTGATTTGCTGATGTGATATTCCTTCATATTCCTTTGTTGGGGTCCGGCACGTCTGCCGGGGGACTACCGACCTGCAGGAGTCCCCGAGACCACCAACGTAGATGTCTCATTCAACCTGAGGGAGAGAGTGCGCGGAAGTGAAAGAAAATAGAAAAGCGGAGTCTGGAGGGCTGGCTTAGGCTATGTCCAAGCAGCAATTTTATTTTTGCAATACGTTTCATTATATACTTTTCTGAAGTCAAAGTTGTTTATATCAGATCAACGTACTTAAGTTACAGTAAGCAAGTTACGCCCACTAAGTTACGCCTAGTAAGTAAGTTAAGTCCAGTAAGTAGGTTACGCCCAGTCAGTAGGTTACTTCCAGTAAGTAGGTTACGCCCAATAGGTCAAGGTAAGTAAGTTACAGTCATGCCCTGTAAGCTATGGTAAGTAAGTTACAGCTATACCCAGTAAGTTACATTAAGTAAGTTACCAAGTGTAAATACTTAAGTTAGTATTTTACAATGAAGGTAACAAAGGTCCAAAATGAACACAATCAAGCAATAAACCATAAGGAGCTGAAAGTGGTCACAATGCCTTGCAAGTCCTCATATCCATAAAGTAATGTCTGTTAATTATTTTGAATAACATATATTTCCTCTCTTGGTTCCTGCTTTCCCTCAGCTCGACTCCCCCAACCAGGGATCTGTGTCTGGGCTCAAGCTCACTGTATGTCGAGGCCTATTTCCTAGGGGCCTCACACGGGAGCGATCCCCACAGATTCCCTCATTCCTTCCTCATTACTATACAGCAAATCACACCAGTTAATGAGGCTGATCAATTCACAAAGACAATTTTCATTGGAGAAATGGGGGTTTTCCTACTCATACTCAAGTTCTACAGACCATGGTCAATTCTTATGGGGCAGGGGACCATTTCTTCCTAACCCTATATTTTGTTTTCACATAGACAGAAGTCTAGTATTACGATCTTCTTTGACCTCAGTCCTCCTGTTTACTTATTCATCACATCAGAGGAAGGACGGTCTATTCTCATTCATCAATGTGGAAGGAGAAATTGCACATGAAAAACAATCCCATCCTCCCCATTTTTCTGTTTGAGAATCAAACTGCAGGTATTCTCCAGTTCCATCTTTCCAGTTTTTAATGGCTTTTATCAAGGAAAGGATCTGAGGTTTCCTCAGCAGGCTGTCTGGTCCTCAGGATGGTGTGTGAGATGAAAGGTTCTTTTCTATTTCAGTCATTCTCAGAAAACCCACCTAAAAAGATGTAAGGCACATTCTCTTCAATTATTGAAACAGCAATAAATATATTTTGATCATCCAACTGCTTTTTTGAGTAAATTATCAATGATTTCAACACATCGTTGGGAAAATAATGAAATTATTACTTATTGACATACACCCAAAATGATGACTCTACACCCTCAATTAACTATGTATAAGAGACATAAGAATTATATGAAATTTGGTGAACACAAATAGCATGAAGAGGAGAAACAGGTGAGTGTCAGGAGATCTAATTACGAGGAAATCGTAATTTAGTTGTTGATATTATACTAATTTTCTGTCTTAGGCATTTATTTTTGTTTTCATATTTTAACCACTGAAGTAAAAATTACTAAGCAATAAAAATGCATGTAAAAAATAAATTTCCCATAATTTGTATTACAATTTAAAATTTTCATTTATACAATATACTCCAAGTATTTATTTTATTATTATAATTATAAACTCTGTTTTCTAATATTTCTGTTCTTATTTTTTTGAATCATTCATATCTGAAAGTAGTCCTAGATCTCTTGGACTCTGTCAAAGTAAAGCTCTCAAAAAAAAAAAAAAAAGAAAAGGAGGTGAAGATAAGCAAATTATTCAAATTAATATAACAGAAAACATTCAAGAAAGAGTGACTGCCTATGCAAAATTTATACTTTTTTTTTTTAAAAAAATAATTTTATTAATTGAGCATGGATCACGGTAGAAATATATAAAAAGAACAAGTTTACAGACTTAGAAAGGGTTATCCATAAATTGTCATTTTTCAACATTACTGTCATTTTTGTGATCTGCTGAGGCTAGTTCACAAACTCTGTTTCTGACTGTCTAATTCTTAGGATTTATTGCCCTTAGGAATTTGGCAAAATTATTTGCTTTGCTTAGGTCCTCATAATGCACCTAGGCCCAGAACGTCAGTTCAAAGTTGATAAGTGGAAATGTACAGTTTTTCTCAAATTTCTTTTGGAACATTCCTGGATGTTCCAATATAATTAAATTCTTATTATAACTGTACTTTCATGTACTTTTCTATTCTACATCAGTTCTTTATCCTAAAACTATTTACCTTTCTTACTATTGAATTCCTTTGATAAAGCAGATTAATTGTTCCACTGGCTGTGTTCTTATGGCATTCTGTAATTATATATGTGTCTTCATAGCAACCTTTATCTCATTAGATGACCAGTATCTGTTTAAATTAATATCTATTGCAATCTGTTCTTGAGGTCAGCAACTATTGCTTATTTATATTTTTATTGCCAGTATCTAACATCATGCCATGGACAAAATAGTTGAAAAATACTGTTATGTTAATTTGTGTAAGGTGTTTGTTTAAAAGGCCCACCTAGCAATTTATCTTTGGTCCATAGCGACCACAAATTGGGTTATAGGGGCATAAAAATGATATTAATAAAAATGTAACTGATCGACATTGAATATTCTTTTTTTATCTACTCTCTGCTAAGATTAAAATACTAATTCATGTGGAAACTAATTTTTCCTGCTAATGTGATTCCTATTTACTCTATTTTTCTTTTTAAAAACAGATGGAGGAAAAATATGTGCTTGTTAGATTTTCAACAAGTGATACTTTATTCACGCAAAAACATAAGATAGATGGTACACACCTAAAATGAATATCGCATCAATCATAAAATATAAGGACACTTTTTTGTTTATTCTATGACATGTGTATATCATTAAGGATAAAAATCACAAGTTATCCCTACTGTAAATCAACACAAATAGTATTTTTTAATAGTCTATAACCTTAAGTGAAGTACAGAAGGCCATGATGAGACAGGTAGTAAGGTGCTTAGGAAACATTTCCAACACAAGAGTTCACATGTGATTGGAGACATGGAGATAAATCTGAAGTATAAAGGGCTACAATATATGTACATACTGTAATGTTAAACTCTAAATAAACATGACAGTTTTATAAATAGAATTTTCAGAGTCTATAATCTTTACATATTCAAAATGGTTATGTTGGGTTTTATTGCATATATTATATGAAATAGTCACATGATTTTCAGATTTTAGCATTGTATATTTTGTGTTATTTGCCACAATCTCTATTGTTCAGGTTCACAGCCTTGCAACTGTCATTTTATAATTATGTTCTCTGCAATCCCAGCAATAATTCTGTAATTTTGTTTTGTCCCTATTTTATATACGAAGGAACTGAATTCCCAAGAGTTTAAGTAGCTTGCCTAGAATTCCGTAACTTGAACATGACTAAATTAGGGTTTTAAATCAAGTATGTTTGATTCAAATCCCCAAGCACTTTTCTTTCTACTGTGTCCAAGAAGTGAGAATTCTACTTTTCAAATAAAAGAGGGGTCTACAGATTAGAAAAAATTTCTTTTTCTTTTTTTGAGACACTTTCGCTCTTGTTGCTCAAGCTGAAGTACAATGGCAAGATCATGGCTCACTGCAACCCCTGCCTCCCAGGTTCAAGCAGGTCTCCTGCCTCAGCCTTCTGAGTAGCTGGGTGCCACCATGCCTGGCTAATTAGAATATAATACTTTTTAGCCACGTAGCTGATAAGAAATTAATATCTAAAGTACTTAAGCAATTTACACAGCTCAATCTCGAAACAAAAACACATAAGCAAAAAACCAAATAGTTCTATTAAAAAATGAACAAAGGATCTGAATATACATATCCCTAAAGAAAACAGAAAAATGACTAACAGATACACAAAAGGGTGCTCACTAATGATTAGTGATGATATCACTAATCATCAGGGAAATCAAAATCACAATGAGATATAATATTACTTTAGACCTGTTAAAAAAATAACAAGTTTTGCTAGAGTGTGGAGAAAAGGCAAATGTTGTACACCGTTGGTGGGAGTAAAAATTGAAAGAGCCATTATGGAAAAGAGTATAGAAACTCTTTTAAAAAAAATAAAAATATTACTACCATATAATCTAGTAATCTCTCTGCTGGGTATATATCCAAGGGAAATGAAATTAGTACCTCACAGAGATGCCAACATTTGTATGTTCTTTGGAGTATTATCCATAATCACCAAATATGGAATCAACCTAAGCACCCATCAATAGATGAATGGATGAAGAAATTGTGAATAAATATATATATATACACACATATACTATTCTGTTTACAAAGATCCTGTCATTTGCTACAACATGGATTAACCTGAAGGACTTTATATATGCTAAATAAAACAGGTCAGACATAGAAGTAGAAACAAGTTATTTTCTCATTCATTTGTGAAATCTGTAACAAGTCGAATACATGAAAAGGGAATATAGCATGTCGGTTACCAGGCTTAGGGAGAGAGAGAAAAAATGTAGGTCAAAGAGTACAGATTAACAATTAAGAAGGATGAAAGAGCTGAGATCTAATGTCCGGCAGAAAAATTATGGTTAATAATATTTATTGTGTATTGAAAACCCGCTAATAAGAGTATATTTTAGGTGTTTTATTACAAAAAGATAGAAAATTATGTATTAATTTGCTTCACTATAATTGATTGTAGTATACATATGTATAAATAACATCAAGCTTACATTTTAAGTACACACAATAAAAATAAATTCTCAAAAATAGTCTCACAATTTCTACCTAGTTTATCATTGTAAAGATTTTTGGATCATAAAAAAAAAAAACATAGAAAATCAGGAATGAGATACCTTGTGGAAGGAATCCACATCTATAACATATTTGACTTTTGTATACAATATTTACGGAAGTGGTTGGCCAGTCTCTCAGCTATCAATTTAAATAACAGTGTAAAAAAGTCATTACATCCAGGCATATTTCAACATAATTTCAATACTGGAATGGTTATTTTAGAGCAAATTCTGTATCTATAAAATTTTCATGCTGTATCTCTTAGAATCAAAGATAACATAGGCAACTGTTCGAAATAGTGTCTCACCTCTTGCCTTTCTTCTTAATGTATCAGGCCCCATTTAAATAAGTGCGATCCAAAAACATAATTTCTTAAAATTACTATTTGTGACTTATTGAGAATAAAAACATAACTAGAGAGAACTCAGGCAGTCCAAGTGTTCTAGAAGTCCTGCTGGGAGATCCAAATGATTCTGATTACTGTGGCTAGGTAAAGCTTCCAGGACACTAACAGGGAATGACTCAGGAAACTTACAGTTATTTGGAGCCAATTGTAAATTTCCAGAGAGACTGCATTGAAACAACAAATCAATAGTCTTCTCACTTAAAATTGTACCTCTCAGGACTCTGAGAGCAATCTATTGCCTTATGATCAGTCAAGATGAGTTTCACAGAAAAAAAAATTCTGATATTATTTTCTCATTCTGTGTTTCTCTCAATATTTCTCCAAGATAACAGCATTGGCCTGATCGTTTGAGAACTGGACTAGTGTCCTAACGACATGTATTACAATTTGAATTCTTGTGGAATTTTACTCTAATTTACTGCAAATTTATGTGAGGCTCCATCTTTGTCTTACTCTACTTGTGCTGTGATAACCAAATACTGTAGACTGGGTAATTTATTTAAAAAAAGAAATCTATTTCTCACAGTTTTGGAAACTGAGAAGTGCAAGGTCAAGATGCCAGGACCTTCAGTTGTCTGATGAAGACTGCTCTCTGATTCCAAGATGATGCCTCCTCTGGAGGGGAGGAGCACTGTGTTCTCTCATTGCAAAAGGATAAGGTAAGCAAGCCTAACATTGCTGCTGCCTGAAGTTTTTAAGCCCCATTTACAAGGGACGACCCTTCATGACCTAATCAGCTCTTAAAGGCCCCACTTCTTTGACCATTAAGCTTCAACACTTGAATTTTGAAGTGGACACATTAAAAGCATAGCAAACCTTCATGCAGATTAGAATAACTAAACCATTTATTTGCTTTACAGTGATAATCCAAAATAAACTTACAGCCAACTAAATTTCTGGTTTAAATTGCTGTTTTCATCCCCCATTCCTTTCTCTTGCATCTCTCCCTCCCTCTGCTGCCTCTTTTTTAGAGATAGTGTCAGACTTTCACCCAGACTGAAATGGAGTGGCATAATGATAGCTCATTGCAGTCTTGACCTACTGGACTCAAATTGTCCTCTTGCCTCAGCATCTTGAGTAGCAGGGCCCACAGTTAAATGCCACAATGCCTTGCTAATTTTTTATTTATTTTATTTACAGATATATATATATATATACATATATAATTTTTCCTTAAGTTATTCAGCTACAGGTGGTATTAGGTTACATAAGTTATTTACATAAGTGGTGATTTGTGAGAACATGGTGCACCCATCACCTGAGCATTATACACTCCACCGTATATGTTGTCTTTTATCCCTTGCCCCCTCCAATTCTTCTCTTCAAATCCCCAAAGTCCATTGTTTCATTCTTATGCCTTTGAGTTCTCATAGCTTAGCTCCCGTATACCAGTGAGAACATATAATGTTTGGTTTCCCATTCCTGAGTTACTTCACTTAGAAGGACGGTCTCCAATCTCATCCAGGTCATTGCAAATGCTGTTAATTCACTCCATTTTATGGCTGAGTAGTATTTCATCATATATATATCCTTATATATATATCACATAAATATATATCACAGTTTATCCACTCATTGATTGATAGGCATTTAGGTTGGTTCCACAATTTTGCAACTGAGAATTGTGCTGCTATAAACATGCATGTGCAAGCATCTTTTTTCAAATAATGACTTCTTTTCCTCTGGATAGATACTCAGTAGTGGGATTGCTGGATCAAATAGTTTTACTTTTAGTTCTTTAAGGAATCTCCACACTGTTCTCATTGGGGCTATACTGGTTTACATTCCCACCAGCAGTGTAGAAGTGTTCCCTCATCACCCTATCCTCGCTAACATCTACTTTTTTTTTTTTTTTTTTGATTATGGCCATTCTTGCAGGAGTAAGATGGTATAACATTGTGGTTTTGATTTGAATTTCCCTGATCATTAGTGATGTTGAGCACTTTTTCATGCTTATTGGCCATTAATATATCTCCTTTTGAGAACTGTCTACTCTCGAAAGACAACTCCATGTCCTTAGTCCTCTTTTTGGTGGAATTTTGACTCCTTTGTTAGGTATTTTCCTAAGTATTTTATTTTTCAGCTATTGTAAAGGGGTTGAGCTCTTGATATGATTCTTTGCTTGGTTGCTGTTGGTGTATAGAATAGCTACTGATTTCTGTACATTAATCTTGTATCCATAAACTGTGCTGAATTCTATTCATCAGTTCTAGGTGCTTTCTGGAGTAGTCCTTAGCCTTTTCAAGGTAAATGATCATATTGTCAGCAAACAGGACAGTTTGACTTCCTCTTTACTGATTCGGATGCCCTTTATTTCTTTCTCTTTTGTGATTGCTCTGGCTAGAACTTCCAGTACTATGTTGAAACAGAGTGGTGGGAATGGGCATCCTTATCTTATTGTCATTCTCAGAGGGAATGCTTTCAACTTTTTCCCATTTGGTAGTATGTTGGCTGTGGGTTTGTCATAGATGGCTTTTATTAATTAAAATATGTCCCTTGTATGCTTATTTCATTTAGGGTTTTAATCATAAAGAGATGCTGGATTTTGTCCAATGCTTTTTCTGCAACTATTGAGATGATAATGTGATTTTTGTTTTTAATTCTGTTTATGTGGTATCTTATTTATTGACTTGCATATGTTAAACCATTCCTGCATCTCTGGTATGAAACCCACTTGAGCATGGTGAATTTTTTTTTTATATGTTACTGCATATGGTTAGCTGGCTAATATTTTGTTAAGAATTTCAAATTTTTAGTGCAAAAGAGACGTTACTATGCTGCCTAGGCTGGCCTTGAACTTCTGACCTCAAACAATCCTCTGCCTTGGCTTCCCAAATTGCTGAGATTACAGAAGTGAGCCACCACACCTGGCCTAAATTGTGGTTTTCTTGTGTTAAGGCTTGTCAAAATTTTTCTTTACAGTTAAATAACAAAATGGAGGACTTTTATTAATGCTTCATTTGAATATCTTTATTCAACTTATTACAATTTTTTAGGAATCTGAGTATTTCAGGTGAATGTTTCCCATGTATGTTATTTATTCATGTATTTATTTTTTGAGATAGAGTCTCACTCTGTCGGCCAGGCTGGAGTTCAGTGGTATGATCTCAGCTCACTGCAACCTCTGCCTCCTGGATTCAAGTGATTCCCCTGCCTCAGCTTCCTGAGTAGGTGTATTCACAGGCATATACCACCATCTCCGGCTAATTTTTGCATTTTTAGTAGACATCAGTTTTCACCATGTTGGCCAGGCTGATCTCAAACTGCTGACCTCAAGTGATTTGCCTGCCTTGGCCTCCCAAAGTACTGAATTTATAGGTGTGAGCCACTCTATACAGCCTCCCATACATTCATACATTTTATTTATTTAAGTAAGTATTAATTTGCTTGGCAAAATGTATTCATTTACTTGGCAAATATATATATATATATATTTGTAAATATATATATATATATACACATATATATATATATAATAGAATTTGGGCAACAATGGAAGCCTTTTAGAAAACATTAGATGAATATATTAAAATCTAATGCCTGAATAAGAGGCCCCGTGTGTGAATTTGCTTTGATATGGCTCTGGGAGCAGAATAGTGACACAGACGTAGCATTAACCTGTCTGTTTGTGTGTACTGAACATGGAACATATGGCAGAAATTCCCTCAATAGGGAAAAACAGGTAGCCTCAGTTTTACACTTTTCATTTGTTTTGTCTTCCATAAAAAAAAATTGCATTGCAAAGTTTACAAGGAAACTGTTGAGTACATTCCATTGCCTGATTCACAGACATCAGCTATATTGTAAACCTTTAAGTGCAATATTTGTCAAAGGCCACTTAATTGTTATTTATGATATTTTTAAACCATAAATTATTATTTAACATATCTGTGGTATGTATAGAAGCTGAAAGATTTAGTATACACCTCTCATCAAATAACCTAGTTTGAAATAAAACATATGCTGTTTTGATAGGCAATCCATGTTTATTTCACAATCTGTTTCTGAGATGAACACATTCAAAATTTATTGATCTTCATTAGACTAGTTTCTATAAAATACATCTTTGAGTATCTCAATATGTCATAACAAAATCAACATAGTCTTCTGTTTTAAAAATGTAAATCTTTTTATGTAGTTTTTAAAAATTATCGGGAGTCCAAAATAGTTTTTGGTGTGTTAAAAACATGAATTTATTCTTACTAACATGGATCTATTTGTTATTAGAGAATGAACTCTCTCCCTGTAAGTTTGAAGTTCCAGAGCATTTTTAAAATAGAAAAATTTTCCAATTTAACAGGTCTGTGTTGCATTGGAGTTGGAGTTGCATTGAAGATGAGAGTTGTAGTTAAAAGAAGCCGATGCTGTAGTTAGAAGCTTCCATTTGTATTCCTGATACTTCTTCGTAAATTTACTCCACATATGTTGCCTTCTCTACTCCATAATTTTATTTTCCCACATGACAGGCTTATAAGATTTATTTGAACTCAGGATATTGCAGAAAGATGACTTCATGACCTGGTGTTTTCTGTGGCTTGGTCCAGTGTGTATCTGAGATGGCTAAAACAAATCAGCATTTTTATCAAACTCATTTTTGTGACACTGATTATTAAGAAAGATAAGAAAACCATTACAACTGTACAACTGATCTTTCTATTTGATATGTTTGGCGCATTAGACTTTAATTTGGAGACATAACAAAAATATGTCTTATTTTTTCTGGGATGCTATAACAAAATACCATAAACTTGGTGGCTTCTATTTTTTCTATTTTAAATTGTTAAGTTTTATTTTAGATTCAGGGGCACATATGCAGATTTGTTAGATAGATATATGGCATGATGTTGAGGTCTGGTGTGTAATCTGTTCCCCTGATAATGAGCATAGTTCCCAATAAGTATATTTTTAATACTTGTCCCCCTCCTGCTCTTCCCACTCTTCTACTTCCTGGTATATGTTGTTCCTACTTTTATTTCCACATGTACCAAATGTTTAGCTCCCAATTATAAATGAGAACCTATGGTGTTTGGTTTTCTGTTCTACATTAGTTTCTTAGGATAATGGCCTTTAGCAGCATCCATGTTGTTGCAAAGGACAAGATTTTGTTCTTTTTATGCAAAATATTCCATAGTGTATATGTAACACAATTTTTATGCAATCCCTTGGTGGCTTATAAATAACATAAATTTATTTCATATAGTACTAGAGGCTGGTAAGTCCAAGATCAAGTTAATGGCACATTCTGTATCTTGTAAGGGGCTGCTTTCTGGTTTTAGACAGGGTTTTCTCCCTGTGTCCTCAGATGGTGGAAGGAACAAGGAAACTCTCTGGCACCCCTTTTAAAAGGATAATAATTCCATTAATGCTGGTTCTGACTCATGACCTAATTAAAGACCCACTTCCCAATATCATTGCAATAACCCATGTCTTAGGGTCTGCATGCTGTCTCCACCCCAAATTTTTATGGGGAAACACAATCCCTAATGGAATAGTATTAAGAGTTCGAGCTTTTGGTCAGAGGTGAGTAGGTGATGAGGCTAGGGTCTTCATAAATGGAATTGGTGTCCTTATAAAAGAGATCCCACAGAGTTTTTTGCTCCCTTTCATCTGTGAGGACACAGCAAGAAGTCAACCATCTATAAACCAGGAAGTAGGCTCACACCAAAATTCAATCATTCTTGCACCCTAATTTTGGACTTTCTAGCCTGCAGAACTGAAAGAAAAAAATTATCTTTATAATCCACACAGTTTATGATATTCTGTTATAGCAGTCTGAACAGACTGAGACACTAGCACATTTGTGATTAGATTTCTACATGTGAATTTTTGGGAGATAAAAAGATTTAGACCACAGCAGTATAACAATAATAATGGTTGTTATTATTATATCTGTAGGTATGTTAGCTTTCTATTGGTACATACATAATTATCACAACACAGACTTAATATCTTGAAATAACACACATTTTTTATCTCATGGCCATTCAGGATTTCAGGAATCTGGGCATAGCTGTCTTGTTTGGGGTTTCACAGGGCTACAGTCAAGGTGTCAGCTGAGCTATGTCACCTGGAGGCTTGACTAGGAAAGAATTTGCTTTCAAGCTTATTCAAATTTTGTCAGAATTCATTTATTTGAGGCTGCATGACTGAGAGCCTCTATTTTCTGGGCGTTTGGCTGGAGGAAACATTCACATTTTAGACCCTGCTCAGAGTTCCCAGGGGTCAACCCTGCTTCCTTGCTCCAGAGGCCTCCTTAACATGGCTGTTTACTTAATTTAGTCAACAAGATGAATTTCACTCTAGTATGCTGGGATAAAGTTGTACATAGGATAATAAAACCATAGGAATGACATCTCATTTTCTTTACCATATAATATAACCAAACTGAGTGATTCATTAGAAACAAGAAACAGGTCTTGCCCGCATCAAAGAGGATGAGATTACAAAGAGGGGTAGATAACAGTAGGTAGAAAATTGAAGATCACTTTAGGGTCTGTTCAAAATTATATGTAAAAATTGTTGTAGTCCCTTGGTTGGCTAGAGTGCAGATGTTTCTAACATTGTCTTGTCAGTGAAAAGAACTACAGAAACTACAGATTATGAGTCAGGGAATTCCAGAGAGTGTGCTGTCTTTCATTGCATCAAACTTGCTATAACTTATTGTGTGTTTCTATGGTCAGAAGAAGATAAGAATCAAGACGAATATGTTTCTTAAAAATGCTCAACACTGAAGCACTCTTAGTCTATGTAGATCTATGTACATACACAGATCATATTATAAATAATGCAAAAATAGTTCTGCTCAGAAAAATAAGAAAATATCATTATTAGATTCAACTTAAAATTCTATTGAATATAAAATACTGTTGTGGTCAGTGGAATTTTTTTAAATTACTTAATGATTTTATTAACCTGGTTTTTTATTTTATTTTACTTTATTTTTTTTAATTTTTTATTGGATTTTAGATTTCAGGTACATGAGCAGAGCATGCAAGACAGTTGCGTAGGTACACACATGGCAGTGTGCTTTGCTTCCCTTCTCCCCTTCACCCACATTTGGCATTTCTCCCCAGGCTATCCCTCCCCACCTCCCCATCCCATGGGCCCTCCCCTTTTCCCCCCAATAGACCCCAGTGTTTAGTACTCCCCTTTCTGTGTCCATGTGTTCCCATTTTTCATCACCCGCCTATGAGTGAGAATATGTGGTGTTTCATTTTCTGTTCTTGTGTCAGTTTGCTGAGGATGATGTTCTCTAGATTCATCCATGTCACTACAAATGACACAAACTCATCATTTCTGATTGCTGCATAATATTCCATGGTGTATATGTGCCATATTTTTCCAATCCAGTCTATTATCAATGGGCTTTTGGGTTGATTCCAGGTCTTTGCTATTGTAAACAGTGCTGCAATGAACATTCGTGTACATGTGTCCTTATAGTAGAATGATTTATAGTCTTTTGGATATATACCCAGTAATGGGATTGCTGGGTCAAATGGAATTTCTATTTCTAAGGCCTTGAGGAATCGCCACGCTGTCTTCCACAATGGTTGAACTAATTTACACTTTCACCAACAGTGTAAAAGTGTTTCTTTTTCTCCACATCCTATACAGCATCTGTTGTCTCCAGATTTTTTAATGATCGCCATTCTAACTGGCGTGAGATGCTATCTCAATGTGGTTTTGATTTGCATCTCTCTGATGACCAGTGATGATGAGCATTTTTTCATATGATTGTTGGCCTCATATATGTCTTCTTTCGTAAAGTGTCTGTTCAAATCCTTTGCCCATTTTTGAATGGGCTTGTTTGTTTTTTTCCTGTAAATCTGTTTGAGTTCTTTGTAAATTCTGAATATCAGCCCTTTGTCAGATGGGTAAACTGCAAAAATTTTTTCCCATTCTGTTGGTTGCCGATTCACTCTAGTGACTGTTTCTTTTGCCGTACAGAAGCTGTAGAGTTGCATTAGGTCCCATTTGTCTATTTTGGCTTTTGTTGCCAATGCTTTTGGTGTTTTGTTCATGAAGTCCTTGCCTACTCCTATGTCCTGGATGGTTTTGCCTAGATCTTCTTCTAGGGTTTTTATGGTGCCAGGTCTTATGTTTAAGTCTTTAATCCACCTGGAGTTAATTTTGGTGTAAGGTGTCAGGAAGGGGTCCAGTTTCTGCTTTCTACACATGGCTAGCCAGTTTTCCCAGCACCATTTGTTGAACAGGGAATCCTTTCCCCATTGCTTGTTTTTGTCAGGTTTATCAAAGATTGTATGGTTGTAGCTATGTTGTGTTGCCTCTGATGCCTCTGTTCTGTTCCATTGATTTATATCTCTGTTTTGGTACCAGTACCATGCTGTTTTGATTACTGTAGCCTTGTAGTATAGTTTGAAATCCGGTAGTGTGATGCCCCCCGCTGTGCTCTTTTTGCTTAGAATTGACTTGGCTATGCGGGCTCTCTTTTGGTTCCATATGAAGTTCATGGTGGTGTTTTCCAATTCTGTGAAGAAAGTCAATGGTAGCTTGATGGGGATAGAGTTGATTCTGTAAATTACTTTGGGCAGTATAGCCATTTTCACGATATTAATTCTTCCTAACCATGAACATGGAATGTTTCTCCATCTGTTTGTGTCCTCTCTGATTTCGTTGAGCAGTGGTTTGTAGTTCTCCTTGAAGAGGTCCCTGACGTTCCTTGTGAGTTGTATTCCAAGGTATTTTATTCTTTTTGTAGCAATTGTGAATGGCAGTTCGTTCTTGATTTGGCTTTCTTTAAGTCTGTTATTGGTGTAGACGAATGCTTGTGATTTTTGCACATTGATTTTATATCCTGAGACTTTGCTGAAGTTGCTTATCAGTTTCAGGAGTTTTTGGGCTGAGGCGATGGGGTCTTCTAGGTATACTATCATGTCGTCTGCAAATAGAGACAATTTGGCTTCCACCTTTCCTATTTGAATACCCTTTATTTCTTTTTCTTGCCTGATTGCTCTGGCTAGAACTTCCAGTACTATATTGAATAGGAGTGGTGAAAGAGGGCATCCTTGTTTAGTGCCAGATTTCAAAGAAAATGCTTCCAGTTTTTGCCCATTCAGTATGATATTGGCTGTTGGTTTGTCATAAATAGCTTTTAATACTTTGAGATACGTTTCATCGATACCGAGTTTTTTGAGGGTTTTTAGCATAAAGGGCTGTTGAATTTTGTCAAATGCGTTCTCTGTGTCAATTGAGATAATCATGTGGTTTTTGTTTTTGGTTCTGTTTATGTGGTGAATTACGTTGATAGACTTGCGTATGTTGAACCAGCCTTGCATCTCCAGGATGAATCCTACTTGATCATGATGAATAAGTTTTTTGATTTGCTGTTGCAATCGGCTTACCAATATTTTATTGAAGATTTTTGCATCTATGTTCATCATGGATATTGGCCTGAAGTTTTCTTTTCTTGTTCAGTCTCTGCTGGGTTTTGGTATCAGAATGATGTTGGTCTCCTAAAATGATTTGGGAAGGATTCCCTCTTTTTGGATTGTTTGGAATAGTTTTAGAAGGAATGGTACCAGCTCCTCTTTATGGGTCTGGTAGAATTCGGCTGTGAACCCGTCTGGACCTGGGCTTTTTTTGTGTGGTAGGCTCTTAATTGCTGCCTCAACTTCTGACCTTGTTATTACTCTATTCATAGTTTCAGCTTCCTCCTGGTTTAGTCTTGGGAGGACTCAGGAGTCCAGGAATTTATCCATTTCTGTCAGGTTTACTAGTTTATGTGCATAGAGTTGTTTGTAATATTCTCTGATGATGGTTTGAATTTCTGTGGAATCTGTGGTGATTTCCCCTTTATCATTTTTTATTGCATCTATTTGGTTGTTCTCTCTTTTCTTTTTAATCAATCTGGCTAGTGGTCTGTCTATTTTCTTGATCTTTTCAAAAAAACCGCTCTTGGATTTATTGATTTTTTGAAGGGTTTTTCGTGTCTCAATCTTCTTCAGTTCAGCTCTGATCTTAGTTATTTCTTGTCTTCTGCTGGGTTTTGAGTATTTTTGATCTTGCTCCTCTAGCTCTTTCAATTTTGAGGATAGGGTGTCAATTTTGGATCTCTCCATTCTCCTCATATGGGCACTTACTGCTATATACTTTCCTCTAGAGACTGCTTTAAATGTGTCCCAGAGGTTCTGGCATGTTGTGTCTTCATTCTCATTGGTTTCGAAGAACTTCTTTATTTCTGCCTTCATTTCATTGTTTATCCTGTCAAGATTCAAGAGCCAGTTGTTCAGTTTCCATGAAGCTGTGCGGTTCTGAGTTACTCTCTGAATTCTCAGGTCTGTCTTGATTGCACTGTGGTCTGAGAGACTGTTTATTATGATTTCTCTTCTTTTGCATTTGCTGAGGAGTGATTTACTTCCAATTATGTGGTCAATTTTAGAGTAGGTCTGATGTCGAGCAGAGAAGAATGTATATTCTGTGGATTTAGGGTGGAGAGTTCTGTAAATGTCGATCAGGTATGCTTGTTCCAGGTCTGAGTTCAAGCCCTGGATATCCTTGTTAATTTTCTGTCTGGTTGATCTGTCTAATATTGACAGTGGAGTGTTAAAAGTCTTCCACTATTATTGTGTGGGTGTCTAAGTCTCTTTGTAAGTCATTAAGAACTTGCCTTATGTATCTTGGTGCTCCTGTATTGGGTCCATATATATTTAGAATCATTAGCTTTTCTTGTTGAATTGATCCTTTTACCATTATGTAATGTCCTTCTTTGACTCTTTTGATCTTTATTACTTTAAAGTCTATTTTATCAGAGGTGAGAATTGCAACTCCTGCTTTTTTTTGCTCTCCATTTGCTTGGTAAATCTTCCTCCATCCCTTTATTTTAAGCCTTTGCATATTTTTGCATTTAAGAAGGGTTTCCTGGATACAGCACACTGATGGGTTTTGGATTTTTATACAATTTGCTGGTCTTTGTATTTTGATTGGTGCATTTAGCTCATTTATATTTAGGGTTAATATTGTTATGTGTGAATTTGATACTGCCATTTCAATGCTAGCTGGCTGTTTAGCCGATCAGTTGATGGAGATTCTTCATTTTATTATGCTCTTTACCATTTGTTGTTTTTGGAATGGCTGGTACTGGTTGTTCCTTTCTATGTGTAATGCCTCTTTCAGGAGCTCTGGTAAAGCAGGCCTGGTGGTGACAAAATCTCTGACTACTTGCTTGTTCACAAAGGATTTTATTTTTCCTTCACTTATGAAGCTTAGTTTGGCTGGATATGAAATTCTGAGTTGAAAGTTCTTTTCTTTAAGGATGTTGAATACTGGCCCCCACTATCTCCTGGCTTGTAGGGTTTCTGCTGAGAGATCAGCTGTGAGTCTGATGGGCTTCCCTTTGTGGGTATTCTGACCTTTCTATCTGGATGCCCTTAGCATTTTCTCCTTCATTTCAACTCTGGTGAATGTGACAATTATGTGCCTTGGGGTTGCTCTTCTTGTGGAATATCTTTGTGGTGTTTTCTGTATTTACTGGACTTGAATATTGGCCTGCCTTACTAGGTTTGGGAGGTTTCCCTGGATAATGTCCTGAAGAGTATTTTCCAGCTTGGATTCATTCTGTTCATCACATTCAGGTACACCTATCAAACATAGATTAGGTCTCTTCACGTAGTCCCACATTTCTTAGAGAGTTTGTTCAGTCCTTTTTGCACTTTTTTTTTCTAATCTTGCCTTCTCATTTTATTTCATTGAGTTGATCTTCAACCTCTGATATCCTTTCTTCTGCTCGGTCAATTTGGCTGTTGAAACTTGTGCATGCTTCACGAAGTTCTCTTGTTGTGTTTTTCAGCTCCATCAATTCACTCATATTCCTAAGTTGTCCATTCTTGTTATCATTTCATCAAATCTTTTTTCAAGTTTTTAGTTTCTTTGCATTGAGTTAGAACATGTTCTTTTAGCTCACAAAAGTTTCTCATTACTCACCTTCTGAAGTCTGATTCTGTCATTTCATCACACTCATTCTCCATCCAGCTTTGTTCCCTTGCTGGTGAGGAGTTGTGATGCCTTGTAGGAGGGGAGGTGTTCTGATTTCAGGTGTTTTACTCCTTTTTGCATTGGTTTCTTCCCATCTTTGTGGATTTATCCTCCTGTCATCTGTGTAGTTGTTGATTTTCAGATTGGGTCTCTGAGTGGATGTCCACATTGTTGATGATGAAGTTACTTCTGTTTCTTAGTTTTCCTTCTAACAGTCTGGCCCCTCAGCTGTAGGACTGCTGAGGTCCGCTCTAGGCCCTGCTTGCCTGGAGATCACCTGCACTGCTGCAGAACAGAAAGGGTTGCTACCAGATTCTTCTTCTGCTGTCTTTGTCCCACAATGATGCCCGCCAAATGTCAGTCTGATCAGACCTTTGTGAGGTGACTCTTTGGATATATGGGGTTCAGGGAGCTGCTTGAAGAGACAGTCTATTCTTTATAGGAGCTCAAGTGCTGAATGAACAACTCCATTGTTCATTCAGAGCTGCTAGGCAGGTACGTTTAAGTCTGCTGCAGCAGAACTCATAACCCCCCTTTTTTTCCCCAGGTGCTCTGTCCTAGGGAGTTAGGGCTTTATTTATGAGTATCCATTGTGCTTCTGCCTTTTTTTTTTTTTTTTTTTCAGGGCTGCCTTGCCCAGAAGGGAGGCAGCCTAGTCAGTCTGCCTGCAGAGGCTTTGCTGAGATGCTTTGGGCTCTGCCCTGCTGCCATCTGGACTTCCCTGTAGTCCTGTTTATATGGGTGTGGTTAGAACTGCCTGGGCAATGGTGGCCCACCTCTGTAATGGTGGATTCTCTCTGTTATGTCAGGTTGCCTCAGCAATGGCAGGCTGCCTCAGAAGACTACCTCCGTAGGGGTGGAGTGCCTCAGTAATGGCAGATGCCCCTCTCCCACCAAGCTGCACTGTCCTGGGGTCAGCTGTGCTTGCCATAAAACTCTCAACCCTGAGCATTTCCAATTGCTGTTTTTTTTGTTTGTTTGTTTTTGTGGGGGTGGGACCCACTGAGCCTGATCACCTGGCTCCCTGCCTCAGAGCCTTTTTTTTTTACTTTGAATGGTTGACTCTCTCCCAGGTGTTCCAGTTGCCTGCTGAAAGGGCACCTGGATGTGTGTAATTTCCCGTGTGGAGACCCACTGTGCCAGCTGAAACAACAGTGCTGCCAGGGAATCTCCTGGCCTGGCTCCCTGTTTCAGACCCATTTAATCAGATGAATGGGTGAATCAGCCTTCCCAGAGCACCAATTGCCAGCTTAAAAGGGCAACCAGGCCAGTGTATTTTGTACAGAGAGCTGGCGCACCTGGGTACCAGCAAAACAGCCAGGCCAGCCATAACAGCCGTGCTGGCGACCCATGGGGTTCCTCCGCCTGGGAATCACCTGGTCTTTGAGCAATAAAAATCCATCTGGATGCAGCATCCACTCACCTTCTGCGCTTTCACTGGGAGTTGCAATCCTGAGTTGCTCCTAAAGGGCCATCTTGGATCTGAACCAGAATGTTTAAAAGACTCTAAACACTGGCACTTCCCCAATACGAAAAAAGTCTGACTGAATACTATTTTATATAATTTGGACTATTTTTAGTTGTTTGCAAGCCTTTAAAAAAGTGAAGATAAAAATAGCTTTACTGTACATATAGAGAATATTTAAGTCATATTAATATTAAATTTATAGAAAATCTCTTGAACTTGATTTTGTTATTTCTCATAGTTTCGGAGTTATGGTTATATAAAAATAACATAATTGAGCTAATGCTGGTAAATATGCATTACTATTGAAAATAAAGTAAAAATTATAATAGCCAATTAGTTATTCTGACTACCTTTAATATTTCATATATTTCCCCTTGAGCTTTTATTTTATGCAAATCCATACTTACTATGCTAGTTACCCAGAATTGAATTAATTTATTGATTGTAAATGCACTTGTCAACATAATTAGTGTAATGCACCTCTACATTTATTGCTCAGACATATAAACAGTTTTCCTTAGAAGTTTAGGTCGACTAGCTTTTGAAGTTGTAAATATAGGAAAAGATTTTAGCAGTAAAATGCACTTAGCAAAATCAAACAAAAATCTATGTAATTGCTTTCAGTTGAAAACAGGAATGCCTACCTCTTTACAGACACAAGTGTGAATACATAAAGTGTTAAACTACTAATGAGCAGTCTTAGAGGATAGGAGAAGAAAATGAAACATTTTTCTTTGCTATTTGCTCCTGACAGAAATAGTCAAATACTGCCTCTGCAAGTCTGAAAAGGCATTTGGGCATGTGCTTGAAGGTAAATGGGCATAATAAATATATGACTGTCATTGCTTCTTTCTATATAATAGGCAAATCACAACACCTTCAGATACAAATCATTAAGAAAACATTTCTCCAATTTCAAATAAGACCATTTGTAAATTACCTTCACAGCATTATTCAGATGAAAGAGAACAGCTTTCTTAATAGAATCAAATCATGTATGAAGAATCTGTTTTCCACTGTCAATGATAAGATTTGTTATACCTATTTGCCAGAGTATAGCCAGGTTTTAATATTATGGAAAACTCTGAATATGACCTGATTAGGTTAAGCGTATGGGTCTGACAGACTGCTTTAGAGGAACTTCCGGGGTTAGTTAGGGGCTTTGTTTCAAGCACGGAAATTTTGCCCCCTCTGGCTGGCTAGGGGCTTTGTTTTCCACCTCTGTCCAGCTAGGACTTTGTTTCCAGTGCAGAACTTTTCTGCCTCTGGCTCCTAGGGCCTTGTTCAAGGGCTGGTACTCTTCCCACCTCTGGCCCCCAGAGTCAGAGGCTCAGTGACTCAGAGTTTAAAACAGCAACCAATCCAGTAAAGGATTCAAAGATCAATTAATCCAGAAAAAGGTTGAAAGACCCCCTCTTATTGGATGAGAACAAGAATGGGGTGGGAATAAATCAGAAGTGTAAGCTCCAGCTGTCCAAGCCTGCAGTGGCACACATCCCCTCAGGGTCCCCTTCCACTGCAGGAAAGCTGTACTTTTGCTCCGCCTAATAAATTGCACTACCACACACTCTTTGGGTCCATAAGTTCTATTTAAGCTGTAACGCTCACAGCCACACCAAGGCCCCCTTCCTGATTTATGGGGATTGGAGAGGCCAAGAACCCAAGTTCCGGAATATCCAGTTGCAACTAATCCGCTTACAGGTCATCCCCCATAAGTCATAAAGGAAACAAGTGAAAATAAATGTGCCATGTTTTTGATTACCTTCTGTACAGTTTTTATGGTCTTGTTTACAGTTTTATTAATCTAATATGGTTTCATTAGCCTTAAAAGTCATGTCAGTGTATGACCTTTTGAAAATGTATTAAAAATGCATTTTGAGAGTGTGTACATCCTGTAAATTTATCCTGTCAAGTCCTCTCCCTCATGGATCTATGCCTTAGCCCTGATCACATCTCTGTTCTGGTTAATTACAAATATCTAGAATTGTCTTGCCTACTCACTCAACTCAGCAAGATATTTCAAAAACATGAACGACATCCAAAGATGTAGGTGATGGAACTATAATGGGTTGAATAAAAATTATGCTGAAATTAAAACATCTGTAAGAATACAAGGCTTAAATTTTCAACTCCTTTCACATATCAATTGTCAAATGGTATAAAAGTTTTGGGGATTAATATAATTTCTTTTTACCTTTAATGGGGGGTTTTATTTAATGTAAGAGTCAATGGAAGGAACATTTGAGGAGATAGAGTAATAATTAAAATGGGGATATCCTTAGTGGAACAGAGTCAACATTATGAAATTTTTTAAAACAAGACATCAATAAATTTTTTAATAATGTACAAGTCCTTATTTCCTGTGTCTAAAGAATGAAGATAGTATTTTACTAAAGATCAGAAGGATGACTCCCAAGGTTTCCGTTTGTGCTATATATGGTATTCCGACTGTATTGAGTCAACAATAAGTATTCTAAAAACATTTTAAAAATATTTAATGACCTTATTCTCTATGCAAAATATGTAAATTATTATTCTAAATTAATTAAACTTAAAAAATAATATGGAATTCGATTACTAAGCAAAACTATTTTATTGAACAGAATGCATTAAGTATGAAGCAAAGTACCTTTGGGAGCACAAAGGAGGGAGGAAATCTTTAGTCTGTAATTGTCACGGCAAACTTTGGAAAAACTGAGTTTGCTTTTAGCCTAGATGGTCATGTTTAATGTTAGAGGAAGGTTAAATTTGAATACATAATGAAATATCAGCTTAGGTCTATAAGTAAGGAAGAAAATGTAGCTTATCTTTATGTATTTCTCCTACATAAGCAGGTATAAAGATAAGCTACTTCATTTCAAGGCACTGGTTAAAGGCTAATAGTCAACTATTATAGACTTTTGCTCTCCATGCAAATAAATCTGTTACATTTTTTCTTTTACTTAGAGTTAGTGACACGTATATTAAAAGATCTTCACTACATTATATCACCTGCTTAGCATTGAAGATTAATATATCTTAATACACTCAAGCTCTGGGATTTTATAAAGCAAGACAATTTTTGAGATACTTCTTATTCCTTGATTTGCTATAAAATTCAGCAGCTTATAGTTAAACAAAAATATATTACTATATCTCAAAGAGCATTATCTGAATTTTTTTCTTATTTTTGAAAAAGCCATGAAAACTACTGTGAATTAATCTGAAGTAAAATGATTTTCCTGTTTTGACACACTATAAACATAAGAATACAAAAATATTATGTTCATATATCCTCAGCTGCCTGGCACAATCCCAATTTAAGCCTCTAGTTTTGAAGTAATTGTTAATTGCCTCCTGTTTCACTCCTTTACATGGGCTGCTTTGGATAATAAATTATGTGGTCTCTTTAAATAAGAAAAAGTATGCATGGATCCATTCGGCTTAACACCATGCATTAGTAATGGCCAGTGTCCAATCTCACTTTATTCTCTTTTCTACATTATTGAAATTTGAAGTTCTAGACATACATGGGTGTTTTGAGTTGAATTATCTTCTCCAAAAATGTATGTCAAAAATCCCTTTACCTAGGAATATCACCTTATCTGAAAATAAGGTATTTGAATTGCAATCAAGTCAAGATTAGGTGATACTGGATTAGGTATCCAATGGCTGGTGTACCTTTAAGAAAAGAGAAAGACAGAGAGATACAGACACTCAAGGGTAAGATGACTAAATAATAATAAAGACAGAAATTAGAGTCATGCCGATGCAAGCCAAGGAATGTCAAGTATTTCCAGTGATAACCAGAAACTAAGAGGCAAGAAAGAGTTTTCTCTAGAATATTCACAAGGAGTATAGCTCTGAAGATAATGTTGATTTGGGGCTTCTAGCAACCAGTAATGTGAGAGAATACATTTCTATTGTTTTAGGCCACCCATTTTATGATACTTTGTTATGGCAATCTTGAGAAACTAGTACAATGGTTATGCCCATGAATGTCTTTACTGCTTACGGCATGTATATGCTGACCACATAGAATTCTATCATTTTTGTATGTTAATACTTGAAATAAATGAAGTTATATTATCACTATCTTTTTGCTATTTATTCCCGTTTTTGTGTGTGTAACTGGGGAATACTATTTCATTTTATAAAAGAAATATATAAGTGTATAAACTACAATATGTGTATTTATTACTGCTCTTATTAGTGGATACAGAAATTGTTAGCAATTAATGACAAATACAGATATATCTTAAATTTATCTTTTTACACATATGTGCATATAAATGAGTAGACAATGCAGATTTTCAAATTTATGTGGTACTGCTAACTGGCTCCCTGTATTTGCTGTACTAATTTTTATCCCTATCAAGAGTAAATAAAAGGCCCATTGATTTTCTGTAACTGCTGAGGTTAGTACTGGTGCAACACTACTGTTGTCAACTATTTTTTTGAATGATTGGTGGTTTTGCTGTTCAACTCAGTGTGGAATTATATTTTCTTTTTATTTTAATTTGAAGTTCTTTGATTACTAATGAAGTTTATAAAACCATTGTGTTCACAGGGATTTCAGATATTCTCTACGATGGATAACTCAGTTATAGCTTATTGTGACTTTATGTTGATTTATTTGTATTTCCATCAATGTATAAAAATGCTTTTAAATTTTTGGATCACAATTCTTTGTTGGTCTTATGTAATATAAATATATTTATCTAGATTGAGGCTCATATGCAATTCAATAAATATTTACTACAGGCGAAATTATTCTTTCTCTTCTCTGTGCTACCTTTACTGTTGTAAATATCGCAATGTTTGTTACTTGATCGCTTCTTTGGTTTCCCATGAAACTGAGTTGTCTGAGAACAGGGCCTGTGATATTCTTTGCCTCTCTAACTGAAGACTTACACGAGACCATAAAACAATACACATTAAGTAATTTTAAAAATAATTTTAGTGTTAAGGGGCTATTAAACACATTACCAGAGAGTAGTGGATTATCATTTCTAGTAAAAGTTAGAGAATATTGTATGCATAATTATCCTTTTATTTATGATAAAAGCATTATAGTTAAGAACTGATGGAATAGATTCCTCAGTTCTTTTTGTCCCTCAAGAATTTGACCCAAAAATGCATTGATATGGTTTGGTTGTGTCTCCCTTAAAATCTCATCTTGAATTGTAGCTCCCACAATTCCCATATGTTACGGGAGGGACCTGATGGGAGGTAATTGAATCATGGAGGTGGGTCTTTCATAAGCTGTTCCGAAAGTGAATAAGTCTCATGACATTTGATGGTTTTATAAACAGGAGTTTCCCTGCACAAGCTCTCTTGTCTTTGTCTGTTGCCATGTGAGATGTGCCTTTCACCTTTCCACCATGATTGTGAGACCTCCCCAGACACATGGAACTGTAAATCCATTAATCCTCTTCCTTTTTTAAATTGCCCAGTTTCAGGTATATCTTTATCAGCAGCATGTAAAGGGACTAGTACAGTTAATTGGTACCAGTAGAGTGGGGCATTGCTGTGAAAATTTCCAGAAATATGGAAGCTACTTTGGAATTGGGTGACATGCAGAGGTTAGAACAGTTTGAAGGACTCAGAGGAATACAGGAAAATATGGGAAAGTTGGGAACTTCCTAGAAACTTATCGAAAGGCTTTGAACAAAATGCTGATAGTGACATGGACAATGAAATCCAGGGTGAGGTAGTCTCAGATGGAGATGAGGAACTTGTTGAGAACTGGAGAACTTCTCAAAAGAGGACATTTATGCCATCAACAAACATGAAAAAAGCTCATCATCACTGGTCATTAGAGAAATAAAAATCAAAACCACACTTAGATACCATCGCACATCAGTGAGAATGGTGATCATTAAAAAATCAGGAGACAGCTGATGCTGGAGAGGGTATAGAGAAATAGGAACACTTTTACTCTGTTTTTGGGAGAGTAAAGTCATTCAACCAGTGTGGAAGATAGTGTGGTGATTCAGGCTTGGAACCAACCCAAATGCCCATCAATGACAGACTAGATAAAGAAAATGTGGCACATATACATTACAGAATACTATACAGCCACGAAAAAGAATGAGTTCATGTCCTTTGCAGGGACATGTATAAAGCTGGAAATCATCATTCTCAGCAAACTAACACAAGAACAAAAAACCAAACACCACATGTTCTCACTCATAACTGAGTGTTGAATGATGAGAACACATGACACAGGGAAGAGAACATCACACACTGGGGCCTGTCAAGGGAGGGTGCTAGGGAAGGGATAGTAGGCAGTGGGGGAATAGGGGACGGATAGCATTAAAAGAAATACCTAATGTAGATGATGGGGTGACGGTTGAAGCAAACTACCATGGCACTTGTGTATCTATATAACAAACCTGCACATTTTGCACATATACCCCAGAACTTAAAGTATAATAAAAAGAAAGAAAAGAGGGAAAAAAAAAGCCTTGGTTTGGACAATAAATTATGTGGTTACTGTATATATTTTAGATTTCTAAAATATAATTAAAACAGTTTTTACCTTTGGTCATGTTTGACACAGATCAAAAAGGAAAATTTATGATAGTGGCCTTTCCATGTGAAAATGCTGGAAGCAATAAATAAACACTTGAAATTTCAGTGAAAAAGTAAATTTTTCATTAGTGGTATATGCGATCAGAAATTGTTCTAAGTGTATAGTTTCCAACATGTTTTGTTTCTGGTACAAAAATAAATAAAGTCAAAAGGAACTTAGAGGTTATCTGCCCAATATTTTCACGTGTTTTCAAATTACATTTTCAAATGTTAAATGTACAAATGTTTGAGAAATGCTGAAGTGCTTTACAGCCCTAATATTTCAGAAATGAAACTAAGTTTGGGAAAAATCACAGTGCATCATTAGGCAAGTTGTACCAGAGTCAGGACTAAAAGTCGATTACCCTGACCTGGCCAATTTAGTTTTAATACAGCATAAGGCCTTTAATCATTAAAGAGTAACTGGGCCACAGTTGTGTATATTATTCCAGGAATATAATATCTATAAAGTGCCTCCATAAGACATAAAAAGGAATTTATCACTAAATTCAAAGATTAAATAAATGTTTTTTATAAGACATAAAAATAATGTATTATCACTAAATTTGGTTTATATAAATCAGTTTTGTGTGTACATATATATACACACACACATATATTTTTAATACGCAGTCTGTATAATCATTTTATCTTTCCTCTTGTAGTTTCTATTTGAATGTGACATGGAAACCTATAGCCCAGTACTGAAATGGAATATAAATTAGGATTCTTTTCCTTCCTAAATTGTAATTATTTCTGAATACTGTTTTTCTTTAGGAAGCCAAATAATTTTGGTATGTGTTTTAATTTAAATTACTTCTAGTCTGCTTCTCTTCTGATTATTTTAAAAGGCTTTATTGAGATTAATTTCAGTAGTGCTAATGTATATAATTTAAATAAAAACATGAAACCAAATTACCACAGGCTTATGCAATATTTAGGGAAGGCAGCTTAAGTTGGGGAAAAGTGGAATAAAGTACTACATATTATTGAAATGTACAAGTTAATTCCTTCATGCTGGGTTAAGTAAAGGAATTGACATGAAATCTGTAGTTCTGAATTAAAGTGCTGGAAGTTTACATAAGGATCTACAAGAGTGAGAAAGGAAGGATTATCCAAGGAAAGAAACAATAGCTGTTCTTTTAGGGAGATTCAAATAAGATTAAGCAAGCACACTCAGCTTGTTCCTTCTCCTTTTGCAATATTAGATTTTACTGCTTGTTATTTTATTTTTGTGGTAATTATATTTTCCTAGTTTTCTTTGTAAAGTATAGAAAAGAGCATACATTTTCTTCTATGTATGCAATTGTAAAATGGTAAAATAGTGAGTGCTAATTTGATTTAGTGCCATATTTTTCTTTGAATTCTATTGAAATAATCTTTAAACAATAACCAATATTAAGAAAATAAGGTGTAAGAATGATATCAAGGCCATTTATATAAAATGCTCAGAATAGACAAATTCATAAAGACAGAAGTTCACATTTCCAAGGGCTGGGGAGAGAAGTAAAAAGGAAGTAATTGCCACTGGGTACAGGAGTTCTTTGAGGAGTGAAGAAAATGTTATAAAACTATGTTGTTGAGATGTAGACCGAATCTGCAAACATGTCAAAATCACAATTTATAAAAAAATTATACATAATTTAAAACTAAATCTTACATTAATGTTAGTCTATTTCATTGGCTAAAAGTACCACGAGTCTTAAAATATTTACATTGTTTAAAACAATAAAGGCCCTCCTGAAAATATTGTCTAATAAAAGTAAGGATTCAAAGATTGAGTGAAACAGCATTTTTATTAGTGCATTTGCATGATCGATAACTATAATTAAAATTTTGAAAAACAAAGAATAGCAAGGGTAATAAGTATTGTCTTTAGACTTTAAAAACATGACAAATTTAAACACAGGCTGTATATACCAGTTTTGCATGTAATGCTTCATTTCATTGCTAAATCCTCAAAAAAACTAATATTGCTATTAGTTGTTGAGATGTGGGTAGCCTCATCTCAACACTTATGTAAACACTAATAGTATATCTATGCTATTAGTTTGTGTGATAACATACAATGACTTAAATGGTAATTCCACCAAGTTCTACATTGAATGCTTTCCTAGTGAAAGGAAAGTGTAATAGGTTTAGTGATATAAATTTATATTTAAGACATGAGCCAGTAAATATTAGATTTGATAAAATTTAAAGATTAATTTTTAAGTAAAAAGGTACTTAAAAAGTTTCAAGATAAGCTTTGGGTTACAATGCATACTTAAGCTCCTATAACTGCTGGAGAATAATTAAGCATCTCGCCTGTACCCTAATGTGAGATACTCTTAAGATGACAGATATGCTTTCAATTCCATGGGAAGTGTATGATCCTGCCTGCATTTGAAAGTCTTAAAGCTTTTAAAGTTTGCTCAGCAATTAGTGATATCGTAGTTTTCATGACTATCCTTGAAAACTTTTCTAGCCTTAGAGTCTTGAAAGATGTTTACAAAACTTGAGAGAAACTTCCGGCCTAGAAAGTCACACATTTCAACCTGAGAGGGAAAAAAACACCTAATTTGCCCAGGATAGACCTGTCTTAGGCATGCCACAGGTTAAGTTGAGAATGAGTAATTATTTTAGCTTTTCCCTTTACTATCAAACATATCAGGTTTGAATAAAAAAAATAAATTCACTCTATTAATTACCATTCTATTTTCACTTTGAAAGTAGTTTATCTTCTCCAAGACTTTTGTATTCTACTTCAAAATTATCTAGTTGCACTATTGGTAACCAATGCTAATAGGTATTTTTGATTTACTATCTATCTCACATTAATAAGACCTCTTTTGCAAGTCACCTATTTCCTTCCTCCTGGAAAATCTCTATAGTTTATTTTTAACTGGGTCCCTCTGAGACTTTTCTCAATGGCTTGGGACATTTTGGTGGGTGTAGTGCTTTAGAAACCATATAGAATATGACCCCATATACCACTGATCACGTTCACAGAAAGCCAGAGACAATATGCCCAGCTGAATAAGTAACAGCTAAATTCAAATACACACACAGAGTTGTCTAGAAAAAAAGGAGATGCAAAAGTAGTTTCAAAAATCTCTTTAAAAATATTCAGATATAAGAGCAGGGCCGGGTCAATGCTTGTCTTCCTTTGTCTGCAAGTAGCTAACATGTTCTAATCCAATTCTAAGAAGCTAAGAACCTTGATAAAAGGTTAGACGAAATGCTAACTAGACTAACCAGCTTAGAGAAGAATATAAAGTACTAGATGGAGCTAAAAAAACAGCACTAGAACTTCGTGAAGCATGGGTAAATTTTAATAGCTGAATCGACCAAGCAGAAGGATATCAGAGATTGAAGATAAACTCAATGAAATAAAATGAGAAGGCCAGAATAGAGGAAAAAAGAGTGAAAAGAAATGAATAAAACCTCCAAGAAATGTAGGATTATGCGAAGATACCAAATCTACCTTTGATCAGTGTACCTGAATGTGATGGGGAGAATGAACCCAAGCTGGAAAATACTCTTCAGGATATTATCCAGGAGAACTTTCCTAAACTAGCAAGGCAGACCAACATTCAAATTCAGGAAATACAGAAAACACCACAAAGATATTCCTCGAGAAAAGCAATCCCAAGTCACCAGGATTGAAATGAAGGAAAAATGCTAAGGGCAGCCAAAGAGAAAGCAGATGTCTCAGCAGAAACCCTACAAGCCAGAAGAACGTGGGGGCCAATATTCAACATCCTTAAATAAAAGAACTTTCAATCCAGAATTGCATATTCAGCCAAGTTAAGCTTCATAAGTGAAGGAGAAATAAAATCCTTTACAGACAAGCAATTACTGAGAAATTTTGCCACCACCAGGCCTGACTTACAAGAGCTCTTGAAGAAAGCACTAAATATGGAAGAAAACAGCGAGTACCAGCCACTGCAAAAACATACCAAATGGTAAAGACCATCCACACAATGAAGAAATTACATCAACTAACAGGCAAAATGACCAGCTAGTATCAAAATGACAGGATCAAATTCACACATAACAATATTAACCTTAAATGTAAATGGGCTATATGCCCCAATCAAAAGACATAGACTAGCAAATTGGATAAAGGGTCAAGACCCATTGGTGTGCTGTATTCAGGAGACCCACCTCATGTGCAAGGACACATATAGACTCAAAATAAAGGGATGGAGGAAGAGTTACCAAACAAATGAAGAGAGAAAAAAAAAGCATGGGTTAGAATCCTAGTCTCTGATAAAACGGACTTTAAACCAACTAATATCAAAAGAAACAAAGAAGGACATTACATAATGGTAAAGGGATCCATGCAACAAGAAGAGCAAACTATCCTAAATATATATTCACCCAGTACAGGAGCACCCAAATACATAAAGCAAGTACTTAATGACCTACAAAGAGGCTTAGACTCCCACACAATAATAGTGGGAGACTTCAACACTCCAGTGCAAGTATTAGACAGATTACTGAAAAAAAATTGTTATCCAGGGCTTGAACTCAGATCTGCACCAAGAGGACCTAATAGACATCCACAGAACTCTTCACCCCAAATCCATAGAATATACATTTGTCTCAGCACCACATCACACTTATTCCAAAATTGACCACATAATTGGAAGCAAATCACTCCTCAGCAATTGCAAAAGAACAAAAATCATAACAACTAGTCTCTCAGACCACAGTGCAATCAAATTAGAACTCAGGATTAAGAAACCACTCAAAACCATACAACTACATAAAAACTGAACAACCTGCTTCTGAGTGACTACTGAATAAGTAATAAAATCAAGACAGAAATAAAGATGTTCTTTGGAACCAATGAGATTGAATACACAAAGTACTAGAATGTCTGGGACACATTTAAAGCAGTGTCTAGAGGGGAATTTATACCACTAAATGCCCACATGAGAAGTGAGAAATGATCTAAATTTGACACCCTATTATCACAATGAAAATAACTAGAGGAGTTCACGCCTGTAATCTCAGCACTTTGGGAGGCCGAGGTGGGTGGATCACGAAGTCAAGAGATCGAGACCATCCTGGTCAACATGGTGAAACCCTGTCTCTACTAAAAATAAAAAAAAATTAACTGGGCATGGTGGCACGTGCCTGTAATCCCAGCTATTCAGGAGGCTGAGGCAGGAGAATTGCCTGAACCCAGGAGGCGGAGATTGCGGTGAGCCGAGATCGTGCCATTGCACTCCAGCCTGGGTAACAAGAGCAAAATTCCAACTCACACACACACACACACACACACACACAAATAGCTAGAGGAGCAACATCAAACAAATTCAAAAGCTAGGAAAATACAAGAAATAACTAAGATCAGAGCAGAATTGAAGAAGATAAAGACACAAAAAACCCTTCAAAAAAATCAATGAATCCAGGAGCTGTTTTTTTTGGAAAAAATAAACAAAATATATAGACTGCTAGCCAGACTAATAAAAAAGATCAAATAGATTCAATAAAAAATGATGAAGGGGATATCACTACCAATTCTACAGAAATACAAACTGTCATCAGAGATTACTACAAACATCTCAATGCACATAAACTGGTAAATCTAGAAGAAATGGATAAATTCCTGAACACTTACACCCTCCCAAGCCTAAACCGGAAAGAAGTTGAATCATGGAGTAGACCAATAACAAAGTCTGAAGTTGAGGCAGAAAACAATAGCAACCAAAAAAAGTATTCACAGGTGAATTCTACCAGACGTACAAAGAGGACCTGGTGCCATTTCTTCTGAAACTATTCTGAACAGTACAAAAAAAGGGAATCCTCCCTAACTCATTTTATGAGAACAACATCCTCCTGATACCAAACCTTGCAGAGACACAACTGAAAAAGAAAATTTCAGGCCAATATCCATGATGAACATTGATGAGAAAATCTTCAACAAAATATTGGCAAACAGAATCCAACAGCACATCAAAAAGCATATCCATCATGACCAAGTGGCCTTCATTCCAGGGATGCAGGGCTGGTTCAACACATGAAAATCTATAAACATAATCCATCACATAAACAGAACCAAAGACAAAAACCACATGATTATCTCAACAGATGCAGAGAAGGCCTTCGACAACATTCAGGAGTGCTTTATGCTAAAAACTCTCAATAAACAAGGTATCAATGGAATGTATCTCAAAATAATAAAAGCTATTTATTACAAACCCACAGCCAATATCATACTGAATGAGCAAAAACTGGAAGTATTCTCTTTGAAAACTGGTACAAGATAAGGGTGTCCTCTCTCACCACTCCTATTCAACATAGTATTGGAGGTTCTGATCAGAGCAATCAGGCAAGAAAAAAAAAATGAAGCGTATTCAATTAGGAAAAGAGAAAGTCAAAATGTCTCCTTGCAGCCTACATTATTATATATTTACAAGGCCCATCATCTCAGCCCCTAATCTCCTAGAGATAAGCAACTTCAGCAAAGTCTCAGAATATAAAATCAATGTGCAAAAATCACAAGCATTCATGTACACCAATAACAGAGAGCCAAATCATGAGTGAACATCCATTCACAATTGCAACAAAGAGAATAAAATACCTATGAATACAACTAACAAGGGATGTGAAGGATCTCTTCAAGGAGAACTACAAACCATTGCTCAAGGAAATAAGAGAGGACACAAATAGATGAAAAAACATTACATGCTCATGGTTAGAAAGAATCAATATCATAAAAATGGCCATACTATAATTTATATATTCAATGCTGTCCCCATCAAGCTACCCCAACCTTCCTCACATAACTGAAAAAAAAAAAAAAAAAAAACACCTTAAACTTCATATGGAATCAGAAAAGAGCCTACATAGCCAAGACAATCCTAATAAAAAAAAATAAAGCTTGAGGTATCATGCTACCTGACTTCAAACTCAACTGCAAGTCTACAGTAATCAAAACAGCATGGTATTGGTACCAAAACAGAGATATAGACCAATGGAACAGAATGGAGGCCTCATAAATAATGCAAACATCTACAACCATCTGATCTTTCACAAATCTGACAAAAGCAAGCAATGAGGAAAGGATTCCCTGCTTAATAAATGATGTTGGGAAAACTGGCTAGCCATGTGAAGAAAGCTGAAACTAGACCCTTCCTTACATATTATACAAAATTTAACTTCAGTTGGATTAAAGATTTAAACATAAGACCTAACACCACAAAAACCTAAAAGAAAACCTGGGCAATACCATTCAGGACATAGGCATAGACAGACTTTATGACTAAAGCACCAAAAGAAATGGCAACAAATGCCAAAATAGACAAATGTGATCCAATTAAACTTAAGAGCTTTTTAAGTTAATTGTTCTTTTACAATTAAAAAGAACTTTTACTCTGCAAAAGAAACAATCATTAGAGTAAACTGGCAACCAACAGAATGGAAAAACATGTTGGTAATCTACCCATCTGACAAAGAGCTACTATCCAGAATCTACAAAGAACTAAAACAAATTTACAAGAAAAAGACAAACAACCCTATCAAAAATTGGGTGAAGGATATGAACAGACACTTTTTAAGAAAAGACATTTATGCAGACAATAAACCTATAAAAAATGCCCATCATAACCGGTCATTAGAGAAATGCAAATCAAAACCACAATGAGATACCATCTAATGCCAGTTAGAACGGTGATCATTAAAAATCTGAAGACAACAGATGCTGGAGAGTATGTGGAGAAATAGGAATACTTTTACACAGTTGGTGGGAGTGCAAAGTAGTTCAACTGTTGTGGAAGACAGTGTAGTAATTCCTCAGGATTCAGAAATAGAAACACCATTTGACCCAGCAATCCCATTACTGGGTATATACCCAAAGGATTATAAATCATCCTATTATAAAGATACATGCACATGTATGCTCATTGAGGCACTGTTTACAATAGCAAAGACTTGGATCCAACCCAAATGCCCACCAATGATAGATAGGATAAAGAAAATGTGGCACATATACACCATGGAATACAATGCAGTCATAAAAAAGGATGAGCTCATGTCCTTTGCTGCGGCATGGATGAATATGGAAACTATCATTCTCAGCAAACTGACACAAGAATAGAAAACCAATCACCACATGTTCTCACTCATAAGTAGGTGTTGAACAATGAGAACACATGGACACAGGGAGGGGAACATCATACACTGGGGCCTTTTGTGGGATGGGGGGCTAGGGGAGGGATTGCAGGGGGTGGGAGGTTTGGGGAGGAATAACATTAAGAGAAATACCTAATGTAGGTTTTTGTGGGATAGACGTAGCAAACCACCATGGCATGTGTATACCTATGTAAAAATCCTGCATAACCTGCACATATACCCCAGAACTTATAGTATAATTAAAATATGTGGGGAGCAATAGCCATCTTGTAACTATGTTGCTTAAGCTTTTGTTCCTCTTACCTAAACCTCCATCTTGTGGGCTTCCCTTATTGTTTAAGTTTCACATTCCTCCTAGTTACGAGGCTAGCCTGTAGCCTCATCTCCATGGTTACTCTCTGACCTCAGCCCTCAGAATTTCCCGCCCTTACTTGTTTATAAGCAACCGCCTTGTAGCTAATAAACGAGACTTGATCATATCCTTGACTTGTCTCCATTCTCTGCGTCTCCTGTCTCTCTCTTTTAATCCCCACTCCCTCCCTAGGGTCTCCATTGCTCGTCCCGCCGGTCAGGACAAACTGGCGCCCAACATGAGAGCTCAAGTATGAGGGACACAGTGAGGGACGCTGTCAAGGTCCGCCGGCACAGAAGGATTAAGAAACCCGGAGGGAAGAGCAATGTGGGAACCTGCCATGGACTCGTGCTCCAGTAAGCGGACGGCGAATATGGGACAGGAAATCAGCCAGCATGAGTTGTTCATAGAGAGTTTAAGTAAGGCTTTAAAGGCGCGGGGAGTAAAGGTGAAAATAAAGCGATTGTGTAAATATTTTGACTACATTCAGGATGTCTGCCCTTGGTTTCCCCAGGAAGGAACCATAGACCAAAAATGGTGGAAAAGGGTAGGAGATGCTTTAAAAGATTATTACAGTGCTTTCGGACCTGAGAAGGTCCCAGTCACAGCCTTTTCTTATTAAAACCTGATAGATGAAATTTTAACTCAGAGATGTCATGACCCCTTCATTGCCAATGTAATACTCAGGAAGAGTCTCTCTTAAAGGGAGAACTCGATAAAAGCACCCTCAACAGTTCTAAGAGCCCAGGTGACTCTAAGCAATTGTCTGTAACTGATGAGGCGCAGTTGCCACAAGCTAATGAGAAGGATTTAATGTCCTCTGATAGTGACTCAAAGAAGGGGATGCCCGGAGAGTCACAATGCCAGGCTGAGACTAAAAATTCGCCTTCAGCAAAGACAAAGAGGGCCAAAGAGGGTGTCTTCCCAGGGGGCCCCCAACTCAGGATCTAGACACAACAAAAAGAAAAGACCCCCTGGCTAATTGAAAGAGTAAATAATTCTGAAGATGAAGGTATTGAGGAGGGAATAGATTGGGATGACTTAGAAGAATAGGTGGACCGTTATAAAAACTCAGATTGGTTCCCCCATAGGTAGCGACCTCCGCCTTACAAGGCAGGGCCCTCAGCACCCCCAATGGCATGTCCCGTTATTGATCCCTAAAAAAGGTTACAAGAAAAAATTGAGTACCTAAAAGAACAGGTTAGGCTTGAAACTGAGCATCAAGAGCTCATACAACAGCTTGAAAAAATAAAAATAGGTAAAATAAAGAATGAGGCTAAAACTCAAGTTACGCAAAATGTCATACCTCCCCATAGGGGAGAGGCGTTAAGACAACCTCCTCAGCTTAACACCTTATTAGATTTAGAGGATCCAAGCGCGTACCCAGTGACAGAAACCACCGACCAGCAGGGGACAGCTTGGAGGCATCATGCAGGTTTCGATTTTAAAATAATCAAAGAACTAACAACTGCAGTGACATGATACAGCACTACTGCTTCGTACACCACTGCGATTTTAGAATCAGTGGCCGAAAATTGGCTTACCCCAGGAGATTGGCAGAACTTGGCCCGAGCCACCCTTTCAGGGGGAGATTATTTTTGTGGAAATCTGAGTTTTATGAATGTTGTAAGGAAACTGCCCGCCGCAATGCACAGGCAAATAATAATTGGAATTTTGACATACTAGCTGGTGAAGGCAATTACGCGACCAGCGATGCAAAAATGTAGTATGATACAGGTCTGTACGCCCAAATTCAAACGGCGGGTACAAAGGCCTGGCGAAAGCTGCCTACAAAGGGGGATGTTAGTGCCTCCCTTACCAGCATAAAACAAGGGCCAGATGAACCTTTTTCAGAATTTGTACATCGCCTCATTACAGCGGCAGGCAGAATTTTTGGTAATGCAGATGCAGGCACAGATTTTGTTAAACAACTAGCATTTGAAAATGCTAATGCTGCCTGCCAAGCGGCTATCCACCCTTATAAAAGGAAAACAGATCTCTCAGGGTATATACGCCTGTGCTCAGACATAGGCTCTGCCTATCAACAGGGATTAGCTAAAGCTGCAGCCCTACAGGGCTATACTGTGAAACAGTTCTTATCTAATAAGTCAAAAAATAGGTGCTTTCAATGTGGTGCCGCTGGTCACTATGCTAAAGATTGTAATGCTGATAAAAAACCCTCCCTTAATACAAAAGTCCCTGGTTTATGTCCATGATGCAAGAGAGGGAAGCATTGGGCCAATGAATGTAAATCCAAAAGGGATGCCCAAGGGCAACCACTTTCTCCACATAGGGGAAACGGAATGTGGGGCCAGCCCTAGGCCGCCAAGCAAAAACAAATCTATGGAGCAGTCAGTTTTGTTCCTCCAACCAACAATCTGTTTCAAACCACTGTCGAGCCACAACAGGAAGTGCAGGATTGGACCTCTCTTCCACCTCCCACACAGTATTAACACCTGAAATGGGGGTTCAAGCATTGCCCACAGGCATCTTCAGGCCCCTGCCTGAGGGTTCTTTTGGACTTATTCTAGGACGAAGTGGCCTTACCCTACAAGGTCTACAAGTCCTCCCCGGAGTAATAGATAATGATTACACAGGAGAAATCAAAGTCATGGTAACCTCCCCTAAAGTTATAAGTACTATCTCCCCTGGACAAAGATTTGCACAGCTCTTACTTTTACCTCTCCATAAAACCCATAATAGAGTTATAAAAAAGGACAGAGGTAACTTAGGCTTCAGTTCCTCTGAAGTCTATTGGGCAGAAGTGATATCTCCTGACAAGCCTATGATGATATTATAGCTAGATGGAAAGGAATTTACCAGACTAGTAGATACTGGAGCAGATGTGACTATAACAAAACCCAGTGGCCTGTCACATGGCCAATAAGTGCTACTATTACTCATCTCACCGATATTGGTCAGAGCAAAAATCCCGAGAAAGTACAAAAATGTTAAAATGGGAAGATAAAAAGAAAAATCAAGGCCAAATCCAACTTTATATTGTTGCAGGCCTACCCTTCAACCTTTGGGGAAGGGATTTGCTGGCTCAGATAGGTATGGTCATAGGTAGTCCTAATGAGATCATTACTGCCCGGATGCTTAAACACGGGTATGTGCCTGGCACTGGGTTAGGAAAGACCCAAACTGGAATTTTAAACCCTATAGAATCTAAACCAAAAACAGACAAGAAAGGAGTAGGACATTTTCAGTAGGGGCCGTGGTCTGTCCTGTAGCCCACGCAGACAAAATTACTTGGTTATCAGACAACCGCATATAGGTTGACCAATGGTCCCTGTCTTCAGAAAAATTAGCTGCCGCACAACAACTGGTACAGGAACAGTTGCGGGTGGGGCATATAGAACCTAGTAATTCTCCTTGGAATACACCAATCTTCGTTATTAGAAAAAAGTCAGGAAAATGGCGATTGCTACAGGATCTTAGAGAAGTCAACAAATCCATGGTCCTCATGGGGGCCCTACAACCTGGGCTCCCTTCTCCTGTCGCCATACCCCTAAACTACTATAAAATTGTTATTGATTTAAAGGACTGTTTCTTTACTATTCCATTACATCCAGATGATCAAAAACGTTTTGATTTCAGTGTGCCCTCTACCAATTTTAAGGAACCTCTGAAAAGATATCACTGGAAAGTGTTACCTCAAGGCATGGCTAATAGTCCAACCTTATGCCAGTCTTTTGTTGCCTTAGCTATTCAACCTATTAGAGACACCTGGAAAGAGATCCATATTATCCATTATATGGATGATGTTCTTTTAGCAGGAAAAGTTGGACAAGATGTTTTGTCTTGTTTTAAAGCCTTTCAAACATCTCTTACTCAAAATGGTCTGCTAATAGCTCCTGAAAAGGTTCAACTCACAGACCCCTATACATACTTAGGCTTCCAACTAAAAGGAAGCCAAATTACTATGCAAAAGGTACCACTCAGGTTAGATAAACTGAAGACACTCAATGAATTTCAGAAGTTATTAGAAGATATTAATTGGCTACTACCTCATTTGAAACTATGCAAGGCAGATCTCAAACTGCTATATGATATTCTAAATGGAGACCCAAACCCCACATCACCTCGCGAGTTAACCTCTCAGGGCATACATGCTATTTGAACTGTGGAACATGCCATCAATCATCAGACCATCACTTTTGTAGATTATAGCAAGCCGCTCCAATTTATTATTTGTCAAACCTCATTATCCCCTACTGCTGTATTTTGGCAAACCACTCCACTCATGTGGGTACACCTCCCTAACACGCCAAAAAGAGTCCTTTAACCATATTACCTTATGGTAGCAAATCTAATTATCCAAGGCCGAACAATGGGCAAGGAATATTTTGGTTATGAACCTTCCTTGATTATCCAGCCATACAGTAAAGAACAAGTTCAGTGGCTCATGCAAATTACTGAGGCTTGGTCTATAGCATTGGCTTCCTTTTCAGGACAATTAGACAACCACTATCCCCCTCATAAGTTGATTGCTTTTGCTGATAGACGTGAATTTATCTTTCCAAAAGTCACAACATCTGAACCCATTTCCAGTGGACTCGTAGTGTTCACCAATGGATCATCCACAGGTATAGCTGCCTATGTTAGTCAAGGCCATACCATGCAGTTTCAAAATCAATCATCCTCGGCTCAGCTTACTGAGCTGCAAGCAGTTATAGCAGTATTCTCTGCTCTTCCTAATCAACCCTTAAACATTTACACCGATAGTGCATACATTGCTCAATCCATACCTAATTTAGAGACAGCTCCCATCATCAAACATACCTCTTCAGCTGCAAAATTATTCAAACAATTACAACAGTTCATCATCAGCAGAACGCATCCTTTTTTTATTGGACACCGGCGGGCCCACTCAGAATTGCCTGGATTGCTGTCACAAGGCAATCAACAAGCCGACCTAGCCACCCGCATTTTTCATACATATGCCACAAAAGCTAAGACCCACTATCTAAAGCTCAACACACACACAACCTACACCACCTTAATGCTCACTCCCTTAGATTATTATATCATATTACCAGGGAACAAGCTAGACAAATAGTTAAGGAATGCACACAATGTGCCACTCACCCATACCCCATTTGGGACTTAACCCTAGGGGCCTAGTCCCTAATGCACTCTGGCAGATGGATGTAACTCATGTTTCAGAATTTGGCAATCTCAAATATGTTCATGTATGCATTGATACCTACAGTGGGTATGTGGTTGCCACACTCCAAACTGGAGAAGCCACTAAATACGTCATCAGGCACTTACTATCTGCTTTTGCCACCCTTGGCTGTCCACAAAAAATTAAAACCAATAATGGACCAGGGTATACCAGCACAGCCTTTGCCCGGTTCTGCTCTCAATTAAACATACAACATATAACTGGCATCCCCTATAATCCTCAAGGCCAAGGGATAGTTGAGAGAACCCATCTCACTTTAAAAATTACCTTTGAAACAATAAAAAAGGGGGAATGGTACCCCATTAAGGGGTCCCCCAGAAACCTCATGGCACATTCACTATTTATACTCAATTTTTTAACTTTAGACAAAAATGGACACTCCGCTGCAGAACGCCATTGGCAATCAGAAACTCAAACAAAATTCGCATCAGTGATGTGGAAAGATCCTATGACTGGCTCCTGGCACGGACCCAACCCCGTATTGATTTGGGGTAGAGGATCAGTCTGTGTATATGCAAAAGAAGCAGATTCAGCCAGATGGCTACCAGAGAGATTAGTGAAACAAATAGACAGTAAAGGAACATCAGGATGTGAGGATAATAACCCCTCCCAGGGAATGTGTTAAGCCCTGAGGATTATTCCCTGTTCCACCTCTTTCAATCTTTCAGAAACATGTGGACCTTAATATTGATATCCCTGATATTCACTCTCATACCTAAGACCGACAGCGGATTCGGATCACAATATGATGTAAGATCAACTTGACTCCCTAGCCGAAGTAGTCCTGCAAAACCGATGAGGCCTAGATCTGCTCACCGCCCAGAAAGGAGGACTGTGCCTTGCATTAGATAAAAAATGCTGCTTTTATGCTAACCGTTCTGATGTTGTCAGAGATAAGATAAAAGCCCTGCAAGAAGACCTGGCAAAAAGAAGAAAAGCACTCTTCGATAATCCATTGTGGGGAGGGTTGAATGGGTTCCTCCCCTATATCCTCCCCCTCCTCAGCCCTTTTGTCATTTTCCTCCTACTCCTCACTGTTGGACCTCTTATATTCAACAAGATCATGGCTTTTGTCAAACAACAGATTGACTCCATAAAAATGCAGCCCCTACAGGTCCATTATCATAAGCTGGAAATGGCTGACAGGGAAATAGAGTTGGATCAAGGCTATGGTGGAAGCTTGATAAGCACCACCAACCATTTCTGACATCGCCTGATGAGCTGGACCAGTTAGCCAATGACGGGCAACCTGAGAGCCTAGCAGTAAGATGCTCCCGCCTAAGACAGGGGACCGGGATATGAATCCTGCTCACCCTATGATGAATAAGAGTAAAAAGCATCACTGCAGGTGTATCTCTTGACCTAAGACAGGTATGGTCCCCACAGGAAATCGGCCACACAAAAATTAAATAAAAAAGAGGGACCTGTGGGGAGCAGTAGCCATCTTGTAACTATGTTGCTTAAGCTTTTGTTCCTCTTACCTAAACCTCCATCTTGTGGGCTTCCCTTATTGTTTAAGTTTCACATTCCTCCTAGTTACTAGGCTAGCCTGCAGCCTCATCTCCATGGTTACTCTCTGACCTCAGCCCTCAGAACTTCCCGCCCTTACTTGTTTATAAGCAACTGCCTTGTAGCTAATACACGAGACTTGATCATATCCTTGACTTGTCTCCATTCTCTGCGTCTCCTGTCTCTCTCTTTTAGTCCCCACTCCCTCCCTAGGGTCTCCGTTGCTCATCCCGTGGGTCGGGACAAAAATAAATAAAATAAAATAACACACACTCATGTCAGCCATCTCCACAATCAGTTCCCATCAAACTTTAAAGCTTCAATGTCTATTGTTCTACTATGCATACTCTCAGGTGTCAAGTAAATTGTATGACATTCTTTCCTGTTTTCTTGCCAATGCTTATGTCCTTCATTCCACTGGTAAATTCTGTCTCCAAGATGTGGTAGTAAGGTGGTTGCACATCCAATTGACTTGAGTTTTGATTTCACTTCTTCCACTTAGTATTCATATGATTTTTTATGTTAATTTCTCAAAGACTAAATTTCTCATGAAAAGAAGAGTAGTAATCCATATACTACTCTCATGGATTAGAAAAATAAAATACATAATACTCAATGTATAATGGATCAATAAATATTAGTTTCCATTATTTTTTAACTCAAATCATAGCTAAATATCCCATCAACTATTTCTAGATACCATTAGCAGAATATTTATCTTATCTTCTGTTCTCCAAAGCAAATTGCACTTTTTAAATTTGTTATAATTTATTTTTAATGCATCATTTAAAGTATGTAATTTGTTGTAGTGTTCATTTCATATAATTGAATTTTCATTTTTTGTAGATTCAAAAACGTAGTAATAACATTGTTTTCTGAATAAAAAGTATTAAAAATATTAAATAAGAACTGGGCATGGTGGCTCTCTCCTGAAATTCCAGAACTTTGGGAGGCCAATGTGGGTAGATTACATGAAGTCAGGAGTTCAAGATCAGCCTAGTCAACATGGTAAAACCCTGTCTCTACTAAAAATACACACACACACACACACACACACACACACAATAGCTGAGCATGGTGGCACTACCTATAATTCCAGCTACTTGGGAGGCTGAGGTAGGAGAATAGCTTGAGCCTGGGAGAATGGAGGTTGCAGTGAGCCAAGATCATACCATTGCACTCCAACCTCGGTGACAAGAGTGAATAAAGAATCATCTTCTCAATAAATGGTGTTGAGAAAATAGGATACACAAATGCAAAAGAATAAAATTAGACCCTTATCTTTCACCAGAGATAAAAATCAACTCAAAATGAATTAAATACTTAAATTTAAGACCTGGAACTAGAAACTAGAAGAAAACAGGAAAAATCCTTCATGATGTTGTGTAAGCAGTAGTTTTTGGTCTGGACATCAAAAACAAAGGCAACAAAAACAAAAATAGACAAATGGGATAACATTTGAATAAAAAGCTTTTTCACAGCCAAGGAAACAATCAGGAGAGTAAATAGATAAACTAAAAAATGATTGAAAATTTTAGCAAACTATATAAGTGAAAAGGGGTTAATATCCAAAATACATATAAAGCCCAAAAACTAAAAAGCATAAAAATAACAATAACCAAATTAAAAAATGGACAATATCCCTTAAAAGATATTTCTCAAAAGAAAAATAGTTGACTAACAGGTATATGAAAAATACTTGACATCACTAAATATCAGGGAAGTCTGAGTCAAAACCACAATGAGATATCTCTGCACCTGGTTAAGATAGCTATTATTAAAAAGTTGCATTATAAAAAGTGTCAGCAAGGATGTGGAGATAAGGGAATCTTCACACACTATTAGTGGGAATTTAAACGAATACAGCCATAATGGAAAACAGTAAAGTGCTTCTTTAAAAATTAAAAGTAGAACTAACATGTGCTTCAACAGTCCCATATGGGTATATATGCAAAGTAAATAAAATTACTATTTTGAATAGATGTCTGCATATTGATGTTCATTGCAGTACTGTTCAGAATAATCAACATAGGGAATCAGCCTAAGTGTTCATCAACAGATGAATAAAGAAAGAAAATGTGGTATACTATTTGTCAGTTAAAAAAAAAAAGAAAATCCTGTCATTTGTGAACAACATGGATGAACCTGGAGGACAATATGTTAAGTGAAATAAGCCAGGCATAGAAAGACAAATATATCATGGTATCACATCTACTGGTATGTAAAATGTTGATCTCATAGGAGTAGAAAGTAAAATCATGGGTATCAGAGGTAAGGGTTGAGGAAAGTGGCAGTGATGTTAATCATAGGATACATACTTACAGTTAGATGGAATAAATTTCAGGAAATATATTATAGAGCAAGGTGATTATAGTTAATTATAATATATTGTATTCTTGAGAAGTAGATAGTTATTGTTATATACATTCACCAGAAAAATGATAACTGTGTGAGGGTATGTGTTTGTTAATTAGCTAGATTTGAACTTTTCACAATGTATATATACTTTGAAACATCACATTTTACATTATAGAAACATACAATGTCATTTGTCCATTAAAAATAAAAATGAGTAAAGTAATTAATATATGACCCAGTGGTGTTAATTGTTAGGGTTATCTGTCCTGGCAGTCAGAGACAATTTATTGATCAACATGGAGAAAAAATACAAGAGCTTTGGGATTAGAGTTGCTGCCTTCCCGTGGTATGCATTTTGAGAAAATTAAAATTGATGTCAAGCCTTGCAAAATGAATCTAACCATGTTTGCCTATCAATGTACACAAGAAAATACCTGAGGCTAACACAAAGCCACAGTATTTATGGAAATTAAAGGAATAAATACATTACAGAGTAGAGACTAAGCCGAATGGACAAATAGAATGGCTTCTGGATTAGTTATCCTCAATTTTTTTTTCTCTTGAATCTATAAATTATTTTTTATATTCTTGTTTTTATTTTTAAAAGCTTTTAATTTTGAAAACTTTTGTTTTTAATTGATTTTTAAAAGTTTATTATTAATGAAAACAGTAACAAACGATGTATTCTCCATCAAATTTTCAGTTGTTTAAAATTTATGTCATGTTTTTAATTGATTTTTAAAAGTTTATTATTAATGTAAAAAGTAACAAAGGATTATTCTCCATCAAATTTTCAGTTGTTTAAAATTTACATTACTTTCAGATGTATTGCATTTACTCAAATAGAGTGATATTCAATCATCCATAAAAAGAGCAAATAAACAAACTCCTCTTAAACAGTAATACATTTTGTATTTTTATCCATGAACTTTGCTGTAAATTTATCTTCTTCAAAACATTTCTTCTATAGTTTTATACATGTGTTTACATACATTTAAAAACAGAAAATATATTGTCCGCATTATATTTAAATTATTTATAATTTACATACACTTTAAAATATTGCCTATGCCAATAAAATATTTTTCTGGTTTAAGACAGCATTTCATTTATTAGTAGTTCACCTTTGACTGCAATCACATGATATATTACAACTTTTGGAAATGTTTAACTATAAAATAAATTTTACTGGAAGTGTGTTAATTAAGGTGTATAGCAGGGTTGTGATGCTTTTGTAAGGAATACTTTAAGTATTACACTTAGAACTCTCTTCTTAATTGTTCTGAAAATTTCACAGTATAGGGCAATACACCTTATTGGGATGTAAAATGTGCTTGTACCTGTAAAAATGACAGAAACCTATGTGTGAAGGAAAAGACTGAAATAGGAACCATCATTGTCAAGCAGCTCAACTAGGAAAAAGCACATATAAAAGTTAAAAATCTGGAAAAGTAGTCCTTTAAAATAATGTGTGCATGAGATTTTAGAAAGCTTTTCTGTAATGCCAGAGGTACATCCTGTTCTATATAATATGTGTAGTTTTCTTCATTTTGTTTGTGTGGATTCATATTAGAGAAACAGGTGGTTACAGAATGAGAACTTCAAAACAGAAATGCTAATCAATTGATTAAAATGTAGGTAGGTAAATAAATGATTACTTTTCTCCATACTTACTCAATAGGCTACCGATTTCCGTTAGGAATAACTCCCTCCACCCTCCACCTCTTCTAGGATTCAGATGTAAATATAACAGTGAACTGACTCTTTATAAATACTCTCTAATTGTGTAAACCATTTTTAGGAATTTGCTAGGGAGTGTTAGAAATTTTAACTAAGACCTTCAGGGCCATTCAGCAAAATGCTGTCTTTGGTCACTATGGTGTGTTTTTTATATCAATTCATTATAAAAACCTGTTCAAAACTCTCTGTATAATTGTATACAACAAATAATTACTTGCCACCTTGATAAAATTTCATAGCATATTTAACTCTAATAAAGACAATCAATTTGGTTTGGTCCTTTTATTTTTTATATTCTATGCTCCGAGATTGTGTAACTGATTAGAGAGTTTATATTAATTTTTTATACATCTGGAAAATAGAGCAAGAGAATAATAAGCTGGGTCTGTATAAATACTGAATGTGCTTTGAATTAAGAATCCTTGGTGTGCTGAACAGCTTGTTGAAAACTTAGAAATATTGCACTCCAAAATCAAACTTCTAATTCATATAAGCATTATTCATAGATATTGTTATGTCTTCCAAAATGTTCTTCCTTGTGTTTTATAAATAATCCATTTTAAAAACATGTTTGTCATACTTAGAGAGCCAGACCCTCATCGGTAATACTGAATGAAAATAATTCTGTACAAAATCAATTTTACTTATTCACAGTACCAATGCCAAAAATTCAAACAAACAAGGCTATTCAGTTAGTCTTCTTGTCACTTAATTAACTTAAGAAGATTTCATGGAGCAAACATAATCACTTTTGTATGTAGCACACAGAAAGTGATTTTAAGCAGAAAGTCTACTTTTTCCCCCAGAATATATTCTATAGACTGTGCTAGAAGTACCTTACCTGAAATCTTCCAATTATTTTGAAATTATGTTCGATATCAATATGTTTTTTAAATAAACATAAAACATATAAGGATTTAAGTTTAATATCATGTATTAAAATTTTAAGAAAAATGATTTTATTTAGAAAATATTATTGCTTTTCCGATTGTGAACAGAACATTTTACTGGTTTCAAAACCAGAATATTGATCATAATTTTAAGTCAAATAGTTTTTTTTAACAATTACTTATAGAATGTTTTCCTTCACTAGATAATCTTACAATGTTTGCTTATTACAAATGCAGTCACTCAGAGAAATAAGAAGATATATTTGGTATACCAAATATACTAAAATGGCATCACTACCTTAAATGTGTAATTCTATGAGAATAAACAGAATAAAGACTACAGAAATAAGCTTCACTGTATCTGCTGTGGTAAGTTTCATTTCCTTAACTATGACTTGTTTCTCAACTAATTTTTAGGTTTAATGGGTTTGGTCATGGACTTTATCTCCGGACCTTTCATCTTTGAAGGTTTTCTAATTCCTTCTCAGTCTTCATTTATGATTTTATATCCCTTTATTAGTGCCCCAATCCCTGAAAATATTGTAACTCAAGTAAGGTAATTAGTGTTAAAAAGAAAAAAAAAAGTCATCAGAAAAATTTACTGAGGTGATCAGATATGGTTCACCAAACATTGGAAAAGGAGTGAATCTATTCCATTGTAATTGGAAGAAAAATGTAGTTAATGTTTTGTTGGTGGGTTTGGGGTAGAAGCAGTTCCTGTATATGTAAGTGTTGTGAAAATAGAGCCAAAAAGACTTCAGAGAAATATAAATAATTAAATTTCATAAAATTTAAATATCAAAATTAGGGTGACTTCGAATAGATTAGTCACAATAAATAAGGTGAAATTTAGTTGGATTCTAAATTCTATTTCAATAGTTTTTCTTTAAATATTTTTCATCATATACCAAGAGGAGACTATAGCAGTGAGGTCCCATCAGACTCACCCTGATGATACAATTATCTTCATCACACTTGTTTTATCTGTCACTTCCTTTCTTGTCCTTTTCTTGCCAAAGCTTCTTGAGACAAATCTGTTACATCATAACATCCTCAGCCCATGATAACTGAATATTCAAAATATAAGAATATGCTCTTTATATTAAATAATATTAAACATCTAACAACATTAACCATAACTTAATAACATCTAATACCTGATATATATCAAACTTCCCTAATTTATCAAAAATGTCCTTTTACAAAATTTCCAGTCATAATGATTGCACTTCATTGTGTGCCTTAAGCCTCTATAAATCCAGAAGTCCCCCACTTTTTAATCCAATGTCATTGTCTTATTATAGAAGCACTCTCAATTGCCACATAGATTGATCCACATTTTTACTCATCTTACTGCTTTCCTAGAGCACTAACTATTCTCCTATACATCATATATTCTGAAGCTTAAAAATTAAACTTTTATAGGTATGATTGAATTTAAGGTTTTTTTTTTTTGATGTGAGAAAATTTCATCGTTATTGCCCTCTGTATTTTAATAAGAAAACCGAGATTCCTCGGCAAAGTATTTTTGTGCTGAGAGAAATAATTGAGGAAGAGTCCAGATTTGATAATCTGAATAACAGGAAATATGAAGGTCCCATCAGAGGAGATAGGAAAGGGTATCGATTGAGCAGGTTTAATGTGAATATCTGGAGTATAGTTTTTGAGATATTAAGTTTGAGATGTGATGTGGTGATATTGTGTACACAATTGAACAGAAAAAAATGAGGGAGTAGGACAATCAGTTGGGAAATAGGAAGAAAAAAGTAGTCAATATGTCAATGTCATCAAACACCTTTAGAAGAAATGAGAGCCACAAAGAAGTAAGTATACAAAAATATTAGAAATCATACAATGATCAGCCATAATATTAAATGGTCAGGAAAAGGGATAGGATTCAGCAAAGAAGACTGAAAAGAAAAGCCCAAGAAAAATCAATGGCTTGAATATCAAGTAGAGAGGCTATTCCTGGGGAAAGCCAAAAAAACACAGCTTTTGTAAACATTTTTCCTAGGTAAAGCAAGTTGAGGACTGAGGATTAGCCATTGGATTTGGAATGTGAAAAGCACCAGTGCCACTGAAAGTAAAAGTTTCTTGGCATGGAGAAGCCCAAGTGATGACTGAGGGCATTCAACAGAGATTGGAAGAAAAGATATTGGAGATAAGTACAAAAGTTATTTCTAAGTACAGACTGTCCCTGGCTTACCACAGTTTGCTTAATGGTGTTTTGACTTTATGGTGACGCAGAAGGTATACACATTCAGAGAGACTGTAATTTGAGCAAGCACACAATCACTCTGTTTTTCCCAAGACATATTCAATATTTTATTATAAAATAGGCTTTGTGTTAGATTATTTTGTCCAATTTTGGGCTATTATATAGGTTTTGAGCACGTTTAAGGTAAGTTAGGCTAAGCCATGATGTTGTATAGGTTATATAAATTAAATCTAATTTCTTTTCCTTTTTCTTTTTTACTTTTTTGATCTAGCCTATCAACAAGGCTGGTGTGTAGTGGAACGATAATGTCTCACTGCAACCTCCACCTCCTGAGCTCAAGTGATTCCCTCACCTCAGTCTCCCGAGTAGCTGGGACTACAGGCACATACCCCCACACCCAGCTCATTCATTTATTTATTTATTTTTGGTTGACATGAAGTTTTTCTATATTGCCAAGATTACTTCCAAATGCAAGTGAAGCTCTTCCATATATCTCTGGCATGCTTTATCACACAGATCACTTACTTGACTCATAGCTTTGTGAGAGTCTCAGCATGTGCATGTTGTTTCTCTTTATTCACTGTTTTAACAGTAAAACATAGCAGTTTTTTAGTACACATATGTCAAATAAATAAATATATAAAATATAAGAACAATGAAAAGTAATCTTTCCCTTTATAAAAATGTTAAATCATTCTTTGCTCTCCCAGAATCTCCTAGATCATAAAAATTTGATGCAAGCTCTGACATTTTACAATTATCATGAGATGAGCATGCTGTATTAATACAAATTCTTCCTTCCTAAAAGGTGGCTAGATGAGGTGGAAAGATGTCTTCAGTGCTCTCTTCAACTCCCAGGGGTCTTTTTAGCATCCTAAAATGAGTCTCTCACTTCAGGCATAGGAAGTCTTCTCATTCTAAATGGTAATTCTATGACGTGCAATGGAAGTCTTACACAAAAATCACTCCTGCTCATAACTAAATTTTACCTACTGATTCTTTTTTAAATTTAAAACTAGACTTTTGTGCCGTTGTATAAACCTGTAATGTCTCCTTTCTTCTCAGTTAGGTAATGAAGCTTACCTCATGGTCTGCTTCTTGGTGTTCACTAGGTTTTCCCAAAGAGAACTCTAAACCCAACTCCCAAGACAGGCTAGATGATTCACCAGAATTCATTTGCTTTTTCTTCCATTTCCTCTGTGTCTGTATAGATTCTATATAGAGTATTGGTTAAACTGGAATCATAACACATAAATTATATAACTTCAAAATTTCTGCTCAGAGTAGAAATTACAGTAGAGGCTATTGGCTTTTTATATCCAGGAGCTTTCTCTATTACAATTTAGTCTCCCTACAATTCAATGACATGAGCCTAAAAAAATCAAAACCAAGGATATGCAACTAAAATTTGCTGCTGAACAGTTTCCAGTCAAATTAAACTGAAACATTTAATTATACAGCTATAACAGTTTTTCTATTTCAAGGTAATCAGGAATAAATGGTAAGCTATTTTCAGAAATGACAATGATTCTAATGAAGTCAACAAGAATGACATATTTCTCAGTATATATCTTTTTATCTATAATTAACATATATAATAAATATTCCTAAAGAAATACACTATTTAGTTAAACAGTGACATACCTTACATAGAATGTACTATTACACAGAACGAATGTATTATTACACAGAATGAATAATTAAACATCAACATACATTACACAGAATGACTCAATAAGTAGAATGTCAGCACTCATATAAGGTAAAATGTCCTATTTTAAAAAAGTAAAAAAAGTCTTCCAGACTCACCTGCAATTCTAGGACTTTGTGATGCCAAGGCCAGAGGATCACTTAAGGCCAAGAGTTGGAGACCAGCCTTGGCAATGTAGTGAAACCCCACCTCTACAGAATATACAAAAAATTAGCCAGGCTCAGTGGTGAGCACGTGCCTGTAGTCCCAGCTATACAGGACATTGGGGTAGGAGGACTGGCTGGGCCCAGGAGGTGGAGACTGCATTGAGACATTATTCACCACTGCACTTCAAACTGAGCACAGAGCAAGAGCAAAACCCTGGCTCAAACACAAAAACAAAAACAAAAACAAAAAAGTCAAATTTTAATACTTTTAGTTTTCTTTTTTTTCCTAAATGAAAATGTGTACTATGCAATAATAATCCATTCTAACTGGCTTAGTAGTTTTAGTAGAGTGGTCATAGAAAATAGAGATAAATATTTTAATACAGAGAAAATGTATTTTAAATTTCCAAAGAATTATAAATTCTTCCATTATAAAGACACATCGCACATGTATGTTCACTGCAGCACTGTTTACAATAGCAGAGACCTGGAACCAACCCAAATGTCCATAGATTATAAACTAGACAAAGGAAATGTGGCACATATACACCATGGAATACTATGCAGCCATTAAAAATGATGAGTTTGTGTCCTTTGTAGGGACATGGAAGAATCTGGAAACCATCATTCTCAACAAACTGACACAAGAACAGAAAATCAAACACTGCATGTTCTCACTCACAGGCAGGTGTTGAACAATGAGAACACATGGACATAGGGAAGGGAGTATCACACACTGGGGTCTGTTGCAGGGGACCAGGAGAGGGACAACATAGGGTAGGGAGGTTTGAGAGGGATTGTTTGGGGATAAATGCCAAATATAGGTGACAGGGAATGGAAGCAGCAAACCACATTGCCATGTATGTACCTATGCAGGAATGCCACATGATCTGCACACGTACCCCCGAACTTAAAGTACAATAAAAAAATATAAAACAAACAAAATAAATAAAATAAAATACTTTAGGTGTTGGGTTAATAGACACTTGTCATCAAATTAAAAACAAATCACTAACTGCATTTAGTTTAAAAGTAGCACTAGAAAACTATCAAGAAAACATGATTTCCAAAGATAAATATATGCTTTTTAAGAACATATAGGTATAGATTTTATTTGGGGAATATGTATTCTCAATTTTAATATATAAAGTTGGACCCAGTAGAAATAATAAAGAAATAGACTGTTAAAAATTCCTTTGTGTTTGAATCAAGAAGTATAGATTAAAGGCTTAAAAGTATGTCCAAATAATATGAGTTGTTTTCATTCAAATCATTTTCTCTTGAATGTACTTTTGAGCCATAACAAGAATTTATATTGAAACAAAATGTATATAGAAGTCAGCATGAATTTCTCCAAGTGATTGAGATGTCATCTGGTTTATCACAGACAAAAGATGTAAAATATAATAAACACAAAATGTTATTTTAAATTTGATATATGTTAGGTAAAATAGAAAGAAATTTTGTGATTGTTTTTCTACTCCCTACCCCCACTGTCCCTCCCCTAGATCCCCCACACAGACCCCAGTGTGTGATGCTCCCTTCCCTGACTTTGGCTGCAGAAGAAAAGTGAATGCGAAGCTAAGAAATCACTTAGCAAATTTATTGTTTTGACAATTAATATATTTTTAAGTGAAAAATAAAACCTGGCCATTAAATATTTTTGTTTATGCCTGAAATTTATTGAAATTGTCACATTGATCCATTAAATTATGCTGTAGAGTTCAAATAAATTTTAACAATTTATAAGTATAGAATACAAGTTTTTAAAGAAAACATTAATATAGAAGTATATGAGTGATTATTCAATATGACATTTGTATCTTAGTTGAGCATTTGAGCCTGGTTTTCTACTCAAATAACGTGTAGGTGGAAGATTAATCACACTCTAACTTACCTGATTTTTAACAATTTTGCTAGCTTCTTGTATTAGAAAAACAATGAAGAATGAAGCAATATTCCTGTTCTCTCTCCCTCTTTTTCTTCCTCTTTCTTCCTCTCCTTCTCTCCTTTTTTTTACTTTTCAACATCCTAGTTCCTCACCTCTACTCAATACATTCCTCTGAACACCTGATTCCTTGTGATTCTCCCGTCCCACTGAAACCTCCAATCCATTAAAAAAAAAAAAAAAAGTATTTTTGCACATTCTTTTTTTTTTTTTTTTTTTTTTTTTTGACAGGGTCTTACTCTGTCACCCAGGCTGGAGTGCTGTGGTGCAATTGAGGTTTACTGCAATCTCTGTTCTCTGTCCCTCGGGCTCAAGTGATCCTCCTACCTCAGGCTCCCAAGTAGCTGGGACCGCAGGCGTGTGCCACCATGCTCGGCCATCTATTCTTAACACTTAGCAACACATCATAGGTTTTCCAAAGATAAAAACAGTGGTGGGGGTCAAAGAAGTATGTTGTGTCAGGGCATATGTTGCTATTAATAAAACTCTCTTCAGGAAGTATATGCAGACAGCTCACAAAAACAGGAAAGTCACTCAGGAACCTGGTTTAAAACTCCTGGTCTGAACGCATGAAATTGCCCTGAAGTCATAGGGAGTAGATAGCACAGATTAGAAGTAAAGGAAGAGCATAGTTTGTTTTTTTTTTTTTTTTTTTTTTGTACTTTAAAAAAAAATAAGAAAGAAAAGATAATATATTTTGGTCTCCTTTTAAGTCATACCATTTTGTTCTAGGTCAGTTGTTCTTAACCTTGAACACACAAGAGTTACCTAGGGAGTTTTAAAATTCCCAATGCACACACAGGCCATCTTCCAGACATATCAAATCAGATTCTTTGAAAGCGGTCAGAATTTTTTTAAACTACCAAGCTGATTCCAATTCAGTCAAGATACACTGTTCCAGGGTTTTCTCCAAGAATGAGATGATGCAGATGATTATAAAATTCACACACACACAGACAATTGCTCACACACTTATATATTGAGAATATATTTATTATTGTGTGGGCAAAGCTAGATGCACAATATTAGCTGATACATATACTTTTATTATTATCATGTACCAAAATCCTAAAGAATTATAAATCTTTATCTTCCTCAACATACCTCTCTAAGTAAATGAGAGAAAAGTAGAACAAGTTGTACCAAAATGTTTTGAATATGTATGGGTATTTATCTTCCCAAATAAAAAAAAAATAAGAAAAAGGAAATTTTAGAAGTCAAAAATCATAAGCTTTTGAATAAGACATTGATATGTCTTACTAAGAATTTGTCAGTATTTACTATGTAGAAAACAGGAAGATAGGCTACCAACTAGAAAAATTATATATATTTTACAGTAGTAAATATTTTAATAAAAATATATAAAGATCTCTTTTAAATACTCAACCTATCAAATATAAAATAAATCAGCAAAATTCTTAAATAGTCATTTTATGGAACAAGGAATCTGAATAGTCAGCAACCATCTGAAAATTATACTAAAACCATTAACAATGTGGAAAATGAAAATTAAAAATGAATAAATTACATCCACCAGTCAAACAAGATGTTTAATCTCTGGTTACTTCAGATTTTGGTGAAGGTTAGAGTAATGGAAATCTCATACATTGATGAAAAAAATGTAAATATTATAAACCCATTAAAAGTAATTTAATTTTAAAAAAACGAGGTATTTGCATAAGAAGCAACCTAGTACACAAATACATGTAAAGTAGTTCAATGATTAAGTTCACAACAGAAATGTTTATTACAGCAATAAAGGGAATCAACCAAAATGTTTCAAAACAAAGAATAAAAAAAATATTTTGCAAACAATTATATATATAATTATATTTTAAAAATATTCAAAGACAGATAAAGCTCAATGGCATTTTGTTTAATGTTATGTATTTATGTGCAATATATCTTCACAGAAATTGAAAAATTAACATAAAAGTTAGCAAAATTATTACTTCATGGATACACAGAGAGTGAGATAGAATTGGGTACACAGTTGGTTTAAAGTTTTCTGTTTTTTTTTGTGTGGGTGTGCTTGTGAGAGGTATATTCATCTGTATTAGTTTTATTGCTGTATTTTATCCAATATTAATTGTAAATATCCTTTTCATATTTTAAAATGTAAATTAAAAAACCTTCCAAAATTAAAAAAAATACTTTATTAAAAAGACATTATAGAATATAGCAACAACATATTATCATCATATTTGTATTTATTTACCTGTTTATTTATATATTTATTTATGATAAGCCTTTTTTTTTTTAGACACACCAAGTTTGAATGACAAGTATTATTTCACTTGGATTTCTTGCAACAAGGTATCGTGTCAAACTTGACTAAACAAATATAAAACATACCACCTAAATGAAACTTTGTGGAAAATTTAGAATATTCTAGTCTATCTGATGTCTTTCTTTTAAGAAATATAGTGAATTATTTAATTTTTGAAAAGTAAGTATCCCAGGCAGAGGTAAAATGTAAATTTACGCACCATTTAATTCATGTATTGAATGTTTTAAAGATAATATCCTAAAGAAATATTTTATTCATGCTATATAGCTATTTTATAGGTTTTTTTAAAAAAAATACTGCTGTGTATTAGGCGCTTGTGATGTAACAATGAACAAAAATTGTTCATATAGTCTTCAATTTTTATATGGTAGGGTTCACATTACTAGGGTAATGGATACATATATTAAATTGTGGTTTGATTATTAAAAAAGGGAAGCTTAGTTTTCTTTAAAAGTAAAAAAAAAAAAAAAAAAGCTTGGGAATTCAGTTAATTCTATACAGCAAAAATAATTTATAAAGTGATCGCCTTCAGCTTCATTTTCCCCACAAATGAATAACTCAGTTTTCCCAGTGTTACATATTGCTCTTTCCCAAATTCAGGCCTCCAGATTTTCTATGCACTCTTTTTAAAATAGTTTTTCATGGGCTTCCTATTTAAATACAGCTTTCAACTCAGGTATCACTTTATAAATATAATATCCAGGATCTACAAAGAACATAAACAAATATACAAGAAAAAAACAACCCCATCAAAAAGTGGGTGAAAAATATGAATAGACACTTCTCAAAAGGAGACATTTATTCAGCCAACACACATATGACAAAAAGCTCATCATCACTGGTCATAGAGAAATGCAAATGAAAACCAAAATGAGATACCATCTTATGCCAGTTAGAATGGCAATTATTAAAAAATCAGGAGACAACAGATGCTGGAGAGGATGTAGAGAAATAGGAACACTTTTACACTGTTGGTGGGAGAGTAGATTAGTTAAAACATTGCAGAAGACTGTGTGGTAATTTCTCAAGGATCTAAAACTAGAAATGCCATTTGACCCAGCAATCCCATTACTGAGTACATACCCCAAGGAATACAAATCATTCTATTATAAAGATACATGCACACATATGTTCATTGTGGCACTGTTTACAATAGCAAAGACTTGGAACCAACCCAAATGCCCATCGATGATATACTGGATAAAGAAAATGTGGCACCTATATACCATGGAATACTATGCAGCCACAAAAATGGATGAGTTCATGTCCTTTGCAAGGACATGGATAAAGCTGCTAACCATCATTCTTAGCAAACAAGAACAGAAAACCAAATACCACATGTTCTCACTCATAAGTGGGTGTTGAACAATGAGAACACATGGACTCAGGGAGGGAAATATCACACACTGGTACTTTCATGGGGTGTGAGACTAGAGGAGAGATAGAATTAGAAGAAATATCTAATGTAGATGACTAGGTGATGGATGCAGCAAACCACCATGGAACGTGTATAACTATGTAACACACCTGCACATTCTGCACATGTACTACAGAACTTAAAGTATAATAATTACAATGATTACAATAGTATACTTGCTTTATTACATTTGTATTGTATCCTACAGTCTTACTAAACTTGTAAATAAGTTGTAGCCTTTTATTTTTTGTAGGTTCATTAGGATTTTATATATTCAAGATCATGTCATCTGTGATTAAAGAGAGTTTTACTTCTTATATTTCATTTGGAATTTCTTTATTTAGTTTTCTGGTGTAGTAACCCTAGAGAAATACTTCCAGTTCAGTGTTAAATAGACATGAAGAGTAGACATACCTGTGTTGTTCCTGAACTTAGCAGAAAAACATTTAGTTTTTCAGATAAAGAAAATTTCCTTCTATTTGTAGTTTAAATGTTTTTATCACGAGTATTGAATTTTGTCAAATGTTTTCTTTTTTGCATATCTTGAATATATTATATGCTATTTGCTATAATGTGATATATATTTTAATGTATTAAGATGGCATATATCAATGATTGATTTTGATATAATAAACTAACCTTGCATTCCTTCATCAATCCCACTTTGCCATAGTCTATTATACATTCATGTTTCTAGATTTGGTTTTCCAGTATTTTATAGGACTTTTGCATTAATATTGATTATAATTTTTTCATCTGTAGTTTTTTTATCCCTGCAATGCCTTTGTGTCATTTTGATAATAAGGACTTACTGGTCTCATGGGATGACTTTGGAAATATTCTCATATTTTGGAAGAGTTTTTGAAGGATCAGTGTCAATTTTTTTCTAAACACTATGTAGATTTTATTAGTGAAGCCATATGAGACCAGACTTTTCATCCAAGGAAGTATTTTGGTTCCTAATTTAATATCTATTTATTATAGGCCTACTTAGGTTTTCTTTTTCTCCTTGAGTCTGTCTAAGTAGTTTGTGTCCTTCAGGAAATGCATTTATTTTATGTAGACCAGCTAATTTATTAGCATACATGTATTCAGAATATGGCCTTAAATTTCATTTAATTTCTGAATGTTTGTTAATTATGTCATTAGCAAACTTCTTGCATTCCTTATTTTGGTAACTTCAGATTTTCTGTGTTTTTTCTTGTTTACTCCAGGTGGAGGTTTCAAGTTTGTTGATGATTTCAAAGAACAAATTTCAGGTTTCATTGATGTTATCTCTATTTTTTCTAGTCATTATTTTATTAACTTTAATTTATACCTTGCTTATGAAAATGAAAATTATTATTATTATTATTTTTAATTTTTTATTGCATTTTAGGTTTTGGGGTACATGTGCAGAACATGCAAGACAGTTGCATAGGTACACATGTGGCAGTGTGTTTTGCTTCCTTTCTCCCCTTCACCCACATTTGGCATTTCTCCCCAGGCTATCCCACCCCAGCTACCCCCCCACTGGCCCTCCCCTTTTCCCCCCAATACACCCCAGTGTTTAGTATTCCCCTTGCTGTGTCCATGTGTTCCCATTTTTCATCACCCGCCTATGAGTGAGAATATGCGGTATTTCATTTTCTGTTCTTGTGTCAGTTTGCTGAGGATGATGTTCTCCAGATTCATCCAGGTCCCTACAAACTACACAAACTCATCATTTCTGATTGCTGCATAATATTCCATGGTGTATATCTGCCACATTTTCCCAATCCAGTCTATCATCAATGGGCATTTGGGTTGGTTCCAGGTCTTTGCTATTGTAAACAGTGCTGCAATGAACATTTGTGTGCATGGGTCCTTATAGTAGAACAATTTATAGTCCTTTGGATATATACCCAGTAATGGGATTGCTGGGTCAAATGGAATTTCTATTTCTAAGGCCTTGAGGAATCGCCACACTGTCTTCCACAATGGTTGAACTAATTTACACTTTCACCAACAGTGTAAAAGTGTTCCTTTTTCTCCACATCCTTTCCAGTATCTGTTGTCCCCAGATTTTTTAATGATCACCATTCTAACTGGCGTGAGATGGTATCTCAATGTGGTTTTGATTTGCATCTCTCTAATGACCAGTGATGATGAGCATTTTTTCATATGATTGTTGGCCTCATATATGTCTTCTCTTGTAAAGTGTCTGTTCATATCCTTTGCCCATTTGGGCTTGTTTTTTTCCTGTAAATCTGTTTGAGTTCTTTGTCAGATGGGTAAACTGCAAAAATTTTTTCCCATTCTGTGGTTGCCGATTCACTCTAGTGACTGTTTCTTTTGCCGTGCAGAAGCTGTGGAGTTTCATTAGGTCCCATTTGTCTATTTTGGCTTTTGTTGCCAATGCTTTTGGTGTTTTGTTCATGAAGTCCTTGCCTACTCCTATGTCCTGGATGGTTTTGCCTAGATTTTTTTCTAGGGTTTTTATGGTGCCAGGTCATATGTTTAAGTCTTTAATCCATCTGGAGTTAATTTTAGTGTAAGGTGTCAGGAATGGGTCCAGTTTCTGCTTTCTGCACATGGCTAGCCAGTTTTCCCAACACCATTTATTAAACAGGGAATCCTTTCCCCATTGCTTGTTTTTGTCAGGTTTATCAAAGATTGTATGGTTGTAGGTATGTTGTGTTGCCTCTGATGCCTCTGTTTTGTTCCATTGGTCTATATCTCTGTTTTGGTACCAGTACCATACTGTTTTGATTACTGTAGCCTTGCAGTATACTTTGAAATCCGGTAGTGTGATGCCCCCCGCTGTGTTCTTTTTGCTTAGAATTGACTTGGCTATGCAGGCTCTCTTTTGGTTCCATATGAAATTCATGGTGGTTTTTTCCAGTTCTGTGAAGAAAGTCAATGGTAGCTTGATGGGGAGAGCATTGATTCTGTAAATTACTTTGGGCAGTATAGCCATTTTCACGTTATTAATTCTTCCTAACCATGAACATGGAATGTTTCTCCATCTGTTTGTGTCCTCTCTGATTTCGTTGAGCAGTGGTTTGTAGTTTTCCTTGAAGAGGTCCCTTAAGTTCCTTGTGAGTTGTATTCCTAGGAATTTTATTCTTTTTGTAGCAATTGTGAATGGCAGTTCGTTCTTGATTTGGCTCTCTTTAAGTCTGTTATTGGTGTAGAGGAATGCTTGTGATTTTTGCACATTGATTTTATATCCCGAGACTTTGCTGAAGTTGCTTATCAGTTTCAGGAGTTTTTGAGCTGAGGCGATGGGGTCTTCTAGGTATACTATCATGTCGTCTGCAAATAGAGACAATTTGGCTTCCACCTTTCCTATTTCAATGCCCTTTATTTCTTTTTCTTGCCTGATTGCTCTGGCTAGAACTTCCAGTACTATATTGAATAGGAATGGTGAAAGAGGGCATCCTTGCCTAGTGCTGGATTTAAAAGGGAATGCTTCCAGTTTTTGCCCATTAAGTATGATATTGGCTGTTGGTTTGTCATAAATAGCATTTATTACTTTGAGATACATTCCATTGGTACCGAGTTTATTGAGGGTTTTTAGCATAAACGGCTGTTGAATTTTGTCGAATGCCTTCTCTGCGTCAATTGAGATAATCATGTGGTGTTTGTTTTTGGTTCTGTTTATGTGGTGAATTACGTTTATAGACTTGCTGGTTATGTTGAACCAGCCTTCATCCCCGGGATGAATCCTACTTGATCATGATGGATAAGATTTTTGATTTGCTGTTGCAATCAGCTTGCCAATATATTATTGAAGATTTTGCGTCTATGTTCATCATGGATATTGGCCTGAAATTTTCTTTTCTTGTTGGGTGTCTGCCGGGTTTTGGTAGCAGGATGATGTTCGTCTCATAAAATCATTTGGGAACAATTCCCTCTCTTTGGATTATTTGGAATAGTTTCAGAAAGAATGGTACCAGCTCCTCTTTGTGTGTCTGGTAGAATTTGGCTGTGAACCCATCTGGACCTGGGCATTTTTTGTGTGGTAGGCTCTTAATTGCTGCCTCGACTTCTGACCTTGTTATTGGTCTATTCATTGTTTCAGCTTCCTCCTGGTTTAGGCTTGGGAGGACACAGGAGTACGGAAATTTATCCATTTATTCCAGGTTTACTAGTTTATGTGCATAGAGTTGTTTGTAATATTCTGATGATGGTTTGAATTTCTGTGGAATCTGTGGTGATTTCCCCTTTATCATTTTTTATTGCATCTATTTGGTTGTTCTCCCTTTTCTTCTTTATCAATCTGGCTAGTGGTTTGTTTATTTTGTGGATCTTTTCAAAAAACCAGCTCTTAGATTTATTGATTTTTTGAAGGGTTTTTCGTGTCTCAATCTCCTTCAGTTCAGCTCTGATCTTAGTTATTTCTTGTCTTCTGCTAGGTTTTGAGTTTTTTTGACCTTACTCCTCCAGCTCTTTCAATTTTGAAGATAGGGTGTCAATTTTGGATCTCTCCATTCATATGGGCACTTATTGCTATAAATTTTCCTCTAGAGACTGCTTTAAATGTGTCCCAGATATTCTGGCATGTTGTGTCTTCATTCTCACTGGTTTCGAAGAATTTCTTTATTTCTGCCTTCATTTCATTGTTTATCCAGTCAAAATTCAAGAGCCAGTTGTTCAGTTTCCATGAAGCTGTGAGGTTCTGGGTTGGTTGCTGTATTCTGAGTTCTGACTTGATTGCACTATGGTCTGAGAGGCTGTTTGTTATGATTTCCGTTGTTTTGCATTTGCTGAGGAGTGCTTTACTTCCAATCATGTGGTCAATTTTAGAGTAGGTGTGATGTGGTGCTGAGAAGAATGTATATTCTGTGGATTTGGGGTGGAGAGTTCTGCAAATGTCTATCAAGTTTGCTTCTTCCAGGCCTGAGTTCAAGCCCTGGATATCCTTGTTTTCTGTCTGGTTGATCTGTCTATTATTGACAGTGGAGTGTTAAAGTCTGCCACTATTATTGTGTGGGAGTCTAAGTCTCTTTGTGAGTCCTTAAGAACTTGCCTTACATATCTGGGTGCTCCTGTATTGGGTTCATATATGTTTAGGATTGTTAGCTCTTCTTGTTGTATCGAACCTTTTACCAGTATGTAATGGCCTTCTTTGTCTCTTTTGATCTTTGTTGCTTTAAAGTCTATTTTATCAGAGATTAGAATTGCAACTCCTGCTTTTTTTTGCTCTCCATTTCCTTGGTAAATCTTCCTCCATCCCTTTATTTTGAGCCTTTGTGTATCCTTGCATGTGAGATGGGTTTCCTGGATACAGCACACTGATGGGTTTTGGTTTTTTATCCAATTTGCCAGTCTGTGTCTTTTGATTGTTGCCTTTAGTCCATTTACATTTAGGGTTAATATTGTTATGTGTGAATTTGATACTGCCATTTTGATACTAGCTGGCTGTTTTGTCCATTAATTGATGTAGATCCTTCATTATGTTGATGCTCTTTAGCGTTTAGTGTGATTTTGGAATGGCTGGTAATGGTTGTTCCTTTCTATGTGTAGTGCCTCTTTCAGAAGCTCTTGTAAAGCAGGCCTTGTGGTGGCAAAATCTCTGAGTCCTTGCTTGTTCGCAAAGGATTTTATTTTTCCTTCACTTATGAAGCTCAGTTTGGCTGGATATGAAATTCTGGGTTGAAAGTACTTTTCTTTAAAGATGTTGAATATTGGCACCCAGTCTCTTCTGGCTTGTAGGGTTTCTGCCGAGAGATCTGCTGTGAGTCTGATGGGCTTCCCTTTGTGGGTGACCCGACTTTTTTCTCTGGCTGCCCTTAGTATTTTCGCCTTTATTTCAACCCTGGTGAATCTGACGATTATGTGCCTTGGGGTTGCTCTTCTTGTGGAATATCTTTGTGGTGTTCTCTGTATTTCCTGCATTTGAGTGTTGGCCTGCCTTGCTAGGTGGGGGAAATTTTCCTGGATAATATCCTGAAGAGTATTTCCAGCTTGGATTCATTCTCTTCATCACATTCTGGTACACCTATCAAACATAGGTTAGGTGTCTTCTCATAGTCCTACATTTCTTGAAGACTTTGTTCATTCCTTTTTGTGCCTTTTTCTCTAATCTTGGTTTCTCGTTTTATTTCATTGAGTTGATCTTCAACTTCTGATATTCTTTCTTCTGCTTGGTCAATTCGGCTGTTGAAACTGGTGCATGCTTCGTGAATTTCTCGTATTGTGTTTTTCAGCTCCTTCAATTCATTTATATTCCTCTCTAAGTTATCCATTCTTGTTATCAATTCCTCTAATCTTTTTTCAATTCTTTTTTCAAGGTTCTTAGTTTCTTTGCATTGATTTAAAACATGTTCTTTTAGTTCACAAAAGTTTCTCATTATCCACCTTCTGAAGTCTAATTCTGTCATTTTGTCACAGTCATTCTCCATCCAGCTTTATTCCCTTGCTGGTGAGGAGTTTTGGTCCTTTGTAGGAGTCGTGGTGTTCTCGTTTCGGGTGTTTTACTCCTATTTGCGCTGGTTTCTTCCCATCTTTGTGGATTTATCCACCTGTCATCTTAGTAGTTGCTGACTTTTCAATTGGGTATCCGAGTGGATGCCCAGATTGTTGATGATGAAGTATTTCTGTTACTTGGTTTTCCTTCTACAAGTCTAGCCCCTCCACTGTACTACTGCTGAGGTCCACTCCAGGCCCTGCTTGTCTGGGGTGCACCTATAGCATCTGTGGCACAGTGAGGGATGCTACCAGTTTCTTTTTCTGCTGTCTTTGTCCCAGAATGATGCCTGCCAAATGTCAGTCTTCTGGATATAGAGGGGTCAGGGAGCTGCTTGAGGAGACAGTCTGTACTTTATAGGAGCTCAAGTGCTGATCTGTGAGCTGTGTTGTTCATTCAGGGCTGTTAGACTGCTACATTTAATTCTGCTGCAGCAGAAATCATAAAAAAACTCTTTTTTTCTCAGATGCTCTGTCTCAGGTGGTTGGGGTTTTCTTTATGTGTCCATTGCACTGTCCTGCCCAGCTAGGGGGCAGTCTAGTCACTATTTGCCTGCCGAGGCTCTGCCCTGCTGGTGTCAGGTCCGCCCTGTTGCTGCAGGCTCTGCCCTGCTGCTGCGGTCTCTGCCCTGCTGCCACGGGCTATGCCCTGCGGCATAGTCTCTCTGTTGTGGCGGGTTGCCTCGGCAACGGCAGGCTGCATCAGCAATGGGAGTGTATCTCAGTACGGTTGGGATGCCGTGGTAATGGCAAACACCCCTCCCCCCCGAGCTGCACCATCCTGGGTTCAGCTGTGCCCACAGTGAAACTCTCCACCCGGAGTGGTTGGAATCACCGTTTTGTTTGTCCCACTGCCCTGGCCCAAACACCATTTCCCTGGAATCTCCTAACCTGGCTCACTGTCCAAGTCCCATTCAATCAGATGGATATGCCAATCTGCTCTCTCAAGTCTCAGATTGCCGGTTCAACAGGGCACCCAGACCACTGCACTTTGTGCAGAGCACTGTGGAGTGCTGCTGTGCTACAGCGCCGGCCGCCGGCTGCACTGGTCACCGGCTGCACCAGCCAAAACCACTTCGCTGGCATCCCATGTCTCTTTTATACCTGGGAATTTCCCCGTTCTGTGGGCAACAAAGATATGTCTGGAAATGCGGCCCTGACTCACCCTTCGCGCATTCACCGAGAGCTTCAATCCTGGGTTGTTCTCACCACGCCATCTTGAGTCGGTCTCCTGAAAATGAAAATTATTATAGCCATTATAGAAAACAGCATGCATATTCCACAAAAATGAAACATAGAAGTACCATATAAAAAAGAAACCCCATTACTGAGCACAAATATGTATTAGTCCAATCTCATGCCTCCATAAGGACATACCCAAGACTGGGTAATTTATAAAGGAAAGAGGTTTATTGACTTACAGTTTCACATTACTGGAGAGGCCTCAGGACCCTTACAATTATGGTGGAAGGGAAAGGAGACACATATTTCTTTACAAGACAGCAAGAAATAATAGTGTAGAGCAAAGAGAGGAAAAGCCTCTTAAAAAACCATCAGATTTCATGAGAACTTATTCACTATCATGAGAACAGCATGGTGGAAAGTGCCTCCATGATTCAATTACCTCCCACCAGGTCTCTCCCATGACACATGGGGATTATGAGAACTACAAGATGAGATTTGGTTGGGGCCACAAAACATGACATATTATTCTGATCTTGGCCCTTCCCAAAACTCAAGTCCTCACATTTCAAATCACAATTATGTCTTTTCAACAGTTTCCCAAAGTCTTAACTCATTTCAGGATTAAATCAAAAGTCAAAGTCCAAAGTCTCACATGAGACAAGACCCTTCTGCCTATGAGTCTATAAAATCAAAAGCTAGTTAGTTACTTCCTAGATACAATGGAGGTACAGGAAGTGGGTAAATATACCCATTCCAAAGAAGATAAATTTACCAAAACAAAGGGGTTCAGGCTCTGTGCAAGTCTGAAATCCAGTAAGGCAGTAACTTAATATTAAAGCACTAAAATAATCTCCCTTGATTCCATGTCTCACATTCAGGTCATAATGATGCAAGAGGTGGGCTCCTAATTACTCATGCAGCATTAACCCTGTGGCTTGCAGGGTACAGCCCCACATCATGGCTATTGTCACAGACTATTATTGACTGTCTTCAACTTTTCCAGGTGCAGCTTGCAAGCCACTGGTGTATCTACCTTTCTGGGGTCTGGAGGACCATGGCCCTTTTATCATAGCTCCACTAGGCAGTACCCCAGTGAAGACTCTGTGTTGAGGCTCCAGCCCCACATTTCCCTTCTGCACTACCCTAGAAAAAGTTATCTATATGGGCTCCACTCCCATGGCAAACTTTGGCCTGGACATCCCAGTGTTTCTATATATCCTCTGAAATCTAGACAGAGGTTCTTAAACCTCTATTCTTGACTTCTGTGCACCTGTGGACTCAACATCACATGGAAGCTGCCAAGGCTTGGGGATTGCACCTTCTGAAGACAGGATTTGAACTATACCTTGGCCCCTTTTAGAGACAGCTGGAGTGTCTCGGCTGAAGATATTAAGGCTTGAGGCTGTACACAGCAGAAAGGCCATGGGCCTGACCATGAAACCAATTATTCCTGCTAGGCCTCTGGGCCTGTACTGGAAATGCTGTCATGAATTCTGTGACATGCCCTGGAGACATTTTACCCACTGCGTTGGTAATTAACATTTGGCTCTTTGTCATTTATGCAAATTTGAGCAGGTAATTAACATTTGGCTCTTTGTCATTATGCAAATTTGAGCAGACTCAAATTTCTCCCAATAAAATGTTTTTTTTTTTAATTGTATCATCAGGATGCAAATTTTCCAAACTTTCATGCCCTGCTTTTTCTTGAACTATTTGCTGCTTAAAAATATATTCTGCCAGATACCCTATATTATCTCTCTCAAGTTCAACATTCTACAGATTTCTAGAGCAGGGGCAAAATGCTTCCAGTCTTTTTGCTAAATCATATCAATAGTCGCCTTTGCTCCAGTTACCAAGAAGTTCCTAATCCCTATCTGAGATTCCCTCAGCCTGTACTTCATTGTCTATATAGTGTTGAGCATTTTGGTCAAAGCCATTAAACAAGTCTCTAGAAAGTTTCAAACTTTCCAATATTTTCTTGTCTTGTGAGCCCTTCAAGTCTCTTGGAAGTTTTATACTTTCCCACATTTTTCTGTCTTCTTCTGAGCCTTCCAAACTATTATCAGCACCCTACTCTCTATGGTACCGACTTACTGTATTAGTCCACACTGCTATAATAACATACGTGAGACTGGGTAATTTATAAAGAAAAGAGGTTTAACTGACTCACAGTTTCACATGACTGGAGAGGCCTCAGGACACTTACAGTCACGGTGGGAAGGAAAAGTAAAAATGTCCTTCTTCACATGGCAGCAGGAGAGAGAAGTGCCAAGCAAAGCAGAAAAAGCTCCTTATAAAACTCTCAGATCTCATGAGAACTCACTCACTATCACCAGAACAGCATGACAGAAACTGCCTCCACGATTCAATTACCTCCCAACAGGTCCTTCCCATAACATGGGAGGATAATGCGCACTACAATTCAAGATAAGATTTGGGTGGGGACACAGAGCCACCCATATCAATATCCAAAGGAATTAAAATCAATATGTAAAAAAGACATCTGCAATGTCGTGTTTATTACAACTGTATTCACAATAGGTAAGATATGAAATCAACCTAAACGCTCATCTACAAATAAAAGGATGTTTTATCTTCAAACTTTAATTTCCTTCCTTCTGTTTTTTCATTTTAATTATTGATTAGTTCTATATAATTTCAACTCAAATTTTATTGCCGTTTATTTCAAAGACTAACGTAAGGTTGTCCTAGATAATATTCTATGTGCTCCTGAGAATAATGTGTATTCTGTAGTTGTTGGGAAGATTATTGCATACATGTCTGTTAGCATCACTTACTTCTTATATTTCTTCAGTTTTTAATTTTTTTTTCTAATGACCTTCTGTTTTGTCTACACTTTTCACAAAGTGAAGTATTGAGTTCTCTTAGTATTGTTGATAAATTTTACACTCTTAAATTCTGTCAGCTGTTCTTCAAAACAATTGAGCCTTTCATTAGGTACGTATTTCATTTTAATTTTTTTTTTTTTTTTTTTTTTTGAGACGGAGTTTCGCTCTTGTTACCCAGGCTGGAGTGCAATGGCACTTTCTCGGCTCACTGCAACCTCCGCTCCTGGCTTCAGGCAATTCTCCTGCCTCAGCCTCCTGAGTAGCTGGGATTACAGGCATGAGCCACCATATCCAGCTAATTTTTTGTATTTTTAGTAGAGACAGGGTTTCACCATGTTGACCAGGATGGTCTCGATCTCTTGACCTCATGATCCACCCACCTCGGCCTCCCAAAGTGCTGGGATTACAGGCTTGAGCCACTGCGCCTGGCCCTTCATTTTAATTTTTATGTCTTCAAGATCAATTCAGTCATTGGTATTAAATAACATCTCCAAGAAACAATTTTTATCTGGAAGTCTACTTTATTCAAGATTAGTATAACATTTTGTTACTGTTTGTATGATATGTTTTCCACCCTATTTATCTTTTGAATCTAAAGTAAGTCTCTAATAGTTAGCATATAGTTGCATCACTTTTAAACCACTCTGACAGTCTCTTTCTTTTAATTGGATTACTTATTCCATTTACATCAATGCATTTACTGAGACAGGATTTTTCAGCTGCCATATTGATATTTATTTTTGATATGTCCAAAATCTTTTTATTACTGAATTCCATCATTACCAAATATTTTGTTAAATAGATATTTTCTAGTATATTATTTTAATACTCTTCCATTTTATTTTAATTTTAAAATTTATTTTTATAGTTGTTGCCTTGGAAATTATAATTAAAATATTAATAAAACAAACTGGTTTGAATTAACTCAACTTTAAATTATACAAAAACTTTGCTTCGATATGTCTTCATCCCCCATCTTTTTAGCTATTATTACCATATAGATTACATCTTTATATATTATAAACCCATCAACAGTTTTATAATTATTGCTATATGCAGTTGTCTATTAAAGCTACATGTTAGAAGAAAAATATTACAAATATAATTCTAAACTGTCTTTTAATGTTAACTGCATAATTACTTTCCTCAGTATCCTTTATCTTTTTCTCTGGTTTCAAGTTACTATCTTGTTTCTTTTTATTTTAGCATGAAGCATAGACTTTAGTATTTCTTTTAAGGAAATTCGGCTACACACCAATTCTATAGCTTTGTTTATCTAGCAGTATCTTAATTTCTTCTTTAATTTTGAAGAATAATTTTGCAAGATATAAAAATCTTGGAAGAGTCTTTTTATTTTAGTACATTGAATATGTTATCCTACTGGTTCTTATCTGTAGAGTTTCTGGTGAGAAGTCAGTTAATTCTTTTATTGAGTAGTCCTTATATGTGATAAACCTCTTTTCTCTTTATGTTTTCCGATTTTTTGTTTGTGTTGGGCATTCAATGTTGAAGCTGAACTTATACATATATTTACATTCAGTGATTTGAATAACTATATAAATAAAATATATATCCATCAAGAACATACAAAAATGTTCATGGCACCACCATTACTAATGGCTTCAAACCTGGGGTTCTTTATGATATGTCTAATGTTAATTAAAATATAATATATATAATATGTACATATTTTACTAAATATTTTTATTATATATTTGAAACTATATATGTGCATATACATTTCTGTCTACATATAGATATATACAGTTGGGATAACTTAAGTAATAAAAAAAGTGGCATCATTAGAAAAGTTGTAACAAGAGTTGAACTTTGAAGAATAAGTAGACATGTTTTGTCATTTCCAAATATAAATAAAAATTTAGAAATAATAAAAGCTAGCTTGTAAGCAACTAAAATAATTTCCTAAAAATTCAGGGAAAAAATACTGATATTTCTTTTAAGATACATAAAAGATCTGATTTCTTCATAAAAATATTTTAAAAAGCCATCTTAAAAAAAAGGGTGGAAACCACTTTTAAATAGACATAGCTGGAAGTCACCTAAAAATAATACATTAATAATAGCAAAAAAAACAATTAACATGGCCTCAAAAATTGCCTGCTATAGTTTAATTTTGTGTATACCATCTAAACTTAAAAGTATTATAGTAATTACAAATGATAATACACAATAATAATGCTCCCAAACAAAAGTTCAATTAAAGTTGACTTGCACCAAATTATACATATTAACTTGCAATTTCTTGGCTAATGTATTACAGATAATAGTTAGATTTTAGAGAATTTAGCTTTGGTAAAATTAAAAATGAGTTTATTAAGAATGCCTTATTCTCTAAATATCAAAGGCTGTATATACATGCATATATGTGTGTAAATAATGTAATATTATTTTATTGTACTCTATTTATAACCAGATAATATAATGTTGCCATCCTCCAATGCTTTAACATTTTAATGAGAGGATTCTAGAGAATACATGTATATTACATACATATAAAGATTTTCTTTGATAATATTATGCTTTCAGAGCATACTACCATGCATAGGAAAGAATAGGTGTGTATGCAATACAATGTTTTAATGAAGAAATAACTGTATCTTCTTTAATTTTTAATATTTTATAGTTTTTAGTGTACAAATATTTCACCTCCTTGGTGAAATTCATTACTAGTTTTTTTTTACACTATTATAAGTGAGATTTTTATTTCATTTTCATCTGACTCATTACTTGTATAGAGATAATACTGATTTTTGTCTGTTGATTTTGTGTTCTGTAACTTTACTGAATTTATCTGTTCTAAAAGATTTTGTGGAAACTTTAGGGTTTTATACATATAGATTATGCCACCTACAAATGAAAATACAGTATTGTGTTGCTTAACACTTTGTTAATGACCATATATGATGGTGGTCCCTTAAGAATATACTAGAGTTAAAAAAAAATATCCCTATTGCTTAGTGATATTGTAGCCATCATGACATTATAAGTTCAAGTCATTATTACTCATTTGTTTGTGGCCATACTGAACTGTGCTGCAAGTCATACAAAACTAGGGTATAGCCATAATGCACAGTATACAATACTTGATAATAAACATAAATGACTATGTTACTGGTTTATGTATTTACCATACTATATTTTTATAGTACTATAAAGTTCATGCCTTTGACTTAGTTAAAAAAATAAGTTAGCAGTAAAATAGTCTCAGACAGGTCCTTCAGGAAGTATTCCAGAAGAAGGCAGTATTGTAGAAGATGACAAAGCCATGTGTGTTATTATCCCTAAAGACTTTCTAGTGGGACAAGATACAGAGATGGAAGAAATAGACATTGTTAATTCTGGCCCTGTGTGAGCCTAGGCTAATGTGTGTGTTTATTTCTTAGTTTTTAACAAAAACATTTAAAAAGTAAAAATAAAATAATTACAAATAGTAGAATAAGACATAAAGAAAATATCTATGTGTAGCTGTACAATGTCTGTGTTTTAATCTCAGTGTTATAAAAGATTTAAAAAGTTAAAGAATTCAAAAGTGTAGAAATTTTAAAAGGTATAATAAGCTAAGGTAAAGTTATTAGTAAAAATATTTTAAAATATATGTCATGTATACTAAGTGTACGATGCTTATGAAACAACACTGTGGTGTAGAGTATTGTTCTGGGCCTTTATATTCATTTATCACTCACCTTTTAGTCCTGTGAGCTGCTTTCATGGTGAGTGCCCTACAAAGATGTACTATTTTAAAATCTTCCATATTATATTTTCATTGAACCTTCTCAATATTTAGCTATGTTTAGAAACACAAATATGTATCATTGTGTTACAATTGCCTACAGTATGAAACACAGTAACATTAAGCTATATTACTATATAGCTTAGGTGTGTAGTTGGCTACACATTTAGGTTTGTGTAAGTACACTCTATGATGTTCACACAACGATGAAATCTCCTCATGACATATATCTCAGAACACATCCCTATCATTAAGTGAAACATAATTGTAATTTTGCTTTTTTCTTTCTATTTAATGCCTTTTCTTATTTTGTCTTATTGTTTATGCTAGTACTTCCAGTACTATGATAAATAGAAATAGGGAGATTGTGCATCCATAGCTTGTTCTAAACTGGAAGCAAAAATCTTTTGGATGAAATTACTAACTCATAAAAAATATATGCACTGGCATGTTCAATGCAGCAGTATTCATAATAAAGAAACAACCTAATTGCCCATGATGGGCAAATGCATACAGAAAATGTGTACATATACACAGTGGAATATTGTTCAGTTTTAAACAGATGTACCTGGAGGACATTATGCTAAATGAAATTATCTAGACACACAAAAAATACTGTATGATCTCAATGACAATGAAACAGTAGTTACCAAGTTTAGGGCTGTAGAGGAGATAGGGACACGTATGTCAAAGGATATAAAACAGCAGATACATAGGATGAACAATTCTGAAGAGCTAACGTACCACATAAGGACTAAAATTAACAGCATTATATTAGGATTTTTGTTAAATAAGGAGAGTTTATCTTCTCTAGTTACAAAAAAAAAACTATGACAGATAATATGTATGTTACTCTTCACAATAGTATTCTTTTGCAATCTATATGGATCTATAACATCATGTTGTAAACCTCAAACACAATGTAATATTTGTAAAAAATAAAATAATCAGATGCAATTACTCATTTGAGGTAAGACATAAATTAATTACTATCTGTTTTACACCTTTTCACATGGGAAATATGCAAATTTTTATATCAAGAATAATATCAATTTCATTCTCTTAATGATGACTGTTAAATACAGATACTAAACATAATAAAAGTGCTTTTAAAAAGTGCTTATTATATGGTGTACCTACTATGAGTTGTATCCTATAAACTCTTTTCTAAATACCATATTCTCTTTTCATATAAACCTTATTTTCTCATTTTTACAAATAAATAAACAATTTTTAGGGAGGTTAGGGATCTTGCCCAGGGTTTTGCCTAATGGAAAGTGCCATAAATAGAATACAGGTGAATTGTCTAAACCTCTATACGTTTTTATAAACCACATTCTACTGAATGTTTTGTTTCTTTTCAGGAAATATTATACTTTTTCATACAATTCCTTTGGAATTACCTATGCTTTCCAAAGATAAAGCTAAGTCAGGGATGGTTACTTTTAAGACTACATATTAATAGATTTTTAAATAGGTCTTAAATTTCTGACACTTATTCAATATTAATTAACAGAGAAATGTACTGATTCATGAATTTATTTATTCAGAGAATATTTTTAAGTAGCTGCTAATGTGTCAAAATTGAGTTAAATGCTAATATTCATTAGTGTTTTAAGCCAATTCCAATTAATTAAATTAAATTAAAATATTCTATAACTTTTTATTTATGCAATATTGAGGTTAAAAATTCAAATATAACTTACCCTATATTTTGAAAAATTAGATGCAAAGCAGAAAAATCTGTTTTGGCATGTTTGTTTAATACGTGTTGCATAATTCCTGAACACTTACAGGAAAATGTAATACAAATTTAAATATTGATTAGTTATAATTTCACTTGATGCAATGAGAAACACTGCTATTAGGATAATTTTAGAAACAATATAAAGAACTAGATTTTATGTGTATGTGTTTTAAGTGAGAAAACAAATCATCAATAACTATAATACATAATGTAGACTTACAGTATTCAAAGGAAAATCCTATCTAGGCAGTATATTTTCTGCAGCTTCATGTCAGGGTAGAAATAATTTCCAACTGCTCTAGCTCTTGACAGGTGTATGGACAAGAGAAATCTAAATTTCTATTCTTCTGTTTTGCTTGTAATGGTCATTAAATTTAAATCCTTTAAATTTTAGATATGTATTTTATCAAAAAATTATATCTCAAGAATATTTCAATTGTATTTTAAACAATTGAGAGCAAGTCAAAATTGAGAAACATTATTATAATCATGTGTGAAGAATTTAAGCTCTTAAAAACTGACCTTATAAATCACTTGTAAGCTTTGTTAATACTGTCCATATGCAGAACTTGTTGGACTTAGTTATTGCCATTTTAATTTTATTTAATATGATTATACTTAATTTAATTTTATGTGATGTATTAAGTGACCTGCAAAAAAAAGTTGTAGAATTGTTAATGCTATTTGTGATAAGTGACCACAATGTTAAGTGCCTATTAGTGGCTTAATAGCTGCTTTAATGATATACTGACATTTTTAAAAAGTAAAATTATCAGTTACAGTCAGAATGAGAGTATTTCCAAATATAATTTTAAAAGACAGTGAATTTAGTTTTCCTTAAAAAGATAACAGTGCATTAGCTTTTTAACAGTCTGTATTTTTCTAACACCTTCAGGAAATATTAACTTAGAGTAGGTCACTGAAAAAAAATAGAGTCTGTGAAATGTATAAAAATTCAAACTAATCCATCTATACAAAATTTAAAACATTAGAAATCCTGTCGAGATAATTACTTGAAACATAGGCAGCAAATAAGTTTATATCTTAATTAATAAAATAATTTTATATTCATATTTATTTTAGAAATCATAAATATTACTATGTTGATATAGTAACATAGATTACTTGCTCACAGGTTAGGGTTTTTTTCTTCTACTCATTTATGAAAACTTAATTTAATTGCTACATACCTTTACTTATATTTGACAAAGATAATTAGGGACAGCATAATCACTTTGATCAATTTAAAGAATTGGCCATCAAAATATAGAGACAGAAGGGGTATTCTAAAACTTGATAAATATATAATAATGAGAATAATTAGAAAAAAAAGGCAGGTCTCACAAAACATTAAATAAAACTTTTAATTTTGAAATCAACTTCTTTTTACTGTATTCTATGCAAAACTGTTTATGGTTTATGTTTTATGAATCAATTATTTTATATGTTTTCATGTTTTGTGAATACATTTATTAATTTGATACTTTTATTTATATTTTTAGAAGATTTATACAAATACACTTATATCTAAATTACATATAAATAGAATTTCAATTATATATAGCTTTAGAAAACCCAGAATTTAGTTTCATAGACAAAGGTTAGTAATAAATTTAGTAATAATAACAATAAATTTTCAAGTAAACCAAGACTATGGGATGTTGAAACATAAAATATATATTAAATAAGTAACAATGAGAACTGTCTGCATGAGCCTGTCTATTCAGAAAAAAAAAGAAAGAAAATCAAAGAAATAACAGGTGCTCAACTAAGCTTGTTGGATGACAGTCTTAGCGGACAAAATGGATTGAGCACATTGTTTAAACACTGCCCTGCATTTTGACTACAAAAAAAAAAAAAAAAAAAAAAAGAAAAGAAAACCCACCATCTCCAACCAACAAAAATACAACAAAAAGTAGTCTCAATGATACAAAGAATGAGAAAGCAGAAAAATATACTCATAATGTTAGTTAATTTTTAGAAATTTGAAATGGATTGGAGTCATGAAACAAATAATCAAGTACTTTGGTACCTACTACAAAGAAGCATATAAGTGAGAAGTAAGCTGTTTCACACTGTAGATCCCAAAAAATGTTCAGAAATTGTATGAGTTGGGTACCTAAAAATTCATAGGTGAGAAATGGGATGAAGAGCAATGAATTCATTTGAAGTCTGTATATGAAGTATTTAGAACTGCAATGCCTCTTTTCTACCTAGGCAGGAGATGGAGGTTTTATTCCCTTAAAAAAAATGGAAACGTACAGTATCAAGGCCTGAGGCACATTGCACTCCAGGAGATGAGATAAGGTGCTTGAACTATGAACAGTGAGGCTTCTTAGAAATCAAAATCAACTAACTCCTAAAATGTTACCAGAAAGCTTGTTCATCACCTCTAAGGCCACTATTCCTACATTCCTGGCTCAAGTAATAGAGTAAAACATGTTCCCCAGAGGCGTGCTTGGCCAAAAAGAGTAAAAGGGAATATTTAGATGCTCCAATTGTTTTCTCAAAATAAACAGATAAATTCAATTCCCTATAAAAATTCCTCCACATTCAACTCCTGCTCCTCCACTGCTCCCAATCAGCTTTTGGGGTTTTCACTCAGTTTTCCATTGGAAGAATTAAGAATTAATATACAGTTGTCTGTAGGACAACATGGGGTCTAGAGATGACCCTTGCACTGTTCACAATTCACATATAACCTTTGACCTTCATAAAATGTAACTACTAATAGACTGCTGTTGACTGAAAGCCTTACCAATAACATAAACAGTTGATTAATCAATTTTGTATATCATGTACTGTATTCTTATAATAACATAAGCTATAGAAAAGAAATTATTATTTAAAAACTCATAAGATGAAATATATTTAATATTCATTGAGTAGAAATGGATCATTTTAAGGTCTTCATCCTTGTCTTCATGTTGTGGAATCTTAGGAGAAGAAGAAAGAAAAGGGGTTTGTCTTACTATTTCTGGAGTGGCAGAGTGAAAGAAAATCTGTATGTAAATAGACCCACACAGTTCTAACCTATGTTGTCCAAGAGTCACATGCACATTGTAGAAAATGTATCAAGAGAAGGTGGAGCAAGATGGTGAAATAGAAGGCTCCACCAATCATCCCTCTCACAAAGACACCAATATAACAACTTTCTACACAGAAAAATACCTTTATAAGAAACAAAAGTTACATGAGCATTCACAGTACCTGATTTTAACTTCATGTCACTGAAAGAGATACTGAAGAGGCAGAAAAAACAGAACTGAATTGTTACCACTGCCCCAACCCAGCAGTGGTGGCATGGGGCAGATAGAGAATCTGAGCAACTTGGGTGAGGGAGAGCACAGCAATTGTGAGACGTTGCATTGAACCCAGTGGTCCTCTGTTTTAGAAGAAAGCAATACCGGAATAACTCAGCTAATGCCTGCAGACAGAGGGAGCATCTAGCCCAGCGCTAAACAGAGGAGACTCACCCATACAGCAGTTGGAACATAACTTCCTGCCTGCTTCGCTACCACAGGTTAAAGTGTTCTGGGGATCTAAAAAAATGTGAAATTCAGTCTAGGCCACAAGGACTGTAACTCTTAGGTTGCAGGTGTGCTGAACAGGGCTCAGAGCCTGGGGACTTGGGAGACATGCAACCTACTGAGTCACCAGGTAGGGTAGCTAAGGGAGTGCTGGTGCCACATCTTCCCTAACTCCGGGTCCCAGAGCTCACAGCTCCAAAATGGACCCCTTCCTTTCACTTGAGGAGAGAAAAGAGAAGGAAAACCTTTGACTGGCATCACAAATACGAGCTGAGTCACAGCAGGAAAGGGCCTGGTCAGAGTCACTGCAAAGTCTACAATAAATACCGAACTCTTTGATACACAGATGTAGATGAAAATCCTTAAGTATCAAGACTATCCAGGAATATATGACATTACTAATGGAACTAAGGAACCAAAAAACAATCCTGGGGGAAAAAAAAGATCTGTGACACTTCAGACAGTTTAAAATAACTGTTTTAAGGAAACTCAGAGAAATACAAGATAACACAAATAATAAATTCAGAATTTTATAAGATACATTTAACAATGACTGAATTATGTAAAAATGAGTCAAGCAAAAATTTTGGAGCTGAATAATGCAATGGTTATAAGGAAGAATGCCCTGGTTCCTGGACAACATTTCTAGACACACCCTGGGCCAGAAGAGAATTGGTTGCCTTGAAGAAAAAGGACACAGTAATGGCAAAATTCATTACCTGCTAACTGAAGAGCCCTTGGGCCCTAAATAACCAGCAATAATACCCAGATAGTGTGTCCTGGGCTTTGAGTGAGACTGAGATTTTCTGGCTTTGGGTGGCACTTAGCACATTCTTAGCTGAGTTAGAATGGTGCAAAACTCACTGGGTTATGGTGCAAAACTCACTGCTTGAGAAAGTCAGAAGGACAAGTAAAAGGGATTGTGTCTTGCACTTTAGGTGCCAGTGTAGCCACATGGGGGCAGAGCACCAAGTGAGCTCTTGGAGTCTCTGATATTGGACAGTTCTTCTGAACCTGCCCTGGGCTAGAGGGGAGCCTACTGCTCTAAAGAGTGAGTTTTGTGCTAAGCAGGATGCATGACAAGCTCACGGAAGAGACCTTGGGTCTTAAGGGAACATTGACAATAGCCTGGCAGCACTCTCATGAGTCTGCAGTGGCAGTGGACACAGTGTGAGGCTTCTCTGCCTTTGGAAAGGTGAAAAAGAGTGGGAAGGACTATGTTTTTTCGTTTGAGTGCCAGCTCAGCTGCAGTACAACAGAACATCAGGTAGACTTCTAAGGTTTTTGACTATAGTTCCCAGATCCTAAATGGCACCTCTGGACACTCCCAGGGCCTATGGAAACTCTGCACCCGTAGAAACAAAAAACACAGGCCAGGCAGACTTTGCTACTGGCTGATTGCAGCTCCCCAGGGCCTTGAGTGAACAAAGGCAGTAGCCAGGGAGTTGTTATAGCAGGCCATGAATGAGACTTAATGCTGTGCCGGCTTCAGTGTAGTCCTAGTGGTGGTGGCTAAAGGGATACATGTGTTATTTCACCCTCAGTTCCAGAGAGAACCCTCAGAATTGAGAGGAAGATACTTTTACATTTTGGATAGAGTAAGGGAAGAAAACAAGAGTCCCTGCCTGATAAACTAGAGAATTGTTACAGATCTTGTCCAAGACCATCGAGGAGGTATCTCTAGTCTTCAAGACCATAGTGTTACTGGACTTGGGGTGCATCCTAATGCAGGTACAGTTTAGATAACAATTCCCAAGTACTTTGGGATATTTTGAAAGCCTTCCCAAGAAGGATGAGTACAAGTAAGCCCAGGCTTCAAAGTCTACAATAAATACCAAACTCCAATGCCCAGGAATGGATGAACATCCCCAAGTATCAAGACTGTCCAGGAATACATGACTTTACTAAAGAAACTACCAGAAATCAATCCTGGAGAAACAGAGATGTGTTACATTTCAGACAGAGAGCTCAAAATAACTGTTTTGAGGAAATTCAAAGAGATAACAAACTCCCAACAGTCAAAGATAAAGAAAGTATCCTAAAAGCAGGAAGAGAAAAGAAATAGGTAACAGAAAACTGGGTTTCAATAAATCTTGAAGCAGACTTTTCAGAGGGAATCTTACAGGCCAGGAGAGACTGGTGTGACATATTTAAGAAGTTGGAAAAAAAAATTTACTCTAGAATAATACATCTGGTTAAATACCCTTTACATAAAAAATAATTACTTTCCAAAACAAACAAAAGTTGAAGAATTTCATCAACACTAGACCTATCCTACAGAAAATGCTAATAGGAGTACTTTGATCAGAAAGAAAATAAAACTAAAGACCAACAAGAAATCATCTGAAGGTACAAAACTCACTGGAAATAGTAAGTACACAGAAAAACACAGAATATAATAACACTGTAACTGTGGTACATAAAATGTTCCTATCTTAGAAAGAAAGCCTAGATCAAATTTTTCCAACCTATGGCACATGGGCTACATGTAAAGATTTAAAATTTGTTAAGTTTTTAAAAGTTTGTAAACTTTTTAAAATCATTATGAGATTGTTTTGGTAGTTTGTTGTTGTTTGTTGTTAGCATGTTTTATGTGTGGCTCATGAAAACTCTTCTTCTTCTCACTGGCCCTAGAAGTCAAAGATTCAACACCCATAAAACAATGAAGCAGTCAAAAATAATAACTACAACAACTTTTCAAATTGTAGAAAGAGTAATAACTTATAAATCGAAACAACAAAAAATTGAAACATGGAGGGATGAGGTTAAGGTATAGAGTTTCTATTAGCTTGGTTTTTGCTGTTTTGTTTATTCAAATAATATTAAGTTGTTACCATGTTAAAATAATGGGTTTTAAGATAGTATTTGCATGTATCATGGTAACTACAAATCAAAAAGCAGAACAGATACACCAAAAAATTTTTTAAAAATTAAATCTTATCACCAGAGAAAATAACTTTCACTAAAAGGATAATATGAAGAAGGAAGAGAAGACCACAAACAACCAAAACCAAATAAAAGTGTAGACATCCTTACTTATCAATAATAACATTGAATGTAAATGGAGGAATCTCTCCAATCAGAAGACATGCAGAGGCTGAATGGATAATCAAGACTCGGTGATCTGCTGTCTGTAAGAAACACACTTCACCTGTAAATACACACATACACTGAAAATAGAGGGATTAAAAAAAGGTATTCCATGACAACGGAAACTAAAGAAGAGCAGAAATAACTATTCTTATATCATACAAAATAGATTTTAAGACACAAACTGTAAGAAGAGACAAAGTCAGTATGTGAGGAGAAGTAGGTCAATTCAGAAAGAGGATATAATTGTTCTATACATATTTATAATTATATATGTATCTCAAATATACACACACCAACATATACATACATACACACACACACACACACACACATATATACATATATATATATATGTATGTGTATATATATATATATGTATATATACCCAGCACTAGAGCACCCAGATACATAGAGCAAATATTAGAGGTAAAAAGATAGACATCAATACAATAACAGCTGGAGACTTCAACATTCCACTTTCAGCACTGGACAGATCTTCCAGAGAGAAAATGAACAAAGAAACATAACACATAATTTGCACTATAGACCAAATGTCCCTAACACTTCATCCAATGGCAGCAGAATACCCATTTTTTTCCTCAGAACATGAATTATTCTTAAGGATAGGCCATATATTAAGACACAAAATAAGCCTTATTTTTTATTGAAATTTTATGAAGCATCTTCTCTGACCAAAATGCAATAAAACTGCATATTAATAACAAAAGGAATTTTAGAACCTATACAAATACATGGAAATTAAACAATATACTCCTGAATAACCAGTGAGCCAATAAAGAAATTAAGAGGCAAATTGAAAATTTTATTGAAAGAAATAATAATGGAAACACAATATATCAAAACCTAGGGGATATAGCAAAAGCAGTACTAAGGGAAATTTACAGCTATAACTGCCTACATTAAAAAAGAAAGAAAGAAAAACTTAAACAATCTAATGACACATCTTACAAAACTCTAAAAGCAAGAGAAAACCAAATCCAAAATTATTAAGAAAAAAAAGATAAAGACAGGAGAATAAATAAATGTATTTGAAATGAAGAAAACAATATAAAATATCAATGAAACAAAAGATTTGTATTTTTGAAAAGTTGAAGAAAATTGACAAACCTTTAGTTTTACTGAGAAAAAAATAGAGAAGACAAATATAATCAGATATGAAAAAGGACACATTATAATCAATTCTTTAGAAATTCAAAGGACTATTAGTGGCTACTGAGTAACTTTATGTTAATGAATTAGAAAATATAGAGTTGGACAATTTCCTGGATACACACGACAATTTCCTGGATACATGCAATTTGCTAGGATTGAACTGTGAAGAAATCTAAATCCTGAACACAACAATAACAAGTAACAAGTAGAAGCTGGAGTAAAAGTCTTTCATCAAAGACAAGCCAGAGACTTGGTGGTTTCACTGCTGAAATCTACAAAATTTAAAGAAGAGCTAATACCAGTCCTACTCAAACTATTCCAAAAAATAGAGGTGGAAGGAATACTTCCAAACTCATTTTACAAAACTAGTGTCACCCTTATACCAAAACAAGAAAAAAACACATGAATAAATGAAAACTATAGGCCAATAGCTCTTATGAATGTTGATATAAACATTCTGACCAAAATACTAGCAAATTGAATTCAGTAACACATTAAAAATATCATTCATCATGACCAAGTGGGATTTATGCCACGGATGTGAGGATGGTTCCACATATAAAAATTAATCAGTGTGATACATTATATCAACAGGATGAAGGTCAAAACCCACATGATCATACCAATTGATACTGAATAAGTATTTAATAAAATTCAACATTCATTCATAATAAAAACCTTCAAAACTATGGGCATGGAACAAGGTGTCCAATCTTTTGACTTGATTAGACCATATCGGAAGACAGGTTGTCTTGGGCCACACATAAAATACACTAACATTAACAATGGTTAACACGCTAAAAAAGATCGCAAAAAAAAAAACTCACAATGTTTTAAAAAAGTTTACAAATTAATGTTGGATCATATTCAAAGCCATTCTGGGCTACACATGGCCTGTGGGCAATAGTTTGGACAAGGTTGATATAAAAAATATATGTACCTCAACATAATAAAAGCCATACACAACAGATCCACAGCTAATATCATACTAAATGGGGTACAACAGAAAACCTTTTCTCTAATATCTGGAACACAACTTGGATGTTCACTGTCACCACTGTTATTCAACATAGTACTGAAAGTTCTTGTTAAAGAAATCAAACAAAATAAAAAAAAATACAGTGTATCCAAATTGGAAAATAAGTCAAATTATCCTTGTTTTCAGATGATATAATCTTATATTAGGGAAAACCTAAAGATTTCACCCAGAATTATTAAAACTAATTTAAAAATTTAGTAAAGTTGCAGGATACAAAATCAACGTACAAACAGAAAGTAGCATATCCATCTGCCAACAGAAACCTGAAAAAAAAAATCAAGTATTAATACCTGCAAGTTAACCAAAGAAGTGAAAGATCTCTACAATGAAAACAATAACCCTGGACAACATCACTATGCTATACAAAAAATAAAAAATAAAAAGGCACAATGTGGTGGTACACACCTGTAGTCATAGCTACTCAGGTGAGAGCATTGCATGACCTGGAATTTCAGGGCTGCAGTGAGCCAAGATCACACTTTTTTACTCCAGCATGGGCAACAGCAGAGGACCCTAACTCAAAAAACAAACAAACAGACAAAATTGAGGAAAAAAAAAAAACAGAAAATAAAGAAAACTGTAAAATATTGATCTAAGAAATTAAAGAGGACACAGAAAAGTAGATATTTCATGTACATAGATTTAAAGAATCGGTATGGTTAAAATGTCCATATTACACAAAGCAACCTACAGATTTAATGCAATATCTATGAAAATACCGATAACATTCCTCACAGAAATGGAAAAAAATCCTAAAATGTATTTGGAACAACAAAAACCCCAGAATAGCTAAAGCTATTCTAAGTAAAAAGAGGAAAATCAGAGTAATCACATTATCTTACTTTAAACTATACTACAAAACTATGGTAACCAAAATGGCATGGTACTGGTATAAAAACAGAGATATAGACCAGTGGAACAGAATAGAGAACTCAGAAACAAATCCATTCAGCTATAGTAAACTCATCTTTAACCACCATATACAATAATCAAATCAAAATGGATTAAAGACTTAAATCTAAGACCTCAAGCCATGAAACTGCTAAAATAAAGCATTGGGGAAATTCTCCATGACATTGGACTGGACAAAAGGTTTTTGAGCAATACTCCACAAGAACAGGCAACCAAAACAAAAATGGACAAATGGGATCCCGTCAACTTAAAAAGCTTCTTTACAACAAAGGAAACAATCAACAAAGTGAAGAGACAACCTACAAAAGGGAAAAAATGTTTCAACTACCCATTGGACAAGGAATTTATAGCCAGAATATATAGGAAACTCAACTCTATAGAAAAAAAAATCTAATAATCCCCTTAATAAAAGACAAAAGATCAGAATAGATATTTCTCAAAAGAAGATATACTAGTAGCAAACAGGTTTATGAAAAGGTGGTCAACATCATCAGTCATCAAGAAAATGCAAATCAAAGCTATACTGAGATATCAACTAACCCCAGTTAAAATGGCTTTTTTTTTTTTTTTTGAGATGAAGTTTCACTCTTGTTACCCAGGCTAGAGTGCAATGGCTCGATCTCAGCTCACTGCAACCTCTGGCTCCTGGGTTCAGGCAATTCTCCTGCCTCAGCCTCCTGAGTAGCAGGCACATGCCACCATGCCCGGCTAAGTTTTTGTATTTTTAGTAGAGACGGGGTTTCACCATGTTGACCTGGATGTTCTCAATCCCTTGACCTCGTGATCCACCCGTCTCGGCCTCCCAAAGTGCTGGGATCACAGGCTTGAGCCACTACGCCCGGCCTAAAATGGCTTTTATGCAAAACACAATTACAAATGCTGGCCGGGTAGTGGAGAAAAGAAAGTACTCATACACTGTTGGTGGCAGTTTAAATTAGTAAAACCAGTATAGAGAATAAGTTTGGGATTCCTCAAAACACTAAAAATGGAGCTTCCATATGATCTAGTAATACCATTGCTGGGTATATACTCAAAAGATAGGAAATTAGTATATCAGAGGTATCTTCACTTCTATGATTATTAAAGAACTATTCACAATAACTAAGATTTGAAAACAGCCTAAATGTCTATCAGTATACAAACGGATAAAGAAAATGTGGTACACATACACAATGGAATACTATTCTGCCAAAAAACATAATGAGATCCTGTCATTGGTGACAACATGGGTGGAACTGAAGATTATTATGTTAAGTGAAATAAGCCAGGCACAGAAAGACAAACATTGCATGTTCCCACTTAACTGTGGGATCTAAAAATTAAAACAATTGAACTCATGGTGAGTAGAATGTTGGTTAATAGAGGCTGGGAAGGGTAGTTAGAGGGTGGAGGGATGATTAACTGGTACCAAAAAGTAGTTAGGAAACAGTAAGACAGTATTTGCTAGCAATAAGGGTGACTAAAGTAAAAAATAATTTGTGTACATTTTAAAAATAATGGAAGAGCATAATATCGATACACACACACATACATATATGTATATATAAAAGAGAGTGAGAGAAAGAATGAAATAGAGACAGGTCAAGCATTGACATTATCAAATCTTAAAACAAAAAAGAGAATAACATAAAACTTTCAGAAAAAGGGAAAATATAAATGCATATGACTTCTGGACTATGGAGTTATGATAGTTAATACTTTTTTACTTTAATAAGTAAATGTAATTATAATAGAATGTGATATTTTTGTTAAAAATTAAATTAACTGTTTTATTTACTTATTGTTGAAATATCTGTTATGACAAGTCAGGATGAGAAAGTGATTGCAATGTATTCTGAGCTCTGAATATCTGAGACAGTTCTCAGTTAATTTAGAAAGTTTATTTTGCTAAAATTGAGGATGTACACCTGTGACACAGTTTCAGGAGGTCCTGAAGACAGGAGCCCAAGGTAGTCAGCACATAGTTTATTTTATTTTATTACTATTATTTCTTTTCTTAGACAGAGTCTTGCTTTTGCCATCCAAGCTAGAGTGCAGTGGCATGATCTCAGCTCACTGCAACCTTCACCTGTTGGCTTCAAGTGAGTCTCCTGCCTCAGCCTCCTGAGTAGCTGGGGTTACAGGCATGCACTACAACGTTGGGCTAAGTTTTGTGTTTTTAGTAGGGATGGGGTTTCATCATGTTAACCAAGCTGATCTCAAACTCCTGACCTCAGGTGATCTGCCTGCCTCAGCCTCCCAAAATGCTGTATTACAGGCTTGAGCCACCATGCCCAGTCCATAGTTTGGTTTTATAAATTTCAGGGAGACAGGAGACATCAAGTCAACATATGTAAAATGAACATTGGTGTGGTCCTGAAAAGGTGGGACAACTTAAAGCAAAGGTGGCACATTGCAAAATGGGAAGGGGACTTCCTGATCATATGTAGATAAGAGTGGAAGGGCTGCATTTTTTGTTTCTGACTAGTCTCTCCAAAGGAGGCAATCAGATATGCGTTTATGTTGGTGAGAAGAGGAGTGACTTTGAATAGAATGGGAGGGAATTTTCCCCTAAGCAATGCTCAGCTTGACTTTTCTCTTTAGCTTAGTGAATTTGGGCCCCAAGACTTACTTCCCTTTCACAGTATGTATGATCAGAGCACGAAAAAATCATTCACAAAAACCAAATCCAATATACATGTGAAAGACATTCATTCATGATTAATCATAAAAAACCAACATAATTTATTCTGTAATTATGTATAAATATATATAAATAGTACTACTTATTATACTACATATTAGAATATATATTATATATGTGTATATATATATGCATAAATATAGATGCATATGACTTCTGAACTGTGGAATTATGGTAGTTACTTCTTTTTTACTTTAATAAGTAAATGTAATTATAAGACAATATGACATTTTTGTTAAAACACTAAATTAAATGGGATAATATATATAATTATATATAAGTAATACTACTTATATATAAATATGTATTATATATATGTAGTAGTACTGCTGATATATATATATATATATTTCTTTTTTTTTTTTTTTTTTGAGACGGAGTTTCACTCTTGTTACCCAGGCTGGAGTTCAATGGCGCGATTTTGGCTCACCGCAACCTCCGTCTCCTGGGTTCAGGCAATTCTCCTGCCTCAGCCCCATGAGTAGCTGGGATTACAGGCACGCACCACCATGTCCAGCTAATTTTTTGTATCTTTAGTAGAGACGGGGTTTCACCATGTTGACCAGGATGGTCTCGATATCTTGACCTCGTGATCCACCCGCCTCGGCCTCCCTGCTGATATATATATATTAGTCATAAGAAGCTTTGACAAGGATAAAAAGAAATAGGTGTTCTCAAATGTTTGAAGTAGAAATTTTTATAAACATTTCTGAAAAGTATTTTATTAATATGTATGAATATCACATATTCATACATATTTTGAAAATATTTTTACTTCTCTAATAATTTGATTCACATGAGAATAACTTGTAATTTGTAAAATTGAACACATAAATTTTCAAATTTATGGTGAATATGAATGTTTATAGCTAAATTGTATAAAATAATAATTTTAAAAATCCAAATAACCACAGATAAATGGATTTTGTTAAACTATGGTAGATATAATAATATGGTTGACATAATAATATGGCACTATGAAATCCTTAATGTGATTAGGATATGTTATGTGTTGTTTGAAACCAGTTAACAATTTACATATATAAGGTAAACATAGTTGAAAAATAATCTCATTTTTGTGAGAACTTTTTTTTTTTTTCTTGAGATGGTGTCTTGCTCTGTTGCCCAGGCTGGAGTGCAGTGGCAGTACCTCAGCTCACTGCAACCTCTACTTCCCGGGTTCAAGCAATTCTTCCACTTCAGCCTCCCAAATAGCTAGGATCACAGGAGCCCACATCCACTCCTGGCTTGTGCGTGTGTGTGTTTAGTAGAGACAAGGTTACCCATGTTTACCAGCCTGATCGTGAACCCCTGACCTCAAATGACCTGCTCATCTTGGCCTCCAAAAGTGTTGGGATTACAGGCATGAGCCACCACACCCAGACAAGAACTGTTTTTAAGAACTAGGGTTGACTAATGCTCAAACACATCTGTTTTACATCTCAGAAGGTATGATATTTCACAACCAATACGTAATATAGGAGTTATTTTTATAAAAAATATATTTTTAGATTTTTAAATTTTCTAACTTAAATAGCAGTCTGTAAACATAAGGAAGAGACAAACTTTTCTCTAGCATAGATATATATTTTTGGTATAATGCTTAGTGAAAAATTAGTAAAAGAGTATAATAAAATCAAATTTATTTGCAAATCAATATATAGAAAATTTATGGATAAATATATAATTATATTAAGAATGATTATATCACTTTTTAGTATAATGTTTAGTTTTGTTAAGTACCAAACTTTTTTTCCTGTGGTGCATAATATATTTGTGAGGGTTAATACTGAGTGTCAACTTGATTGGATTGAATGATGCAATGTATGGATTGTGAGGGTGTTGCCAAAGGAGATTCACATTTGAGTCAGTGGGCTGGAGAAGGCAGACCTGCCCTTAATCTGGGTAGGCACAATCTAATCAGCTGCCAGCACACCTATAATATAAACAGGCAGAAAAATGTTTAAAAAGAGACTGGCCTAGCCTCCCAGCATACATCTTACTCCAGTTCTGGATGTTTCCTTCCCTGGAATATCACACTCCAATTTCTTCAGTTTTGGAACCCAACTCAGCCTGCCGATAGCCTATTGTGAAACTCTGTGACTCTGTGAGTTAATACTTAATACACATATATACTCCCACATATGTGTATATATATATATGTGTGTGTGTGTGTGTGTGTGTGTGAGTTAATAGTTATATACATACATATACACATATATACATACATGTACATATATATTCTGTTCTTTCCCTCTAGAGAACCCTGGCTAATCCAGATTTTGGTACCAGCAGTGGCTCTAGAGGAACAGAATATTAAGAATGGAGTTCTTTAATTGGTTTTGGCATTTCTGGAATTGGCTGCTTAATATGATTAGACCCAAGAATTCTATGGCCTCTACTTTTAATAGTATGAAAAACACTGATAGTCCTTGGGAGAAACTATTACAGAGTTACACAAAATAAATGCATTTGACACTCCTTATTCACTGCTTGTGAGAGGCAAGGAGTTTAGTGACTCTATACATAATAACTTTGAATATATTTGGAGAACAAGAAACATAATAAAGCTGATTGGTTGCTCGTAGGTTTAGGGGAAAAAGTGTTGAAAGAAAATGATGAACACAGGGATTTTATCTCCTGGATTCAGAAGGAGATACTGAACCTCAAATCTGCTAAGATTGTCCTGAGTGAGGGTCTTATCTCCTGTAGAGAAAGAGATGAAATTGAGGAAAAACAGACACAAGTTCTTATCATGTGAGTGGCTGACCTGCAACAAAAGGTACATACACAGCCTCACCAGGTGTCTACTGTTAAAGTGAGGGCATTACTGGATAAGAATGGGACCCTACAACTTAGAATGGGGGCATGTGGGAGGACCCTGGTAAGGTTGGGGACTCTGATAGATCTTTTTTTTGCCAAAAGAAAGAGCTGCCCCATCTCCAGTAATGGCAACATCCCCTGCCCAACCCAAGCTGCCATCAGCCTTCCAATCTTTGTCTGAGGAGATAAATCTTGCAATGCCTGAGGCAACAGTGATGCCCTCCCATGAGGCAGTGGCCAGGCAAGATCATGTTGATTCTCCTAGGAGCCACCTCTAACACTCCTGTTTGCTTCTAGACCAATAACTAGATAAAGTCCTAGCGGGCCCCTAGAGGTGAAGTTAACAGGGTGACCCATGCGGTGCACTATATTCAAAAACAACTGCTTGAGTTCTTTAATTTACATAAACAACAATCTAAAGAAAAAGGCATGAGAATGAGCATTAAGGGCGTAGGATAATGATGGAAGGAACATAGAGTTGAATCAGGCTGCATTTGTTGATTTGGGTCCATTAAGTAAGGATTTTGCATTTAATGTTGCAGCTTGGGGAGTTAAAAAAAGGTTCTAACAGTTTATTTGCTTGTTTAGCTTAAATATTGATTAAAAGATGGCCCACTGTGAGTGGGCTGAAAATACCTGCTCTCCCTTGGTTTAATGTAGAGGAAGGGTTCCAAAGGCTTAGGAAGATTAACATGGTGGAATTGACTAGTCACTTTAGACCTACTCACCCAAGCTGAGAGAGTATAGAAGGTCTACCCTTTACCAATGCCTTGCAAAACAGATTTGTGAGGACAGCACCTGCATCATTGAAGAGCCCTGTAATTGCTCTTTTTTTTTTTTGTATGTCATATCTAACTGTAGGAACTGCAGTCACTTAACTAAAAAATTTAAATACAATGACAATAATTTGATCCCGGGGTAGCAGTGGCCAACTGGCAGCACTCAACCATCAAAGCCAAGGTGGGTATAGCTACCATAATGGACAAGCAGGAGAGACAAAGCGGCAATCAGAATAGTCTGACTTGGTAGAGTTATGGCATTGGCTAACTAATCACGGTGTTCCAAGAAACAAAATTTATGGGAAACTTACTGCATTTCTACTCAATTTATACAAGCAGAAGACTTCTAGGTCGAATGGACAAAAAACTAATATGAATTATAAAAACAGAGAATCACAGTCCCTCAATCAATCTCTAAATTTGAGCCAGTTTACAGACCCAAAACCCCTTGAGGGAAGTGAATGCTGTGTCCCCTTGAAGTAGGACATCACTGAATATCAACAATTGATGCAGTGAATCTTTCTCCCATCCTTCCCCAAGGAGGCCACTGGCCTTTAACATGGTAACTGTGCACTGGGGAAAGGAAAATAATCAGATATTTAGGGGACAACTAAACACTCGCTCTGAGCTGATATTGATTCTAGGTGACCCAAGACATCATTGTGATCCTCAGGTTAAAGTAGAGGAGTATAGAGTTCAGGTAATTCATGGAGTTTTAGCTCAGGTCTGACTTACAGTGGGTCCAGTGGGTCCCTGGACTCATTCAGTTATTTTCCCATGCCAGAATGCATAATTAGCATAGATAAGCTTAGCAGTTGGCAGAACCCCCACATTGGCTCCCTGACTGATAGGGTGAGGGTTATTATGGTAGGAAAGGCCAAACGGAAGCCATTAGAGCTGTCTTTACTGAGAAAAATAGTAAATCAAAAACAGTATCAGACCGCTGGAGGGATTGTGGAGATTATTGTGCCATGATCAAGGACTTGAGAGATGCAGGGATCATGAATCCCACTACATACCCGTTCAACTCTCCCATTCCACCTGTGCAGAAGACAGATGGATCTTGGAGGACAGCAGATTCTTGTAAGCTTAACCAAGTGGTGACTCCAGCTGTAGCTGCAGTACCAGATATGGTTTCACTGCTTGAGCAAATTAACACATCTCTTGGTACCTGGTACACAGTCACTGACTTGGTAAGTGCCTTTTTCTCCATTCCTGTCCATAAGGCCTACCAAAAGCAATTTGCTTTCAGCTGACAAGGCCAGCAATATATCTTTACTGTACTATGTCAGTGGTATATCAATTCTTCAGCTTTGTGTCACAATTTTGTTTGGAAACACCTTGATCAATTTCACTTCCATGAGATATCTCACTGGTCCATTACATTGATGACATTAAGCTGTTGAATCCAGTAAGCAAGCAATAACAAACATACTGGACTTATTGGTGAGACATTTGCATGCCGGAGGATGGGAAATAAATCCAACTAAAACTTACAGACCTCTACCTCAGTAAAATTTCTAGGCTTTCAGTAGTGTGGGCCTGTGGAGATAATCCTACTAAGATGAAGGATAAGTTGCTGTGTTTGGCCCTTCCTACCACCAAGAAAAAGTGACAATGTCTAGTGGGCGTATTTGGTTGTGTTACCCAGACCCATTTATTGAGTAATCTGGAAGGCTGCCAGTTTTGAATGGGGTCCAGAATAGGAGAAGGCTCTGCAGCAGGTTCAGGCTGCTGCTCAAACTGCTCTTCCACTTGGGCCATATAATCCAGCAGATCCAATGGTGCTTGAGTGAAAGATAGCTATGCTGTTTGGAGCTTTTGGTGGGCTCCCATAGATGAATCACAGTGGAGGCTTCGAGGATTAAGGAGTAAGCCCTGCCATCTTCTGCAGATAACTACTCTCCCTTTGAGAGACAGCTCTTGGCCTGTTATTGGGCTTTGGTGGAAATGGAAAGTTTGACTATGGGTCAAGTCACCATGCAACATGAACTACCTATCATGAACTGAGAGCTTTCTGACCTATTTAGGTATAAAGTGGGTCATGCACAGCAGCATTCCATCATCAAAAGTCAGTGGTATATAAGTGATTGGATTTGAGCAGGTCCTGAAGGCACAAGAAAGTTACATAAGGAAGTGGATCAAATGCCCATGGTCTCCACTCTTGCCACCCTTCTCTCTCTCCCCCAGCTTCCACCGATGGCCTCAGGGGGAGTTACCTATGATCCATTCACAGAGGAAGAGAAGACTAGGGCCTGGTTCCACAGATGGTTCCGCACGATATTCAGGAAACACTCAAAAATGGGCAGCTTCAGCACTACAACTCCTCTCTAGGACATCCCTAAAGGACAGCAGTGAAGGAAAATCTCAGTGGGCAGAACTTCAAGCATTGCACCTGACTGTGCCCTTTGCATAGAAAAATAAATGGCTAGGTGTGCAATTATATATTGATTAATGGGCTGTAGCCAATGGTTTGGCTGGCTGGTCAGGGACTTGGAAGAATAATGATTGGAAAATTTGTGACAAAGAAATTTGAGGAAGAGGTATGTGGTTGGACCTCAATGAGGTATGTGGTCAAAACTTTGAAGATATTTGTATCCCATGTGTGTGCTCACCAAGGGGTGACCTCAGCAGAGGAGAATTTTAATAATCAAGTGAATAGAATAACCCATTCTGTGGACACCTCACAGCCTCTTTTCTCAAGCACCTCTGTCATCACCTAATGGGCCCATGAACAAAGTGGTCATGTCTGGCATTTGCTGCATCCCGTGCTGCACAAGGGTTCAAAGACCTAAGAGAGCATGGGGGGGATGAAGAAAAACACAAAGAGAGACATAGAGAAAAGCAGGGCCAGGCAGTCCGGGAAAGTGACAGTATTAGTTTCTCTGGCCCCATCCTGCCTCAGAGTACTTTATTTTATATGTTCACAAAGCACATAGCAGAGGGAGGATGAAGTTACCCAGAACAGCCTGCTGGTTATAATTCTCATACTTCAGTTAACATGCCTCAGGTAACAACTGTCTTTCAGCAAGGTCAGTGAAAGCTGGTTATCTTTTGCTAGGTCTGATTGCTCTTCTCCGAGACATACACATTCCCCTATTTGGTTTTGCTTCTCTGGAGTTCACCCGAAGTTCACAACAGCCTTGCTGCTGACTCCCCCAGAGGAGGTGGGCTACTCTGGCTCTCTACAGTCATGATGGCAGAGATGGAGGTGACACATGGACTCAGAAACCTGGACATCCTCTCACCAAGGCTCACCTGGCTATGATCACTGGTGAGTGCCTAATTTTCCATCAGCAGAGACCAACGCTAAGTCGTTGATATGGCACCATTCCTGGGGGTGATTAGCCAGCTACATGGTGGCAAGTTGATTATATTGAAGCTCTACCATCAAGGAAAGACTAGAGGTTTGTTCTCACTGGAATAGACACTTACTATGGTTATGGGTTTGCCTATTCTGCATACAATGCTTCTGAGAAGACCACATCCAGGGACTCATGGAATGCCTCATTCACCATCACGGTATTCAAAAGAGCAGCTAAAGAAGTGCAGCAGTGGGCTCATGCTCATGGACTTCACTGGTCTTACCATGTTCCCCATCATCCTGAAGCAGCTGGATTGATAAAACTGTGGAATGGCCTTTGAAGTCACAACTACAATGACTGCTCAGTGACAATACTTTGCAGGGATGGGACAAAGTTCTCCAGGAGGCCTTGTATACTCTGAATGAGCATTCAATATATGGTACTGTTTCTCCCAGGATTCATGGGTCCAGAAATCAAGGGGCACTACTTGCCATCACCTCTAGTGATCCACTAGCAAAATTGTTGCTTCCTGTTCTCATGACATTATGTTCTGCTGGCCTGAAGGTTTTCGTTCCAGAGTGGGGAGCATTGCCACCAGAAGGCACACCAATGATACCATTAAACTGGAAGTTGGAATTGCCACCTGGACACTTTGGGCTCCTCCTACCTTTAAATCAACAGGCTAAGAAGGTAGTTACATTGTTGAAATCAGTCTATTACTCCACAATGCAGGTAAGGAAGAGTATGCATGGAATACAGGAGTCCATTAGGGCATCTCTTAGTATTACCATGCCCTGTGATTAAAGTCAATGGGTAACTACGATCCAATACAGGCAGGACTACAAATGATCCAGACCCTTCAGGAATGAAGGTTTGGGTCACTCCACCAGGGAAAAGACCACCACCTGCCACCTGCTGAGGTGCTTGCTGAAGGCAAAGGAAATACAAAATGAGTAGTAGAAGAAGGTACTTATTAATACCAGCTACGACCACATGCCTAGCTGCAGGAATGAGTACTGCAATTTTCATGAGTATTTCCTCCTTTTTTTGTTAAAAACATGTTTGTGCATGTATACACTTGTACTAAAAAAAGAAAAAATTCATTTTATTTCCTTTCTCCTTTATCATATGACCAAATACTATTACATAAAGTTAACAATACTTAAATGCTGATATGAAGTCAATAAGATTTATAATAAGCATTTAAGTATTGTTAACTTTATGATAGTATTTGGGTTGGGAATTGGTGTGTTTCCAGTTGTATGAAGGATAGTTGTATTATATCAGACATAATTATGACCTTTTATTATAATGGGAGCATGGCGGGCCAGGGTGGTCTTGGGAAATGTAACATTTGTGCACATAGGCAGGAGTGCCTGTTCTCATACAGACATGTGAGCACAGGCCCCGGAGGTAGCACCCACCAGGAACCCACCCTTCTCCTCCCTGCACTTCTCAGTCTCATATTTATATTAGTAGATAGATTTCCAGGGTTCTTCTTTCAAATTTTAAAATAAATACACATTTCATAACAATACATAAAGCTAAAAGTATGTGATTTTTTTTTAAACTAGAATCTGGAATCTCAAATATCAGAGAACCAGTTTGGTTAGAGAATAAAGTAAAACTAGCTAGTAGAATATTGATGTCACTAGGAGTTGTTTATTATTTATATTACCTTTATTCAACTTCATGTGTCTTCCCTAGAAAGCATGATTTAAAATTTCAGGTAGTTTGCCTTGTCTAAATAACCAGAATTTTCAAGGAAGATCTCAGTAAATCATATCTCAGTAATCTTTTAGATATTTTGTTTTCATAATTAAGCCTGAGAACCTATGGTCTAAATATCTTTATAAGCTATTTGCTATTAGCTAATTTCAAGTACACCAGAGGAGATGAGAAAGCTATTTGTCTGAATTTTTATTGATTTTTCTTCAACGAATGTCAGCCTCTATTGAGTTTCTAAGAGTGCATTCTTCCTGCGGTATCCATTCCTCTTTTCTTTTATTCTTGCTTTACCTCCATTTGGTTAATGGTTTTAAACAAGAGAAAAGAAAAAAGCTTTTACCTTAGGTCATCTTAAGATAGCTTTTTATGAATGATTGAAGACTTCCAAGAATATTAGTAATATCGTGGCAATCAGATAATGAAAGATTTATATACTACTCTGTGTAATAGTCACAATGATATATTACATAGGTACTGTAATTGAGAAGCATAAATATAAAGTTCTGGGAATGAGTTTAATTTGAACACATAATTCTAAACGATGTACATTAATAATTAATGTGTTATGCTCATATATAATTTGGGTTATATAAATTCCCACAGAAATGTCATATTAAATGCTAATGATTAGCATTAATTTAATAAACAAATTATCAAACCATTATTTTAAAATTACTCATGATGTATAAATAATGAATAAACTATGTCAAAAATTAATAAATATTTTTAAATAAAAGTTCCTTGGTATGGTAGAATAGTTGCACAAAAGACCAGAATAATTCTTGCTTAATTTTGTAGTATAACTTCACAGATTCTCTAATCAAGAAATTGGGACTTGGTTGCTCACTCCTTAAAGGGGCTGGCTCTATGACTTGTTTTGTCCAATGTAATGCTGTAAAATGCATTTTGTAAATTTCCAGGCTTTTTGACTTCTTTTCTCACCTTTATTAAATGTTTCTCTAAAGTCAACATTCAAAGACCCTTATTCTCTTATACTGGAGGCTGAAAATACCTGTGGAGGAACTGGCAATTGCCAGAAGAGTTAGTGCAGCTCTTTTTGTCCACCCAGTCACAGCTGAGTCACAGATGACTGCACCTGCATGGGTTACCCCGGGAGAGACAACCAGAAGTGTTGAGCTGAGCCCAATCAAATTGCTGAAACTCCTGAGCAAGTAATAGGATTATTCTTTTCAGCCACTAAATTCCAAGGTAGTTTCATATTTAGCAATGTAAACAGATTCACTTGTGTGGTTTTTTTAAATTATACTATTTTATATTTAGATTTATTTTTCATAAGCACCATAAACATTTTAGATATAGTGAGGAAATATAAGAAAAAAATATCAGATAGTACAATGCATTATTTAGAAAATGAAATAATATTTTGGTGCAAGTACTGTGTGCTAAGATATTACTAAAGAATGTGTTTTATGTTTATGTTGAAAAATCCCATAAAACATAACATAGATATATAGATATAATTATACATATGTAAAGCTACATCTACTTTACACATATGAAAGGAACATATGGCAAAGATAAATAACTTAACCACTGACATATGACCAGAATTGAAAAGCAAGCCTAACTGGGTCTGAATTCAGAGGATATATATTTTTCAGTCAAGCACAGTAAAAATTCATAAAATAAAATTCCAACAGAGCATGGTAAAAATCCATTAAAAATCATAGTTTTCCATTGTGTAGCTTTAAATACAAATAATTTTTATAAAGTTAGTCAATAAATACCTATTAAAGTTTACTATATATTAGACATTTGGTTAGATCTTGTGATAGAATTGTGAACAACATAGAAACACTATCAAAGTCACATTGGGATTACATTTGAGTGCTGAGAAAACATTGATTACTCATCAAATAAAAATATTGTCTTAACAATTATTATGATTTTTAATAACATACTTGCATTTAGAAACATAATTTCAATTGCAGTTGCATATCAAGAAAAGCTGCTGTGAAAGTGCCCCCTCCAAAACTGTTCTTGACACTTAATCCTCATTGTGGCAGTATGGAAACATAGGTATGTTAAGAGATGATAGGATCATGAGGACTTTGCCTTCATGAATAGATTAATACATTCATAGATTATGGATTAACAGGTTATTATGGGATGGAAACTGATGACTTTAAAGAAGAGGAAAAGAGAACTGAGCCAGTACATTAGTACATGCATCCCCCTTGAAATATGAGGCCCTAGACCACTTCCAGCAAGAAAGCTCTCATCAGATGTGGCCCCCTCAACCTTGGACTTCTCCACCCTCATAATCATAAGAAATAAATCCCTTTTCTTTACAACTTGCCCAGTTGCAGAGCAAGCAACAGAAAACAGACAAAGACATAGTAACATATTAGGCAAGAAGAATGATCAGCTATTAAGCAGAGGAATCACTGGGGAAAGAACATTTCAGGAAGTAAAAACTAGAAGTTTCATGAAATCAAGTTAACAACAACAACAAAAAAACTTGATATTCAAGAAACTGAAAGTCACTAAGAATGTTAGACTATGAAAAAAAAAAAAAAACAGAAAGAAGAGGTATAAGAATGAGAGCTGGGGAGGTATGCAGAGGCCAGACATTGTAGGACCTTGAAGGACACAGTAAAAATTATGTGTATTCTAGGGATTACTGACAATAACCAATGTGCTTTAAACAGTGTAATAAACAATTATGTTTTCTATGTATGTTTTTTCTATTTCTGGATCGACTCACTGAATGGAGATCAAAATCAATTGTTTCATAAGCACTGAAATAGTTATTATCATAGATGCCCCTTTTTACTGACATAAAAAACTTTTCAGAAAATATACTTAGTTGTATTTTTGCAGGATCTTTTATTGTATACATCTATAATATTACTACATATTGGCAATTTATCTTCAAGGTGATTGTAACAATTTGTAAGTTTTCCAACAGCATGCATTATTGTTATCACAAATTTCTATCAGAGGTATGATGAGAAGTTTTTAATTTATGATCTTACATGAATTAAATGTCAATTCATTAAAAAAATTTTTTCTAAATGGTGGAAATGTTGAGAGTCTCTTAATATTTTATTGACCATACAATTAGCCTTTAGAAAATTGTGTGTATAGAAACATTTTTATCAAAAGATTTTAATGGCTTTTTTATTGACATTTAGCATTTAATCCACTTAGAATTGACTTCTTTGGTGCATTAGAAGGCAGAACAAAATTTTCTTTACTATTTTCTACATTGGTAACCAATTTCCCCAATATCATTTGAGTCATCTTTTCTTCCCTGTTCTAATTGTATACTGGTCAGATAATAAATTGCCCAAAATCTTAGCAGTATAAAGCAGTATATATTTATTATCTCACAGTTCTGTAGGTTAGAAGGTTTACATACATCTGGCCAGACTAAAAGGAAAGTGATCTGCTCCATTCTTTCTGGAAGCTCTAAGGCAATTGTTGCTCTCTGCTGTGGTCAGTAGAATTCAGTTTTTTGCAGCTATAGGACCAACGCTTCTGTTTTCCTGCTCATTCTGAACTGAGGGTAGTTTCCAGTTTCTAGTGACCGCTGCACTGATTGGCTTATAACTACCTTTCTCCTCCTTCAAAGCCAGACACACAGGGTCAAGTCCTTTTCATGTCACATCTTTCTCCCTGGGAAACATTCTTCACTTTAAAGGACCCATGAGATTAGATGTAATCTATCAGAATAATGCTGGACAATTTTCCAATCTCAAGACTTGTAACCTGCAGCACATCTGTAAAATTGTTTTGGTCATGGAAGACTACATATTCACAGGTTCCAGGGATTAGAGAATGAACATCTTTGAGTAGCCATAATTCAGCCTGCCATACCCTTCCAATGGCTTTAAATAAAACCTGTGTTGTATATGTAACTTTTTAATATGTGAGTTGGCCTCTCAGGCATTCTACTCAATTAATTTTCCTATGTAAAATAATAGCTGAGAATTTCCATAAACTGATGAAAGATCTTAACTCACAAATTAAAAAAGGAACACAACCCCAAAGTATGATAAATACAAATTAAATCATGCCTTAGTAAATCATAGCAAAACTACTGAAAAGCAGAAAACAAAAAAAAAAATCTTAAAAGCATTCAAAATAGAAAGACGCATTAAAGACACACTAATAAAAATGATGATTGACATAAAAAATATATGTCATAATGGTGTGATATTTTTTAAACGATGAAAGGAAAATCAATTAACAAAGGCAAAACACACCAAACTAAAATTTTATACGTGATATTTTCCCCAAAAATATCAAAAAACTAAAGACATTTTACGCAAGCCAATATTGAAAGAACTGTCATAAGAAGTGCCTTACAGAAAAACTAAAGTGCTTTAAGATGTGATAATCCCACTTTAATTATGAATCTACAAGAATGAATGAAGAACTTTGGAAGAGGGGAATATGAAGAGTCATGGGCAGTCAAAGGAGGGTTATAGGCAACAACAAACCTTGCTTTTAATCCTTTAGATGTTATTTACATTTACTATGTGCCTGGTGATCATGAAGCTTGTTATTCATTTTATAAATCAGAAGGAACTAAGCATGTTTCAAAGGACGGTGAGGCTGTTCAGCTAATCCTAATCCAATTCTATATATTTTCAGCTTTTCAAATTGTATTTTCTGTATCTTGGGGAGAATCAAGTGAACAAAACTTGTAGTGGGTTTTGATAATGAGGCCCCAAAGAGACCCCACTAAAGTCCGAAAGTGAAACCCCTCCTTCTCTTGCTTCTCTCTCCTACACGTTGACTTTTTTGAGGACTCGTGTTTTCCTCCATGAGCCTCCCCTTGCTCCTATTACTTCTCTTATTTCCTTCTTTCTGACACGGCCACTTTCTTACTTCTCCAGCAATTGCCTCATAAAAATACATGCTAGCATCATCCATTCTCCAAGATACAGAGAGATGGTCTCCGTCCATCACTCTGTGCTCTGGACTCAAGGCATCATCTTCAATAGTCTGGTGTCCTAGTCAGATAGTGCTACTAAAACAAAATACCTTAGGCTGGGTAATTCATAACAATGGAAATGTTTCACTCACAGTTCTGGAGGCTGAAGAGTTTAAGAACTAGACACCAGAAAATTCAGGTCTAGTAAGAGCCCCCTGCTTCACAGATTTCTTGTTGCTGTCTCACATGGCAGAAGAGACAGAGAGAGAAAATAGCCTTCCTCAAGACCTTTCACAAGGGGTAAATTCTTTCATAAAGGTGGAGGCTTCATGACCTAATCACCTTACAAATGGCCCCAGTTCTTTATACCATCACCTTGGGACTTAAGTTTTAACATATGGAATTTTGAGGGACACAAATACTCAGACCATAACATCTGACTTTTTGGACAGATGCTCTTAACTATGTTCCCCACCTTTTCTCTTGAGGTGCTCATACCCTAGGCTAGAAAACATGCAAGAAACATGACCACATGACTGAGGTGTGCAACAAGCACCATGCAGAGCTTGTAGCTTACAGTGAACACCAATAACGAAGTACTCAGACAGTTCCAGCTGAGTGGGGCTCGCAGGTGGCTCTTCCAAAAGAGTCTGCCCCAGTATTCGTAATCAAGTATTATTGAAAAGGTTTGTAATAACTACAAACATCCACTAGATGGTCATTTGAGGTGGGTCACTGAGGCATCTGTGACCTTGTACACACTCAAAACTGCATTCTTAGGAGGCTGTTTTCAGCGTTCCTTATCCCACCACACACTCCACTCCCTGTCCTGTTTTCAGGGTCAAGGAGTTTCACTCCCATGCACAAATAACATACACAGTGCCTCAGTATTTTTCCAAGCCCTGACTTCAAATGCTTTAATATATTGCCATGTGCTCCCTACACAGCCTTCTCCACTGATCATCAGCCAGTGTTCACAGATAGATGTTTTTGAAGCTAAGTCCTACATTTGAGTGTATTTCTGGCCAGTCAGGTTATGTCTTACAAGTGTGTGGGCCAATTACTCATTAGAATGATTGATCTTACTGTCTGAAAATCCCAACATTGAATCCAAAACTCCTTTTTGATACATTTTCTTTAGTATATCGTCATGTCAAATAGACTTCCAAAAGACTTTTTGGATAGCTCTGTTGCTGGGAGGAGACCCATCACCATCCATGCCACACATGCCCCTCTGTCAAGAACACTCTCAATATTTCATGGCATCACTCTTAATATTTTACCACTTCGCGACTCTGCCTCACCTCAGCTGTCATAGCTGGAGGACAACATTGTCTGCCATGCCCCTGCATACTTTTTATTATTTGCTCCCAGACCATCATCTACCTATTTTTCTCTTTTAATTTCTTAACAGTCACTCCATATTTGTTAATATCAGAATTCCCCAGAAGACTGTCAAAAACTTAAACGTGGGGAATCTCTGCTTGTCTGCATCAGCGTGATGCAGGACATGAAGAGGACCACAATGACTATTTGTCGAATAAGAAATAAAATAGAAATATTTGGAACAAAGATGATAATATATTAACAATCATTGTTTCTGGGTGAGGGTTCCATGTTTAACTGTTATTAATTTGTTGCTTCTCTGTAATTACTATATATACTTCTTTAAATCTATATATTGTATGGATATCATTTCAAATATAGGAAAATAAAAACCTTTTCATGACTATAATATTTTCCTATAGGTTTTGTTATATTAGTCAGATGTTTATATATCATACCTCATTTTGTAAATAGTACTAATGGATTTATTTTTTTACCTATCCAGAATCTATCTTGTATTCCTAGTTTCCAGACATGAGATTATTTGTCTCATGTTAACTCAATGGCTTATTCAATTTGTAATGTATCCTTACAGTTATACAAGCAATTGAATACTTTTTTCAAATTAATAATAAAAATGCATGACTTGGTCTTAGCCTACTTTGTCAATTTAAGTTTTCTTTTTGCATACAGGTGTTAAAATGCCATAACATTTTTCAATTTTCAAGTAGTTTGAACTGACATTTCCCTGTTTGCAAAGATGTAAAAAAAGGTATTAAAATGAATCTGGTTACTAAATTGGCTTTTCTGCTAATTATATGATTTGGCATTTTTAAGCCTAATTCTCCCAAATGGGTGGGTTTTTAAATTTAAATGTCACCAAAAGTCGTAAGTAACAATTAAATCCTATAATAGAGATAGATATTTAAAAAGAGTTCTTTTGCTACTGAATAGACAGTGTATTCAAATCATTAATAATTATATTAAAGGCATACATGGTTTCACATTTGTAAATATAAAATTATAAACCTATTAAACACATGTATATATCATAAACAAATTACAAGGCTAGTAGGGTTCCTTCAATAAATTAATGCTTGCTAATTACAATGTTTATTTATACTTATATTAATAAGGGAATATATAGATCTCCTTTTGAGACACTGAGAAATGTAATACTGGCTCTAATTACAGAAAGTCAAAATTGTAAGTAGAGAGAAAACGATCATAAATTATAATAAAATCATATGTTTGAAGTTAGAAAGAGAAAAAAAAGCAAGAGATTTGGTTGGAACTATAGGTAACTAGAAAAATCATCAACAGCAGTAGTGCTATTGGCACTTGTAATACCTGACTGAAATATGAGCTCTTCCACTCAGGTGGTTCTTGCTTATACTTATACTCTTGATAAGTGTAATCACATTGGGAAATAGGGCTCCCCTGTTCAAAAGATGATAATTTAAGTATATTTGCTCAAATTATGAGTTTAAAACTAGAAAGTGTTTGAAATTAATAATAATAATTGCAACAGTTAAATGTAACAAAATATTCTAACTTTAAAAAGCTAATTTATAATATTGGAAGTTGCTAAAAACACCTGGAACTTTATATTTTTAGAGTCATGTCTTTTGTTCTTCCCACAAGAACATGCCCTTGCTGGAAACTGTCACACTTGTTTTTGCTTCTGTCAGTAAAACCTTATCTGTAACATTTCATGATTTTAAGTATTATACACCAAATCTGTAATAGAAAAAGGTAACACTTATTAATGGGTATTCATAAGATTTTCAATATGATAATTTTCTCATCCACATTAACTAATTTGAAACCATGGTTTAATAGAAATAAATATGTGAACTTTTTGTTCTATTTTTATTTTTAAAACAGATTCTTTTTTAGTATGAAATATTTAATCTTACACAAAGAATCCCTCATTTTTCTTAAGATATTTAAAATATTTTTTGAAAATAAATATGACTTCCAAAAAGCTTAAAATGTAATTATTTCCCTTTAATGAGGAAAGGTGTTTTAAGTTTAGTTTATTTTCTACATATATATTCAAAATATGTACTGAATATTAAATCTCTGAATTTATCAGTAAAAACTCATATACTCCAACTAAAATCTCTGTAGTTCAGATTTAGGTATAGTACAGATTTATATTTTAAAGTATGCAAGATATTTAAAAATAAATATCAAGTGTAAAGGCAGTTTTAAATTGATAAATAATATGAAAATACCTTCTCATATCATTTACTTATTTTGTTATGACTACATTGTTTTGCATTCACCTTTATTCCAGAAAACCCCTATGAGAGTTCTAAGATATTTTGTTAAAAAATAAAATAAAATAAAGACAAGCAAAAGGAAACAATAGATTTATAGGTTATGGAGATTTTCTAAGTTCGTCTATAAATTAAAATGTTATTTTAAAAAGCAGAAAGAGCTAAAAGTTAGAAGTATAATTCCAACCAAGTGTTTTTCTATATCCCTTGATGTCTTTAAGGTTTAGGGGTCATTTTCTGAGTTAGGTTGGGTTAGACTCAGTGATAATTCTTCTGAATTCTTCTGCAGGTTACAGATTCCAGAGTTAGGCAGGAATCAGCTAAGAGATAGTAGACAGGGTCAAATTGTAAAATAGCAAGCAAGTAAGCCAGTAAAAAAATTCATAGAATTTTTAGAACAAATAGAAATGAAACAGAATGTAGGAAGTTACTTCTGAAAAGATATATTAACAATATACATGGATGGTTTTTGTCAGGACTTCTGACCTCACTTTGGGTAGGAAAAAACTGTAAAGTAACTGTGCTACTTAGACATGCTTCCCTTAGGCTGCTACCTGTGGGTAGAAAGTATCTAGATTACCTCTGTGATTTCTAAAAGGAAACATTAACCTTTTCGGCCAACAGTCGGTCCCCAGCTGCTTTTGGTACCTGGGACCAGTTTTGTGGATGAATAGTTTTTCATTAACCAGGATATGGGGAGGGGATGGTTTGGGGATGCTTCAAGTGTACTGCATTTATTGTGCACTCTATTTATATTATTATTACATTATAATATATAATCAAGTAATTTACTACTCTCACAATAATGTACAATCAGTGGGAGCCCTGACCTTGTGTTTTTACAACTAGATGGTCCCATCTAGATGGAGGTAATAGGAGACAGTGACAGATCATCAAACATGAGATTCTCATAAGGAGTACACAACCTAGCTTCCTTGCACACACAGTTCACAATAGGTTTCATGCTCCTCTGAGAATCTAATGCCACCTCTGATCCGACAGGAGGTAAAGCTCAGTTGGTAATGCCAGTGATGGGAAGTGGCTATAAATATAGATGAGGTTTTGCTCACTTGCCAGCCACCCACTTCCTGCTGTGCCACCTGGTTCCTGTGACCTGAGGGTTGGAGACCCTTCCTTTAGACCATACACTGGAGCTGGCTCTCACATCTCTTTGGCCCAGTTCTATAACTTATTTATGTTCCCTGATAAAGTTCCAAGTAACTAGTTATTAAGATGCCATCAAAAGTGTGATTCATTTCTTAGAGATTGGTAAATCAGACTTAGAGATAGATAAACTGAAACTATTTCTTCTGTGAAATATGGTATCAAGCAAATAAAAGACAAGGGACAAGGTGCAGATGGGGAGAAAATATTTGCAAATAACATATCCCACAAAATTATGTATCAAGAATATATAACAGACCCTCACAACTGAACAATAAGAAAACAAATCACTTGATTAAAAAGTAAGCAAAATATATAGACAAACTTTTTACCAGAGGATATATGTATGGTACATAAGCACATGAAAAGACATTCTACATTATCAGTCATTACAAAAATAGAACATTAAACACAGGAAACAAACCAAAAAAACCCCAATGAGATATTATTTCCTGCTCAATAGGATAGATTAAAACAATGGTGACAATACTAAGCACTGAGGAGGGTGTAAAACAACTCACATTCTCAGACATTGCTGGTCAGGATATAAAATTCCTCACTCTGATAGGTAGTTTGGCAGTTTTTATAAAGTTAAACAGTTAAACATACACTTAAGGTATGACCAAGCAATGAAACTCTGCAGTATTTGCCCAAAAGTAAATTTATGCCCACAGGAAAACAACATGACGTTTTGAAGCATATTCATATTGCCAAAATGAATCACAACCCAAATATCCTGAGAGGATAATGAGTAAGCAAATTGAATACTAAAGACAATGGTTTGGGATGAAATACTATTTAACAGTAAAATTACATAGACTTTTGACAGATACAACAGTTTGAATGACTCTCAAATGTGTTATGCTCAGTGAAAGAAGCTGATCTCAGAAGGTTCTATCTGTACCATTCCATTTATATTACATCCTTGAAAACAAAATAAAACTTTAGAGCTACAGGAATTGAGAATAGGTCAGTGTTCACCAGGGGTTATGGGTGAGAGAAGGGTGTGAATATAAAGATATAGCAAAGGTTGTTTTCAGAGGTGATAGTCCTGTTTCACAACCTAACTATGGTGGGTGCATGAATCTATACACCTGTTAACATTCACACAAATATACTCGAACAAATTTATTTCATTTTATAAAAATTGATAAAAAAATAAGAATGAAAATAAGTGTATCTCAGATCAGGCACTTAAGTCGCCTAGTTAAAATGTTATTTTCAGAGTTAAAGTTATATAGTAATTACTCCTCTAGATTCAAAAGCTTTTCTGAAAAAAATGTTTTAATTAAACTAACAGCCTACAATTATCTTTAGTGAATTTCCACAACAAATTAGATAATCTTCAGGCCCTTCTTGATGACCAAAAAATTAGGAGACTTATAACAGCAAAGGAGATGACTATGGGAATCTTGGGTTTGATTAGAGAAAGCAACTGCTTCAAATTACTTATTATATAAACACTATATTAACTTCCATAGACAAGAAGTAGCTATCATTTTACTTTTAGATTCTTGGTTGTTTTCATAAATATCAGTCACAAAGAAAGAATGGTTCTTTTTGCCTTGTTTGGTTTTGTCATCCACTTCTCTTATTTTAATTTTTAAATGAAAATGATTTCTTGTTACAAAATATATTCTAGTTTCCCTGAGGACTGCCAAAGCATATGGTCTGTGTTATTTCATTATATGGATTTTTCCTTTTGTTAATCTCTAGTTATCTTTAATTTTAAAAATGCTATTTTATTAACATCAAACTTCTTTGTCTCACCATCTCTGTGTCATAGATAACAATACCAAGCATTTACAGTGTTTATCCACAAGGTTGTCCTCACAACAGCACAGACAGGCATCTGATTTTTACATTTTTACCTATGAGGAAACTGAACAAATACTTAGCATTCATAGACTACTAAAGAAAATATTACACAAAATATCCATCTAAGGAAAACAGTTTTTAAAAAGAGTATAAGAAGTTGAGAGGGACCAAGATGGCTGAATAGAAACAGCTCCAGTCTTCAGCTCCCATCAAGACCAATGCAGAAGATGGGTAATTTCTGCATTTCCAACTGTGGTGCCCAGTGGTTAGGCAGTGGTGCAACCCACAGAGAGCAAGCAGGAGCCGGCTGGGGCACTACACCTGGGAAGTGCAAGGATCTGGGTAGCTCCCTCCCCTAACCAAGGGATGCAGTGAGGGACTGTGCTATCCACCCTGGATGTTATGATTTTTCCACAGATTTTTGCAATGTGTGGATCAGGAGATTTCCTCATGAGCCTACACAACCAGGGCCCTGGGTTTCAAGCACAAAACTGAGTGCAGCAGCCCCAGTCAGGGGCTTACAGAAACTTTCATCTCCCGGGAACAGAGCACCTAGTGGGAGAGGTGGCTGCAGTCACAGCTTCAGCTGACTTAATCTTTCCTGCCAACCAACTCTGAAGAGAGCAGCTGATCCAGACAAGAAGGATTATCCCAGCACAGCTTACCAGCTCTGCTAAGGGACAGACTGTTTCCTCAAGTGAGCCCCTGACTTACCTCCAGAGAGACCGCCCAACAAGGGTTGACAGACACCTCATATAGGAGAGTTTCATATGGCATCAGGCCTGTGCCGCTCTGGGATGAAGCTTCCAGAGGAAGCTGACAACTTCCTGTCAACACCCTGACATTACCATTAAAAGAATCCTTGCTGTTCTGCAGCCTCTGATGGTGATACTCAGGTCTGCAGTGGACCTCCAGCAAACTGCAGCAGACCTGCAGAGGAGAGGCCTGACTGTTAACAATAACATCAACAAAACAACAAAATACTAACAGAAAGCAACAACAACATTAAAAAGACCCCTCCACAAAAATGCCATCCAAAGTTCATCCGCCTTAAAGATAAAAGGTAGATAAGTCCAAGAAGATGAGGAAAAAAAGCACAAAACCACTTAAAATTCCAAAAGTCAGAATCCCACTTCTCCTCCAAATGACTGCAACACCTCTCCAGCAAGGGTGCAAAACTGGATAAGAATGAGCTTGATTAATTGAAAGAAGTGGGCTTCAAAGACAGGTAATAACAAATTCCTCTGAGGTAAAAGAGCACATTCTAACCCAATGCAAAGAAACTAAGAACCCTGATGAAAGGTTAGAGGAACTGCTATCTAGAATAACCAGTTTAGAGAGAACACCTCGTCAATATGATACAGATCAATGAAACAGAAAATTAACAAGGATATTCAGGACTTGAACTCAGCTTTGGATCAAGTGGACTTAATAGACATCTACAGAACTTTCCACCTCAAATAAACAGAACATATATTCTTCTCAGTGCCACATGGCACTTATTCTAAAATTGACCATGTAATTGGAAATAAAACACTTTTCAGCAAATGCAAAATCACGGAAGTAGACCACATGCAAGAATCTTTGGTACATAGCTAAAGCAATATTAAGAGGGAAATTTATAGAACTAAATGCCCACATTAGAAAGCTGGAAGGATCTCAAATCAACACTCTGACATCACAATTAAGAGAACTAGAGAAGCAAGACCAAACATATTCAACAGCTAGCAGAAGACAATAAATAACTATGATTAGAGCAGAACTGAAGGAGCTAGACACACAAACACACACACACACACACACACACACAAAACCCATTCAAAAGCAATGAATCTAGGCAGTATTTTTTTTAAATAATAACAAAATAAACAGATCACTAGCTAGATTAATAAAGAAGAAAAGAGAGAATAGTCCTATAGTATAGACACAATAAAAAATATAAAGGGGATATCACCACTGATACCACAGAAATACAAACTACCATCAGAGAATACCATAAACACCTCTACCAAATAAACTAGAAAGTCTAGAAGAAATGAATAAATTCCTGGAGACATCCATCCTCCAAAGACTAAACCAAGAAGTTGAATTCCTGAATAGACCGTTAATAAGTTCTGAAATTCAGGTGGTAATTAAGAGCCCACCATTCAAAAAAGCCCAGAACCAGATGGATTCACAGCCGAATTCTGCCAGAGGTACAAAGAGGAGCTGGAACCATTTCTTCTGAAATGATTCCAAACAATTAAAAAGAAGAGATTCCTCCCAAACTCTTTTTATGAGACCAGCATCATACTGATACCAGAATCTTGCAGAGACACAACAAAAAAAGAAAACTTCAGGCCAATATCCCTGATGAAGATCGATGCAAAATTCCTCAAGAAAATACTGGCAAACCAAATCCAGAAGCACATCAAAAATCTTATCGACTGTGGTCAAATTGGTTTCATCCCTGGAATGCAAGACTGGTTCAACATACACATATTAATAAATGTAATCCATGACATTAACAGAACCAATGAAAAAACCACATGATTATCTCAATAGATGCAGAAAGGCCTTTGATAAAATCCAACATCACTTCATGTTAAAAACTCTGAATAAACTAGGTATTAATGAAACATATCTGAAAATAATAAGAGCTATTTATGACAAACCCATAGCCAATATCATACTGAATGGGAAAAAGTTGGAGGCATTCCCTTTGAAAACCAGCACAAGACTAGGATGCCTTCTCTCACCACTCCTATTTAACATAGTATTAGAAGTTCTGGCCAGGACAATCAGATGAGAGAAAAAAAAAAAAAATGGTATTCAGTAAAATCTCAGGATACAAAATCAATATGCAAAAATCACAAGCATTCCTTTACACCAAAAATAGGCCAGTAGAGAGCCAAACCATGAATGAACTCCCATTCACAAACACTGCAAAGAAAATAAAGTACCTAGGAATACAATTAAAAAAGGGATGTGAAGGACCTTTTCTAGAACTACAAACCACTGTTCAAGGAAATAAGAGAGGACACATACAAATTAACACTTATCAAAAGAAGACATTTATGCAGCCAACAAACATGGAAAAAAGCTCGTCATCACTAGTCATTAGAGAAATGCAAATCAAAACCACAATGAGGTACCATCTCATGCCAGTCAGAATGGCGATTATTCAAAAGTGAGTAAACAATTGCTGCTGACGAGGCTGTGGAGAAATAGAAACACTTTTACACTGTTGGTGGGAATGTAAATTAGCTCAACCATTGTGGAAGACAATGTGGCGATTCCTTGAGGCTTTAGAACCAGAAATACCATTAGACCCAGCAATCCCATAACTCAGTACATAACCAAAGCAATATAAATCGTTCTACTAAACGAACACATGAACACATATGTTTGTTGCAACACCATTTACAATAGCAAAGACATGGAACCAACCCAAATACCCATCAATAATAGACTGGGCAAAGAAAATGTGGTAGGTATACAGCATGAAATACTATGCAGTCATAAGAAAGAATGAGATCATATCATTTGCCGGGACATGAATGAAGCTGGACACCATCATCCTCTGCAAACTAACACAGGAACAGAATACCAAACACCGTATGTTTTCACTCATAAGTGGGAGTTGAACAATGAGAACACATGGACACAGGGAGTGGAAAATCACACACTGGTGTCTGTTGGAGGTGTGGGTAAGAAGAGGGAGAGCATTAGGAAAAATACCTAATGCACGCAGGGCTAGAAACCTAGATGATAGGTTGATAGATACAGAAAACCACCATGGCACATGTATTCCTAAGTAACAAGTACACCTTCTGCACTTGTATCCCAGAACTTAAGGTAAATTTTTTATTTATACATTTATTTTTATATTTTATTGCCTGGGGTACATGTGAAGAACATGCAGGATTGTTGCTTAGGTACACACATGGCAATGTGGTTTGCTGCCTCCAACCCCATCACCTATATCTGGCATTTCTCCTCATGTTATCCTTCCCCAAATTCCTACCCACCCTCCACACTGTCCTTCCCCTACTCCCCCGCAACAGACCCCAGTGTGTAGTGCTCCCCTCCCTGTGTCCATGTGTTCTCATTGTTCAACACCCACCTATGAGTGAGAACCTGCAGTGTTTGATTTTCTGTTCTTGTGTCAGTGTACTGAGAATGATGGTTTCCAGGTTCATACATGTCCCTACCAAGGACACAAACTCATCGTTTTTTATGACTACATATTATTCCATAGTGTATATGTGTAACATTTTCCTTGTCCAGTCTATCATCAATGGGCATTGGGTTGGTTCCAGATATTTGCTATTGTAAACAGTGCTGCAAAGAACATATGTGTGCATGTGTCTTTATAATAGAACGATTTATAATCCTTTGGATATATACCCAGTTATGGGATTGCTAGGTCAAAGAGAATTTCTATTTCTAGGTCCTTGAGGAATTGCCACACTGTCTTCCACAATGGTTGAACTAATTTACACTCCCACCAACAGTGTAAAAGTGTTCCTATTTCTCCACATCCTCTCCAGCATCTGTTTGTCTCCTGATTTTTTAATGATCGCCATTCTAACTGGCATGAGATGGTATCTCAATGTGGTTTCAATTTGCATTTCTCTAATGACCAGTGATGATGAGCATTTTTTCATATGTTTGCTGGCCTCATATGTCTTCTTTGGAAAAGTGTTCATATACTCCACCCACTTTTGAATGAGCTTGTTTTTTTCTTGTAAATCTGCCTTAGTTCTTTGTAGATTCTGCATATTAGCCCTTTGTCAGATGGGTAGATTGCAAAATTTTTTTCCCATTCTGTTGGTTGCTGGTTCACTCTAATGATTGTTTTGTTTTGTTTTGTTTTTTTGCCGTGCAGAAACTCTGGAGTTTAATCAGATCCTTAAAAAATTAAAAATAAAAATAAAATAGGAATTCAACAAACTTTTATATAAATATTTTTTAAATGTCAATAATTTTCTAATATTAACCAGAGGTCCAAATTATGTTTCCTTTGTGACAACTGAACCATTCCATAAAAATGCTTAAATGAAGTAAAAGAGCTGAAATCAGGACTAGTAAGTGCCTTTCTTGAACTGTTTAAATTGAGCTTTTCTAAAATCCTCTAAGCAATTTAAATCTAAAAATAGCCTAAATTATTCAGATCTTTAATAATGTGCAAATATGATTCCATCCTTTCTAAGCTCTAGGTATGTGATAATTCCTACCATTTTTCATTAAAGCCTGATGGATTTTGAACATTTAGAATTCTAATCTCATTTCTACAAAGAGATGAAATGGCATTAAAATCAACCTCAAAGGAAATCACACATTTCATCTGCTTAAAGAAAGGACTGCACTCTAGGAGCCTTTTATAGAAGGAGAAGGAGAAGAGAGGAACAGGACCCTTATCTCACTAGGAAGATGCTTCTGGTCAAGCTGCTTGGGCATCGGCACTACAAAATATCAAAAGAAAATAAAACAGAATGTTTATAAAAACATTCCTCTACATTAAATACTACTGGGGTTTTTTCCAGTTTGTCTGTAGGAATACTCAAATTTTCAAGACCATTCTATAATGCAACCTATTGAAAAACTAAAAAATTCCATGCATAGTATATTTAATATTTGGGAGTCTAGATAAGAGTAAAAAAAATATTATATATATCTGAAATCAAGGAATTTGAAAAATCTGGTGTTAGTTTAAATGGATTGAAAAGCAAATGATGCTTTTGTGTTAGAAATAATTTTACTTTAAAATAACAAGTTCTTGAGAATTCTCAACTATATAACTTAGATATGGTTTCAATGGTAAGGCTAACTTAGAAAATAGTGAACTACAGAAACCATAGTAAACATCATCATATTATTAAAACTAACAATTATCAGCATTATTTCTTTTTATTTTGAAATGTAATCCCATTACTCTTTTGCCAATGTATGAATAATACATTAATATTAGTGTAACATTCTTTATGGATACTTTCCTAAGATTGAGATTTACCATTTTTATCTTAGAAGTAACTTCATTTACTCTTCGATGGCTTTCAAAACCATGATTCTACATTTTTTTTCAAGAAGCCTTCTCTCTCTAACTATATGAAAGGTAATGTGAGGCCACGACAAACACAGTACAAGACAGAAAAAAGCAGTCAGTTCAGCTTCTCTGCAATTTGAGTGCCTTCCAATTTCAAACTATAAAAAACTGAAGTACCCAGGAATTTTCCATTTAAGTTAACTTTTGTCAGCCAATACAGTAATTCCTCCTTATCCTCAGGTGATACGTCCCAAGACTTCCAGTGGAGGCCTGAAACTGAATATATAGTACTGAACCTTAAACAGTATATATTGTAGTTTTTTCTATACTTAAGTATGATAATGTTTAATTTATAAATTAGATACTGTAAAGGATTAATAACAATAGCTAATAAAATAGAACATTACAATGATATACTGTAATAAATATTTTATTAATATGGTTACTCTTCCTTTCACTCTTAAAATATTTTATTGTGCTGTATTCACTCTTTTGTGATAATGCAATAAACAGATTTTTATTAAATGCCTACATGATGGTACTCAGTGAGGTGAATGACGCAGGTACTGTAACATAGCAGTGGGCTTCCCTTGAAAGCTAGTAATTTAACATAAAAATTACTGATTTCTGAAATTTTCCATGTAATATTTTCTGACTGCACTTGACTGTGAGCAACTAAATCTGGAAAGTGAAACTGCACATCAGGGGACTACTGTACAATGCAGATTTGTTCGCTTGACCCCATTATAGACTTGCTATTATATACACATTAGAATTGTCTGTACAAGCTAAACAGTGGTTCCTCCAAGCTTCTTCAAAGATTGCATCACAAATATTATGCCTTGTAAGTGATGCTGATGACATGAGGAAACCAAAATTCTAACTGTCTCAGGCACTAATTAGGTGCAAAACTTTTGAAAATACTTTGGTACTTTAAAATGGGAGGTTTTCTTAATACTGTAATTAAGAAAAACAGAATGTTTGTGACAATGCAGATTTCTGGACATCACAATATAGAGCTCAAGGTTGATTCCAGGAATCACATAGAGGGTAAGGCAGAACCCAAGAAACACTACTCTAGACATTGACTTGCTAATCTGTGACCAATTAGGACTGATAGACGATACATCAGGATCTCTAACAAGAATCATGTGGATACCTTACTAAAGAAGTTACAATTTTGAAGTCTTCTTAAATGTTTGCTGATCACACTAGCCGTCCACTCCCTCCCCCACTGCATTCATAGACACCTAAATAACTCTCTCTTTCTCTGCAGGAACCACTGTTTCATTTGGTTCAGAAGCATCCATTCATCTTTAATATTCACATGTGGTTTCTTGTCACAATTTATTTGATTTGGAACAAAAACAATGAACATGGGCAGAACAAAGACAGTTCTATTGCATATTAGTTAAGAGGCAGGGAGATTTTCAGTGGGATCAAGCTTTAGATTTAAACCAATTGCTGACTTCATGACCTTGGACAAATTGCTTACCCTCTTTGGATCTCAGTTTCCTGTCCTTGAAAGTTGAATAATGGTACCTATCATTCAGTTTTATTGCTTTGATTCTACAAGATAAAACGCAATGAGTTGTACTGCAGTGACTGCTGAATAACATGTCCTCAAAAGTAGCAGCTATTTTTATATTATTATTGTTGTATTTCAAACAATTATGCTGTTATTCATCGAACTGTAAAATAAACAATGAATGCATAATCACAATTATAATTAATTCTCTAAAAACAACTACAGTGTTAAATTCTTGAGCTTTCTTCTGACACTTATCTACAAACCACTTTTATTTTCAGAGCTGACATAATTAACTATTACTTTAAAGTTTATGCTTACAAGGAATCAGTTGGGGCTGGGTCTTGACCTATCATAATGCTTTCCTTTCTCTCTAGTCTTCTCTTTGTTCTTCAGATTAATAATTTGACTTTCAAATTAAAATTATAGAATTTCAAATATATTAATTTGAAGCCAGAGGCTCAAATGCTTTTAATACTAAACCTGCCTTGCCTGACATTAATCTTGGTATTGGTGGCCAAGATCTTACCATTCGCTCTAGGTATAACTAGACCCCACTGGCTGTTGCCATTTTTGGCTCAGGATACCTAACAACACTTTTCTTTTCTACCTGCCATGGACATCTCCTTTCATTTGTGTCATGTATTTCAGCTCTCTTTGTACCCAAGCACTTGAAGACCCCCTCATGGACACCCATGAGTTTCATTTTTGTGTTCCGTGTGATAAATCCCATCAACAATCTTCAGCCTTGGTATATACCTCAATCAGAAGCCCAGCAGTCCTTCAGACTATAACAGCTTGAGGTTAAAGATTCCTCATTTTCAGGTTCACAGGAACACAAGAAATTTTAACTACTGGCTGAATAATTCCCAGGCCAAATGGATTTAAAACTCCTCTGTGTATTTTTCAATTAGTTATACTGTTTTAAGTGGTCAGTTGTGAGGACAGGGAAGGAAGAAGAATCAGTATTATAAAATTTAAAAAACTTATTTTATTAAATTATCAGACCAAATTGAAATGAATTGTGAATCAAGTTCTCAGCCCAAGACCTAGCTAAGCAGCACATTAACAGAAGATGGCTACTGTTGTCTCTAGCTCTGTTGTCACTGCAGTTTCTCACAAAGAGATTCTATTGAGCATTCTCTTCTCATTCTAAAACCTCATGATCATCCTTGCCACTGTGATTATTCACTTTATTCTTGCCTAAAATGTCTTTGCTGATCTCTTTACCTCTTCAAATTTTATCAAAAAAATTTTTACTTTAAAATTAACACATAAGATTATTTATTTCTGCTGAGGGATTAGATGTACGTATCAGTGAGTCAACCACTGCCATCTCTCATGTTATTTACTGCAATGACCTCCCTGGTATTTCTGCTTCTGCCTTCATCCATCTCATTCTATTCTCAATTCAGTGAAAAATCATCTCTTTAAGACATCACAGATCATATCAGGCCTTGCTCAAAGTCTCCTGGAGTTTTTCTTTAGTATGCAGAATAAAGCCCAACTCCTGAATAAAGATACTGCTCCTGCTCTAAGCAATGTCTTTGACCTCATCTACTTCTACTTTCCCTTTCACTACTCTCCATTCCTGCTACACCCATGTTGCAGTGAGCATGCAAGTACTCTTCTGTCTCAGGACCTTTGTACTTGCCTGCCCCAGCTGGCTAAACTGTTCTTCATCCAATTATCTACATACTTTGCCCTCATACTTCTTTCACTTTTATGTTCAAATGTTAAAGTGTTTTGTGAGGCTTGCCTTAACCTCAATTTTATATTTGATGCTTAACATTCCCTCTCTCCTTAATCTGCTTTATTTTATTCATATATATTTAACTCATTTATTTCATATATTGTGTGCATCGTGTCTTTTCCCCAAAAATGAAAAACTATGAACTAACGGATTATCTGTGTTGTTGGCTGTTATACTCTCAAACACAAGAGATATGCAGTTAAAAAACAATATTGAGTGTTCACATTTTATTAACTTTCTAGAAAGTGATTTTTTAGTATTGTGAGAAGTAGGCTAACTCCTAGCCCAAACATCTCAAAAAGGAGTAACAATATCATGACTAGATTAGTTAAATCAGTCATCCTATGGGGCTGGATGCACTGGTTCCAGAAAAAAAGCCAGGTTCATATGGGAGAGAATGAGATAGCAGTTGTGTGGACAATCTACAGTGCCTGACAAAGCTGTGAAGATTGTAGCACATTGTCAGACCAGTATATAACAGGAACTGGAGATAAATATAAATATTCATATTTGTTTTAAAGATTTGACCAGGATCGACCTACTAGCAGTGCCGTTAAATGGTCTTTCAAGTAGCAATTCTGGAAAGAAAGGGATTTAACAAAGATATGGGCACTACATGTGACTAAATATTGAAAAAGGAGGTCGTGAGAGCTATGAAATCAACATTGTCACTAGTTTTATAATTTATATGCTATTTATTTAAAGGTGATGTAGGATGATGACCACCACCTTGCATTTGGGTTTGGAGTTAAGAAGGCATGCTTTTAATCTTACTCTGCCAAGATGGTAGCTTTGTGACTTTCAGAAAATTGCTTAACTTCTGTGATATCCTCCATAAAAAGAAGTTCCCATCAATAGATACCTTTCAACTTTAATGAAAAAGTTAGAGAGAACGAGTCAATATATCTTTCTAAACATGAAGGAGCCAAATACAAATAAGTAATAGGTAAAATAATTATTAAATCACTTTGATGTACAATTTTTTTAAATGCCTATTATTATAATTTTGCTCTAAGCACTCACTATATATTAGGTGTAATTATGTTAATATTTTATTCTCATGAAAATATTATATTAGGAAAACTATAGAACCTAGCTGTCTTTATTAATAATGTAGTTGCATTTTTTAAAGTGGTGATCCTTGTGATTTTTATTAACTGTGCATATGCATGCATATAAGACAGAATGACGGAGTGAAAACACACTCATTTTAGAATCAGAGAGTTCTGTGTTATAGTTACCTTCTCTTGCTTCCTAGTTCTGTAATTCTATTGGAATTATTAATTCAAAATTTCTACATTTAATTCCATCATTTCTAAAGTGAAGAAAAAGAGTATGTAAATAATTTTGTTTATATATCTAACTATAATCTACATTAATAATTAAAATAACAGCATACTGTAGGAGCTTAATAAATCATGTTTGCTACTATTGCACATATCTGTATTAACATGAAAACATGCTTGAGGCATATACGAATAACAAGGATAATGGCAATTTAAAATATTTAATGGGCACATATTTAGCCTCTGAATTGGGAATGAGTTATACTTTGAAGAAATTGCTCTCTGATGTTATTTTTGTAATATTTAAACTCATGGAAATGCTTATTTTATTATGTTCTATAAATCAGAATGTAAAAAAATATACTTTTTTCTCTATTTCTTTCTCTGGTCACCATATCTGATCAATACTAAATACTCAAACATATTAGCTATTTTTATTTTTGTTTGTTTGTTTTTTTCTAGTATTTCAAAGTTTTGTCCATTTTCCTACTCCATGCCAAGGGTCTTTACTGATATATGCTATCGGTCATTGCAAAGAAGAAAACCCATTGTTAAGTGTGAAGTTCATGTTGATCTGGATGGTTATTTCTTTTACATTCTTACCATGCTGTGAGCCTTGTTTCATACTGAAACCCCAATGTTGTCCTCTTAAAGTTTTATTTTGTTTCAGCATGTTGAAGAGAGTGTAGTGAAATATTTGAAAACCTGAGGATTTCAACTGAATAAAATTTAATGGCAAAGTAATTTGAAATAGCAACAGAATAAACTGATCAAAAGCTTGATACTACATCTACTAAAATAATTTTGATATCTCCAGTGAGTTGTGTGCAATTAACTACCTACTGAATTATTTTATTTTGAATTTCATATTACATTTTGATTAATAAATTACACTCTATGTGCCTTTATATCATACATTGTTCAGGTTTTAATGTTATATTTTAGATGATGTTAAATCAAAGTAGTTAATGATTAAAGTGAGTTCAGACTGATAGTATTATTTTTGGGGTGTTTTCAATTCATGAAGGTTTAGAATTTTTTACCAGAGTTACAATCAATCCATTAGACCATTTCTTTCAAAAGTGTTAACATTAAGCAAATATTAATTAACTAATCACAATAACCTAAGTACTCTTCTGGGTGATGAGTGCTAAGTAGAAAAACATAAGGTCGCCTGAAAGAGTGAAATAGAGTGATCTGTTATTGGAGTCAGAGAAAGCCATGACCTGAGAATGAATATTAGCTCCCTAGATAAGGAGCTGGGAAAAGGGAATTCCATCTGGAGAAAGCCTAAGGCAAGAAATGATTTGTCAAATTTTATATCTTATAAAATACTAAAGTAATAAAATAAAAGTGGCTGAAGACTAGTGAGATAAGGGAAGAGTGCAGTGAAGTAAGGCTACCAATATAGGGAGAGACAAAAATACAGTTCATGCGGATATAGTAAAGAGCATTTTAAAACGCATTGCGTGAAGAATGCAAAAAATATGATTTTCATTTACTTTTTAATCAAAGTATTGAGGGATTGTGCTAAGGAAAAAAACTTAATCTTTTTGGGTTCAGGAGGGGTGTGGTTTCAAAGGCAGAAGTTTCCCGGAGCCATACCACCATCCATGCCCCCATCTGGAACCTAAAGTTCTTTGTCTAGGTTTCCCCGCCGACTAGGTAGAGGAATCCAGGTGGGCTTCTTTGTCCAAAGAGCTCTAAGAAAGCTCTGGGAGGAGGGGGCTCTGTTGTGGACCAAGCAACCAATCCAGTATCAGAGTCAAAGATTAATCACTCCAGAGGAAGTTTGAGAGAATTCCTCTCATTGGACGAGAACATGAAAGAGGTGAAAATAACTAAAACACTTTAGGCCCATGATATTTATTCAAATGGTGACCTCACCATGCTTCCGGAGGAGCGCCATTCCCCCAGACCTCAGACCAGGAATTAGGAGCGTCTTCAGGACACCCAGCTCCCTCCCAGGGTTACAGTATTACCTGGTAATAGTTTGAAAACTAAAAAAAAAAATGGAGGAAAATTAGCCTGAATTAAACATACCAGAAAGTGGACTCTATCAGTCCATTCTTTAAAGGACAGTTTTTATGACATTTAACAATATAGATTTTATTTATCAGAGCAGTTTTAAAATAACCAAAAGAGAGCTCACATAGCCAAGTCAATTCTAAGCAAAAAGAAAACAGCGGGAGGCATCATACTACCGGACTTCAAACTATACTAGAAGGGTATAGTAATCAAAACAGCATGGTACTGGTACCAAAACAGAGATATAGACCAATGGAACAAAACAGAGGCATTGGCGGCAACACAGCATATCTACAACCATACAATCTTTGATAAACCTGACAAAAACAAGCAATGGAGAAAGGACTCCCTGTTTAATAAATGGTGTTGGGATAACTGGCTAACCATATGCAGAAAGCAGAAACTGGACCCCTTCCTTACACCATACACTAAAATTAACTCCAGATGGATTAAAGACTTAAATATAAGACCTGGCACTATAAAAACCCTAGAGGAAAAGCAAGGCAAAACCATTCAGGACATAGGAGTAGGCAAGGACTTTATGACCAAAATACCAAAAGCGTTGGCAACAAAAGCCAAAATAGACAAATGGGACCTAATCAAACTCCACAGCTTCTGCACGGCAAAAGAAACAGTCACTAGAGTGAATCGGCAACCAACAGAATGGGAAAAAATTGTTGCAGTGTACCCATCTGACAAAGGGCTGATATCCAGAATTTACAAAGAACTCAAACAAATTTACAGGAAAATAACAAACAAGCCCACTCAAAAATGGGCAAAGGATATGAACAGATACTTTTCAAAAGAAGACATACATGAGGCCAACAAACATATGAAAAAATGCTCATCATCACTGGTCATTAGAGAGATGCAAATCAAAACCACATTAAGATACCATCTCACGCCAGTTAGAATGGCGATCATTAAAAAATCTGGAGACAACAGATGCTGGAGAGGATGTGGAGGAATAGGAACACTTTTACACTGTTGGTGGGAGTGTAAATTAGTTCAACCATTGTGGAAGACAGTGTGGCAATTCCTCAAGGCCTTAGAAATAGAAATTCCATTTGACCCAGCAATCCCATTACTGGGTATATATCCAAAAAACTATAAATCATTCTACTGTAAGGACACATGCACACGAATGTTCATTGCAGCACTGTTTACAATAGCAAAGACCTGGAACCAACCCAAATGCCCATCCACGATAGACTGGATTGGGAAAATGTTGCACATATACACCGTGGAATATTATGCAGCAATCAAAAAGGATGAGTTTGTGTCCTTTGTAGGGACATGCATGAATTTGGAGAACATAATTCTCAGCAAACTGACACAGGAACAGAAAATGAAATACTTCATATTCTCGCTCATAGGCAGGTGATGAAAAAAGAGAACACATGGACACAGGGAAGGGAGTACTACACACTGGGGTCTACTGAGGGGAATAGGGGAGGGCCAGAGGCGGCGGGGGGGAGCTGGGGAGGGATAGCCTGGAGAGAAATGCCAAATGTGGGTGAAGGGGAAGATGGCAGCAAAACACACTGCCATGTGTGTACCTATGCAACTATCTTGCACGATCTGTACATGTACCCCAAAACCTAAAATGCAATAGAAAAAATAAAAAGTTACCAAAAATCACACAGAAACTACAATTTTTGCATGCTCCATCTCTGCCTCTCCATTATTAAAGACATCAATACTGTCCTTTAAAAGACATTTTAATGATGATGTCTTCAGTTATTTATTTCAATGTTTCTAAATATGTTTTTAAATTGTAGCAGTCTATTAGTATTTTTTTAAGGCAGAGGAAGTTTTTATTTCACTTGTGTAAGGGGAGATAAAAATTGAAAGTAAGAAGCATTGTTCTCTTTATTACAAATAAGGGGTATTTCATCTGCCACTCTCTTTTCTTAGAGCATTTACATTTAAAAATTTCTAATTATAAGGTCTTCCTTTGCTCTTTGAAATGCCTGTAAATCTTTTTAAAGTTTCAATAGGACTCTCACTAGCTTTACAACCCAGGAATGTCTTTCTCAAGTAACTGGTGAGAAGCATTTCTTTGAAATTAAACCATCAAGGAAAGGGTACTTCTCCCATTTCCTGAGGGAGAGTGGAAGGCTAACTTTGGTGGTTGCTTTTAAGTTTATTTTTTCTTTGTATAAAGGCAAATTAGCTAACACATTTTTGTTCATTACACGTATCAAATGAATTTAGGATGAACTATGTATGAAAAATGGTGTTGTCAAGTGCTCTTACTAGAGGACTAGTTATTGTTTTGAGGACTTGTTCATGATGGGGTATATTTGCTTGGATAAAATGGTGAGATTTCTCTGTTTTTGCAGTCTCAGGAGATATCGCCTGTGATGTGCATAATGGCTTAAGTCTTATTCAATAATCAACATGTTTTCTTCTTTTCCACCCTTGTGGAGAGATTTTCTGGGTAGAGAGGAGATTTTGTCTTTCATTGTATCTTCTCAACAATTGCACCTCACTGGGTCCTACCCCATAAGTAATAGATTAATGCTATTTCCTCAGAAGATCAAATTTGAACACTTCTATATCCTGCCTCAGTCTGTCCTGGTTATTTTCTAGGCTTGCTGCAACAAACATCTATTAATACATTATCTGCTGGCTGAGCCATATCAAATCAGTATCTGGAGATCTTTTCTCTTGTTGTGGTTCACTTTTTCAAAAAGGAAAAAAGAATAAATAATTAAATCAATAAATAAATCACATTTTCTTTCTTACTAGATATAAGCATCACTGCTGGTTCCTGGTGTTCTGGGGCTTGTGGGTATCAGAGTTGGGGCGGAATCACAATTCTGTTTGCAGAGTACTGCTTATCTCGCTCCTGCCCTCCTTTTTCTTAAATCTGGTTAATTTTCTCCTGAAAATAAACTGCTTTCTAGTCAATCCTCACATGTAAGAAATAATATGCTGTCATTTCATTTGCCAGAGCTTACTTCTGTCTGTTCTTTAACTTCAAATAGGTAGAATTAAGTAAGTATAAAATCTTTTAATTTTCCCAACTTCTTTCTATAAAACTAATGTTTTTGAGATTCATCGACATTGCTGAGTGGTATTTCATTGAATGACTGTGTATATATCCTTCACAATGTTGGATATTGTTACACCCAGACTAGTGGGTATGAAGTAATATGGTATGGTTTTAATTTTCATTTCATGAAACTGAGGATGTTATGTTCCTTTTCATATCCATAATGACAATAAAAATATCTGTTTATTTTATTATTTTTCCAATGTTTTGACTTTGTTATTAATTTTTATTAATTCTTTATATATTTTTAAATAATTCCATTATATTTGTTGAAAATCTTTTCTCCTAATCTGCATTTTTCTTTAGTATGTTCTTATTGGTGTCTTTCAGGAATAGAAGATTTTAATTTAATTTAATGCAATATATTATTGTTTATTCCTTTAAGGCTAGCTAAAATGTTTAAGTTATTATATTTTAATTCATTTTGCATTAATTGGCGTGTATAGTATAAAATAAGACTCAAGGCTCATTTTCTATATGTTTATCCACTTTTTCTAGCATCACTTGCTAAAAAGACTATCCTTTTCAATTCAATCTCTTTCGCTTTTGCTTAAAATCAATTGACTACTCATGTAGATCTGTTTCAAAATTTTCTGTTTTGTTTCTGTGATTTATTTATTAACTGTAGATTCTTTAGGAGACACCTGATAACAGATGAAACAACTTGTGTTTCTATAGAATAGATTATACACATCTATTGAATTTTCTCAATGATTTTTCTTCATCCATTAAAAAATATGATTTTCATCTTTGATTTAGATGATTCATATTACTAATTTGATTTCATGTCTTAAAGCAACTTGTTTTCCTAGGATAAACCCCATTGGATGCTGTTGCGTTATTCTTTTAACATATTGCTAGGTTCAATTTGCTAATATTTTGCTAAGAATTTTGTATTCAGTTTTATAATTTTAAAAAATTTTGTTCTTGTAATTTTTCTCTCAGACTTTGATATCATAGTTATTTTTTGCTTTCTTCTCTATATTTTGAGATGACATCAATAAGGTTGATGTTTTTGTCTTTTTAAAATGTTTAATAGAATCTTCAGTGTGGGCATATGAGCCTTATATTTTATTGTGTTTTTCAATGCAAAATTATTTATTATAGAATCATTTTGTTTTAAGACAGATTTGAACAACTCACATTTTTCAGTGTTTTGAATGTCAGATTTTGGCCTTTCATTTTTTTTTTTTCTGTAAATGTTTATGAGACATGTAGTGGTATATCTTCTTTCATTTCTGATATTTCTCATACATTTTTGTCACTTTTAAATTTTTTCAGCCTTTGTGCTTCTAAATTGCATTAATCTTTCAGAAAACAAATTTTGACAAAAATAGTTTCTCTATAATTTGTCTTTCACAATTTCATTTATAACTCCTCTTTTATTTCAATTATTTTGTTATTCTCATATTACTTTGGGCTTAATTTGTTTTGTTTTCTCTGCTTTCTAAAGATGGAAACTTACATATTGATATGAAGCTTTAAAAATGTTTTTAAAAGACCAGTTAGAACTATAGTTTTTTTCTCTGTACACTGATTTAGTCATATGCAGCTAATATAATTATTTGTACATAATCATTTAGTTTTACATATTTTCTAAACTTTCCTGTGATTCCCTTTTGGACTCATTTACTATTATTTTTTCTAATATTTGTGATTATTTTTCATAATATTTATGATCTCATTCTGTTGTAGATAGAGAACATATTTTTTGAAATTTAAGTAGTCGTTTTTCTAAAGCATTTCATAGATTTATCTGGGGAGACATTTCATTTGTAGTAGAAATTGTTTCTTTTTTAGTTTTAACTGTAGAGTTAAAAATGTCAATTTGTTCTAGTAGTTTGACAGTTAAATTCTATATTTTAGATTTTTGTCTACAATTTCTGCCAATTATTTAGATGAGGTTGATAACATTTTTGATTGCAAATGTGAAGGGTCAATATCTATATTCAGTTTTGCTGGGCTTCATGTGCTTGGGTGCTCTGCTACTAAGGAAATGTACATTTGGATAGGTTATATTTTCCAAATAAACCTGTGTTATCATTATTAAATGTCTTTCTTCTTCTCTAGTAATAGCCACATATTTGAAACCTATTTTCTTTATCATTAACATTTCCACCGTCGTTTTCATGCACTGACAATTTCTCTGATAGACTTTGTTTCAATTTTTTTATCCTCAAACTTCCTTTGTTTTGATGATAAATATATACCTCTTCAAATAGAAAGCTTATTGTGCTTTTAATCCTGCCCGACAATTCCTGTCTTTTCTGCCATTATAGTCTATGTACATATAATTATTGATATGGTTGAATTAAAGGTGACCATACTGCTCTGTGCAATTTGTTCTCCTAGCCCCATCTGTTATTTCCCTCTGTAACTTTTTTTTTTCTGCTTTCTTTGTGGTTGATCAAATACTGGTTAATCATCTCCTTGAAATCACCAATTTATACTTGCTCTGAAGATGACAGTATCACCCTCAACTTACTACAGTTTTCTCAGAGTTAATATTGTATAAATTCATATACATTTTAAAAATTACAAGAGTAAAATTTGACTTATGTTCTGGTTCTCCATGTATTATTGATGCATATTTTACTTTTCTATAGATGGTATTTACTCCACAATGCAGTGTTAGTAGCTTTTTTTTCCCCGATGTTCAGTATTCTAACAAACAAATTAAGAGCCAAGGAAAAATAAATGAACTATAATATTCTACATGGCATCTCATTTACTTTTTCCAGCTTTGTCCATCCCTTTATGTAGGTTCTAGTTTCTACCTAGTATTGTTTTCTTTCTGCTCTTGAAATACAAGTTGAAGGGCAACAATTCCTTTCAGATGTTGTATGCCTTTATTTTATTTTCTATTTTCAGTAAGAAGTTTGCTGCACAGAGAGTCTCAACTTTGTTTTTTTCTTTTAGAACTTAAAATCTTCCAATCCATTCACTTCTGGCCTCCATTGTTTCTGATATGAGATCAACCATTGTTCACAGAGCTGTTCCCTATCTTAATGTCACTTTTCTATGGGTGCTTTACGTATTTTCTCTTTAACTGGGTTTCCACCAGGCTTACTAGACTATGTCTAGGAATGGGTCAAATCAAATGTATGCTATTTGAAATCAATTACTTACTTGGATGTGTAAGTTGATCTATTTTATCAAATTTAGGAAAATTTCAACTAATGTATCTACATATATCATCCATACTATAGACATACATAAGTATATAAATATACATATATATGTGCATGTGTTTTATGAACATATATATACAGTATGTCACATGCTGCATAATGACATTTTGTCCCATGATGGACTGCATACATGACAGCAGTTATTTAAGATTGTAATGGAGATGAAAATCCTATTGCCTAGTGACGTCATAATACAATGCATTACTCGTGGTTTTGGTGATGCTGTTATAAGCAAACCTACTGTGTTCCAATCATATAAAAGCATAGCACACGCAAGTATGTATAGTACCTAACACTTGATAATGCTAATGAATGATAATGTTTATTTATAGGTTTACTGTATTACACTTTTAAATATTATTTTAGAGTGTACTCTTTCTACTTACTAAAAAGTTATCTGTAAAGCGGCCTTAGTCAGACAAGATGTAGAGGTAGAAGACAGTGATATTGGTGATTCTGACCCAGTGTATCCCTAAGATAAGGTATATGGTTGTGTTTTAAGCTTTTACCAAAAAAAGTTTAAAAAGTAGAAATTAAAAATGGAAAAAGTTTGTAGAATAAGAATATAAAGTAAGAAAATATGTATTTGTGTTTTGAGCTCAGTGTTCTTATTACAGAGTCAAAAGCTGTTTAAAAATTAAAAGTTTTTAAACTAAAAAAGTTGCAGCAAGCTAAGGTTAATTTATTATTGAAGAAAATATAATACTTTTTAATAAACTTAGCATAGCCTAAATGTACAATGGTTTTAAAGTCTATATTAGTATACAGTAAGATCCTAGTCCTTCACATTCACTTAACTACTCACCCACAGACTCAGAACTTCCAGTTCTTCAAGCTTCATTTATGAAAAGTCCCCTACACAGGTTTACCACTTATAAAATATTTTATATAATATTTTTACCTTATGCTTTCTGTTTTGATATGTTTAGATGTACCAACATCTACCATTGTATCACAGTTGTCTATAGTACTTTTCTTAGCATAGTAACAGGTGATTCAGGTGTGTAGCCTGGGAGCAGTAGCTTATGCTATATAGCTTAAGTGTGTACTGGGCTATATCATCTAGATTTATGTACATACACTTTATAATGTTTGTACAAGGATGAAATCATCTAACAATGTATTTCTCAAGACATATCACTGTGATAACTGAAACATAACTGTATGTATATATTTTTTATTTTACCAAGCATTATTATCTGTCCCTCCTCCTCCTCCTTTAATTAAATTCATATATTTTCTCTTAATATTTTATCTTAGATCACTAAGATTTCATAAAGTTTAATTTTTCTATTGTTTATATTGAAATATTGCTATTGATTTTGCTTCAGGTTTACTAATCTTTTCTGAGGCAGATTCCAGTATTAATGTTAAACTGACCTAATTTTTTCTCTTCAAGATACTATAATTTTTAATCCTAGTATTTATATATTTTTTCTTTTAGCTTCCATTTTTAACTTAATAGCTTTATCTGTTTTATAATAATCACCATTTATTTCTTTAAATCCTTAAACACATTTGTTTTGAATTCCTTTAGCCTCTGGAAAAGAGCTTTCATTATTCAGATTAGATCTCTTCTCATTTACCACAGTTAAAACTAGCATTATTTTTTCATTCAAAAAACAAAAATATACAAGCATGTGTCATGTAGCCTTTGGAAAACTTTACCACATACATATAACAGAATGAGAGAAGGAAGGGCAAAGCAAAGGCTTCAGCATTGTTATGAAGGTAGTTGTGGCACTGAAGACTTTCTAAATGAAGAAAGACGAGGCTTCAGATCAGGTTTTGACAACTTCTGGTCTAACTTCACTCATCTTGTGGTATTTGGAAATTAAAACTGATACTGAATCAGTACAATCTATAATTCCTGACACATACATTTAAGTAAGTAACATTTATTATTTTTGTCTACTTTGTGGAGTGTGTGTGTTTTTTTTTTTTTTTTGCATGAAATGATTTCATTGAGAAAGCTGCAGACTAATAAGAGCAAAGATTTTTTTTCCCCAATCACTGCAACCCATCATATGGATGATTAAATCTGTTATAAATGAGTATATATTCTCTGCTAGTCCCAAAAGATAGCCTTAAATATATCTTTAATTGTGGTTAAATAATACAAAATTTTCCCATAATTTATGGCCAAGATGATCCATGTATTTATCAAACTATTACAATGTTTTCCTGAGCATATAAGACAACTACATTCCCTACCGAGCCTTATCTTATGTGATACCTTGTGGTCAGTTTTATAATATAAAATCTGGAAGAAATTATGTAACACTTGGTTTCCTGGATCTTCACAATTTCCACCAGCATTTTCCTTTATCTTTCTGCTCTATGAAGAGTATCTAATGCTTCCCTGCATTGCTACACATAGGAGAAAGGATCTCTGAGTCACCACCTGAAAGAGAGTTACTGTATCAAGATGCATCAGCTTTGGAATTTTATGAGTGAGAATCCTTTAAGAGAGAGTTTTAAGTCACTGAGACTTGTGAGTTTTTGTTAAAACAGCTAAAGTATTTTCCCTAATACACCACTAACTACATTTTAGACTCACTTTAAAAATATTATTCCCTATCAGGTGAATTTAGAGTGTTCCTTTTCTAGCTAGCCTATGCTCCCGCCCACCTGCCCATAAACTCATTACATCTCATTACATTTTATCTGCAAAGTTTACATAAAGGCGTGTCTTAATTTGTGATTCTAAATATGGATATAAAATTTAATTTTTAAGTATCTTCATTTTCAAGTATGCCTACCATTTGGAAACATAGTATTTTTACAACTATTATATATAATTAATGGTATTTTAAGTCACATGAGGTATAAATACTGCTGTCTTGTGTTGCATATTGTTTATAGCTTCTTCCAGTTACATGTACATTGCATTACTATCTCATTCCAAAAATTATTCGTCAAATAAAAACAAAGTGATTCCTTGCCACATGGCTTGTAAGATATTTCTAAAAATTTATCACTGCATTTTTCATTTTGTGACAAATTGATTCACTTAATTTTTCTGTATATGATATCTGATCCCATAATTCAAAAGAAATGCAAAGAGCCAAGCCCTAATTACATTCATACCTTTCTAAAGTAATGAGTTCAACTTCCAGTACAACCTTGCCATAAACTTTTATTAGGGTGTAGAATTTGCTTGTCACTTGCACATCCAGAAAGATATCATTATGGAAAACATGGAAGAAAAAAAAATACATTTATCATATTTATAACAAAAATGTAAAAAATAAAATAAATTATTTTGTGATGTTTAAAACTGATAATAATTCTAAAGCACTGTCTATAATTCCTAACACATATATTTAAGTAAGTAATATTTGTTATTTTTATCTACTTTATGGAGTTTTTTTTAAATTGTATGAAATGATGTCATTGAGAGAGCTGCAGATTAATAAGAGCAAAGATTCTTTTTTCACCATCACTGCAACCCAACATAGGGAAGATTAAATCTGTTATAAACGAGTATATATTCTTTGCTAGTCCCAAATAATCATGTTGCTAATAATATAACATTAAACTATTAAAATTTTGAGTGAGTATAACTGGTTCATTGAATGAATTAAATCTATTGTGGATACACAAATAAAAATTAATTTTTTTTCTACCTGTTGATGTAATCTTGGGTAGATCCCACAGCTTTCTGGTCAATCTGAAGAAATACACAACTTTTTTTTGATTCAAAGATAAACTCCTAAGTCACATCCAAGAAATCCTCATGAGATCTGATGGTTTAAAAGTGGCAGTTTCCCCTTCTCTCTCTCTCCTGCCACCGTGTAAAATACGCTTTGCTCCCCCTTCGCCTTATGCTATGATTGTAAGTTTCCTGAGGCCACACCAGCCATGGGAAACTGAGTAAATTAAACCTCCTTTTTTTTCAATTGTACTTTAAGTTCTCAGGTACATGTGCATATCTTGCAGGACTCTTGCATAGGTACACACATGCCATGGTGGTTTGCTCTCTTCATCCCCCTGTCACCTACATCAGGTATTTCTCCCAATGGTATCCTTCCCCAACCCACCCATCTCCTGCTGTCCTTCCTGTAGCTCCCACCCCAGAACAGACCTCAGGGTGTGATGTTCCCCTCCCTGTGCCCATGTGTTCCCATTGTTCAATACCCACTTCTGAGTGAGAACATGAGGTATTTGGCTTTCTGTTATTGTGTCAGTTTGCTGAGAATGATGGTTTCCAGATTCATCCATGTCCCTACATAGGACACAAACTCATTGTTTATTATGGTTGCATAGTATTCCACGGTGTATATGTGCCAACTTTTCTTTGTCCAGTCTATAAGTGATGGGCATTTGCGTTGGTTCCAAGTCTTTGCTATTGTAAACAGTGCCGCACTGAACATACATGTGCATGTGTCTTTATAACGGAACAATTTATAATCCTTTGGATATATACCCAGTAATGGGATTGCTGGGTCAAACAGAAGTTCTATTTCTAGATCCTTGAGGAATCACCACTTGTCTTCTACAATGGTTGAACTAATTTACACTGCAACAAATGGTGTAAAAGTGTTCCTAATTCTCCACATCCTCTTCAGCATCCTGGTTTTTTAAATAATTACCATTAAATTGTAATAATGGTATCTGGTGTGAGATGGTATCTCAGTGTGGTTTTGATTTACATTTATCTGATGACCAGTGATGATGAGCATTTTTTCGTGTTTGTTGGCCTCATATAATGTCTTTTTTTAAAAAGTGTCTGTCATATTATTTGCCCACTTTTAAATGGGTTTTTTTTTCCTGTAAATTTGTTTTACCTATTTGTAAATTCTGGATATTAACCCTTTGTCAGATGGGTAGATTGCAAACATGTTTTCCCATTTTGTTGGTTGCCAGTTCACTCTAATGATTGTTTCTTGTGTTGTGCAGAAACTTAAGTTTTGTTAGCTCTGAAGTTTAATCAGATCATGTTTGTCTATTTTGGCTTTTATTGCCATTGCTTTTGGTGTTTTAGTCATGAAGTCCTTGCCTATGCCTATGTCCTGAATGGTATTGCCTAGGTTTTCTTCTAGGGTTTTTATGGTGTTAGGTTTTATGTTTAAATCTTTAATCCATCTGGAATTAATTTTAGTGGAAGGTGTAAGGAAGGGGTTTCACCTTTCTGCACATGGCTAGCCAGCTTTCCCAACACCATTTATTAAACAGGTAATCCTTTCCCCATTGCTTGTTTTTGTCAGGTTTGTCAAAGATCAGATGGTTGCAGATGTGTGGTGTTAATTCTGAGGCCTCTGTTCTGTTCCACTGGTCTATATCTCTGGTTTGGTACCAGTAACATGCTGATTTGATTACTGTAGCCTTGTACTATAATTTGAAGTCAGGTAGCGTGATGCCTCCAGCTTTATACTTTTTGCTTAGGATTGTCTTGGCTATGTGGACTCTCTTTTGGTTCCATATGGAGTTTAAAGTTTTTTTTTTACAGTTTTGTGAAGAAAGTCAATGGTCGCTTGATGGGGATAGTGCTGAATCTATAAATTACTTTGGGCACTGTGGCCATTTTAATCATATTGATTTTTCCTAACCATGAGCATGGAATGTTTTTCCATCTGTTTGTGTCCTCTTTTATTTTCTTGAGCAGTGGTTTATAGTTGTCCTTGAAGAGGTCCTTAGCATCCTTTGTTGGTTATATTCCAAAGTATTTTTTTCTCTTTGTAGCAACTGTGAATGGGAGTTCACTCATGATATAGCTCTCTGTTAGTCTGTTACTGGTGTATAGGAATGCTTGTGATTTTTGCACATTGATTTTGTATCCTGAGACTTTGCTGAAGTTGCTTATCAGCTTAAGGAGATTTTGCACTGAGACAATGGGGTCTTCTAAATATACAATCATGTCATCAGCAAATTGAGACAATCTGACTTCCTCTTTTTCAAACTGGAAATCCTTTATTTCTTTTTCTTGCCTGATTGCTCTGGCTAGATTTCCAATGCTATTTTGAATAGGGGTGGTGAGAGAGGGCATCCTTGTCTAGTGCCAGTTTTCAAAGGGAATGCTTCCAGTTTTTGCCCATTCAGTATGATATTGGCTGTGGGTTTGTCATAAATAGCTTTTATTATTTTGAGATCTGTTTCACTGATACCTAGTTTATTGAGAGTTTTTAGCACAAAGGGCTATTGAATTTTGTCGAAGGCCTTCTCTACATCTATTGAGATAATCACGTGGTTTTGTCTTTGGTTCTGTATATGTGATGAATTAGATTTACATATTTGTGTATGTTGTACCAGCCTTGCATCCCCAGGATGAAGCCTACTTGATCATTATGGATAAGCTTTTTGATATGCTTTTGCATTTGGTTTGCCAGCATTTTATGGAAGATTTTTGCATCCATGTTCATCATGGATCTTATCCTGAAGTTTTCTTTTTTAGTTGTGTCTCTGCCAGGTTATGATATCAGGATGATGTTGGTCTCAAAAAATGAGTTAGGGAGAATTCCCTCTTTTTGCATTGTTTGCAATAGTTTCAGAAGGAATGGTACCAGCTCCTCTTTGCATGTCTAGTATAATTTGACTGTGAATTCGTATGAACTTTTTTTGGTTTGTAGGCTATTAATTGCTGCCTCAAATTCAGCCCTTATTGGTCTATTCAGGATTTCAACTTCTTTCTGGTTTAGTCTTGGGAGGGTGCAAGTCTCCAGGAATTTATGCATTTCTTCCAGATTTTCGGGTTTATGTGCATAGAATTGTTTGTAGTAATTACTGCTGGTAGTTTGTATTTTTGTGGAATCACTGGTGATATCCCCTTTAACATTTTTTATTGCATCTTTTCTTTTTTATTAGTTTGGGTAGTGGTCTGTGTGTTTTGTGGATCTTTTCAAAAAAACAGCTCCTTGACTTACTGATTTTTTGAAGTTTTTTTTTTTTTTTTTCTATCTCTATCTCCTTCATTTCTGCTCTAATTATTTCTTGTCTTGATAGCTTTTGAGTTTTTTTGATATTGCTTCTCTAGCTTTTTCAATTTTGACGATAGGGTGTTGATTTTAGATCTTTCCTTGATTCCCATGTGGGCATTTATTTTTATAAATTTCCCTCTAGACACTGCTTAAAATGTGTCCCTGAGATTCTGCTACATTATGCCTTTGTTCTCAGTGGTTTCAAAGAACATCTTTATGTCCACTTTCATTTCATTTTCTATCCAGTTGTCATTCAGGAGCAAGTTGTTCAGTTTCTATGCAGTTGTGCAGTTTTGACTGAGTTTCTTTATCCTGAGCTCTAATTTGATTGCGCTGTGGTCTGAGAGACTGCTTGTTATGATTTCTGTTCTTTTGCATTTGCTGAGGAGTGATTTACTTCTAATTATGTGGTCAGTTTTAGAGTAAGTGTGATGTGGTGCTGAGAAGAATGTATATTCTGTGGATTTGGGGTGGAGAGTTTTGTAGATATCTATTAGGACTGCTTGGACCAGATCTGCATTCCAGTCCTGGATATCCTTGTTGATTTTATGCCTCATCGATCTGTCTAATATTCACAGTGGAGTGTGGAGGTCTCCCAGTATTATTGTGTGGGAGTCTAAGTCTCTTTGTAGGTCATTAAGAACTTGCTTTATGTATCTAGGTGCTCCTGTATTGGGTGCATATATATTTAGGAATTTTACCTCTTCTTGTTGTATTGATCCTTTTATCGTTATGTAATGCCCTTCTTTGTCTCTTTTGATCTTTGTTGGTTTAAAGTCTGTTTTACCAGAGACTAGGATTGTAACCCCTGCTTTTTTTTGCTCTCCATTTGCTTGGTAAATCTTCTTCCATCCCTTTATGTTGAGTCTCCGTGTGTCTTTGCACATGAGATGGGTCTCCTGAATACAGCACACTAATGGGTCCTGTTTTTTTTTATCCTGTTTGCCAATCTGTGTGTTTTGATTGATACATTTAGGCAATTTACATTTAGTGTTAATACTGTTATGTGTGAATTTCATCTTGCCATTTTGTTACTGGCTGTTTGTTTTGTCCATTAGTTGATGTGGTTTCTTCATTGTGTCATTGATCTTCATCATTTGGTACATTTTTTCAGTGACTAGTACCAGTTGTTGCCTTCCACGTTTAGTGCTTCCTTCAGGAGCTGTTGTAAGACCGGCCTGGTGGTAACAAAATTTCTCAGCAATTGCTTCTCTGTAAAGGATTTTATTTCTGCTTCACTTATGAAGCTTAGTTTGGCTGGATATGAAATTCTGTGTTGAAAGTTCTTTTCTTTAAGGATGTTGAATATTGGCCCCAACTCTCTTCGGGCTTGTAGGGTTTCTGCTGAGAGATCTGCTGTGAGTCTAATGGGCTTCCCTTTGTGGGTGTCCTGACCTTTCTGACTGCCCTTAGCATTTCTTCCTTCATTTCAACCCTGGTGAATCTGACGATTTTGTGCCTTGGGGTTGCTCTTCTTGAGGAATATATTTGTGGTGTTCTCTACATTTCCTGGATTTGAATGTTGGCCTACCTTGCTAGGTTGGGGAAGTTATTTCGGATAATATCCTGAAGAGTGTTTTCCAACTTGGATTCATTCTCCCCGTCACATTCAGGTACACTGATCAAGCATAGATTAGGTCTTTTCATATAATCCCAAATTTCTTGGAGGCTTTGTCCATTTCTTTTCCTTTTTATCTCTAATCATGCCTTCTTGTTTTATTTCATTGAGTTGATCTTGAATCTTTGATATCCTTCCTTCTGCTTGATTGATTTGGCTATTGAAACTTGCGTGTGTTTTGCAAAGTTCTCGTGCTATGTTTTTCAGCTCCATCAAGTTGTTTATGTTCTTCTCTAAGCTGGTTATTCTAGTTAGCATTTTATCTAACTTTTTTCAAGGCTTTTAGTTTCTTTGCATTGGGTCAGAACATGTTCCTTTACCTCAGAGAAGTCTGTTATTACCCATCTTCTGAAGCCTGCTTCTGTGAATTCATCCAATTCATTCTCCATCCCGTTTTGTTCTCTTGCTGGTGAGGAGTTGTAATCCCTTGGAGGTTGAGAGGCATTCTGGTCTTTGATTTCATCCTTTTTGTTCTGGTTTCTTCCCATCTTCATGGGTTTATCTACGCTTGATCTTTGAAGTTAGTGATTTTGGATGGGGTTTCTGAGTGGACATCCTTTCTGTTGATGTCAAAGCTATTTCTTTTTGTTTTTTAGTTTTCCTTCTAACTGTCAGGCTCTTTTGCTGTAGGACTGCTGGAAGTCCACTCCAGACCTTCCTTGATTAGGAAGCACCCACAGGGCATGTGAAGCAGTGAGGATTGCTTCCTGATCTTTCCTCTGGTAGTTTCATCCCAGAGAGGTACCTGCCAGGGGTCAGCCTGAGCTCTCCTATATAAGGTGTTTTTTTGGTTATCCAGGGGTCAGGGAGCCACTTGAGGTGGCAGTCTGCCTATACAGGTACTGCTGAGCTGCTTTGGACTCAGCCCAGCTGCTGTGTCGTCTTCCTCTGGCTCTTGTTTACACAGGTGCGATTAGATCCGCCTTCACAATGGTGGCTGCTCTTTTCCCCACTGAGCTTGATCATTCCAGGTCGTCAAGCTCTGAGCGATGTGCTGGCTGTGAAACTCTCAAGCGAGAGGGCTTCAGTTTGCTGGTCTTTGTCGGGGTGGGACCCGCCAAGATGTATCTTTCAGGTGTCTCCCTGCTTTCTCTCTTCCTGGGGGCCACTGAGCGGGGGGGGGGGTGGGGGGGGCGGGGGGAGATGTGGGTAGATCCGTTCCGCAGGCGTTCTTGGAGCTAGTCAAAACCGCTGCCCAGATCTGGACTGACGACTCATGGCACCAGTCCAGCCAGAGCTGTCACTCAGATCTATGTTGGTAACTCACGGAGCTTTCAGCCAGGCAGCATTCTCCTGTACTATGAGTTGCAACGGCCATGGGAGAAGTGCAGTATCTGAACCAGAGTGCTGAGGGGGTAAAGTCCCTGATCCTCCATCCACTTGCACTTCCCTGGTGGGGCAGCACCCCACCCTCCCTCGGTTTGTCCTCCTTGGGTCACACCCTCTGTCCAAACAGTGCCATTGAAATAAACCTGGTGCCTCAGTAGGAAATGTGGAGACCAGTTGCCTTCTGCATCTGTCACTGGGCATTGCGCTCCAGAGCTGTTCTTATTCAGCCATCTTTAAACCTCTTTTCTTTATAAATTACTCAGTCTAGGTATTCTTTATAGCAGTGTGAAAATGGACTAATACACTGATGTTGGTGCTGTGCTACCAGACAGAAAACTTTGTGGCAACATTCTTTCATTGATCCCTCGGAAGTACACTATTGACTAGCTGCCTGCTTTCTTGGGAAGAGTCCAATCTAACTAATTTGAAATTTGCTATCTCTTCACAGAACCACTTGATCTACAGGAAACTCATAACTGCCTTGCCCTGTCACTACTTAATGACATACTCTTTTTTTCTCTTGGGGTTAGTTGGCTTAGGGTAGAGGTGAGGGGCAGAGTAGGCAGAGAAAAGCTGCAATAGTTCTCCTGGGGACTACAAACTCCTTGATTCTCTTTCCTGGCAAACTCTTCGCTTATGTTTCATAGGCTGGTATTTGGGGAGTTGGGATGGATAATGCTTATTGACATGATTTGACTTAAGATTAGCTTTGAAATACTTTTCTTACACTACAATGCACATTTGCTAAAACAACTGGGAAAAATATGCTTTTACACATTTATTTCTTATTTGTATTCTTAAAACATGTCTTTATTATTATTTTTTTAACTAGAGACAAAGCTTCACTTTTATACATTTAAAGACATTATAGGAAGATTGACTTTATGTGTATCTTAGAATTAAACATATTTAGAGGTTAGTTATTTGATTCTATTGTAGACTACTAATTTTTCTTGATGGCTACGTAAGCTAGAAAAGGGATTCTTTAATTAAACATTGGCCTTAAAAGGCTAATATTAAACCTGATCATCTTCCTGGCATCATATTATACAGTTCTTCTTTCATATAACAGAAACATAAAAACCTTTCAAGTAGCTTTCCCTAGCCTCATGAAAAATAATATTAAAAATCACTAGGCAGTTTCAGGTTCAATACAACTGTGCTGAAGAAGAGGCTAGAACTAAGACCCCAATTGTATCTATTAACCAGCCACAGAGCTGTGTGAATGCAAGTACCATTGGAAACTGGCAAGCAGTGTTTACATTTTCATTAACAGAAATGGCTCTCAGTTGTAAAGAAGGATCTTTCCAGAAATCTGGAAATAATGAAAATAACACAGAGTATACTAATGAAGTTATGGAAACCAGCTTGTAGGGCTCAGAGTAATCTCTTTTTCCATGATAAGTCTCATGTTCATCGCTGGCTTGTATACAACATAGACAGTATAAAAACAGTCGTTCTAAGGAGCTAAAAACCAGGCTTTCCTGAATTCCTCATGTTAACTTTTCCCTTGGCATAAAGTTGAGGGCCCATACAAAATTCCCTTTTTATTGTATAAAAAAATTAAATTGTTCATCTATTTTTTAATGGTTTACTACAAGATGACTGCAATGAAACCCAGTAAAACAATTTTAAGTCAATAAGAAACTTGTCACATGAATGAAGGATGTAAAACTCCCATTTCGTCAGCTTTAAGATTTTCATAGCTTGTCCAGGAAGATACCAGTATTAGCACTTCTGTGAATCGAACTCTTACTTAAAAGAACAGTAGAAACAGTAGCAAAAACTGAGAAAAGATTGGACATGAAAGATAAAGATTTAGAGAATCAGTCAACAGGAAACTGTCCAACATTCTTTCCCTAAAGAAAAACTAGCATATAAACCTGGTGTCTTTATTATCTAGCTTGGAGCAGCTCTCTCAGTGGGTCGAAACTTTGTTTACTGTTGGATTCTGTCTACCATTCTACCTGCAGCTGATTCCTGGCAGTATGCCATAAGGGTGTTTAAACTCTTTTAGATCTCTGTCAAAAGTGAAAGAGCAGTTGACTTTATTGAAATAGGTGCTAAGATATTTTTCATGTGAAACAAAACTAAAAATAAGCTGTTGAAGAATAAGGGGTGAAGAATAAGCTGTTGGAGAGAGGGAAAAATGACACAATTTTAAGGTTCTATGATTTTTAATCCTTAGGAATAACTATAATCTGCATATTCTAGGTTATGTTAGGCTATATTTTAGTAGAGAATTCAAGATTTATAACATCATGTAAAAATGTGTAAAACAGTTTCTCTTTATTCTTTTTTTGTTTATCAACAGGACAATTGAGATATAAAATAACGTTTTAATTTTTTATATCTGTATCTATAAACTACAAGGTTTCTGCTACTCTGAGAAACCCATAACTGTTTTTCTGTTTGTGCTCATATTAGTGCTTCTATTTAATAGATTAAAAAAGATATTCACATTGCATTTCAGTGTCCAAAAATATAGAAGTTTTTTGTTTGTTTGTTTCCTGTAAGTCACCTAATAATTCTTTGTGATTTCCCCATTTTTTTCCTGGTAGTGGTAGGATTTAAAGTTAATTTACTACATCTGAATTATTTCTAATCTAAAATTTCTTTTTAGTTTAAAACAATCATTTTCATGTTAATGGTAGACATTTGTCCCGTGTTAAACCTAATTGTTTCATCTTAACAATTACATATGTTCTTTTTGTTCACAGAGAAACACCAGCAAGCTTTGGTCTGCATTTACATCAAGGGAAGTTCTGGCAAATGTAATTTTTTTTTTCTTTTAGGGATATTGAGTAGTGAAAGGGATTAGGACAGTTATAAAAAAATCAATGACATATTATTTTCTGTGGCATATATGTTTTCCTATGAGGTTTTCTTTTAGAGAAAGACACAAAATAATTGATTCAAGAGCAGAGATGAGGTAATTCAAACTTATCATTTAAATGTGCTCAATGTAATTTTTTCATAACAATTTTCTTTTCTTTTTTTTTTTTGCTCACCAACAGAGAATAAAAATAGAATCCTGTTGAGTTCCTTCTCTGAGGTGGAAAAACTCTTACAAGGCATACATCATACAGCCTATAAGACACTAGGAAAACAAAAATAGCCTATTTATATTCAATTCTCTTTACTAAACTTTACAGAGGAGCAAGCTCACATGGTTCTGCCATCTGTTTTGACAAACTTATAGATCTGGGTGAAAAACACAAATAACTTAGTCACTAGAACACGTACCCACCTGTAAAATATTTACTAACTTTATTTTATTTTCCAAGGAAGCAGACTCTAGTAGCAGTAAGTCTAGAGGCAAAAATATTAGGAAGAACAATAATATCCTTCATTTAAATTGTATATCTAGACTGGCAATAGCCTGTTTCCATTTGTGTGTGGTGGTCTATTTAGTCATGCATTAGTGCTTATTCACTGAGTAGATTTCAATTGTGGATTTTTTAAGCTTGTGGAATAAAACTCCTACTACATTATTTGCTTTAAAAATACGGTCTACAAATTAAAGAAAAGGACATGTTTTGTGGTATCCATTTTTTTTCTACAAAAAGAATCCTTCATTAAAATGACATTTCTCAATTAAAATTAATGAAATTATTTTTATGACACAATATTACAAACATTTTAAGTCTAATAAGCATAGACAACAAGATCCAAACTATGATAAAGGAAATTTGATTATATATTTGGAAAATAACATAATAATTATATTTTCATATGCCTGAAATCAATATGATTTACTTCACAAATTTCTTCTTAATATGAATAGCTCTTGTAGGAGGTTAAACGAAACTGGCTAAGTTATATAACCTAAGAGCATCAAGGTTTAATTCCCTCTCTTCCATTTTCCTTAGAAGTGTTTCAAGGATACGCATGGTTCACTCAATTTAATGATCTGGGACAAAAGGAGTGTGCCCATCTTGGTTTATGGCTTTCTGCAGATAAGGCATTCATAAGTACATTGAGGATATAAGCCAAGTACCACTATTTTTCTTCTTATAGAAAGCTATTAAGCACAAACAGAGCAAATTTAGAAATATATTTTAATATACTGTATTTTTTCCTGGGTCTATTTCAAAAGATGAAAGCAGGGCAGAATAATTTCCTAGCAGTGTATTTTAATCAAGATCTATTGACTTTTTTAGGCATTAAATTATTTTTAAATAGTGCACTTTCAGTACGCCAAGGAATCTGATATTATTACCACAGTGACGTTATAAAAGACAAACGGATTTGGAAATAATCACAGAATTGCTTGTTGTTATCCCTTACAAAAAATCTTAACACCAATGAGAAATAGTTTTGAGGCAAAGGGGTTGAGATTTGTGGTAATACAATATCATTACTTACATTTGTTTACTGTTTAAGAATAAAACTGGAAGTAATGTAGGATCTGGAATAGAACTATTCTGGAATCACGGCATTTTAATATGGTAAATGTTCTGAAAATACCTTCATTATTTTTAACTAACATTGTTCAAATTACACTTAATTTTTAAAAATTGAAATGAGAACTGACACAAGAACAGAAAACCATAACACCACATGTTCCAATTTATAAGTGGGTTTTAAACAATGAGAACACATGGACATAGGGAGGGGACCATCACACACTGGTGTCTGTTGTGGGTTGGGGGTCTGGGGAGGGAATCTAAGGGATGGGGAAGGGGAAATTGGGGAGGGATAATATTAGGAGAAATATCTAATGTTGGTGACGGGGGGATGGAGGCAGCAAATCACCAGGGCATGTGCTTACCTATGTAACAATCCTGCAAGATCTGCTCATGTACTTCAGAACTTAAATTATAATAAAAAAATTAGAATGAGAAAATAAACAGGCATGACAACGATAACTCATAATCCATGTGTTTTATAAATTATTTTACCTTTATAATGAATATACTTCAATCTACTAATACAAAGAATTATTTAAAGTTATTTTAAAGAGAAGAGTAAAAATTTCCCTTTTCCTTGTCTTCGAGAACATGTTAGCAACGATATAAAACAAAATGATTTCAGTGTATTTGGAAAACAAATATATTCTATTAGCATGCAGTTCTGCTATTAGCCTCTGATCTTGATTCCTTATTAGTCTTCACCTGTTTCTGTTTTTAATGTCAATCTGTCAGCAAAGTAGCACATATTTTTATGTATAAGATATTAGATATATCCATAAAAGACTGCAATGTTTATTGTAGCTATTGGCCATTATTCTTAAAGGCCATCTACTGCATTGCAACCCAAACTATAACACCAGAAATTATCCTGCCAGCATATACACCTATGAAACCGAGCACAATAATTCACCCACATCTCAACAATCTGTACAGAGCATTGGCCCTCTGAAAGCAGGCAGAAACGAAGTCAACTGACTATATTCAACTTAAATCACAGTTACAGGAACACCAAACCTTCCAGATAAGAAAAAGTCAGCCTGAGAACTCTGGTAGATCAAAAAGCCAGAGTGTCCCCTTACCTACAAACAAGCCCACTAGATCCATTTGTTTAAACACCTTTGTTAAAGCAAAGGTGTTTAACCAGTCAGAAATGACTGAAATAACAGAAATTTAAATCTGGCTGGCAAGGAAACTTACTGAGATTCATGAGAATGTTGAAATACAATCGAGGGAATCCACCAAAAGGATCCAAGAGCTAAAAGACAAGACAGCTGTTTTAAGAGAGATCCAAACTGAATTTCTAGACCTGAAAAAAAAAATCACCACAAGAATAATACAATCAGAAGTATTAACAGAAGAATAGAACAAGCTGAGGAAAGAATCTCAGAGCTCAGTGATTTTTTTATTCTAATTAACTTGGACAATATTAAAGAAAAAAGAATTTTTTTAAATGAGCAAAACATCTAAGAAATATGAGTCCATGTTAAGAGAACAAACCTACAATTTATTGGCATTTCTGTGAGAGAAGGAGGAATAAGCAACTTGGAAAATATATTTGAGAACACAGTCCGAGAAAGTTTCCCTGATCTCACTAGAGAGGTTGACATATAAATCGAAGAAATACAGAGAACCATCACTAAATATTATACAAAATAACCATCCTCAAGGCACATAGTCATCAGCTTCTCTAGGGTCAACACAGAAGAATAAATTTTGGAGCTAACTAGATAAAAGGAACACATGATGTACAGAAGAAACCCCATCAGGCTAGCAACAGATTTCCCAGCAGAAATTTTAAAAGCCAAAGACATTGAGGTCTATTTTCCACCTTTTTAAAGAAAGGAAATTCTAACCAAGAATTTTATATCCTACCAAACTAAGTTTCATAAATAAAAGGGAAATAAAATCTTTCTCAATCAAAAGCAAATATTGAGGAAAATTGCCTCAATTAGGCCAGTCTTACAAAAGCTCCCTGGAGAGTGCTAAACCAGAACTAAAAGAATGACATCTGCTACCACAAAAACATGTAAGCACATGGTCCACAGGCACTATGAAGCAACTATGTTATAAAGTACAAATAAGAACCAGCTAACATCATGATGACAGGATCAAAATCACAGGTATCAATAGTTACCTTGAATGAAAATGAGCTAAATGCCCCACTTACAAGACATAGAGTGGGTAAGCTGGATTAAAAGATAGGATACAACCATCTCTCGTCTTCAATGTACCCACATCACATGTTAAACCCACAGGTTTAAAGTAAAAGAATAGAGAAAGATGTACTATGCAAACCAATGGCCAAAAACAGAACAAGAGTCACTATTGTTACATCAGATAATAAAACAGATTTTTTTAAAAATGGCAATGAAAGACATTATGTAATGATAAAGGATGCAATTAAACAAGAAGCCGTCTATTACAAACCTACAGCCAACATCATACAGAACAGGCAAAACTGAGAAACATTCTTCCTGAGAACTGCAACAAGACAAGGATGCTCACTCTCACAACTCCTATTCAACATAGTACCAGAAGCGCTAACTGAGGCAATCAGACAAGAGAAAGAAAAGGCATTCAAATACGAGAGTAAGTAGTCAAACTATCTTTCTTTGCTGATGATATGATTCCATATTTAGAAAGCCCTACAGACTCTACTGAAAGGCTACTGGAACTGAAAATAATTTTAGCAAGGTTTCTGTATAAAAAAATCAATGCCCCAATAATTAATATCATTTCTACACACGAATAATTCCCAGGCAGAGTCAAATAAAGAACATAATCCCATTTGTAATAACCATTAAAAAAAACAAAATATCTAGGAATGCAGCTAACCACAGAGGTGAAAGATTTCTACAAGGAGAATGTAAAACAGTGCTAAAATATATCAGAGACAACACAAATAGACAAAAAAAAATTCTACATTCATGAATTGGAAGAATCAATATTGTTGATATTGCCGTACTACACAAAGCATTTGAAGATTCAATGTTATTGCTATTAAACTACTAATAACATTCTTTACAGAATTAGAAAAAAAATACTATTCTAAAACATATGGAACAACAACAAAACCTGAATAGACAGACAAAGCAATCCTAAACAAAAGAATGATGCCAGTGGCATCGCATTACTCAACTTCAAAGTATACTATAAGGCTACAATAACCAAGACAGCATGGTAGTGGTAGAAAATCAAACAGATAGACCAATGGAACAGAATAGAAAACCCAGAAATAAAGTTACACACATATAATCATCTGATTTTTCACAAGCCTGACAAAAATGAGCAATGGAAAAAGGACTCCCTATTCAAAAATGGTACTAGTACAGCTGGCTAGTCATACATAGAATAAAACTAAATCCTTGTCTTTCAGTATATGCAAAACTTAATTCAAGATGGATTAAAGATTTAATGTAAGACCTCAAACTACAAAAGGCTAGAAGAAAATCTAGGAAACACCCTCCTCAACTTTAGCTTCTGAAATAATTTTTGGCTGAATCCCCAAAAACAATTGCAACAGAATCAAAAATTGATAAGTGATATGTAATTAAACTAAAGATCTTCTGCACAGCAAAATAAACCATCAACAGAGTAAAAAAACCAACAGAATGGGAGAAAGTATTCATAAACTACCCATCAAACAAAAGCCTAGTATCCAGAATCTATAAGTAACATAAACAAATCAACAAGCAGAAAACAACTTCATTAACATGTGGGCAAAGAACATAGGTACTTCTCAAAAGAAGATATACAAGCCACCAAAAAATATGAAAAAAATGCTCATCATCATTAATCATCAGAGAAATGCAAATCAAAACCACAATGACATACCATCTCACAACAGTCTAAATGGTTTTATTAAAATGTCAAAAAATAACAGATGTTGGCAAGGCTGCAGAGAAAAGGGAATGCTTATAGACTGTTGGTGGGAATGTATGTTAGTCCAGACACTGTGGAAAGCAGTTGGAACCTAAAACAAAACTACCTTTCAACCCAGAAATCTGATTACTAGGTATATACCCTAAGGAAAATCGATAATTATACCAAAAAGATACATATTCATCACAGCACTATTCACAATGGCAAAGACATGGAATTGACCTAGATGTCCATCAATGGTGAATGGGGTAAAAAAAAAGGTGGTATACACACACCATAGAATACTACACAGCCATAAAAACAATGAAATTATTTTTTATAGCAACATGGATGCTGCCGAAGGCCATAATCCTAAGCAAATTAATGCATGAAGAGAAAACCAAATACCACATGTTCTCACTTATATGTGGAAGCTAAACATCGAACTCACATGGACACAAACAAGGAAACAATAAGCCTTATTGACTATTAGAAAGGAGTAGTAACAAAAGGGAAGGATGTGGGTTGTAAACTACTTACTGGGTACCATGCTCATCAACTGGGTACAGGTGCAATATACCCATACAGAAACCTGCACATGTACCCCTGTATCTAAAATGAAAGTTGAAATTTTAAAAATATATAAAATCACATATATAAAATATATATATGTGCATTTGCCAACAAATATTTACTAAGTAACTATGATATGATACTAAAAAAACTTGTAGCTACTGTTAAGTATTATAAAGATAAAAATAAACAAACCAGCAACACCACTAGCCATAAGAACTCCACGCCCTCAGATACAATATTTGGGAGGTATGCAACTTAGTTATATATTCATTTAGGACTTTATAACTGATTCTTTCTATAAAAGTCTGCTTAAAAACATTACGGCCACTAGGAGATAAAATACTTCACTTTATAAAAGACTTTTAAAAACCTTGTAACTAAATGACTCAAAAGGTGAAACTAGGTGTTATTCTTTATTATATTGTGTAACATTTAACTCTATTGTGTTAGAAAGGTCTTGAAATTAGGAAACATTTAGGAAAACACTTTTTTCTTCAGTGATTTAGGGCCAAGCACGTGGCTCACACCTGTAATCCCAGCACTTTGGAAGGCAGAGGTAGGTGAATCACAAGGTCAAGAGATCGAGATCATGCTGGACAACATGGGGAATCCCCGTCTCTACTAAAAAATACAAAAATTAGCTGGGTGTGATGGCATGTATCTGTAGTCCCAGCTACTCAGGAGGCTGAGGCAGGAGAATAACTTGAACCCGGGAGGCAGAGGTTGCAGTCTGCGATTGTGCCAGTGCACTTCAGCCTGGCGACAGAGCGAAACTCTGTCTCAAACAAAAACAAAAACAACCAAAAAAAAAAAAGTAGTTATCTGAAGGACTCAAAAGGTAAAGCTAGTGTTATTCTTTATTATAAAATGTAATATTAACTCTATTGTGTAGGAAAGATATGGAAAATTATGAAATGATTAGGAAAATACATTTTTTTCCTTCAGTAATTTAGAGTCAGACAATTGAAAGCAGAAGTAGAACTTAAAAATTTGATACATAAGAAAATCCATTGAGTGCATATCAGTCAGCCTCTATTTCTAGTCATCTATTTCATATTTAGATCTTGTCTATTGTGCTTGTGAAGCAAGTGACAGGGATAAAGGTTATTCATGAGCTCAATAAAATGAACTTTCCCTTGCCCAGGTCGCTTGAACCTCTGTTGAGAGTGAACATGTCCAGAAAAAAGATCAATCCTGAGTAAAAAATATGGCATCGTTTTCCAGGGTATCAGCCAGATACCAAGTTGCAAGGAATCACATGGAAGAACTTTAATCATGAATGGTATAGCACTTTTTTTCACTCACTGAAATAGACACTTTGCTTGGATATGCATTTGCCTTTCTGTCAGTAGCATTTCGAATACACAACATGATCTCTGACCAAAAATTTCATTTTCTAGTAAATGAAGGTGAAGATTGGGTTTATGGTAATAAAATTGAGTGATTTGATAACATTCCCACTCAGGACCTGAAGCAGCTGTCCTGAAGAAACAGTGGAATGACCTTGAAAGTTAATTATGGCTTCAGAAAGAGGAAAATATGCTACTCTGCTGGGGAAATGTCCTCCTTCATTTGTTATATGCTCAAAACCAGCGACCAATGTGTTGTCTCCCCATAGCCAGGCTACCCAAAGCCAGAAATCAAAGGGATGGGACAGTTCCTCCTCAATATTGCCCTTTATGATGAACCACTGAAATATTTGCTTGCCACATGGCTAAATTGGACTCCTCATGCCAGTCAATCAACAGGCAAAGAATGTATACTGAGTGAGATTAGTAAAGGGAAAAATTATATCCTTTTTTTTTTTCTCATTCTGCTGTCATCCAGACTGGAATGCAATGGCGCAATCTCTATCTCAACTCACTCCAACCTCTGCCTTCCGGGTTCAAGCAATTCACCTCAGCTTGGAATTCTGGGATTATAAGTGCCTGCCACCACACCTGGCTATAATTTTTGTATTTTTATTAGAGACAGGATTGCACCATCTTGGCCAGACAGGTCTCAAACTCCTGACCTCAGGTGATCCACCCACCTTGGCCTCCGAAAGTGGGGAAAGATTATATTCTTACTACTTCTCAGGGATAAGAAAAAATTTATTTGGAATGCAGGCAATCCCATGGGCTTATTAATTATATTCCACTGTTACAATTTTAAATGCAAATCTACTCCAATAAAGAGTTTTGCTAATAACCAAAACTCATCAAGAAGAAAAATTAAGGTCATCCAGTTAGTCAAGGAGCCATGAAGTATCATTTTAGAACAAAGATAATAAAGAATGAACAGTTGCAATACCTAAATTCATAAGAGCTATGATTTTGTGGCCAACTGAAGAAATGAGTACTTTTATATGGTTTTCTGCCTTATTTTAATATAGGTATATTTATGAATATAACTAGTACTTACCACTTGTTTTTCTTCATCCATACCATCTAGCATGAGTTTTGTTTACAGTAATTTTTATTCATATTTCAATAATACAAAGGTGATGAATGTGATTTTAAAAATGATGCTTATCATTTTTAAACATGATTTTTAAAAATGACATTTTATATTTGTGGTTTTATTAAAGATAACTGTCCCATGAGGAGATTCATTTTCATTACAATGTGATGACAGCTTTGGAAGGATTGAGGAAAAGAGACTGACATTATGTGAAGATACATTTATGAGAATAAATTGTCCCACTACACATTTTTAATATATAAAACTATCATCAGTTGTACTTATTTCCCTGCTTATTATAAAAATATACTGGGATTTGATCGAATAGGTTTAAAATTATGATATTCGATTTTTTTTAATTTAGAATTTTTGGTTTCTTAGACTTCCTTTATAAAAATAAGTATATGGTTACTACCTGCAGAAAGATTTCTGGCAATTTATTTTAATTTTTGTTTTTTGTTTTTTGAACTCATATGTGTTACTACATGTGCTTTATATTCATTTTCATAAGTCACTGTATTTTAGTATGACTCTTAACTTCCCTGAAAAACTGCTAGTTTTTGCTGCTTAGTATATAACTTTATAAATTAATCCTAGTATATATCTCTGTAACAAAACTTTTACTTAAAATTACTGCAATATTTCAGTCTGTACAAACTTGGATTTTTCTACCAAATTCTGGTAGTGGTCCGTTTTAGAGAAAAAAATGCCATGCAAATAGCATTAAACTGCCTTTCAAATCTTGCATAATGAAAACCACTAAATTTTTTGTACCATTGGGGTTCCTGATAAGCAATAGCATGCCCTACATACAAAATTAAACTATATTGTTTACATAATTGAAAATCAGTAAACAATTAACAACATATAACTGTACAAATCAAGATTCTAGTCAATTCTAGTGAGGAAGTAAATAGGACAAAGAAGCCTCTGTAGGAAATTAAAGTTTTCTATATATTGACCTAGGTAGAAAAGAAATGGGTAATAGTTCTGTAATTATTTACTATATAGTACAACTTTTGCATTTTTTAATCTATGTTATATTACAACATCCAGCTATGAATATATGTGTTATAAAATGTACAATCATCTTTAGAAAATTTGTTGCCAATTGTTTGTTATTAACAAGAATAATTTAATATTATGTTTGCAATTTTATATTTTAAATTTATTTGTACTTGGATCATATAACCTTTTAAACATCTCAGAAAAAGTGCTATATTAGTATTTTCTAAGTGTTTTAAAAATAATTTTAAATATAATACAAATACATAATTGTATACTGAATGGGTAATTTTCCTCTCATAGAGACTGTTATAAATATATTACTAATTATTTTGCCTTACCTGAGACATATGTTATATGTAGTACTTCATGCTTTAAACCCTCTAAGCTATTTTCTCTGACTTAACATTAATAAATTGTAGCAATTTAAGAAATTTCTTCTCAGAATGAGCTTAGAATTAAATCATTTTCTCCCTTTAATATTTTACTTTTTAAAAATTTTCTAATAAACCTCTCTAAAGATATAGCCATCTAAGAAGCTAATAAGATATCTTAAAGAATTTTTCTGTAACAGTTTAACAAAGACTTGTTTGACATTTCAGCACTCTAATAAGCCAGCTTAAAAAATTTTAAAACCGTTTCTGACAGACATATGGATCATTATTTTAGAGCAGATTTACAGTGTTTTTATTAAATTGTTGTTTAAAGAAAGTTCATTAATAAGGGTTAGACATATAATATGGAACTATTTCTTTGACAACTTACATAAAGTTATAGTTAATAGAGCTGGAGCCAGTTTTAGAGTTTGTCTCAATCAATAGTCCTTACTTAATAATGAGTAAAGCAAGATCCAAATAGAGGAAGTCCTTTCAGGAAGTCAAATTAAGAGACCAGTTTCTAAAAGAATTTAATTTTCTCAAAATTTTAACTAGTTTTAGTAACCATTGATATTACGAATCTTTGCTCATACTACATTATCATTTCATTCACTGCATTCAGTATTTTATTTTATTTTATTTTTATACAATTTTTTTTTAAATTTTTTATTGGATTATAGGTTTTGGGGTACATGAGCAGAGCATGCAAGACAGTTGCGTAGGTACACACATGGCAGTGTGCTTTGCTTTGCTTCTCCCCTTCACCCACATTTGGCATTTCTCCCCAGGCTATCCCTCCCCACCTCCCCCTCCCACTGGCCCTCCCCTTTTCCCCCCAATAGACCCCAGTGTTTAGTACTCCCCTTTCTATGTCCATGTGTTCTCATTTTTCATCACCCACCTATGAGTGAGAATATGCGGTGTTACATTTTCTGTTCTTGTGTCAGTTTGCTGAGGATGATGTTCTCCAGATTCATCCATGTCCCTACAAACGACACAAACTCATCATTCAGTATTTTAAATTAAATTATCTAAGAAGTAACAGAAATATGATTTTGATTCTTAATTAACCTCCGACCCAGTGTTTATCTAGCTTTAAATTATAAGATAAATGTAAAATCCAAGAAGATTGCATTTTTAGACTGGTAGAAATCTTTATGCAACAGGTATCATCTAGCAGATGAGTATTTTGGAAGAATTTTTATTCTTATATTAAGCTTCAAGCATTTGGAGAGCAGTGTTACTTTAGACATCCCAAAACACACCTCACCTAAAAATTACCTGTTTAATGAGCTGTCAAGGGTAAATCTATTTCACATCTTCTCTGGGACACCATATTCATAGAATAATAAGTTTGTAAATCCATGCAGATGTTGCCATGACAATGCCCTCATAGAAAACCAGTAGAATTGAACCTTAACAGATAATCTAGAATAACTATTAGCCAACTTTAAGAAAACCACTGAGACAGACTAAGGTCAAAGTACTTAGAAATAGTAGATTAAGTATTTTTTTCACAGTTTCATTAGATACATGTTCTAGATTTTGTTCCTTTCATTTTATTTGCATAGGTTTCTAACCATGCTCAACATCTAGCAGATGTGTAACAATAGATTTTCTTTGTAATTTTTAAATGTCATTTATCTTCTCTCTCAAATAATGTCTTTAAAGTAGAAAAATAATGTTCATTTCAGTAAATAATATGAATAATCTAATTATATAATAAATAGTAAAATAACACAAAAGTTATTTTTAGATAGTAATAGAAAAAAGTTAAATGATTGAAATAGCAGTCTTTATACTAATTTCTATTTTTTTATTATAGATAGAAACACTGTTAAGAATTCAAATAGATTTTGTCAGTCCTGAGACTAGCTGAATAGTGGAAATAAATGACCAGTCTTTACTGTGTCAGAGAAGAAAATGAACTACAAGTGAACAATTCCTACATTTCAGAGTTATATTTAGAATTCAAACATTTCTCTCTTGGTATGACTAATTTTTGATAGATAAACATATTAAACAGTTGTGTTTAATTCTTCTTTGATATATCGGATTTATCTTATTTAACAAGTGGAAGTTGAGATCCTGCCAATTTAAATGCAACTCATGTCAGGTCATTTGCCATTGATTTTAGAAATTAAGTGAAATGCTGGAGGTATGATGTAAGATTATAACTAAATTTTACTAGGTAATGAACTTCTGATTTACACTTTTTCTGTGTTATAACTATGGACATATATGTTCACATGTTCCATATCATAAGATATAACATGCATTTCATGCTAAAACTTTATTTGAGAGCAGAGACTCAGTAGCACCCTTTTCTTCAAATGCACTGGCACGATGAACAAATAATACATAATGAATATTTTACTTGGCAATTGAGGTAAATACAGAGAGTGTCAATATATTTTTGTTTGATGTGATTGTAAAACTTTTCAAAATGTCCCCTCATTGTAGGTAAGAACTCTATTTTATGTTGCTAATTTTAAAAATTGTATTATATATGCTTAAGGTGGATGGCATGGCATGATGCTTTGATGCATATATGCATAGGGAACTGACTGCTACGATCAAGCTAATTAATACATCTGTCTCCTCACATAGTTACAGATTTTGTGTATGGTAAGAACATTTAAGTATACTCTCTTAGAAGATAAAAGTGTACAAAGCGGCATTGTTAACTACAGGCACCATACTGTTCAATAGTTCTCCAGATCTTATGTGTCCTACCTAACCAAAACTTTGTACCCTTTAACCAACATGAGATACCAGAATTTTAATAATTTAGAATAAGAATATATACAAAGAGTTAGTGGCAATTTTTGACTGTATTCTTGCAGATTGTATAAATTTGCGAAGGAGGGTTGGTTTTATTCATGTTTGAATCCCTGAGAGTGTGGCAGAACTCTGACCGCATGGTGAAACAGAAAGGAATGTGCTGACAGATGTCATTGTTTTTAACACAACATGTTTTGTGATTCTTGATATATAAAAAATGAACAACAGCAAAAATCATGCTCTCCAGTTTGATAAATATGTTTTGGGGCAAATAAATCTGGAATATATATGTACACACACTACATATAGAGATAGATTTTTATATGTTGCATATATTTTATATATATACAGATTAGTATATGAAATAAAAATGAAAATTTTTGTTGCTAAATCTACCCATTTAGATAATATTTCAAAAATAGATTCAAGGAGTAATTGTTCAGGTTTGTTGCATGGACGTATTGTGTAGTGGTGGGGACTGGGTTCCTAGTGTACCCATCACTCAAATTGTGAACACTGCACTCGACAGGTCATTTTTCAGTGCTCACCCCCCCATTACTTGCTCTACCATTGTACCCATTATTTTTCTCCCACTTATACATGAGGACATATGGTATTTGATTTTCTTCTTCTGAGTTATTTCACTCAGGATAATGGCCTTCAGTTCCACCCAAGTTGCTGTGAAAGACATGACTTCATTCTTTTTTTATGGTTGCATAGTGTTTCACGGCATATATATGTATATATCACATTTATACATATATAATGCATATATATATGAGTATCTATAGTTTCACATCTTCTAGTTAAGTATTTAATCCATCTTAAACTATATTTTGAATATGACAATGGATAGTCATTTACTTTCATTCCTCTTCATATAGTACAATATATGTATCATGTTCTTTAAATCCAGCCATCCACTGATGTAAAGTTAGGTCCATTCCATGACCTTGTTGTTATGAACATTGCTGATACAAACATATGAATGTATGTGTCTTTGTGATATATTTATTACTTTTCCTTTGGGTCAATACCCAGGATTAGGTTGCTGGTTAAATGGTAGATCTATTTTTACTTTGAGAACTCTCCATGCTCATAGAGTTCCATGTTCATAGAATTCCATAGAGACTTTACTAATTTACATTTCCACTAACATTGTGTAAGTGTTGCTTTTCTCCCTGTTCTCACAGACCTTAGTGTTTTTTTCTTTCTTTTTAATAATAGTCATTCTACCTGGTGTGAAATAGTATCTCACTGTGGTTTTGATTTGCATCCTTTAATGATTCATGATGTTAAACATTTTTTTAAATGTTGGTTGGCTGTTGTTTTTGTTTGTTTGTTTGTTTTGTTTTTTTGAGACAGAGTTTCGCTCTTGTTACACAGGCTGGAGTGCAATGGTGCGATCTCGGCTCACTGAAACCTCCGCCTCCTGGGTTCAGGCAATTCTCCTGCCTCAGCCTCCTGAGTAGCTTGGATTACAGGCATGCACCACCATGCCCAGCTAATTTTTTGTATTTTTAGTAGAGACGGGGTTTCACCATGTTGACCAGGATGGTCTCTATCTGTTGACCTCATGATCCACCCGCCTCGGCCTCCCACAGAGTGCTGGGATTACAGGCTTGAGCCACTGCGCCCGGCCCCAGTGGCTGGTTTTTTATGTTCTTTGTTGGAATATATCTATTCACATCCTTTGCCCCTTTTTAATGGGGTTGTTTTGTTTCTTGTAGTTTGAGTTATTTACAGATTCTGAATATTAGCCCTTTGTTGGATGTACAGTTTGCAAATATTTCTCCTATTTGAATATTGTCTATTTACTCTCTTGATGATTTCGCTCTGCAGAAGCTTTTATGTTTAAGCCTCAGTTATCTATTTTGGTTTTTGTTGCATTTTCTTTTGCGGTCTTAGTCATAAATTCTTTGCCTAGGTCAATGTACTGAAGAGTTTTTCCTAGATCTTCTTCTAGGACTTTACAGTTTCACACCTTACAGTTAAGTCTTTAGCTTAAATAGTATTTTAAATATGAAGAGAGACAGTCATTTAGTTTCATTTTTCTATATATGGTACAATTTTCCCAGTACCATTTACAGAATAAGGAGTCCTTTCCTTATTATTTATTTTTGCCCACTTTGTCAAAGATCAGTTGGTTGTAAATGTGTGGCTTTATTTCTGGGCTCCTCATTCTGATTTATTGATCTATTTGTCCGTTTTCATACCAGCACCAACATGTTTTGGTTATTCGCCTTGCAGTATAATTTGAAGTCAGGTATTATGAAGCTTCTGGGAATGTTCTTTTTGCTTAGGATTGCTTTGGCTATTTAGGCTCCTTTTCGATTCCATACAAATTTTAGAATTATTTTTGCCAGCCAGGCTTGGTGGCTCAAGCCTTTAATCCCAGCACTTTGGGAGGCCGAGGCGGGTGGATCACGAGGTCAACAGATCGAGACCATCCTGGTCAACATGGTGAAACCCCGTCTCTACTAAAAATTACAAAAAATTAGCTGGGCACCGTGGCGCGTGCCTGTAATCCCAGCTACTCAGGAGGCTGAGGCAGGAGAATTGCCTGAACCCAGGGGGCGGAGGTTGCAGTGAGCCGAGATCGCGCCATTGCACTCCAGCCTGGGTAACAAGAGCGAAACTCCGTCTCAAAAAAAAAAAAAAAAAAAAAAAAAAGAATTGTTTTTGCCACTTCAATGAAAAATAATGTTGGTAATTTGTAGGATTTGCATTGAATGTGTATAATCCCTTGGGCAGTATAGTCATTTTAATAATATTGATTCCTCTGATCCAAGATTATGGAATGGTCCATCAATTGTTTGTGTCATCTACAATTTTTTTCACCAGCATTTTCTACTTTTCACTTCCTCTGTTAAATATATTCCTATGCATTTTATTTTTGTAGCTATTGTAAAGGAAATTGAAATGTTTACTAATAAACCTATCCACTTGCATTATAATTTTTTATGAAGGGAAGACATTACATTTATCTATGGTTCAGTTATCTTTTCCTCCATCTATTTAAGTATCCATCCATCTATCCATTTCCAGGCATAGTTATGACTAGAATTATACACTAAAAATATATTTGATGAAATAAAAAGTGAAATAATAAGTACATTATGAATGAATAAATGAATAACTCATTTAACTAAATTTATATTTGCAAATATTCTTAATATTTTTATTCATAACTCATACTAAACATTTAACACTACAACTTTGTTTGAAATCTAAAATATTGTAATTGCAAACATTTTATTTGGGTAGAAGTCAACAACCAAAAGAAATTAGTATAGAATACATTTTGCAAATGGAGGTACATAAGAGAGAAAGACATGTAGAGAGAGAAATAGAGAGAGACACACACACACAGAGTGAGAGAAAGGGGCATGGGAAGAAGGAGAGAGGGAGGGATGGATGAAAGGAGAATGAGATGACAGAATAAAATGAGAATATCTACACGAATTTGGCATTTGGTATTTTCCATTTCCTATATAGTAGTCCTCTGCTTATCTAAATGAAATGTATTCCAAGACCACCCAGTGGATGCATAAAGTTGTGGATAGTATCAAACCTTATATATACAGTTTGGTTTGAACTGCAGTGGGTCTGCTTATATGTGGATTTTCTTCTGCCTCTGCTACTGCTGAATCAATAAGATCACCCCCTTCTCTTTATCTTTCTTTTCAGCCTTCGGATCTGAATATAACAAGCATGAAGGCATTTGTAATAATCCACTTGCACTTGATGAATAGTGAGTATATTTCCTCCCCCATTCCTTTTTCTTGTTTTTTTCTTTCTTTCTTTCTTTCTTTTTTTCTGGAGTGCTGTGGTAAATCATGGCTCACTGCAGTATTTACCTCCTGGGCTCAAGTGATCCTCCCACCTCAGCCTTTTGAGTAGCTGGGACTACAGGTGTATGCCACCACACCCAGCTAATTTTTGTATATTTAGTAAAGATAGGGTTCCACCACATTAATAATGTCAAACATATAAATACAGGTTGAATATCTGTAATACAAAAATCTGAAATCTAAAATGCTCCAAAATCAGAAACTCTTAAACACCAACATGGTGATCAAAGAAAATGCTCATTGAAACACTTTGGATTTCTAATTTTTGGATTAGAGTTGCTAACCACTATAATATAAAAGTATTCTAAAATCCAGAACAAAACAAAATCTGAAATGCTTCTGGTCCAAAGAATTTCAAATAAGGGATACTAAACCTCTAGTAGTCCCAAACAAAATATGTATACTTTATTAATAAATTTATCTTGCTTTTTCTTCATTTAATCTTGAATGCATATGTTGCAATATAGAATGTGTGTGTGTGTATATTTATATATATATATGTATCTATATACATTATGCACTGAGTTTTAAGCATATTTTACACTAGTGACATCCAATGATTTTTATTTAAATAAAGGGAAAGTCTCCGTATGTGTGTAGAAATTTTAAATACTTTATAGAGTGTTGTTTCCTTAATTGAAACCTTTTTTTCTTTATAGCTTGAATAATTTTTACTCGTTATTAAACCTGAGGTTCTAGTTATTATACAGTGAATGCAGAGGATTATTTCATTGTTTATCCACATAGAAATTATGACTACACTAAATTTGATGCAAGCCATATAGAGAAGGAAATTTCTTGCTGCAGATGGAAATACATCAAGAATGTTCAAAATATGAACTAAAAATCTTCTGGCTCAAAATTATAATTTGAGGTACATTTTAAATTTATAATATACTTTCTTAATAAGAGCACAGTTATTTTCCTTATGTAAAAGTAGGTAAAATACTTTTTTTCCTTTTCATAAAGATGATGAAAAGAATGAATTTAAGATTAAAGAACACATGTGGGGTAAGGAGTTGAGAAGAAGTGAGAAATATGTATTCGGCATTGTCTTAAGACTCTGAATGCCAATGTGAGTCACTCTAATAGAAGGCAGCCATGCCTGTGCAGTAGAGAGTCCTGCAGAATGGAGAACAAACACGTGTAGGGCCTCAGAAACGGGAATCCCAAGCATGTCTTGGCCTCTATCCAGCTAAACCTTTGTCAACATATTTCTGGATTGTTGAGCTAATTTCTTCACAGTCTTGCATTTCAAATTGAATGGAAATACTTAAAGCAATTTTGTAGCATCTTGAGAGCAGATACAATTTTCTTTTTAATACAATATCATAAATATAATACTAACAACCGGTAGTTGTTCAACATATGCTTTATGAATTAATTAATAGTAATTACATTTCTTTTTTCCAATACCTTGATATCTTTTTTTTTAGAAATAAACAATGTACTATGTATAGGAGTGGTTTGAGTATCATATAAGTAATGCATTTTCTTTCCAGAGATTCAAGTGGGTAAAGCCTGAATATTAAACTAGCTCAGCAATCACTTTTTTTCTCTATAAACATATAATTCCTTTATTTCTCATTTTACAATTTTAAAATTAAATATCAAATAAAGGAATTATCGCATAGCTTGTAAATTAATTACCACAGATTGCAATATATTTTAGGTTAAAAAGAAAACCAGAACTACTAGTGATAGTCCCTCCGAATACTGGTTTCTTAAACGTGATTTTTCTTTAAAGAAGTTTAGAAACTATGCACCAATTGAGCTTGACTTAGTGGTTGTATTTTTATATAATGTACTTTTTTTTTTCATTTAGAAAACTGACATTTTAACCTCTCTCAGTCACATTTATGAATTGATCAGCATTGATGAAATATCATTATTCATTGCTTAGGCATACACTGGCCTGTACTATGTTGGGGTAATATGTCTAAATGACCTTTTATAATACAAATGGAATTAGAATAAATTATTTTTGTGAATGCATTCATTCATTCATATTTCATTCATTCTCAATTCATATGAGAAGAGAATTTCTCTGGATGAAAAATAAACAAACATATTTTCAGTGTTAATGATAAAAGAGCATTTAAAATGTCTCCCATTGGGGATTCACTTCACAGAGATCCTTATGTGGATTTAGCAACCGAGTCTTCTGTTTTGGAAAAATCCTCATGCCAAGTGAGGAAGATTATCGACTCACTATAAATGTTGCAATTCAGACAAGATTTTTGTCCTTAATTATTTCCTTACACTAGCAGGAAAAGAATGTAGGTAAATTCTCTGAAGCTTACTATACTATCACTTAGAGTGATATGAAATAAAATAGAATTCTGCAGAGCTTTGCCCAGGATTAAGTTTAGAGAAGGAGGAAAGGAAAGAGAAAAGAAATTGGGAGCAGGTTACATGACAGCAATGTGTTCTCCACCAGCTCAGGAGGGAATGTGTGTACTTCTCTTTGGTTGATTGTCTCGTGAGTCTGGATGGTCAAAAAGTGTCATTTGACTGCCTTTATGATGATTCAGTAGGAAGCTAAGAATAAAAGGAAGATAGAGAATTTTCCATTTTCTTCAAATTAATAGTTATCAAAACTGTAGAAGTGTTTCTATAATTATAATATTTCTGTTGAAATAAGAAATACTCATGTTCCTGAAAATAATTTGATACATCTTTATTGGTTTTGTTCCTTCTTTCTAGAGAATTCTAGAATAATCCAGAAAAGGTACTTTCTTTATTTTGAAGGCCATAAGGCATTAAATTTTACAAATTTCTATTATAATCTTTCAGGGTTTTACCATTGACGTCATGAAGACAGTCATTTCTGCAGTCTAAATAAATCAATTGCTTTTATTAAAGCATATTTTATCCCTTTACTAGTACCAAGTTATTAGCTTAATAGCAACTTAAACCAATAAATATCCTACTCTAAACTATTAAATACATATTAAGTCAAACATTATTACCTTTTCAAAATGAAATTTATGATTTTGCAAATGTTTTTGGTTTATAGGACTCACTGTGACTCAACATATGATATTGGAGGTGCAAATAATTCAATCCTAAAATTACAATTCCCTAACTGAACAATGCCAATTCTCTTAGCCCTCCAATTGAATAAAGTTTGATATCTATGTCTACTTTATTTCACATGTGTTCAATATGTTATGTTCTTATTATCTCCTCACTTCAGCCTGGTTTCTTACTTTTAATTGAATCAACACATAAAAACTATATTATAAAATTTGTTTACCTAATTATTTGTATATTACAGAGTATATTTTGAATAAAAAATGAGTGACCTTTCCATTGTCTTCTATGTAGTAGCTGACACCTAACCCATTGTCTCACCAAATCTTTTCATTTTCATCAGCTGTGGCATTTATTCTTCAAAGTCCCATATAAGATTAATAGGGATAGCTCAGATTATATATTTCTCTACTATTTAAAATTTGACATTTTATTCCATTCAGATGACATTTAGAAGACATATTATTTCTATATAAATATAATGGCATTATTAATATATGTATTTTTAAGTTATGTTTAGTTCAATTTAAATATTCACTTACTAAGGTTGGCTATCAAAGTTTGCATTTTAAACACACTTTGACCCATTTCTGAGAATAATGATTGGTAAGAGACATGCAACGGGATATCAGGAATGCAGCTAGAGTTGGAGAAACCAAAAATCACAAACTCCTTCTTAGAAAAGATAACTATGGTGTTTCATTCACAGAGACCCTCTAAAACTATTCCGACTTTTGCCAAGCTTTTTGAAAGACAAAGGATAGGACCTCAAGTGGTATAATTTGCAGAAATTTACTTTAGAAACAGCTCATGAGGGAATGCAGTTCCTGTATGAACCAGCTATATGATCATATATAGAGCTTCTAGTAACTGGAGACTCTTTGGATGCTAAACCCTCTTGATGCTTACTGTTTATTTTCCTAATTCAATGAAAATGTGGGAAACATTGGATCTGAGAGGTTGAAGACACTCTGTTATTGTAAAATGCATGAAGGTATGACTTATAGAGCTATGATTTGACCCTATCATTACAGGTATATATCTCTTGATTGAGTTTTCCTTTCTGAACTCTCCTGTAATTTTTACACTAAAAAAATAGTATCAACTCACAGGATTTTGGAAATTGAATGATACTACCTGGGAAAGAAAGGAGTGTCATATGTTCACTCAATACATATACTCATTACACAGAAATTTACTGAGTAATTGCTGCCTGCAAATGATTGTTCTGTGTGGTCAGAATATATACTAAATAAAATGAACTTACAATTTTTTATGATGATGACAAAGACAACAATAATATCATCATCATCATTGTAAAAGTGACTATTTCATAATTTTTGATATGTGAGAAGCAATATTATAACTATTTTATATATGTTATTTAATCCTTCTATAAAAACTATGAGATAGATATTTTTAGTTTTCTTCATTCGATGCATCAGGAATTTAGATATAGTGAGATTAAAGCACTCGCTCAAGGTCATGAAGCTTGTAGATGGTAGAACTGAGATCAAAGCCAGGGAATATGGCTCCAGGATCTGTTCTTCACCATAATATCACACTGTCACCTAATTATACTGTGACTATTAGTTGTTTCTCCCAGTCTGCTATCTGAAAAAAAAAATTGACAGATAAAAGTTGCAGTGACTGAGAAATAATCCCTTATTTGTATCGTCGGGGGTGGGGGGAGGGGTTGAAAAGTTTAGAAGAAAAAAAGCAGGATTTATTTTAAACATTAATTTTAAATCTTTAAGGATTAATGAGCATGAGGTATAATTAATCTAATTAATTTCTATGGTGTAAAATTGTTCAGTTACGTGGATTCTTATATATTTAGTCTAATGCTTTTAATTTGTGGAAGAGAAAGATGAGCACTATAGAGCCTGACTAGGTTTCTGTGATGACTGCGGGATATGGGATAGGACCGGTACTAGGATATCCAGTAACAAGTAAGGTCTCAGTGGTTCTTTTACACATTTTTTGGCCTATATTTTGCATTCATTTAATTAGAATTTATAAATGAATAATTTTAGTAAATTAATTAACATCAACATACACACAAATAAGGTATTCATTATTCTGCCTTAGGTGGTAACCCAAATCCAAGTTAACAATTCAAGCTTTCGCCTTTGAGGTTAATAGTGTCCTTGCTGAAAGCAATTTAATAAATATTAATGAATGTCAACTAAGCACCGTGTCTATGGTAAATCCTGGTGCTAGGGTAGCAAACAAGCTGAAAAAATAATTATTAAAGCAAACCTCATGCTAAGATTTATTTAACTACATAACCCAAACAAGTAGATTTAAGCAATATCATATTTTAATATAGAAAAATGTTATGCTGTTTCAGATGATGCATGTAAATTATAATATTAGCTTTTTCTAGACTTACAGACTTATTAAATTATTAAATATGGAAATCAGCAATCTGATTCTTCATTTATGTATTTGTTACCTCTTGCACACAAAAATACTATTCCACTTATCTAAAAAATGCATAAAGTAAACTCCCACTCCTATTCAACTGAAAAGTAAAATACAAAATAAATGTATTTTTAAGAAAAAATTAAGTGATATTGTTGGATGTAAAAATACATTTTTATTGTTAATCATGTGTACTTTTTCCCTCACTATGAGTATGATAATTTAATACATTATGCTAAAGAAAAAATGAGCAAAACATTTTTTCAAGATAATTTATAATGTCAAGTCATGCATGAGAGTAATGAGATTAATAATAGAAAGTATAGATTTATTCATTCTCTGGATGATAAATCATGACAAGTCATTACAGTCATTTCATTCTGGTGCAGTAAAACCATGTGATGGCAAAGAGAATGGATAATACTATTTAGAACAGTTCATGTCTAGTTGATGAGTTAAAATTAAGTCAGAGTTGTTACTAGTGTTCTAAAATTGTTTTACATTAATAGAATTCTGGCAAATTTGAATGGAGTATAAATCATATAAAATTGAATACACTCTCTGAAGATTTCAATACAGTACATAAAGAGAATATTCCAAGATGAGGTAATTTATCTTATAATTTGTGAATTTATAACTCATATATTGATTAAACACTTTCATGAAACATATTATTAGCCCAACAACTAAGTTATAATAAAATAATAAACATAAAGATGACAAACTTCATTTTAATCAGTTCACAATTACTTGTATATTTGTTATTTCTATGTAAACTCTCATTTTATTTTTTAAATAATTATAAGCTTATAAATATTATTTTAAAGTAATAAGGTAAACATCAGGCCCACAATTTGAAAGTTACAAGTGGATTTTTCCTGATTATCACATAGTTCTAGTTAATTATTTGGAATTGCCCAGTGTTATGAGTTTATTCAGTAGTCTTTCAGAGGTACTTCTCACATATAAAGTATACATATTTGTATTCTTTTCCTCACTGCCCTTTTTATACAAAACTTAAGATAATATACACACCATTCCAAAGTTTTTATTTTATTTTATTGTTGTGAAGTAAGTCTTGGAAACCATTTTATATAGCATAAAAATAACCATTTGTTAAATTTGGAGTGGCCTATTTTATGTTAGAAAATACTTATTAAAAAATTTAAAAAGTGAGATATATTAATATGTATGCTTTTGAATTAATATATTAAAAATAAGATGTAGTAATAGGTCTAATTGCTATTCTATTTTGAAAGTGTATCAATTTAAACATTTTGAGATACTCATGAAAATGTAAAGTACAAGAAAAATTATCTAAGATTTTTACTTTTAATTATATTCACAGCTACTGTGAAAGTATTATAACTTGCGGCCTGTGATCATACTTTAAGACAATGTTGAGTTTTAGAGCTTAATTTGAATAATTTGTTTGTTTGTTTGCTTGCCTTGTCTTATTTTCTAATTCAAGATCACAGATCAACTGAATGCTTTACATGGGTCTGTCGACCTCAGATTCAGACCCTAGTATTTAAGAGCATTCAGTCTTTATTTTATTTTTGTTTTTAAAATTGTCTGTTTAGAAACAATAATCACTGACACCAAAACTCTGCAAAAGTACACATTACTTATTTTTATGTTACTTAGTTTTTATCTGGCAAAACTGAATATTAAAATATTAATCTGCATACTCAGTTATTCTAACTTTACTTTGTTACATGTTTACTTTCCAGTGTAACATGAAATAATACCTTATTTCATCATATAAATGAAACAGTTCTTATAATTTCTCAATGGAGACTGAGATAATGATATAAAATTAAGATTGCCTAAATCTATAGGTATGCTATACCCATAACAAATTACATTTGTTACCATTATTAATCATCTGATTTTAATAGCATTTCTGAGAATGAAAAATATTATCTTTTGAAAGATGTATTAGCTGTAATTATGTGTATCTGTATTATAATTGGTGAGCATTTTTTCCAAATAATGTTAAAAGAAACACAGATACATCATCATAAAATGAAATTGATCTAGATCAATTTAACATTTTAACCACCGTTGTGCTGATGTAAATTTAATCTTTTAAATACTCTGAAATAAAAGCTGATTTCAGAAGTTTTGATTGCTTACATATGGACTTTGGCATAAATTAGCAAGGGAGATTTTATAATTCTATTAGGATAAATTCATGTTTATTGAAATGCAAATTTATTAGGAGATAAATTATAAAATGTTCTCCCATGGAGATTGATAGCATGTTTTCTTCAAGTTAAAACTAAAAAAAAACAAAATGTTCTCTAGATAGGTTAAAAAAATTTTCTCTTGCCTCTTTGAGGTATTTATTAAAATGTCACATTCTGAGTGAGGCGTTTTTAGGCCAGCATTTTTACAATTGCAACCCTATGCTATTCTTTCCCTACTTTTTTTCCTGTGCACTTAAATTTGTAAAGGATATCATACATTTTCTTTTTCCTTTTTTCTCCTATTTATTCTCTGTACTGCCATCTAGAATACAAGCTCCATGGGTGGGGATAGGCGAGACAGAAGGGGGGTGGGGTGGGGGAAGGCAGGTCTTTGTGTTTTCGCAGCTCAGACTCTGTAACTTGCCTGACATAGACTAAGCACTATATAAACCTATTTTGGTAGAGTTCAGATAGTGATTATAAATGCACTAGTTTGTCCAAACCTCATGAGCTTCTCTTCTTACCTACCTATGTCTCAATCTGGCCTCTGTTAACAAAGGTAGCACATATTTAACTACCCAGCAATCCCAGAAATGATTCTCATATTGCAGCTAAGCATATAAGTACTCTGGCATTATTATTAAAAATCTGAATCAAACGATTTCTATTATCTCCAAACCTACTGTTCTACGGACTATTCTTAAAGGCTTTAATTGTAATAATAAAGATTTCTGAGTTCTGGAATTCTGGAATAGATTCAAAGACCTCGAAGCTCTACCTTCCCAAATTTATTTTAATGCCATCACTCTATAGGTATGCTAATTTATAAAACTTGTTCTAACTTCCATGTCAAAAACAGATGGATATTTCACTCATTCAAGCATGGGAAACTGGGGCTCAATACCAAATGAATCACAGATGTCCATGGGATTTGGACTCTCAAAGTGATTTGGATTCAGAAGAGTGGTTTTTATGAATGGCTTCACATTAAGTATCACTTGGGGGAACTTTTAAACTCCAGTTACCCCAGTCCTCAATGTTCCATAGTTTCACTCAATCACAAATAATGTTTAAAACTTCCCAGGTTACTCTACCATGCAATTTATGGGCCAATGTTCTAGCTCTATTGCATCACCAAGAGTTCAGGCATTCTTAATAAAGGTCTGAACACTCCTTAAATAATCAATATTCAATTTGATTCCTATAAAATTTGCCATAGGCATTTCTACCGTACTTAGTTGCCACACATCACAGAACAAAATTTGCAGGTTGCGAGGGAATCTAATAAGAAAGATAGAAGGTTGTCTTGTTTCCTTATCAATCCAGACAGTCTGAGCTAAGATTTTGTCTTCTTTTTATTATAGGTTACAAAATGTTAGAAACCACAATTCAATCCCACTATGACTTATTTTCTCTATTTATTTCGCTATTTTAGTGGCCACCAAAATGCCTATCTGGCCTTTGGTAGGTACTGCAATTTGAGGCTCAAAAAAAATAAGCTCCAGCAGAGCAGAATCTGTGTCTGACATTCCCCAATTCCTAGGACAAGGCCTGGCACATAACATGCTAAGGTGATAGAAACCTGGCAAAGTCTAAAATGGCAGATTAATAGTATTGTCTAATGGTACTCCATCTCAGGATTTATAGCAGTGTATCATATACTTGCATGCAATCACAATACTAAAAAAATTCAGAATACTTCATATTTGGGGGTGGGTACAGGCAATTGCTTTCTATAGTCAGTTAGTTGTTGGGTCACAATTTGACTCCAGGTAATCAGGTATCATTGAGAGATGGTTTTAAGGATTCATAAAATATGGCCTAGGAGACTATTATCTTGCTTACACCTGCTTTTCCTTCAGATGGTGTACAGGATAATCAGAGATCAAATTGTTTAGAAAAATATTCCTATATTCTTAAAATAGCTGGTAATTTTCACATATGGATTAAATAAGAATAAACTAATATAAATTCTGAATTATAAATTCCCCTGATGATGAATTAATTTAGTCATTAGGCAAATTTTGGATTAATAACTATACCTGCAGCATTCTTTTAGGTTCTGGTTGTACAAATATTTGCATCAATATGTCACATTTATATTTATATTAATGTCCAGGTGAATGACAATTTTTATTTTAAAATTATTTTCTAAGTGTTCTATTTGTATTATGCTTAAAATCACCAATATTTTACATACAAAATATGTTCATTTATACATTCATGCCTCTCTGGGAACTTAGGATACAATATGAACAAATCAAAAACTCATAGCCCCTCACTCAATATTCTCCTTCAGAAGACTGAAAACTGACCTAAAGACCAGTCCGACCTTGGGAACTCTCATTCCAGCTCCAGGCCTGGAATGCAAACTTGGGAATGGGGCTACCGTGGTCCTGACCCACAATAAGTGGTTCAAGTTTTTATGCTCATCATACAAGATACCTGGGAGCCTCAGGATTTAAAAAATTGCCATATAACTCCTATGCCATAAAATTCACCCTTTTAAAGGTACACAATTGAGGGAAGAGCCAAAATAGTTAACTAGACTCAGCCAGGAAGAGAATGTCCTACTAAGAGACCAGACTGTCAAGACCAGTACTCTGAGCAAATATTTGGAAGGAAGTCATTGAGAGTGGAAAGGGAGAGGATGTAGACTCAGAGATGAAGGAAGAGAAAACTGGGTTCCCCACATGGTGTTACCAAGCCCCAGGACTCATTCCTGGCCCAAAGTGGCTCCAAAGGATGGATGGATTTAAATAGAAACGAAGTAGTCCATTCTCACTACAGACCCGCAGAATTCTAGTTTCAAGAGACCTCACAAGTCCCATGGACATTTGAGCTGGCAGGGAGAGCTGCTTGGAGACTTAGTAAGGACAGTAACCCAGACTGTGTGGAGCCTAGAGGATTTGGCCTGGGAACAGCTGCAGTGAAACATGGTCAATTATGCTCATCCTTCAAGTCTTGCCATGCTGCTGTAAGTGGTTTTGGCATTTGTTGACTCTAATACCTATACAGAGACAGAAAAGGGCAACCTTGCTAGAGGAATGGGGATAGTCTGATCTGATTGCACCCCTGCTAGCTGGCCTCTCCCAGGGTCCCTGCCTGGCCACACCCACTTATGGCAAAGCCTCAGATACCCAGGTGGAGGACTCCTCAGTGGCCACTGCCATAGCTGCTTCACCTGAAAATCCCACTTAAGCATCAGAGAGCTTCTGCAAACAGGTACCTTCTACCATGCACCTGCTTGCTGTCTCCCGCCACTGCTGTACAGGCACACAGTTGCCTGCAGCATCCCCCCACCATTTTGTTGGTATGCACACATATGTGGACCCAACCACCCTACCATCCTGCTGCCCCAGCTATGTGCAAGAACTCTGGCAATACAAAAAGCCAAAGTGTCTTCTTACCTCCAAATGACCATACTAACTCCCCAGAAATGGTTCTTAACAAGACTTAAATGTCTGGAATAACAGACACAGAGTTTAGCATCTGAATGGCAATTAAGATTATTAAGATTCAGGAGAAAGTTGAAACACAATCTAAGGAAAATAAGAAATCCAATAAAATTATACAAAAGCTGAAAGGTGAAATAGCAATTTTAAGAAGGAATCAAACTGATGTGATAAACTTAGTTTAGCTCTTAGTACAAGATCTGAAAAACTTACTAGAACAATTTCATACCTAAAATAATTTCATAATATAATAAAAAATATTTACAGCAAAAGTGATCAAGCAGAGGAAAGAATCTTAGAAAGTCAGAGCTTGAAGACTGGTTCCTCAAATCAAATGAGTCATAAAAAAAAATAAAGAAAAAAGAATATGAAAGAATAAATGAAACATCTGATAAATATGTGATTATGTAAAGAGAACAAATCTATGACACATTGGCTTCCTTGAGAGGGAGAGAGAAAAAGCAAAATGAAAAACATATTTGAGAGTATTTTCCATAAAAAAATTCTTGAAACTTACTAGAGAGGTCAACATGCAAATTCAAAATATTTGAAGAACACATATGAGATAGGAGGTAAGACAATAATTTCCAGAACACAAATTCATCAGTTTCTCCAAGGTCAAGGTAAAAGAAAAAATATTAAAGGCAGCTAGTAAGAAGAGGCAGGCCATCTACAAAGATAACTCCATTAGCCTAACAGCAGAATTTTCAGCAGAAATCCTACCAGACAGAAGTTATTAGGGGTTTATACTCAGCATTCTTTTTTTGGTGTGTGTGTGAGATGGAGTTTCATTCACTCTTGTTACCCAGGCTGGAGTGCAATGGCGCGATCTCGGCTCACCACAACCTCCACCTCCTGGGTTAATTCTCCTGCCTCAGCCTCCTGAGTAGCTGGGATTATAGGCACACGCCACCATGCCCAGCTAATTTTTTGTATCTTTAGAGATGGGGTTTCACCATGCTGACCAGGATAGTCTCGATATCTTGACCTCATGATCCACCCGCCTCGGCCTCCCAAAGTGCTGGGATTACAGGCTTGAGCCACCGCGCCCGGCCTCAGCATTCTTAAAGAAAATTAATTCTGTGAGAGAATTCTATATACAGACAAACTAAGCTTCATATGCAAAGAAGAAATAAAATCCTTTGTAGATGAGCAGACACTAAGGGGATTTATTATCACCAGACACACCTTGTAAGAGGTCTAAGGAATCGCTGAACATGGAAATGAAAGACCATTACCAGACACCAAAAAAAACACAATTACATAGAAGATTTATACAATAAAGCAAAGATACAATCAAGTCTACATAATAACCATCCAACAACACCATGACAAGATCAAACCACACATATCAATATTAATCTTGACTATAAATGGGCTTAATGTCCCACATACAAGGCACGGTGACAAGTTGAATAAAGAAACAACACCCAACTATCTGTTGTTTTTCAGAGACCATTCTCATATGCAATGGCGTCCATAGGGTCAAAGTAAAGGGATGGAGAAAAATCTATGAACCAAATGGAGAAGAAAAAAGAGCAAAGATTGCTGTTCTTATTTCAGATAAAACAGACTTTAAATGAATAATGACCAAAAAGAACAAAAAAGGATATTACATAAAAAAAGAATTCAACAAGAAGACAACTATCATAAGTATACATATGCACTCAACACTAGAGCACTCAGATTCAAAAAAGAAATTCCTAAAGCCCTGTGAAGAGACTGAGATAATCATACAATATCAGTGAGAGACTTCAGAACTCCACTGATGTTATCTGACAGATCATTGAGGCAGAAAACTAACAAAGACATTTGGAAACTAAACTCAAAACTAGACCAAATAGACCTACCAGACATCTATGGAACATTCTAACCAACAACAGAATATACATTCTCATCTGCAGATGGCACATACACTAAAATTGAGTATATTCTCAGCCATAAATCCATTCTTTCAACAAAATCAAGAACACCAAAATTATACCAACCACACACACAGACCACACAATGATACAAACTGAAGTCAATACAAAGATATCTTAAAATGATACAATTACATGGAAATAAAACAACCTGCTCCTAAATAAATCCTGAGTAAACAATGAAATTAAGGCAGAAATCAGGAACTTCTTTGAAACTAATGAAAACAAAGACAAAACATACCAGAATCTCTAGTACAGAGCTAAAGCAATGTTAAATGGAGAAATTATCGTGCTAAACACTTATATCAAAAAGTTAGAAAAATCTTGAATGAACCACCTGACATCACACTTAAAGGAACTCGAATAAATAGCGCAAATCAATTTCAAAGCTAGCAGAAGAAAAGAACCAAAATTAGAGCCAAACTGAATGAAATTGAGATGCCAAAAAATGCAAAAGATAAATGAAACCAAAAGTTGTTTCTTTTTAAAGCATTTATATTAGGTTTAGGGGTTCATGTGCAGGTTTGTTATATAGCTAAATTGCATGTCATGGGGGTTTGTTGTACAGATAATTTTGTCACTTAGGTAGTAAGCATAGTTCCTGATAGGTAGCTTTTTAATCTTTGCCCCCCCTTCCATTCTTCCCACCCAAGTAAGTCCTGGGGGAAATTGTTTCCTTCTTTGTGTCCACGTGTACTCAATGTTTTGCTTCCTTGTAAGTGAAAACATTCAGTATTTGGTTTTCTGTTCCTGGCTTAGTTTGCTTAGGAGAATGGCCCCTAGCTTTATCCATGTTGTTGTAATGGACATGATCTCATTCTTTTTAGTAGCTGTATAGTATTTCATGGTGAATATGTACATTTTCTTTATTCAGTCTACTGTTAATGGGCATTTAAGTTGATTTTGTGTCTTTGTTATTGTAAATAATGCTGTAATGAACACACAAATGCATGTCTTAAAATCGAATGATTTATGTTCCTTTGGGTTCCTGAGTCAAATGGTATTTCTGTGTTAAATTCTTTAAGGAATCACCACACTGCTTTCTGCAATGGCTACACTAATTTTCCCTTTCCACCTGCAGTGTATAAGCATTTCCTTTGATCCATATTCTTGCCAGCATCAGTTATTTTTTTACATTAATAATAGTCATTCTGAAGGGTGAAAATATTTCATTGTTGTTTTCATTTGCATTTCCCCATGATTAGTGATGTTGAGCATTTGTTTATATGATTCCTGACTGCATGTCTGTCTTCTTTTGAAAAGTGTCTATTTATGTCCTTTGCCCGCTTTTTAATAAGGTTATTTGTTGTTTGCTTATGAATTTGTTTAAATATCTCATAAATGCTAGATTAACCCTTTGTCAGGTGCATCATGTGGAAAAATTTTCTTCCATTCTGTAGGTCGTCTGTTTACTCTGCTGACAGATTCTTTTGCTGTTCAGAAGCTCTTTCGTTTGATGAGACCCCATTTGTCTATTTTTGCTTTTGTTGTAATTGCTTTTGGCACCTTTGTCATGAAATCTTTGCCCATTGCTATGTCCAGAATGGTATTGCCTAGGTTATCTTCCACAGCTTTTATAGTTTAGGGTTTTACATTAAAGCCTTTAATCCATCTTGAGTTGATTTTTTATATGGTATAAGAAAGGGGCCCAGTTTCAGTCTTCTGCATATAGCTAGCCAGTTATCCTAGCACCACTTACTGAATAAGGTGTCCTTCGTTGCATTTTTTGCAGCTTTGTCAAAGATCAGATGGTTGTGGTTGTGCAGCCTTATTTCTGTGTTCTCTAATTCGTTCCATTGGTCTATGCATCTGTTTTTGTACTGGTACCATGCTGTTTTGATTACTCTAGCCCTGTAGTATAAAGTCAGGTAGCATGATGCCTATTGCTTTGTTCTTTTTGCTTAGGATTGTCTTGGCTGTTCTGGCTCTTTTTGTTTACATATGAATTTTAAAATAGATTTTTCTAGTTCTGTTATATATGCTGTGGAAGTCAATGTGGTGAGTCCTCAAAGACCTAAAAACATACCCACCACTCGACCCAGCAACCTCATTACTGAATAAATATCCAAAGGAATAAAGACATAAAGACACATGCACATGTATGTTCACTGCAGCACTATTCACAAAAGCAAAGACATGGAATCAACCTAAATTCCTGTCAAAGGTAGGCTGAATAAAGAATACATGATGCATATGTACCATGGAATACTTTGTAACAAAGGAGATCATGCTGTTTGCAGGAAGATGAATGAAGCTGGAGGTCATCATTCTTTGTGAACTAAGCCAGGAACAGAAAACCAAGTGCTCCATGTTTTCACTTATAAATGAGTACTAAATGATAAGAACACATGGAAACATAGAGAGGAACAACAGATATTGGGGCCTACTGGGGAGTGGAGGGTGTGAGGAAGGAGAGGATTACCAAAAATAACTAATGGGTACTAGGCTGAATATCTAGGTGGTGGAATAATCTGTACAACAAACCCCTGCGACATGAGTTTATCTATATAACAAACATGCACATGTGACCCTGAACTTCAAATAAAAATTACTAAAAAATGAAACATTCACACAAGATTTTGTGTACAATGTCACAGTATTAACACATTTTCCTAAAATTCAACACTAGATTCCCTCCAAGAGCTTCGAACACCTTCATAGGTGTCAGTTAGAACCCTGACATAATTTTACTTTACTTTTAATGTAAATTGTTTCCTTTAGAGAAAAACTTGGATGTCTACCTTACATGATTCTATGTGCCTTGGCAATAGCAAATCTTTTCTTCATTGCTGGTAAGTGAAGAATATTTCAAGATATAAAGAACACTGGAATGCGCTGTCTTATTCATTGTTATTAATCACATCTTCTTTAGAAACTGTTTTGTGAGTCATATATGTGTACCAGAAAATATATCTGCTTCCTTTTGTAAATCAATACAAAAAACAAATACATGTTGTTTAAATGCTGATATTATATCCTCAACTTATCTGCTTATTTTAAAAATATTACAATACTATGAATGTGTAAAAAACAAGTAATGCATCAATGTAGATAATTTTTTTAAGTTTAGGTTTATTCATAACCTTGAGAAATTGTGAGAACCAAAAATAAAATATTGATGCATTAAAATATAATGGAATTTCATTTTACTAAATTTTGATGTTATGATTATATTCATTTTACAATGTTAGAGCTTGCAACATAATTAGTAAAAGAGAAAATGTCTGCACAGAAATGTCAGAGTTATATATACATGAGGCACTCAGTCAACCTTGCTCATTACATTTTCTTTCACTGAGAAATTTAAGAAAATAATGTATGTAAAACATTTTTAAATATGAATATTTACATTATATTTGTATTTTTAAACTCAAGATGACTCAGCCAAACATTAATATTTTTATAATGCTATAAAATTTCTGACCCCCAAGAGAATATATGGTATAATTTTACAAATTATACAGCTTATAATTTAAAACCTTATTGTCATCTTATGTCTCCCAGAGTATGTGCGTGTATATGCACACATACATGCATACAAAAATATTTATATATGTAATTTAGGGCTGATAACATTTGAAACTTTTTGGAAAGATGAAAGAAAACTACTAAGAAACTCAAATGTGCATATACATACACATTTGGTTTTTTAATATATGTATATCAGAGTATAACATATTTATGTATATATCAGAGTCTAATCAGAGTATAACTCTGATTTCTGTGAATCTTGTTGACTTTATAGACCATACTTTTAAAGTCTGAATCATGACTTTAAAAACTTACAGGATGAATTCCTTCATGCAGCTGATTTTTGATGATTTCACAAGGACAAATTTTAGTTATTTGAAATTCATCACTAACAGTTTCCCAAAGATACATAAATAGTATAGTGCAGCACTGAATTCACTTAAAATGAACTAATCACAAAACCATATCATTATGAAATACGTGTCACAAAATGACATACCATGTTTACCTTAAATCAAGCATAGTCAGCCACAGTCACTAAAGGTGGTCATTTTGTAAAATAAAAATGAGATTTAAAGGTAAATATTCTTGTTTATTCCAGTGGTTCAAAAAGAATAGCAAGAATGTGAGTCTGTAAATGCATAAACTTTTGTAAGTTTAAGTGAGAAGTTAAGAAAAAAATAATATAAGTATATTTTAAAAAATCAGGCAAAAAATTGTTTCTATAAGATAGAATTGTGATTATGTTATGTTAAAACATTGGCAAAATAGTAAACAAATAAAGAGAATAAAAAGTATGAAACTAAGTGATTTAAAATGGTGAAACTCCTATTTGTTAGAGAAATATTACAACTCCACGGTATATCAATTCAATAAATGTTACTAAAAATTTAGCTATGCATATCATAAGAAGAGAAACAAGGTATAATCCCATCATATTACATGAGACAAAATTCTCTAATAGATATAGGTTTACCATATTATTCCACCCTCATGCTATAAATAAAGACATACCCAAGGCTGGGTAATTTATAAAGAAAGATGTTTAATTGATTCACAGTTCAGCAAGGTTGAGGAGGACTCAGGAAGCTTACAATCATGGGCAAAGAGGAAACAAACACATCCTTTTTCACATGGTGACATGAAGGAGAAATGCTGAGCAAAGGGGTAAAAGTCCCTTATAAAACCACCAGACCTTATGAGAACTCACTCACTATCACAAAAACAGCATAGAGGTAACAGCACCCATAATTAATTTATTTCCCACCAGGTCTGTCCCACAACACGTTTGGATTAATTATGGTAAATACAAGTGAAGATGAGATTTAGGTGGGGACACAGAGCCAAATCATATCATTCCACCCCTGACTTTTCCCAAATCTTATGTTCTCACATTTTAAAACACAATCATGTCTTTCAAATAGTCCTCAAAAGTCTCAGTTCATTTCCTTATTAGCCCAAAAGTCCAACTCCAAAGCCCAACCAGAGATAAGAAAGTCCCTTCTGTCTATGAGGCTATAAAGTCAAAAGCAAGTTGTTCTTCCTAGATACAGTGGGGGTACAGGCATTCGGTAAATACACCCATTCCAAATGGGGGAAGTTGACAAGAACAAAGGGGCTACAATTCCCATATAAGTCCAAAATCCAGCAGGGCAGTCAAATCTTAAAGCTCTGAAATAATCTCCTTCGACTCCATGTCTCACATCCAGGTTACACTGATACAAGAGGTGGGCCCATATGGTCTTGGGCAGCTCCACCCTTGTAGCCTCCAGAGTACATCTTCTCTCCTGGCTACCTTCATGGGCTGGTGTTGAGTGCCTGCGGCTTTTCCAGGTGCACAGTGCAAGCTGTGATGGTCAATCTACCATTCTGGGGTCTGGAGAACAGTGGCCCTCTTCTCATAGCTCCACCAAACAATGCCCCAGTGGGGACTCATATTGGGGTGCCCACCACACATTTCCCTTCCACAATGCCCTAGTAGAAGTTCTCCATGATGGCTCCACCCCTGTAGCAAACTTCTGCCTAGACATTCAGGTGTTTCCATACATCCTTTGAAACCTAGGTGGAGGTTCCCAAACCTCAATTCTTGACTCGTGTGCACCACCAGCCTCAATGCCACGTGGACACTTCCAAGAAGTTTGTAACCTCTGAAGCCATAGACTGAGCTGAACCTTGGCTCCTTTTAGCCACAGCTAAAGCAGGTGGGATCCAGTGCTCCAATTCCCTAGGCTGCACATAGCTAGCAGGCCTTGGACCTGGCCCATGAAACCGTTTTTTCCTTCTATGACTCTAGGTGTGTGATGGAAGGGGCTGCCATTAAGACTTCTGACATGCCCTGGAGACATTTTTCCCCAATTGTCTTGGTGACTAAAATTTGAGTCCTCATTACTTATGCCAATTTCTGCAGCCAGCTTGAATTACTTCCCAGAAAAACTGGATTTACTTTTCTGTCACATTGTCAGGCTGTAATTGTCCAAACGTTTATGCTCTGCTTCCTCTTGAATGCCTCACCACTAAGAAATTGCTTCTACCAGATATCATAAATCATCTCTCTCAAGCTCAAAGTTTCACAGATCTCTAGGGCAGTGGCAAAATTTCACCCGTCTCTTCATTAAAACATAGCAAGAGTCACCTTTCTTCTAGTTTCCAACAAGATCCTCATCTCCATCTGAGACCACCTCAGCCTGGACTTTATTGTCCATATCACTATCAACATTTTGGTCAAAGCCATTCAAAAGTCTCTTGGAAAGTTCAAACTTTTCCACATCTTCCTGTATTTTTCTGTCTTTCCTTGCAAAATTTGCATGCCCAGTTAAAGTTCCAAAGTTGCTTTCATATTTCGGGGTATCCAGAGTGTTCCACTACCCAGTACCAATTTACTGTATTTGTTCATTCTTATGCTGCTAATAAAGACATACCTGAGACTGGGTAATTTATAAAGGAAAGAGGTTTGATTGACTCACAGTTCAGCATGGCTGGTGAGGCCTCAAGAAATTTACAATCATGGTGGAAGGGGAAGCAAACATGTCCTCTTCACATGGCAGCAGGAAGGAGGAGTACCAAGCATAAGGGAGAAAATCCCCTTAGAAAACCATCAGATCTCATGAGAACTCACTCACTATGATGAGTACAGCATGGAGGTAACCATCCCCTAGGTTCAATTACCTCCCACCAGGTTCCTCCCATGACATATAGGGACTATGAGAACTACAATTCAATATGAGTATTGGTGAGAATACAGCCAAAACTCATCAATTTAGGACATAAATGTTTAAAGAAAAACTCTCAAATAACATCTACCAAATAGGATACTATTTTGTGATATTGAGTAGAATGGAAACTGTTAATAAAATGAAAGTACAAGGATTAAAATGAATATTAAAATGTTATATAAACTTTTTTTTCTGAACAAGAAAAATAAAATGAAAAATATTAAAATATAAGCAAACAACTAAGGGAAGATATTTCAAAGCATGTAACTAACCAAGAATTTTTAGACAAAATGTATTGCAGAATTTCTTCAAGGCAACAAGGTTAAAAGAAAAACACACACAAAAAAATAGATATATAGATGAAGAATATAATCAAACACAAAATAAAGAATTCAAAATGCCCACTAATTATGTGAAAAGAGGTTGAATTTTACATACAATCCAGACAATACATAATGAAACAACTGTGAGATATCATTTCACTCACATAATATTAATACACTGGTTCTTTAAAAAACAAACTTTATTTTTTATAATGTGCTGTATTTTTGCAAAATACAGTTTATTTTGTATTTTGACTACATTTTTTTGGTTACGTGCTGCATTAATATTTTGGTCAGCGGCAGTCTGCCTATATCACAGTGGTCCCATGAGATTATAAATTGAGCTGAAATATTTTATCACATAGTGACATAGCTGTTACAATCTTATAGCGCAATGCATTACCTTTTCTATGTTTAGATAAGCTTAGATACACAAATTCTATTGTGTTACAGTTGCCAACAGTATTCAGTATAAAAGCATGGTATACAGGTTTGTAGCACAGGAGCAATAGGTTGTACTTGTATAGCATACTAGACTGTGACATCTAGGTTTGTGTAAGTACATTCTATGATATTCTCATGACAAACTTGCTTAATGACATATATCTGAGAACATATTTCCTTTATAAAGCAATGCATAACTACATTTTAGATTTACTGAAAATCTGCAAATTGTTCAGAGTTTCTTTATCGACCAAACTCAGGTTCTTCTTTTATTAATCTCTTCCATTAGAATTGTACTTTTATTACAATGAATAAACCAATGTTTATACATTATTATCAACTAAAATCTGTACTCTATTTACATTGCCCTAGTTATTTATGTAGTTATTTAGCTTCCTTTTTTTTTTAATTCCAAGATCTCATCCAAGATGCTTTTCTTATGATCAAACTAAGTTTATTGGTTTGTGGGAGGAAGACCACAGAGAGTAAGTGAATTTTTATCAAAAGGTTTCAAAGATATATGCTATTTATGTCAAATCACTGTTAATGTTGTCACGTTGACCTTGATTACCTATATATGGTAGTATATGTCAACTTTCTCTACCCTAACGGTAATATGTCCCCCTTTACATATGTACTGTTTGGAGAAACTTATTATGCTCAGCTAACACATAAAAAGTACAGTAGATTTTTACTTTTATGAGGATGGAGTATCTACACAAATTATTTGGAATTCTTGTACATGCAATATTTGTCTCTTTTTCTTATTTATGTTTTCAATCATTTACATCATTACAGATTCATGAATATTTGTGTTATATTCTGGTTACAATCAATAATACATTTGGGGGTTTTTCTCAAATTGTTCTGATTTACTGTGGCTATTAAAAGCTATTTCTTTTGGTTATTGTTTCCCTGATTATGGCAAGGTTTTGGCATATTATCTTGCAGTATTTTTTTTTAACAAGTCCTCACTCTCTGGTACTATAAGATACTCCAAAATAATCTTGTGTATTTCCTACCACAGTCTTACAAACAGCCATTTCCTTCTAGGAGTCCTTGAACCTTTTATTGTAGAATTATATTACAAATCAAGATCTGGGGGCTATATCTTATGCATGATAACTGGAGAGTCCTTGCTTCCAGGTCCTCTCTGATGAAATAGCTATTAAATGTATGTGTATACTATGAAATGTATAAATATAAATAAGTGCATAAATATGTAACCATCTGTAGCTATAGTTAACTACACATGAACTTACACTAATGTCTCCCACTCTAATCCTATGCCACATGGATTTGCCTCACCACCCCTCTTACTTTTCTAAATAATCTCACTCCATCAATGAGAAATCTGACTCCCACCCTCCAGCAAATATTTGCTTTATTGCTTATTTACAGTACACATATATAGCAGTGTCAAAAATGTTAATCAATAACCTTGCAGGATACAACTTTATCAACTAGATTATGGTACTCATTGGAATTTTCTTTTGCATTTAGTCTTATAAATTTCAACCATTTTCAGAGTTACTAGATCAACAGCTTTTGCCCCCAATGTCCTTTAATAAAGTTATTTTATACGTCTGATATGCAGTTAAATCACTTCGTCACATTCTACATTTCATTCTATAATTCCCATAATCATTAATGTTTCTTAAATTTGCATACATAAATGTCCACTTTTTGTGTTGTGGAATGCAATTGATTTTGGCATGCATAGTGTCATGTTCCCACAATTACATTTTTATATGAATAGAAGCAACAACAGAATACAGAAGAATCCCTGAATGTGCAGGAAGTAATGATACATTTAAAAAACAACTCTAAAGGGAAATTAAAAATCATATACATACATATATTAAATAGCAAGCAATAAATCACAAGTTAAATTGGAATATATTCTTTTGCTGAAAGAGAATAAAAATACTATCTAATAAGATTTGTGAATGCAGCTGAAACAGAAAATTCATCCTACAAAGATGTTCTGTTTCACCTATTTAACTCTTCCCCTAGCCCCCAAACTCTGGCAACCACTGACTTTTCTATCATTGTAGCTTCATCATTCCAGAATGCCATATAATTGTAATCATACAGTATATGGCTTTTGCATACAACTTTTTATCACTTGCAAATATGCATTCTAAGTTTCCTCCATGATTTTTTATGTCTTGATAGCTCCTTATTCTTTATATCTAAATAGAAACCCATTCTAAGTGTGAAATATGTCCAACAGTTTATTTATCTATTGAAGGGCATCTTGGGTGCATTCTTTACACACAACTTGCTTCTAATTTGGGGCAGTTATGAATAAAGTTTCTATAAACATTTGTGTAAAACAAAACATGTTGACTTGTTAAATGTCAGTCTATTTCTGTATTTTTAGTTATGTTTTATTGATCTATGAATCTATGCTTTAGCAAATACCATGCTGTCTTGATTAGCATACATCTATAACAAGTCTTAAAATTGGGTAGTATTAATTTTCCAGCTTTCTTGAGTGTTATGCTGTATATTGTATGACTTTGACCTTTCCAAATTAATCTTAGAATCCATGTACTGTTACCTAAATAATTTTTTGATGCAATTTTGACTGGGGATACATTGAAACTGTAGAACAAACTGAGAAGAACTGGCAGCTTAACAACACTGATTCTTCTAATGTATGAACAGGGAATACATCTCCATTTATTTAGCTCTATGATTTAACTTCAATTGATTTTTATAGTTTTCTGCATATTGACCCCATATATATTTAGACATATTTAGATATTTCTTACATTTTAAATATTATAAATAAAATTATTTTTTCCACTTTTATAATCAGGAGGTATATATGCAGGTTTGCTACAAAAGTATATTGTTTGATGCTTAAGTTTGGGGTATATGATTTAGTCAATTACCCAGATGATGAGTATAGTACCCAATAGGTAGTTTTTCAGCATTTGCCCCACTTCCTCTCATGCACCTCCAGAAGTCTCCAATGTCTGATGTTTTCACATTTATGTCAATGTGTACCCAATGTTTAGCTCCTACTTATACATAAGAACATATGGTATTTAGTTTTCTGTTTCTGGATTAGTTTATTTATAATAATGGCCTCCAGCTGCAACCATGTTGCTGTAAAGAATATAATTTCATTCTTTATTATGGCTGCATAGTATTTCATGGTGTATATCTAACACACTTTCTTTATTTAATCTACCATTGATAAACATCTAGATTGATTCTATGCTTTTTCTACTGTGAGCAGCACTGCAATGAACATATGGGTGCAAATGTCCTTTGGTAGAACAATTTATTTTTACTTTGAAAATCCAATAACTGGATTTCTGGGTCAAATGATTTGAGAAATATCTATAAAACCTACAGAATAGAAGATAATTTTCTCAAATTCTGTATCCAACGAAGGTCTAATATCCAGAATCTATGAGGGGAACTTAAATCAAGCGTAAAACAAATTACCTCATTGTAAAACAAGAAGACTTGAATATATACTTTTGAAAGAAGATGTACAAGCAGCTAATAAACATATAAAACATTGCTCATCATCACTATTAATCAGATAAATGCAAATCAAATCCACAATGAGATACTATCTCACCCAAGTCAGAATGACTTGTTAAAAAGTCAGAAAATAACAGGTGTTGGTGAAGTTATAGACCAAAAGGGGCACTTACACACTGTCGGTGAGTTTAAATTCATGGTGTAAATTAGTCCAGCCACTTTGAAAACATTTTTAAATTTTAAATTTCATTTTTTTAGTAAGATATAAAATGTGAAATGATTTTTACATATTAGCCTGTGTCCTGTGACCTTCTACATTAGTATATTGGTGAATGTTCTATATGAGTTTGAAATGAATAAATATTCTGTTGGTGTTGAGGATAGAGTATTCTACCAACATCAGTTAAACAAAATTGGTTGATAATGCTGTTCACTATCTCTACATCGTTACTGATTTTCTGCCTGTTTCATTTATCAATTATTGAAAGAGGAAAGTTAATTTTTTTCTGTAAGTTACTGCCTCTTGTATGTTGACACTGTGTTGTGAGATGCACACAAGTTTAGGATTTCTTATATCTTCTTGAAGAATGACCCCTTTATCATTATGTGGTATCCCTTTATTAGTCCTGAAAAATATTTTCATTTGGAATTCCAATTTGGTTGAAATTAGTAGTAACTGCAGAATTTTTTCACTGATGTTAGCATGGTATGCCTTTTCCAGCTTTCCTTCAAACTACTTGGTTCCATATTAAAGGTATATTTCTTGTAGACAACATATAGTTGGGATGTGTTTTTATCCTGTCAGTCTCTACCCTAGAATTAGTGTATTGCTACTCTCTCCATTTACAGTTACTTTTAATACAGTTGAGCTAAACATTTCTTAGCCCTTGTTTGTAATCATGTTTTACTTTTTGCACTTCTCTTTGTTTCTTTTCACTTCCTTCCCCTTTGTTCATCCTCTTTGTTGTTGCTTTTATTTACCAGTTTAGGTTATTGAATTTTTCTCTCATCTCTTGTCATATTAACTATATCTCCCTCTATGGTCTTTAAATGTTTGTCCTACAGTTTTTAATACACATTATTAACTAATGTACTCAAACTTCAAATATCACTATACCATTTCACATATAATATAGCTACCTTTGAGTGTTATAAATTTTTCCTCTCATATCTTATAACTGTTTTAATTCATTTTGCTTATTCATAAGTTATAATTACCCAGTACACTGTTATCCTTATTACTTTGAACAAAGTTATTTGTTAGGTCAATTAAAATAAATATTAAAATATATTTTATTTCTACTTATTCCCTCTCTGATGCTCTTTATGTAGATCTAAGTTTCTGATCTATGTTATTTTTCTCCTTTCTGAAGATATTAAAACATCTTTAAAAGAAATTTCTGCTGTTAATGTGTTTTCTCTGTTCTGAAGAAATAATTTTTTCTCCTCACTTTTGAAGTGGCCATAAAATTCTACGTTGCTGGTTATTTTCTTTGAATACTTTACTCCATGGTTTTCATATTTGTATAATTTCAGACAAAAAGTCAACTGTCATTATTTCCTGGTTTATCTAAAGTGAGTATAATGAGGCATATATACATAGTTAAATGGTATTTATAAATAATAAATCATATAGTTTAATGAAAACAAAACAAAAACCTTTGGAACAAAGGATATTGCATTGACTCCACTTTTCAAAATTGATGTAATCTACAACATACTCTCATCTACTCTTTCTCACAGGGGCACGATTTTGTCAACTTATTCCCTTTGACATCTGGTTTTAAATAAGGTTTAGTGAATGAAAGTTACTGATGAGGGATTAGAATTCAGTAGCTAAAGAGAGAAAGGCATATTTATAATATTTTATTCATAAGAGATTTAAACAAATAAAATAAGTAGAAGTTATTTTGTTATATATAATAAGATCAGTTAATTTCTGATTAAACATGAAAAATTATTTTAATCATATTATTGTTACTACTCTTCTTTCATTTTCTACTCTTCCTCCTCTACTTTTTCTTCTTCTCCACTTCTCTACTCCTTTTTCTTCCTTGGTTTCTTCTTTTACTTCTGTAATTTAGTTCTCTCTTTTCCCATTGTTATCCCTAGTCTATAAGGGTGAGTTGATTTCCTTGCTGGTCTTCCTTCAAGTCGAGAATGAAAGACCAGAAGGAATTAGAATTTGGGAAACTATTCTTTAGCATTGTTTATACCAAAATAGTATACAATTAAACTATTTCTAGAAGCTATTATAACTACAAATTTTGTTCTATTGCCATCTCCTCTGCACCTTTATCTTTAGTCATATCAAAGACAACAATCTAATATATACAATATAATACAGAAAAAAACAACTATAACTTGCAATTAAACGGTTAACAGTATTCTACTTCCCTTGTAGCATAGTAAAAAAAAATTACTACTCAAATACACATCTTTAAGAAGATATGCAGAAATGTAGGGAAGAATGGAATCAAAATAACATTGATTATGATAGAACATCCCATATTATCTTAATATTGAATCTAAAGTAATTTTTTCATATTTAAATAATTGAGGAAGAAAGTCTTTGGGAAACTATGTTTATAAATTGCATAAGTTCTTGAATTCTGACAAAATATTTTTGACTTTTTAACACAGGTATATTATAGAAACCATAAACTGATTTCTAATATAATTGTATGTGTGCATGTACAATTCTTATAGTATTTTCCTGAAAACTGTGCATATGGGAAGTCATATTGTATAGAAATAAAGAATACTGTCTCTGAGGTCAAACTGCCTGAATTTAAAGCCTATCTAAGTTAGTGACAGTATGATCATGTATAAGGAACTTAGTCTCTAACTTCTTAGGTAAGACCATAAACTTAAAATAATAATACTAACATCAAACATGTTTATGAACCTTAACTTATATACATTAAAAATTATTTAACATACTGAATTTATTAAGTATTGAATATATGTTAGTTATTACATGACGGCAAAAAATAGTTTATGTAATTTCAGCACATATGAGCCATACCTACCATAATATATCTTAATATCAAATAAATGTATATTTGGGTTTATTCATTTGCTTTTTATCTTTCCTAAAAATAATTGGAATTCAATATTAATAAAAAACATATGAAATAAAACTGAAAATCAAGATAAAATATTTGGATCCTTACCATTAAGTTATTTAAATAATTAGAGATAATAGAATGCTAATGGTCACAATCACATAATCAGGATCATAGAAACTGACTAGACTTTAATTTCTAAATTGTTCATAGAACATTTCCATTAATTTTAATATGCTTTAACTCTTGTGATTTTATTGTAAATCAATATTTTTCATAGCTCTTTAGTATTTTTACTGGTATGGTCAGTAAGATTCGGATATACAAGTCAACATTTCAGGAGAAGAAAGAACAGATCAATGTTTTCAAATGTTGCCCTTAGCACTGTACTCTTTTCTTTCTACAATGTTTCTGTTGAAAATCTAATTGACTGCCATTATTTTAACGTGCTCAGTTTTGAGTATGCCTTAGTTCTGCATTAACTTTTCTGTTTAACTGGACTCAGCATTTTCAACAGTTGCTGGTTTATTTCTACATGTAAAATACTTCCATTTAAAATACTCTCTAGAAAAAGAGAACTAAATCCTAAATATATTCTATGATTAGTTATAGATAAAGAAAAATGAGTCTCTTAGAATTTATGTGATATATCTTAAGGCACAGATTCAGTACCTAGAAATGCAAAGGCTAAAACATATATTTGCAATATAAATCCACTGCCCTTTGTATGTGGTATTCTTATACATAAATGTATTCTAATGCATAACACTGTTATAATAATTCAGTTTTATTATGTCGCTGCACTTATATCAATATGCATAACATGCACAATCGGTGTTCTGTTCAGATTTAATTTATTTTATTTGCTCTTTCCAACACTGTATATATGGAGAAAGCCCCTTACACTAAGTTATCTGAATGAACTGCTCTACATTATGCTTTGATGAAGGCATTATTGCTTTGTGTCTCTTTAGGGTATTGCAGATTCAAAAATATAAACCTTATTAACATGAAACAGCTCCCTGAAGAAATGTCTTATGTGGAATCCAATGTTTATAAACATTTATGGCCCTATCCATCTAAAAGCTGCCCATTAGTTAGCAATAAATCAGCATGATTTGCATTGATATACACTATTTTTCTTTAGTGGCCATGCCGCAATACATGCATGTGCACATGCGCACATGCACGCATACATACACACACACGCACACATCTATCTATAATATACATAAGATGTGGAACAATACTATTCTGCAATGCCTTTTTCTAACTTAAAAAAAAAATCCCCTATCAAGTTTAAAGAGAGATACATTGTATATTTATTTTCATATTCAATTGATGACAATTTCTATAGTTGTCCATACCTAAGATTTCTTTTATCTTAACTTTTAAGTATTACCTTGAGTGTTGAAAAAAAGACTTACTATGATAATTCCAATCCTGAATAGTGATATTTTGTATCTTCTAACTAGGCTGAATGAGTTTCAGTTATAACATGAAAAGAGACATCAGGATTTTATATTAACATATGTCTTTATTAATTTATCAAATATATGTGAAAATATATGCAATATGATCTAGTTTCACTAGTTTATTCATTTATCTACAAAATATTAATTAAGCTCACTAATGTCATATTTCTAACTCTTTACAGTAAAGACAATTTGAAAGAAAAAAATTGAATTAAATGGAAAAAGTAAGTCAAAACTTAGCAAACAGATACAGAGGCCATCCTTGTATAAGAAAGGACTAGCACCACACAAGAACTGTAACAGGTAGGGTGTAAGTTATTATCTCAACAACTTTTCTTCACACCACAAAGAATAAGGCACTGCTTTTAGAAAATACTGTTTGCCTATTAAAGAGGAATGTAATAGAAAGAAAAGGGAGCTCTAGACTTCTGATAGAGGCTGGTTGGGGATGGGAGCCCTCACAGTGATAATCTTGATTTAGCAAATGAGATCAAACTTGAGAAAATCAAGGGCGAGCTTGTTATATGCTTTGCACATAGACAATCACAAATATATCAGAAGCAACTTAACTAAATGAGTAAAAATACAGTGTTCTGTGATTCAGAAATTGTCCAGTGCAAATGCTTAATTTTTCTCAAATAATTTTATATATGAAATCATATTTACATTAAAATTCCAATAAAATTACTAAGCACCATTTTATTTGAAAGCACAGGGTCTTTGAGATTATATAAACTTAGTTTAAAATATCAGTTCACTTGTTAACTGAGCTATGTACCCTTGCACATTTTGACTGATTTTTCTGATCCAATGTCTTACATTGGGACAATAATATTATCTCTTTTAATGATAAAGATGAGAAAATGAGAGCACAGATATAAAATAGCCATTGTAGTGTTTGACACTCAGAAGGTGCTTTCTGAATGCTTCTTTTGCATGTTTCTTTATGTAGTCAATGACTGAGAGACCTATTGGATGAGCAAAATCTGTGCTCTTTCTTAAGAATTGTCACTGGGAAGTATTTGCCCAAATAGAGACTATGTTCTCCAGACCAATCTATATATACATAAATCCATGTTAATAGTTCTTACACATTAAATATGAATAATGTGATGTGTTTCTTCAGAATAGGATAGTATGCTGAATTTCAAGTTACATTACCAACATGTATTGAGATTAGAAGTCATCGCTTCCATTTTTATGACACACAAAAAAACCTAAAAAAGTAAAACAAAACAAAATCTGTGGGACTCATCAGAAAGTTGACCTGCAGAGCAGACTACAATCCTGAAATCTGGAGAGAAAGGTGAATATAAAAGTTACGCCAAGATCTATTTACTTGAAACAGAAGCTGGTGGAGTCATAAACTGTAAAATATATTTAAATGCTAATAGTGTAATAACACTGAGGCTGAATATAGATCAACAATTAGAGAAACTCTAGGGGGTCATAGCTTTGTGGGTGAGTGGGAAAATACTTCTTTTGGTTTTACCTCAAGCTACCCCACCAGCATACCAGCATAGTACCAGGAAGAGTAAAATGATTGCGTGTGTGCATGTGTGTGTGTATGTATATGTCTGTGTGTGTGTGTGTGTGTGCATGCGTGTGTGTGCGTCGGGGGGTATACAGTGGGAGAAGAAGCAGAATTATAAAATATTTCCAGAGGTCTCTTTTCCAATAGAAAACCACTTTACCAGAACTTAATTTTATCTACAGGGAAGAGCATGTAATACACTTATGTGCCATTTAGCTTTCCAATCTCATATATAGTAAAAACAGTTATATCATGCTAATATTTGTAAAAAAGAAAGCTTGAGAAGCTGTATTATTTTCAGAAAGAGCAGACTTCAGAAAAAGACAAATCATGAGGGACAAAAGGAGCATTGCATAATTATTAATAGGTAAATTCTTCAAGAAGATATAACTATCTTTATTATGTACATATTTAATAATAGAGCATCAAGAAATGTAAAGCAAAACTTGATAGAACATCAAGGAAAAATAGACAAATATATTACTCTATTTGGAGGCTTGAACAGTCTTCTATCAGCAACTGACAAATTCAGCAGCAGAAACTGTATGAAAATAGGTAAACTGAACAGCAGAAGCAGTTAACTGAATCTAATTGACATTTATAAAATACTTTATCCAAAATAGTAGAACACATTCTTTGCAACATAAGACATTCACTAAGATAGACCAAATTCTAGGCCATGTAACACATTCAGACAAATTTAAATAATAAAAATTATACAAAGTATCGTCACAGACAATTCGGGACAATTTTCTAGGAGGTCTGATACTGACATATTTCTATCTTTTCCTACCATTACTTGCAGTTCTCAAGAATAACTGAGGAATAATGCTAACAATGCAATATCCCGAGATAAGAAAGAACTAGCCAGAATAGGCCAAGCTCTGTTCCTGTCCCTTGTAGAAACAACATATTCTTCAGTGTTTTAGCCCAGGGTGTCCAGTGCCCACCAGGTTATACAACCCAGGATACACAGCATTCCAGGTTCCTTCAGCTGTAGTGCAGATGAAGCATATGCAGACACAATTCCACCTGCCCTGAACAGCTTTCCTGAAACTTGAGGGAATGGCTTCTCCTGAATGCTAGACTTCTGTTGTCTCTTATTCTCTATGTGTAAATAATAAACTCATGTTGTAAAATTTCTGTCTTCCTGGACTTGGGCAAGTAGTAAAAGTGCAATTCAAGATGAGATGAAGTGGGTTAAAATAGTAACCAGAGAACAGTGAATCTACTAACAAACCACAATGCAATTAAACCAGAACTCAATCATAGGAAGATAGCAGGAGAACCTCACAATATTGGATTAAACAACACACTTCTAAGTAACACATGGATCATAGAAGTCTCGTGAAAAATTAAAAACAATATTTTGGTCCATCTCTACTACTCTGTCTCACCAGCTTTAGGAGTTCTGACATAGCTCTGTCACATTCTCTGTCATCCTGTGTGCTACAGGTATACTGGGATTTCTGTAGGAAGGATGCGGGTTACCCCGGAATCCAGGAAATGTCTTACCTCCTTTGAACTTTTAAAAATGAGTATTGAAAAATTGGGGCAAAGATAACTAACTAGATGCAGCCAGGAAATGCTGCTTCCACTGAACAATAACAAAATACTGAGTAAACCAGCATACTTTAAGCATATCTCTGGAGATAAAACACCAAGTCTCAATAGTGAGGCAGCACAGTGACTGAGGCTGAAGAGAGAGGAAGCTGGAAGCCCTGCACAGATACGCCAAATGCTAGGAATATTTCCTGGTCCTGAATGGCTCCTAGGGCAAGGAGCATGGTTGTGAACATGTGGAAATACAAAAACAGGTGTGTGGCTTAGTAAGAGACAATGCCAGCCACTACTCTTAAGAACCATCTACTGTATTGAAATCCAAATTAATATATATCCCTAGGAAACCACGGGCAACAGATTAGTCAAAAATAAAGATCTTGCACATAGCCTTGGCCAGAGGAAATCATCTAACAATGAAGCCAATTGACTATATTTTATTTACACCATCTTTAAAGATAAGCCCTCTCAGATGAGAAAACAATCAGTGCAAAAACTGGGAATCCAAAGAACCAGAGTGTCCCCATGCCTATAAACAAGCCCACTAGCTCCTCAACAATGGTTCTTCATCAGAGTGAAATTAATGAAATGACAGATACAGAATGCAGAATCTGGATGTCAAGGAAGATCATCAAGATTCAGGAGACAGTTTAGGAGATATTTTAGGATATATTCCATAAAAATTTTTCTAATGTCATTAGAGAGGCTGACATGCAAATTCAAAGAAATAGAGAGAACTCTGGCAAGACTTTATACAAGAAAACCATTCCTGAAAAACATAGTCATCAGATGCGCCAAATTCAATGCTAAAAACAAATCTTAAAGACAACTAGAAAGAAATGTCAAATAATGTACAAAAGAAACATGATCAGGCTAGCAATGGACCTCTCAGCAGAAATCTTACAAGCCAGAAGAGATTGGAGTCCTATTTTCTGAATCATTAAATAAAAAAAAATTTCAACAAAGATTTTGATATCCCATTAATCTAAGCTTCATAAGTGAAAAAGAAATAATATTTTTTTCTCAAAGAAGCAAATTCTGATGGAATTTGTTACAACTAGGTCAGTCTTACAAGAGGTCCTTAAAGGAGTACTAAACATAAAACTAAAAAAAAATGACACCTGCTACCACAAAAACACTGTTAGGCATGTAGAAGACAGGCACTATAAGCAAGCAGGTCTACATAACAACCTGGTAATGACACAACGATGAAACCAAAATCAACAACCAATACTAATCTTGAAGGCAAATGGGCTGAACACCTCACTTAGAATTGAAATATATATACACCCAAGATTAGAACAACCAGATTCATAAAATTTGTCCTCCTTGACCTACAAAGAGATTTAACTTTGCAATAATAGTGGGAGACTATTTGCAGACAGGCATTATATGCAAGCAAGTCTACATAACAACAAGGTTAACAGCAAAATGACAGAATCAAAATCACACATACCAATACTAAACTTGAACATAAACGGGCTAAACACCCCACTCAAAAGGCATAGAATGTCATGATGGATAAAAATACAAAAGCCATCTGTCCACTGTCTTTAAGAGACCCAGTGTACACATAACAACACACACAGCCTCAAAATAAAATAGAGAAAAATGTAAATGTAAATGAAAATAAAAAAGGACAGGAGCCACTATTTTTACATCAGATACAACAGAATTTAAACCAACAACAATTAAGAAACTGATTACTAATAATAAAGGGTTCAATTACAAAAGAATACTTAATTATCCTAAATATATATGAACTCAATATTGAAACATCCAGATTCATAAAATAAGTCCCTATTAACCTATAAAGAGATATAGCTTCACAATAATAGTGGGAGACTTAACACCTTCCAGACAGTATTAGACAGATTATCAATGGTGAAAACTAACAAAGAAATTATGGACTAAACTTGACATTCAACCAATTGGACCTAATAGACATATACAGAATACTATACCTGGGAACCACAAAATACACTTTCTTCTCATATTCCCATGGTACATATTCTGCTATCATGTTTAGTCATAAAAGTAAGTCTCAGTAAATTTAAAAAAAAAAAAAAAATCATGCCCAGCATCTTCTTGGACCACACTGCCTTAAAAATAAAGTCAGTATCAAGAAGATCTCTTTAAAATATACAAATTTATGAAAATTTTTAAACCTGCCCTAAATAACTCTGGGATGAACTATGAAATGAGGGCAGGATCAAAAAATTCTTAGAAATTAATAAAAATAGAAACATAGCTTACCAAAATGTTTCAGATACAGCTAAAGCTATTAAAAGTTTATAGTGCTAATTGCCTTCATGAGAAAGTTAGAAAGATGTCAAATGAACAGTCTAACACTGCACCTAGAAGAACTAGAAAAAAAAAACAACTCCACCCCAAAGCTAGCAGAAGGAAAGAAATAACTAAAATTAGATGAGAACTGAAGAAAACTGTGATGTAAAAAATCCATAAAAAAGATCAACAAAACCAAGAGGTGGGTGTTCAAAAGATTAAACAAGATTGATAAACCTCTAGCTAACAAAGAAAAATAAAAAGATCCAAGTAAGTACAATTAGAAAAGACAAAGATGACATTATAATCATCCACCAAATACAAAGAATCCTAAGAGATTATTATGAAAAACTCTATGCAAAGAAGTTAGAAAATCTAGAAGAAATATATAAATTCTTGGACACAAACATCCTCTCAGGATTAAATCAAGAAGAAAGTACAAACCTGGATAAACTAAAAAGTTACAAAATTGAATTGGGAATTAAAAAAAACCTACCAACCACAAAAATCCCCGAGCCAGATGAATTCTATCAACATACAAACAATGAGTACTAATCTTATTGAAACTATTTCACAAATTCAGGAAGGAGGGACTGCTCTCTAACTCATTCTATGAAACCAGTGTCAGCCTGATATCAAAATCTGGCAGAAACATAAGGAAAAAATGAAACTAGGCAAATAATCCTGATAAATATAGACATAAAACTCATCGGTGAATATCACACTGACTGTAGCAGCACATCAGAAAGTTAGTACACCATGATCAAGTAAGTAGGTTTTAATCCTAGGATACAAGGCTGGTTCAATATATGTAAATCACTAAATATGATTTCCTCCATACACAGAGTTTAAAGCAAAAACAATATGAACAACTCAATAGACAAAGAAAAATGTTTTAATAAATCCACTATCCCTTCATGATAAAAACCTTCAACAGACTAGGTATCAGAAGAATATACATAAAAATAATAAAGGCCATCTATGACAAACCCACAGCCAACATCACACTGAATGGGCAAATTCTGAAACCATTCCGCTTGAGAACTGAAACAAGATAAGGATGCCTACTCTCACAACTGATACTCAACTAAGTACTGAAAGGCCTATCCCAAGCAATTACGTCTCTCTCCAGTTCCAGCCATGTAAGACGTGTCTCCTCCCTGTCCATCGTCTGCCATGATTGTAAGTTTCCTAAGGCTTCCCCATCCTTACTTTCTGTACATCCTGCAGAACTGTGAATCAATTATAGCAATGTGAAAACAGACTAACACACACATATAACTCTCTGATCTTCAACAAAACTGACAAAATAAAGCAATGGGAAAAGAACTCCCTACTCAAATGGCTCCCTAGGAATAGTTGGCTAGCCATATGTAGAAGAATGAAACCGGACCCTAGCTTTCACTATATACAAAAATTAACTCAATAAGAATTTAAGGTTTAAATATAAGACATCAAACTATAAAAAATCCTATAAGAAAACTTAGGCAGCATCCTTCATAACATTGGCCTCAGCAAATAATTTTTGGATAAGTCTTCAAAAGCAATTACAGCAAAACCAAAAATTGAGAAGCTTCTGCACAGTAAAAGAAGCCATCAAAAGAGTAAACAGACAACCTACAGATTTGGAGAACATATTCACAAACTATGAATTAAAGAAGGGTCTAATACTCAGAATCTAAGAAACTTATTTCAGCATGCAAGAAACAACCAAATTAAAAAATGAATAAATGACATCAACAGAAACTTCCATAAGGAAGACATACAAATTGCTAACCAAAAAAGTCCTCACCAAATATATGAAAAAATGTTCAGCAGTTCAGCATAACTAATCATCAGAGAAATGCAAATCAAAACCACAATGAGATGTCATCTAACACCAGTCAGAATGGCTATTGTTAAAAAGTCAAAAAATAACAGACAAAAATATTTTTTAAAAGATGAAAACTAATCTGCTGGCAAGGTTGCAGAGTAAAAGGAATGCATATACACCATTGGAAATGTGAATTAGTTCAATCCCCTGTGGAAGGCAGTTTGGAGCGTTCTCAAAAGAATTTTAAAAAGGGCTATCATTTGACCCAACAATTCCGTTCCCAGAGAAATATAATTCTTTCTATGGAAAAGACACATTCTCTCTTATGTTCATTGCAGTGCTCTTTAAAATAACATAACATAATATGTAATTAACATGGGTGCCTATTAAACATTGATTGGTGTGGTAAATATAGACAATGGAATACTATTTAGCCATTAAAAAAGAACAAACATAATACTCTTTGCAGAAATAAGGATGCAGCTGAAGGCCATTATTCTAAGTGAATTAACACACCACAGATTACCAAATATCTCATGTCCTTACTTATATGTGGGAGCTGAAGTCTGAGTATGCTTAGACATAATAACAGACACTGAAGACTACCAGTGGAGATAAGTAAAGAGGAGACCACTGGGTGGTAAAACTACATTTTGAGTGTTATAGTCACTACCTGGGTGATGTTATCTGTACCCCAAACCTTAGCATTATGCAATATACCCATGTAACATATTTGCATATGTACCCCTTGAATCTAAAATAAAAGATGAAACTATTTAAAAAACAAAACAAAAATCTGAACTAAATGAAGATAAAAATGCAACTTGTCAAAAGTTGTGGGATGCAGTTAAACCAATACTGAGAAGAAAATTTATAGCATTAAATGCGTGTATGAAATAAAAGATCTAAAATAAATAATCTAAGCTTCTAAATTAACAAGAGAAAGAATAGGAATATAAGTCTACAACCAGCAGAAGAAAATAAATAAATATTGCAGTAGTAATCAATGAATTTGAAAAGAGATCCATAGGTGAAGTCAATGAAACAAAAAGCTGATTATTAGAAAAGAGAAAAAATTTTGACATATCTTTGCTAACCAAGTGAAAAAAAAAAGCACAAATTACTAATATCACAATTTAAAAAGCAATCAGCATTTTAATGCAATGACATAAAAAGCACAATGAAGAATATTATGAACAATTTTATGCCCTTACACTTGATAACTAAAAGAGACTGATATTTTGCAAGACACAAAGTACCAAAACTCATACAAAGATACATAATCTTACAAAGGATAAATACACAGAATGATAGTTAATCTGAATAAGAATGTATCTATTCATTAAATCAAATCAATTAATAGTAAACTTGTACAAAATAGAGCTCCAGACCCGAATAATTTTACTTGTGAATTCGAACAAGCATTTAAAAATAAATAATTCTGCCTGGTATGGTGGCTCATACCTGTAATTCCAGCACTTCAGAAGGCCAGGGCAGGAGGATCCCTTGAACTCAGGAGTTCAAGACAAGGCTGGGCAACATAGCAAAACCTCATCTCTAAAATAAAGTAAAATGAATCATCCCAGTTATCTTCACACTTTATCAGAAAATAAAAAGAAAGGAAACATACTGTCACTCACTCTATGAAGATCTCATCAGCCCACCCAATGCCCAAATCAAAGACTTTACAGAAATAAAAAATTATAAACCAACATTTCTCATTAACATAGATGCAACAATTCTTAAAAATATTTGCAAATAGAATCCAGCAATGTACAAAAATGATCATACACTACAACCAAGCAGGATATACTCCACCTGTGCAAAGCTATTGTATCAGTCATAAATCAATTAATGTTATCGATCATATCAGCAAGCTAAATAAGAAAAAAATATAATAATATCAACACAGAAACAGCAATTAACAAACCCGAAGCCCATTTATAAGAAAAGAAATCCTCAGCCAATTAGGAATAAAGAGAACTTCTAATACTTGATTATAAACATCTACAAAAACAAAACAAAACTAACTACTGCTATGGTCATACTTAATGGTTAGAAACTAGGTGCCCTTCCCTTGAGAATGGGAGCAAAAAGTATGTTCTCTCTAACCACTCCATTCAACGGCCTTCTGGAAATTCTAGCTAATGTGATGAGACAAATAAAGAAAATAAAAGTTATACATATTGGGAAATAAAAAAGTATAAAGCTGCCAGTGTTCATAGATGATATGTTTACCTATGTAGAAATCCCAATAAATCACAAACAAAAGCAATGACAAATGTGGCACTAATGAGAGTTTATAGCAGGATTCCAGAACACAAGGTTGATATAAAAAATAAAGTTGTTTTCTGATATATAAGAATTGAAGATTAGATATTGATACGGTTTGGCTGTATCCCCACCCAAATCTCAAATTTCATCTTTAACTGTAGCTCCCATAATTCCCACATGTTGTGGAGAGACCCAGTAGGAGACAGTTGACTCATGGGGCAGTTTCTCCCATACAGTTATGATAGTAAGTATCACAAGATCCGATGTTTTTATTAGGGGTTTCCACTTTCCCTTGGCTCTCATTTTCCCTTTGCCTGCTGCCATGTCAGACATTCCTTTTGCCTTCCACCATGATTGTGACGCCACCACAGCCACATGGAACTGTGAGTCCATTACATCTCTTTTTCCTTATAAATTACCCAGTCTTGGATATGTCTTTATCAGCAGCATGAGAATGGACTAATACAGATATCAAAGTTAAAACACATGGTAATTTATCACCAAAAAAGAGTGAAATATGTAGTTAATTCTAATAAGATATACATATACATATATATGATCTATATATACATATATATGATCTATATATATATATATGATCTATATGAGAAATGAAAAGCTGAATAAATAAATGATAAAATAAATAAATGGAGAAACATGTCATGCTCATGTATAGGCAGACTCAATATTGTTGAAATGTCAAGTTTCTCCTAATTTGATCTGTATATTCATTGTAATCTTATTTAAAATCTTTGCAAGTTACTTTGTAAACATTGATAAACTGATTCTAAAGTTTTCATAGAAAGAGAAAAGATCCAAAAGAACCAATACAATAACAAAGAAGTCCAAAGACCAAAACTATTCAACTTAAAGACTTAATATATTGTTGCAGTATAAACATATAATAACCAAGACTGCAGAATCTTAGCAAAATAGTAGAAAAGTAGACTAATAGAAGAGAATAAAGGAAAATGGATGCATGCAAATACAGTCAACTGATCTTTGGTAAAGGAGCAAAGGCAAGTCAATGAAGAAAGGATAGTTATTTGAATAAAGTGCTGGAACAAGCATCCCTGTGCAAAAAGAAAAAGAAAAAAAATTATTTAGACTCAGATCACAGAACTTTCACAAAACTTAACTGAAAGCAAATCACAGGTCTAAATGTAAAAATGCAAACTTGATATAGATTTACAAAAGATTACATAGTAGAAAATCTCAGATTTCTGTTTATTACGTTTTAGATACAATGCTATAGGCATCATCCATAAAAGATAAAAATGATCAGTTGAACTTTTATTAAAATTATTAAAATTAAACATTTCTGCTCTGTTAAAGACACTGTTAAGAGAATGTAGATATGAGCTACAAACATAGAGGAAATGTTTGTGACACACATACTGAAAAATACTTTTAAATATACAAAATTTTCTTGAAATGTAACCATAAAACACAAACAACCCAATAAAAAAATGGGAAAAATATCTGAACAAACTCTTTACCAAAGAAGACATTCATATGACAAATGAGTATATATTTTCAAAAGTTCAACGATATGTGTTACTAGGAAATTACAAGCTGAAGCACAAATCAGATGTTACTAAACATCTCTAAGAAATCTAAAATTAAAGTAAGAAAAAAACTGACAATGCAATTGTAGAGAAATAGGCAGATCAACAGGAGCTCTAATTCCTTTCTAGTGGGAATGTAAAATGGTGTAGACAATTTGGAATATTTGGTAAGAAATGTCTTTAAAAATAAACATAGTCTTACCATGCAATACAGCAATCAATCTGCCTGGCATTTACTCAACTGATATTAAAACATAAGTCCACAAGAAAATGTTCACTTTAATATTTATAGCAGACTTATCTGTAATGGCAAAAAATTAGAAACAACAAATATAACTTTCAATGAGTGAATGGATAAACACATTGTGCTACAGTCAGACAATGAAATATTATTGAGCAATAAAAAAAACAAAAGAGCTATCAACCCCCCAAAATATGAAGAAAACATAAATTCATATTGCTAGTGAAAGAAGCCAGTTTGAAAAGGCTACATACTGTATTAAGTGTGTGACATCATGGAAAAGACAAAATTATGTCAATTAAGAAAATATTAGTGGATTTCAGAGGTCTGAAAAGAGTGGGGGAAGCAAGACTGAATAAAGCACAGAGGATATCCGGGTGGTGAAACTATTTGTATAATACTAAAATTATGGATATATAACATTATTCACATGTTAAAACCATAGAACTATTTCACAAGACTGTGAACTTCAATGTAAACTATGAATTTTTATTGCCAATAATGCATCAGTATTGTGTCATTATCTGAAGATAGTAATAGCAGAAACGTGTGTATGTGTGCACACATGCATGTTTGAGGGAGAAGTGTGAAAAAACTGTACTATCTGCTCGAATTTTTTTTTACGAGAATTGTTTAACAAACTAAAAAAGAAGTATACAATGATTACAGGCTGTTAAAAATTGTACCAACCCTCCTTTTCTTGGCAGGGACCAAGCTTGTGGTCCTGCTCCCTGTAATGTACAGAGGAAGAGGGAAAGGGCTCTGCCCCTCCTCATCAGTCTTCGGTGCCGGTGGCTTCCCATCCTCTGGTTCTATCCTCAAGCGCCAAGACATAGGAAAAGAAGGAAAGAAAAAAAAGAAAAGAAAAACAATTGTACCACAGAACTGGATTTTATATCATGGAGAATAAAATGATGATGATTTACTCTATATAACAGCCTCCAATCATTGTATATAGGATATCTGGGGTCAATTTTTAGGATATTAGATTTTCCAACAGTTAAGGAGTGATTCATATGCATAAGACAGAATGTGTAACTTGTCAGATCAACAGGGTATCAGATTTTTCCATGGAAGATGCAGTGGTTAGTAGGTAAGTAGAATGTAAATATACTGGACCAAGATTTTTAAAAAATGGATAAAGAATCTAAATTAATGTAAAGAAAATAAATGTTAAACTTCAAGAAATGAATATTAATTGAGGATTTTAATAACAGTTGAACTTACAGTGTTATTATTTGAAGTATGAGAAGATGTAAGCTATGGGAAAGGTAAGGCCAAATTTCGTATGCTGTGCTAAAGATTTGTGACTTTATCCTGTACTGGGAGACAAGTCTATGTGCAGCTTTTGCATTCCATTACATCTTACAAGAGAAATCACTCGTTGCTTTTGTTCTACATTGTGTTCCAAGTATGTATACAGAAGAATAGTGGCTACCAAAAAGATAGAAGATACAGTCAGAGAGGGGTGAAATACAGGAGATACGGTAGGAAAAGCGACAAAGAAAAAAATAGTAAGTTTTTCAAAGTAGATTATTAACAGTGACAAATGCTTTATAGATCAAGTAGCTTGATAACTAAGTGAGCCAAACCATTTCAGTAATTAGGAAATCACTAGTGGTCAGAGTCATTTCAGTGGTAACTGGATTGAAGTAGGTTGAGAAGTAAGTTTGGAGTGAAAAACAGAAGGCAGTACAAACTGAGGGAATGTATTCTCTTCCCGGGTCCACAAGGGGGCGTAGTTTCCAGAGCAGGAACTTCGCAGTGACATGCCCTACCTGCCTTCTCCCAAGTCTCCATCCAGGAGACTTAAGGGTGTTTGTTTAACTTTGGCACGCACAGGGAAGGATCAAAGGTCAATCACTCCAGAGGAAGTTTAAAGGAACTCCTTTCATAGGCCCGGGGCTTAGAGAAGGTGGGAATTCCTCCCAGGTTAAAAGTCTTCTTCTTGAACACCCCCTTGCATCCCATACTTGGGTACCCTTCCACTAGCTTTGTGGAAGGTTTCTCTTTCTCATCTTTTTCTCTCTCCTTTTTCTCTTTCTCTGCCTAAATAAATCACTTTCGGCAAAAAGTTTTTGGAGTCAGATATTTACTTATGAGCACACCACACCCGGCGTGGTCCCCTCTCCCATTCTTGGGTGAATGAGAGATCAAGAGCCTGGAGTCCACTGGAGAGGGCAAGCTAAACCTCCCCTGCACCCCAAAACCCAGAAAGAAAACAATTAGAGCAATGCTTAAATAAAATTAGATAGGCTGGTCATTAAAGAAGGACCCATGTTGGAGGCAAATTTGTTTTAAGATGAAAAAAACTAGATCATGACTTTACGCTACGGCAAGAAAACCTTGAGAAATTTGGAAATTTATGACAGGAGATAATCAGTGGGTCAATACTTTGCAGAGATCGAGTTTTCTGAAACTGGAAGGAAGAAAAAGTGGACATAAGTACAGAGTACAAGATATGTGGGTGTTTTCACAATGAAATTGAGGAATTCTAGATGTAGAAACTAAGTTCAGCTAACAGGAGAACTAGGATAATATCAGATGGGAAACTTGAGGACTATGTTGTGAAAAGATGTCTTGTGGTTTTGTGGTAAAGCTAAGTCACAATGATCCATGGCAATGATTTAAAACATTTTGTCCTTTGTATTCCAAAGACTCCCTGACTTGGCATTCATATTAGGGCAGTGGAGGAATAATCTAAAATATTCATTAAGGCTATTAAAGAATATTCTTATGCAGGAAGAAAAGAGAAATCAACATTAAGACTATTTCCTTAATCTCTTTTCTAACGCCAGTATTTTATAAATACATAAAAACCTGTAGAAGAGTAAGAAAGGGTAACCACTTCTGAGAAAGTAGGCCCTGAAGGCACACATTTTTGATAAGTCCAGTTAATTGCCTAGAAGCTCCTCCAGGCCAAGAGCAATCAATCAGTGAACATTTGTGTAGAGATGGCAGTGCCAATTCCCTTTGGTTATAAAACTTTTATTGGAATTGATTTAAATCTCTTTTCAGCTAAAAGCATGTATGATTTACCTGGATTACTCTTTATATTATAGTTCTGTGTACTTTTCAGGTCTGTGTTCACTACTGAATTGTATCTACCTTAAGGCAAAGAGTAAGTGTTACTCATTCTTTCCTTTAGTCCGGAGCCATTCTCTCTCTATATATAAAATGCATGCTCAGTGCCTAAAATTATATACACATTAGTTTTAAAAAGTGTTTGCTAAAGAAAAAAAAAAAAGCATTGCACAAGGAAAAAGCACTCAATATTAAATAGTCATTATTTCTGCTTGAGAACAGAAAAGACAAAATTCCATTGAAGTGTGAGATTTAGTATAGGCCCTCCGGTAATCTACTTTCCACTTTCTAAAATAATTGAGATGAATCTAAGAGAAAGATCCTAAAGTGGCCCTGAAGGAGTTACAGCTTTGCCCTCTTTACAATGAAATACTGCAGTTTTTAGCCAATATGGCATATACTACATGGAATGTATATAGAATTAAACATTCCTATACTTGTCCTACAAGTCCATCATCATCTGAAACAAACAATAAAATAGCTGAAATACAGTTCATATGAGATATCAATGATCCTGCCTTTTTGAGCTATTGCAAGTAATTAATGACATTATCTCTTCAATGCTTTTTGTACGGTTTCTCACAATTCTGGAGGCTGGACATTCAAAAGCGATGCACGGTGCTGGTAGTTTTGTTTTTCCTGAGGCTTCTCTCCCTGGCTTGCAGATGGCTGCCTTCTCCCTCTGTCTTTAAATGCGTGTGTGTATGTGTGTGTGTGCGCGCGTGCGCGCGTGTGCACTCCTTGTGCCTCTATCTTCTTATGAGGGCACTGTGATTAAGGACTCCACTCTAAGGTCCACAGGGTAATTTAATCACTTCTTTGATGACCTTATCTCTAAATAGTCACATAGATTAGTGCTCACCCTTATGACCTCATTTAGTCTTAATTACCTCTTTAAAGGCCTTATCTCCAAATATAGTTACAATTCTAGGTACCAGGAGTTGACACTTTATGGATTTCGGAGGACCGTGTTTTTATTTTTATAAGATTAAATTACATATTATTTAAATATAATACTAAAATAATGATAATTTTATTATTCAAATAGCTTAGCAAAATTGGCATTCTTTTTTTATAGTCAGGTGATAAACTTCTAGAGTTTTCTTTAAATAGCAAGTTATTTGATTGTATATTCTTTTGTAAGAAATTACCTTGAAACTTAATGACTTGAAATCAAACTTGTTTTCTTCACAATTTTGCATTTCAGGAACGTGAGAACAGTTTGGCTCAGCAGATACTCTTTGGTCCACGTTGAGTCAGTTGTTACTGGCCTGGCCTGAAGGGTTAACTTCTAGGAGAGCTGTTGTGGCCGGGCGCGGTGACTCACGCCTGTAATCCCAGCACTTTGGGAGGCAGAGGCGGGCGGATGAGAGGTCAAGAAATCGAGACCATCCTGGCAAACATGGTGAAACCCCGTCTCTACTAAAAAAATAGAAAAATTAGCTGGGCACGGTGGCGCGCGCCTGTAGTCCCAGCTACTACGGAGGCTGAGGCAGGACAATTGCTTGAACCCGGGAAGCGGAGGTTGCAGTGAGCCGGATGGCGCTACTGCACTCCAGCCTGGCGCCTAGCGACAGAGCGAGACTCTGTCTCAAAAAAAAAAAGAGCTGTTGAATACATAACCAGTCCCTTTGACCACTCTCTCTAAACCTCTCCAAGGATGTTTCAACCTCCAGGGTCTTTTCACGTGACCTGAATTTTTTTCCAGTTCAGCAGCAGCGTGTCAAAGAGCCGGTGCAGGCACCTCGAGATGCCGGGCCCACTGCAGCAGCCCTGGTTCCTTGCTGTGCACGGTAGGCGACTCCGCGATTGCTCTCCCACACTCCCCTCGCCGCTCTGCGCCTGGCTCGTCCTCAGCAGGTATGGGATCCAGGCCAGCAGCGGGAGCCGAAGACAGCCTGTCGGGCCAGCCGAGTGTGTGGAACAAACCCAGTGGGTGAGAGCAATGCTCAGGCAGAAGGTGCCGCCAGCCACGTAGGTTTCAGCTGTGAAGCAAAACCCCAAGGATCCTGTTACATTACCAAACATTATATTTTTACCAGCAAAATTTAATCGTAAATCCATGTCCGCAGAATATCCCATATGATGTCCCACAAAATAAACAGCCACAGCCCCTGCCTTCTGGAATTTTACAATACAGAGCAGAAAACAGACTGCTACAAAGGCATTAAGTAAAAACCAAAGCACTGAATGATTATATTCAGTGCCAGAAAATGAAATCATGCATGACTTGCATGTCTTAATTACATTTTTATCAAACTTTAACTGACAAGTAGTAATAACCGTTCATCTCAAGTATAAATTTAACATATATTTTATTTATCGCTGTAGTACAAAGGCTAGCAATCTACAAAGTGCTCATACTCCACAAAGCATGAGAGAAACCACAGGCTAGATAATAATTGAAATTATGGATTGGCTTTGTATGAGTAATTTTTGTGTGTGTGAGACGGAGTCTTGCTCTATCACCAGGCTAGAGTGCAGTGGCGCAATCTCGGCTCACTGCAAGCTCTGCCTCCTGGGTTCAAGCAATTCTTCCTCCTTAGCCTCCCGAGTAGCTGGGACCACAGGCGCGTGCCACCACGCCCGGTTAATTTTTTTTTTTTTTTTTTTTTTAGTAGAGACGGGGTTTCACCGTGTTGGCCCGATGGTCTCAATCTCTTGACCTCGTGATCCGCCCGCCTCTGCCTTCCAAAGTGCTGGTATTACAGGCGTGAGCCACTGCACCCTGCCCTGTATGAGTAATATTTTTATGTATCATTTTCTTAGTTGTTAAAATACAGAAATGTTGATGTGGGCATTGAAAACTTGATAACACTTCATTTTGCATAGTGCAACTTGATCAAGTGTGGAATAAATATATTTTGGAGGGAATAAATACGTATATCAGTCCTGTATCATAGATGTGTTTTGCAGATATTCTCCCAGTCTTTTCATTTTCTTAAATATTGCTTTTATTTCAATTTAATTATGAAAGAATTTTTTTTGGGTTTTTTTTAAGGTAAGATACTGATTTCCATAATTTATAATCTTTAATAATTTAGAGACAGCTAGCTTAAGTGTCAAGCAAAGTTAATTTTAGAAAGGCCAAACAATTCTTATTTTAGCATATATTCAAAATAACAGAATGGAAATATTCCTATTTATTGGTGTCATATACAACGCAGAAAATTTCTAAATCTCATTTCCATAAGAAATGCACATACACAAATAGATCTATCTCACATGACTTTAGAATTCCTCTACCCTATGCCAGAGATCACAGTTTTAAAGTACTTTTTCTCATATGATATGCTTATATAATAACAGAATATCTAAAATTTTTTTAAAAGCCTACCATACATATGTGAGTTTTGTCTTCTAAAGGGAAAAACAATTGAATAACTGTCTGGATTGCTTGTTTTGACATCATGTCTACAAATTTCTCTATTTTTATCTGACGATTTTAAATTGATTAAAATTGTTTTTCTGTAGAGAAATATACCCCTTTTGTCATTAATTCTCTGCCTGAGTATTGCAATTTTGTTTTAGTTTGTAATAGTGACATCTGATATATAGAAATGGGTTATTCAGTACTAAAATTGCTTTTAAATAAAGTAGATATTGTAATAACAGTATGGAAAATATTTTTTTATCTGTAATAGAAAAAGTTCCATTGATTTAATTACATATTCCAAGTACAAATGTATATTTTTCAAAAAAATATGTTTTAAAGTTCTTATATAAATACATAAAAATATGTTTTAAAGTTCTTATATAAATGCAATATTAGTCAACAAGAAATGATAGCTAAATATGATACAGATAATCATTAATGTGTATAACCTACTCGACAAACTGCCAGTCACAAGCCAACTAGTGTGGTAGGATTTTTCCTTTTTTCTTCCTTTTTAAATATTATATTTGAAATGCTGTAGTCATATGGAAAAAAAAACAAATGGCATGATGAAACTTCACGTACCCAAGTGTTATCAACCCACTGCCAAACTTCTCCAGGTGTCATCCCAACCATTTCCTACCGTCCCCATTTTAGCACCAGATATTTTAACACAGAGTCTCAATAACATATCTTATATTAAAGGCAATATCGTATCTCCTTTAAAACATATATGCATTGCTTTTAAATCCTTAATATTATTAAATAGCCAGTGTTCATATTTACTTGAATACTATGTAAATTTTTCAGTTCCTGATTTTTTAGTTTCACTAAGTCATAAAGATATGAATTTTTACTTTCTGAGATCTTCCTACTTTTATCAGAATCTGGCTTTGTCATTGGGTTTATTGTCCCTGTTTTGTTCCGTTTGCATTTCACTTTCAGCAGTTTCTATTTAGTGCATAGTTTTATCCTCCAATGGTGCTTAGATTAGTTATTTAGATTCTGAGACAGCTCAATTCCTGAAGACTTCCTATAATTCCCGGACACTCAATGTATATTTTAGCCTATGATACTCTTGTTTAATCCCTGATGATGTTCTTAGATTTTCTGCAGTATGTGTTCGTAATATGTGGGCTTCCTGGATCCAAAGATTATGACATGTTTCTTTCCTCATTCTCTTTAGTGCAAACTCTTATATCAAGAGATTCCTAAGACCTGGTAGCTGCTTCTTACCCATGGTTAAGACTGTGGTGGCTGGTTCTTACCCATTCATATTTTGAGGTTTATGCAAATATATTATTTTGCAATGTATTCGTTTCCTATGGTCACCGTAGTAAGTCTCCATCGCAAATTAATCTCTTCTAGTCTGGAGTTCAGAAATCCAAAATCATTTCAGCTGGGCTAAAATGTAAAGATGTCAGCTGGGATGTGTCCTCCTGGAGGCTCGGGGGTAGAACCTGTTTCTTTTCCTTCTGTTGTTTTCCTTGCCCTTCTGTAGGCTGCCTGCATTTCTTAAACTCATGATCTGTTTCTCACAAAACAGCAATATTTGGTCTCTTTGGTACATTTCCCATTTCTCAAATCTCCCCTGCTGAACTGTTATAAAGTCACATGTGATTACATTTAGGACCTGTGACTGTAAATATTGAATGTCAACTTGATTTGATTGAAGGATGCAAGGTATTGGTCTTGGGTGTGTCTGTGAGGGTGTTGCCAAAGATTAACATCTGAGTCAGTGGGCTGAGGAAGGCAGACCCACCCTTGATCTGGAGGGTGCAATCTAGTCAGATGCCAGCAAATATAAAGCAGGCAGAAAAATGTGAAAAGGCGACAGTGGCCTAGCTTCCAGCCTACATCTGTCTCCTGTGCTGGATTTTTCCTGCCCTCAAATATCAGACTCCAGTTTCTTCAGTTTTGAGACTTCTCTGGGCTCTCCTTGCTTCCCAAGCTTGCAGACAGCCTATTGTGGGACCTTGAGATTGTGTATCATTGTGTCAGTTAATGCTTAATAGGCTATATATATATATAGCCTACTAAGGATATATATATCTATAGCCTATTAAGGATATATAAGTTCTGACCCTATATAAGTTCTGTCCCTCTAGGGAACCCTGACTAATACAGATTTTGGTACCAGGAATAGTTCCAGAGGTACAGAATATTAAGGATGGAGTTTTTTCATTGGTTTTGGCATTTCTGGAATTGGCTGCTTAATACGACTAGACCCCCAAATGCTAAGCACTGTCCTAATAGTATAGGGAACACTGATAGTCCTTGGCATGAACTGTTTAGAGAGTTATGCAAAAAAAAAGTTTTGAAATCATGAAGTGTGCTTCCTCTTATGTTATTCTTTTTCACCAGTGGTTTGGCATTTTTTTTTTTTTTTTTTTTTTTTTTTTTGAGACGGAGTTTCGCTCTTGTTACCCAGGCTGGAGTGCAATGGCGCGATCTCGGCTCACCGCAACCTCCGCCTTCTGGGTTCAGGCAATTTTCCTGCCTCAGCCTCCCGAGTAGCTGGGATTACAGGCACACGCCCCATGCCCAGCTATTTTTTTTTTTTTTTTTTTTTTTTTTTTTTGTATTTTTAGTAGAGACGGGGTTTCATCATTTGACCAGATGGTCTCGATCTCTCGACCTCGTGATCCACCCATCTTGGCCTCCCAAAGTGCTGGGATTACAGGCTTGAGCCACCGCACCCGGACGGTTTGGCATTTTTTACATAAAACTAAGCCCAGTTTATGAATTTCTGCAAAATCTTTGATTTAAAGTGAAAGATATACTACTCTTCCTTTCACTTGAACACTTAGATGCAATTATAGTTTAAATAATTGGCCAAATTTCAGTATTTTTTATCTCAAGAAATAAAGAGGCCCCAGGAGAAGAAGACAGACTGGGGTGATGCGGCGGGTGATGGGGGGGGTGCACGGAGGCCAATGAGCAGGAGTCAACACACACAACATTTGTCAATAAAATTCTCCCTCTTATATGTGTATAGTTTTTGGTGCCCCAAAATGATTACAATCGAAGCACTAAAGATCATTGATTACGGATTGTAATTACGGAGAAAATAATAATTTTAAATGTCTGAAGTGTGAGAATCACCAAAATCTGAAACAGAAACATGAAGTGAGCACATGCTGTTAAAAAAAAAAAAAATGGCCTTGTTCAATACAAGGTTGCTACAAACTTTCAATGTGTAAAAAATGCAATATCTACACAGTGCAATAAAGTAAAGTAAGCCTGTACAAGATCATATTATCTGTAATTAGATGTAGTTTTGCTTCTTCATTTCCACAATGTATGTTTTGATTTATTTTATTTTCTTACCTAACTGCCACTGCTAGAACCTCCAGTGTAAGATGGGATAAAGATGGTGAGAGCAAGTATCACAATTCTATTGGAAATCATTCAATTTTCACAATTAAATATCATGTTAGCCTTGGTTTTTTAGTAGATGACTTCTATCAAATTGAGAAAAATCCTTTCTCTTTCTAGTTTGGTGAGAGTTTTAATTATGTGTAGATTCTGGATTTTGTCAAATGCTTTCACCACATCTATTGAGATAACCATGTAATTTTGTCCTTTATTGTATTTATACTGTATATTACATTTATCAATTTTTCTGTTTATGAAATAATTTTACATTCCCAGAATAACTTCACATGATTATACTATATAATCCTTTCTGTATGCTGCTGGATTTGTTTTGCTAGAACTTGTTGAGAAGTTTCATCTGTAGTCATAAGTTATATTGGTTTGTAGTTTTCTTGCAAAGGTTTTATTTTGTTTTAATCACAGGGTAACAATGGCTTCATGGAATTAGTTTGGTATTCCCTTCTCTTATATTTTGTAGAGGAATTTTTGAAGAATTGGTGTTAATTCCTCCTTAAACTTTTGAGAGAATTAATAAATGAAGCCATCGAGACACGGACTTTTCATTATGGGAAGTTTTTAAATTGATATGTATTTTAACTATTTACAGATTTGTTTGGATTTTTAATTTCTTTTAAGTCATTTTGGTTTTGTAATTTTGTAGTCTGCTTCTTGATACAACTTCTTTTTTGAAGTGAATTCCGAAATTAAATAGTGGTAATGCTTGTATAATTGTGTGGATATAATTTTTAAATAAACAATTATATACTTTAAAGGAGGAAATGTGGTATGTAAATTGTATCTTAATAAAGTTTCTATTAAGTATTTAAATAATAACACATATTACCTGAATTTAAAGTTGAAAACTTTATAAACTGTATTAACTTAGAGCATCTAGCATTACTAGGTTTACAACTGTTGATCTAATTCTTGGAGATGTGAAATTACAAACAGTAAAAATTTTAAGATGGATAAATTTCTCAAGACTTTCTGCAAATTTGTAGTTTATGAATGTACCTTTGAAATGTACATTATGCATTTGCTTTTACTTCTTAACAACTGTAGAGGTCTTGGCAGTGAATCATGTTTAAGAAGCTTTAAGATGTCTTCCCAAACTGTGAATGATTTACTTGTAAAAGAATGACCTTTAACTATGCGCCTTTCAACTTTCCTCAGTGTAAAATGAAACATAGTGTTCTTTGTTGATCTTACGTGATAACCCTGTGGAGATTAGTAAAAAATTATTATCTTTCTTGACTTTAAAAGGTATTTCTTATGTTAATGGTAAAGTGGAAGTAACATACTTCATATGGGTTATAAAAAATGTTAACCTTTTTTTATCCTTAAGGAATTATAGTCAGTCATAAACTCTAAAAAGGATGAGATCATTACTTAGATTGGGACCATTTCAAGATGAGAGAAGATATGAAAACATGAATGTCAAGATTTTTTGAAAAGTTAACATTTAATTGCACACTTTTAAAAAGTATATATTAAGAAGTCAATATAAGTTTAATCAATTAAAAGCTAAATAAATTTTTCACATTTTTCTTGGAAAAAGGAAATGGAGGAATTATAAAATAATTTTTGTGGTTATAATAACGTAATATGTAAAGGCACAAACATATACAAGATTTGGCCACTAATGAAGTTAAATAAAGTTATAAATTATAAGTGTAAGTTTTAAACTTAAAAGCGTTTCAGTCCATATAGGATCTAATTTTATTTTATTTTATCAAATGGTAATACAGTGCCATAAATTAATAATATGCTAGTCTTTTATTTTTTAATTTAAAAAGCCATTCAGCTTTATTAAGATAAAATTGGTGAATCAAATTGTATGTATTTAAAATATACAAAATGATGTTTTTATATATGTGTACATACATAAAATAATTATTGTGAAATAATTATCATAATCAAACTAATTAACATATCCATCAATTTGCATAGCTAACATTTTTTTGTATGTGGTGAGACAATTAAAAATCTACCCTCTCAGCAATTTCAAGTAAATAATTCAAAAATATGAAGGACAGTCATGGCTGGATATGGTGGTTTATGCCTATAATCTCAGAATTTTGGGAGGCCAGGGTGGAAGGATTCCTTGAGCCAAGAAGTTTCAGACCAGCCTGGCAACCTTGCCCTGTCTCTACAAAAAGAAAAAAAAAATTCACTGTAGTCATTTTGCTATACATTAGATCTCCATAGCTCATTTATCTTGCACAACTGAAACTGGTAACCTTCGACCAACATTTCCCCATTTCATTCCTCTGCAGTTCCTGGGAGCCCCATTCTACTCTTTGCTTGTTTCAGTGTGTCTTTTTGGGCTCTACACACAGGTAAGATTATGCAGTATTGTCGTTTTTGCCTGGCTTATTTCATTTGGTTTAAAGTTCTACAGGTTTATCCTTGTTGCGGCAACAACAGTCTACCACTCTTTGATTAATAGCAATTTTAATAATTGTTAACGAAATCACTGTTATTACCATTATCAACAGAAGAAGTATCTCTAATGTTTAGTATATCTTCTATTCCAGCTCAATTATACATGTTTTGCTGTAGTAACATCTGATATTATAGGCCATAATTTTATGAAGAAAGAAGACTAAAAACAAAGTTTTACTTTTTTTTCTTTTATAAGAAAGAAAACTGGCCCTAGTTTTAGAGATGAGAAAAAGCAATGAAAAGAAAGTATAAGTAATTGACATAATTCCCCTCAGATAGCACATATTGAAATTAGCATTGAGCATTCAAATACACAGGCTCTCATGTGGTAATTTGTCTTTTCACCATTTAACTTCTTTTAAAGCAAGTTATGTCTTATAAGCACATTGGCCTGGAAAGGAAAATCAGAAATTCTGTATTTAATCTCAGCTCTTATTTCCTCTAGCTTTATGGTATGGGGTAATCAGCTCTTAATCTATAAATGCATATACAGCACTGTTACTTTATAAATATATTCAGTTCATAAATTCAGGCTATGTCTCTCATTTTCTACAAAAACATTCCCAACATTTTTACTTCTACAATCCTACTGACTTGTGACATAACATATTTCCTAAGCATCTATAGTGTCATAGACAAAACTAAACCTGAGACAAAATTAACAAAGGCTATGCATTCATAAAATTGCAGCAGGAGAACACTCTTCATCCCTTTTGTTTCAGTGGAGTTTAATGGTGTTAGAAAGGAGAGTCAGTTTTATAGAGTAAAGAGAGGAAATACCTAGACAGTCTCTTATTGGTAAGCACTTTCATAGTGCTTGGAAGCAAAAGGTGTATTCAAATTGGTCTTCAGATATATTTGGCAATTCTTGGTTAACTGTAAAGGTCGAGCAGTTTTGAGGAATTTCAAAAGAGAAAGAATTGCTCAGTATTAATGCAGAATGTGTACTGTGACTGTTCATTTCTTAGAATAAATGGGGATCAATAGAATGCTTTTTTGTGGTCAAACTGCAATAATGGTCCTTAATTAGGGGAGAGGAGACCACCATGCCAGGCAGTTGCTCGTTAGAAAGATTTTGACTGCCACCAGGTGTGGTGGCTCATGCCTGTAATCCAAGTACTTTGGGAGGAGAATGCAGGCTGATCACTTGAAGTCAGGAGTTCAAGACAGCCTGGCCAACATGGTAAAACCCTGTCTCTACCAAAATATATAAAAATTTGCTGGGCGTGGTGGTGTACACCTGTAATCCCAGCTACTTTGGAGGCTGAGGAAGGAGAATTGCTTGAAACCTGGAGGTGGAGGTTGCAGTGAGCCGAGATTGCACCACTGCATTCCACCCAGGGGGATACCCTATCCTTCACGCAGCAAAAAAAAGATTTTGATTGCAAATTTATAGAAATAGAATCATGAAAAGGGCACTCATTTTAATAGCACACATTTAAAGTGAAAATTAAAATTAAATTAGGCGATAGTTTTTAAATGAAAACTTTTTTAAAAAACAATTATTTAAACCAAAATTTGGTTATGGTATGTTATGGTAAATTATATTTTAGAAACAGAAGGTTTATTTTTTCCAGCTATGAATCTATACAAAACATATATTTAATAATTACCTACAAAATATATTCTTACTGATATCATCATATATTTCTAATATCATTTGCTGTAAGGGATAGACAAAGATAAGTGGACTGTTTATTCGCTGGTTAATTTGGCTTGTTTTTCCTTGCTGTAACAATTTGTAAGTATTATTCAAGTTTTTTCTCTGGTCTTTAAACATGTTAAGTAAATTTACTGTGTAAGATATTACACAGTGGCACCCGCCTAAAGTCCAGTACCTTGGGAGGCTGAGGTAGGTGGATCACAAGGTTGAGAGATTGAGACCATCGTGGCCAATATGGCGAAACATGGTCTCTACTAAAAATACAAACATTAGCTGGGTGTGCTTGCACATGCCTGTAGTCCCAGCTACTCAGAAGGTGGAGGCAGGAGAATTGCTTGAACCCAGGAGGCGGAAGCTGCAGTGAGGTGAGATGGTGCTACTGCACTGCTGCCTGGTGACAGAGAGAGACTCTTCAAAAAAATTTTTTTTGCTAAGTTATAATAGGTTTGCTAGGTTTTAAAAGGTTTCAATAGGTTTGCTAGGTTTTGCTAGGTTTTAATAATGGAACACAAATTAATAATATTTCTTAGTTGTGTTGTTACTGCCTTACAACTATGGCCCTAGTTTAATATTTGTGTATGTGCATGCATGAATGCTTGGACCTACAACTATGCCCATGAACTGAACCTGTTATGTTCCAGAGTACCAACACTGAAAAACAATTTCACTTTTATCCCCCTGACTTTCTCATGTTTCTCATCCTACTCATTTCTGTCACATCGGCTATAGAGATGAAAAGATCTTTCATGGATAGCTATTTTAAAAATATAGTATTTGTGCCCTCATTTGTTCTTTTCAAAAATAAAGTTTGCAAATGCAAGTAGGTAGAAGAATAGTGATTTTCTGCTTTTTAATTTTTTTTTTTATTTTAAGTGTTGTGAAGATTTATCTTGCCTAATTTAGTTTCTTGCTGTATAATTTTCACCTTCAAGAAAATACACATTCAAGAGATTACTGTTGGATTAAATCCTAGAAATTTTGATGAAGCAGTTAATTGTAGAAATGGAATCAACTCAATCCACGCTGTCTAATAGCTATGTTGGAACTTTCCTACTTTACAATAAGAAATCAATAAAAAGCGAAGTAATTCTTCCTACCAATTAGGCTTACTTTCTAATTTTCAGCATTCTAGATGATTATGGATGCAATTTTAAAAATAAATTAGTAAGGAATTTCATATCTTTGCAAAATCATGATCAAAATCTACTACATGTGATTATTTAAATCCAAATATACTCCACTGACTTGAATATCATATTGTGCTGATTATACATTTATTCTATCATTGTAAAAATTTATGTAATGCTCTAATATTGGAAATTTTAATAAAAATAAAATATTAATCAAAGAATATTTTTTATAACTCATATTTATGTTCACTCAAAGAAGTTTATATTGAAATACTTTTTAACTATTCTGATTATTATATATTTATATAATCATAACATTTCTATATTCTAATTTAAAATTTTATTTAAATACTATGGAAGAATTGAAATGTATGGACTGCCATATGGATTTCACCATAATTTTGCTACCAAATACTTTTATCTTAAAATGAGACATACAATTTAGAGAATTGTATGAGACATACAAAGACTGTAGTAATATAAGACATACAATTACTGTTTTTAAGAATATGAGACATACAATTACTGTTTTTCTTGAGACTAATACATACAATATATACATATTTCTCTTGTAACTTGACAGGCAAATTCGATAAATTAATACATTTTACAGAGTACAATAGTAATAAATATAAGATGCACATTATAAATTTTATGTAAAAGAAATATACATTCAGATATAATATTTAAGGTTAAAAAATTGAACCATGAAAAATTGAAATTATAAACTGGAACAAAAATTCTAGATGAGATTATAAGGTGACACAAAGCAACACATGAAAGTGATTTTCTTTTAGCATAATGTAGTTTATAGGGAGTTATCCAAGTTAAATTAAAATTATTAAAACATGTGGCTTCCATATATTAGATAATATTTCTTATAATTACCTATATGATAAGGCACAGAGAAACTGAGTCACTTGCCAAAGTTCACATGGTTAATTAGTGGAAGAGCAGATAATTCATGTTTGTAGGTTGCCTTTAAGACCAGCTCCTAAACAAAATTAGATGAACCTTTTCCAAAATTTGGATTTAACATGTTATACTTTGCCTGCATTTATTATTCTGAGTTTGTGGAATGATCTTTTAGGAGGTGTTCTAATATTATTGGAAAACTTTTTATTTGAAAATTCATAAGACCATGTGTAGAATAAAGACATGCATTGAGGGTAGGCAATTGTTTACGTCAGCAAGTTCCAAATTTATTTCAACATGGAATGTTATTTTCATAGAGTGAATGAAATAATGGTCCTTGGGGAAATAACACTAAAAATTACTTTCAAACTATTTGCACTTTTTTTACCTTGCAAAAATGAAGAAGTTAAATATACAGAAAAAATGACTTTGTACAAGTAAATGTAAACATTATAGCAATGTTAGTGTTGAGAAGAGAGCTCTCATAGAAACTAATGGATGGATGGATGATAGATTCATAGTATTGAAAATTATGAATAAATAAGACTGAAAGAAACTGAATGGTACAGTGCTTAATGTTACAGACAAAGTGCCCAAATTGTTTCTACAAATACAAGCAGGTGATATCTAACTTTTAATTCCCAATTTGCTCAACAGGAATCTTTTTTTTTTTTTTTTTTTTTGAGACAGTCTCATTCAGTCACTCAGGCTGGAGTGCAGTGGCCCAGTCACAGCTCACTGCAGCCTCTACCTCCAGGCTCAAGTAATCCTTTCACCTCAGCCTCCCAAGTAAGTGGGACTACAGGCATGCACCACTATGCCTGGCTAATTTTTAATTTTATGTATGTATGCATGTATTTATTTGTTTTTGTGGAGATGTCATTTCCCCATGTTGCCCAGGCTGGTCTGGAACTGCTGGGCTCAAGTGATCCACTCACTTAGGCCTCCCAAAGTTGTGGAATTAGAAGCATTAGCCACTGCATCCAGACAACAGGAGTCTATTTATATTCAATCCATAAAGTAAATTACTGTATTTTTGTTCTCGGGATGTTTCCCTTAATTTAGGCCGTATTCTCATACTTACTCACATTAATCTTAGACTTAATTGATATTTATACCTTCCCCATCACAACAAAAGTGTTTTAAGAGTTTACCATGTTTTTGTGGACTTCTTGTCCACCCTCATCATGTTACTATATGCAAAACATAAACTCTAGCTTTTAGAGGGTGTACTTTCTCTTTTTCATAAATAATTGTGATAATCACATTTGAAATAAAATTTGTTTGGATATAAACTTGTGGGTTCAAAGGCAACTTGTTTTAAGAAAACAATTATTTCTCAAATTTTTTTTTCTTGCATTGGGAAATCTGATGTCGATCAGGAAATGATCTGCTTTTAGTGTCTGGAAACATCCAGAGATTTCTCAGTGTTTTTATTGTTAGTCTTAAATTTCATTGTGTTTATCTTCCCTGTCAGATGTTCCTGAGTTTTTCCATATAAAGAGGCCTTTCACCTTTCTTTAAGTTTGGAAATCTGAAGTATACACTTACCTCTTTCTGGAAATGCTAGCAATCAGATTTTGGCGTTTAAACTTCTAGCCACTGTAAAACTTATGTTTCATTTTATACTTTGTTCTTTTTTTATTTTCTGTTGCTTTTTGAAGGACTACCTCAATATGTTTCTTTAACTGATGAATATTTTTTTTCAAATGGATCCAGTCAGCTCCTTATCCCATTCACTGTACTATGTTTTTCACATGCACTGTTTCCATTTTATTATTACTAGTGTTTTTTTCTTATATTGGTAGTGATATGGTTTGGCTGTGTCCACACCCTAATCTAATCTCAAAATGTAATCCACACATTTATTATATTAATAGTGATATGCTTTGGCTCTGTGTCCACACCCTGATCTAATTTCAAAATGAAATTAGAAATTTCATTTGAGGGAGTGTCCTGCTGGGAGGTGATTGGATCATGGAGGAGAACTTTCCTCAGGCTATTCCCAAGATAGTGAGTGAGTTCTCATGAGATCTTATTGTCTAAAAGTCTTTGGCAGTTACCCCCTCACTTTCTCTCTCCTGCTGCCATGGGAGACATGCCTTGCTTATCCTTCACTTTCCACCATGATTGAAAGATTTCTGAGGCCTGACAGCCATGTAGAACTGTAAGTGTAACCTTTTATTGTTTATAAATTACCCAGTCTTAGGCATATTTATTATACAGTGCATAAAAACAGACTAATACAGATAATTGGCACCATGGAGCCTGGGGCACTGCTATAAAGATACCTAAAACTGTGGAAGCAACATTGGAACTGGGTATCAGCAGAAGATGGAAAACTTTGGAGGACTCAGAAGACAGACAGATGTGAGAAATTTTGGAACTTTTTAGAGACTTGTTGAATAATTTTAACAAACATCCTAATAGTGATACAGACAATGAAGTCAAGGCTGAGGTGGTCTCAGACGGAGATGAGGAACTTCCTCAGAACTGGAATAAAGCTCACTCTTGCTATGCTTTAGCAGAAATTGATGGCATTTTGCCCTTATCCTAGATACCTGTGAAACTTCGAACTCAAAAGAGATAATTTAGGGTATCTGGTATAAGAAATTTCCAAGCAGGAAAGTGTTCAAGAGCTCACTATGCTTTATCTAAAAGTGTACTCACATATAGACGAACAAAGAGTTCATGTAAAACTGAAACTAATATGTAAAACGAAAGCAGAGAATAAAAGTTCAGAAAATTTGCAGTCTGAGCATGTGGTAGAAAAAAAACAATTTTGGGGGGAGAAATTAAAGCACATTTCAGAATTGTTAATAAGAAAGAGAAGCTGAATGTTAACAGCCAAGACAATGGAGAAAATGACTCCAGGGCATGTCAAAGATTTTTGCATCAGCCCCTCCCATCATAGTCCTGGAGACCTAAATAATTTCATGGGCCCAAACTCAGAGTCCTGATGATGCTCCATGCAGATGCGGGACTTGGTTCCTGCATCCCAGCTGCTCCAGCTCCAGACATGGCTAGAAGGAGCCAAGGTACAGCTCAGTTCATTGCTTCAGAGGATACAAGCCCCAAGCCTTGGCAGCTTTCACATGATGTTGGGCCTGTGGGTGCACCAAAGGCAAGAACTAATGTTTGGGAACCTTCCCCTAGATTTCAAAGAATGTATGGAAACACTGGATGTCCAGGCAGAAGTCTATTGCAGGGGCAGAGCCTACATGAAGACCCTCTGCTAGGACAGTGTAGAAGGGAAATGTGGGATTAAAACCCCCACATAGAGTCCCTACTAGGACACTGCCCAGTGGATCTGTGAGAAGAAGGTCATCATTCTCCAGACTCCAGAACAGTAGATCCACCAACAGCTTGCACCATGCAAAGCTTCAGGCATTCAGCACCAGCCTTTGAAGCCAGCCATGCAAAGCCACAGAAGCAGAGCTGCCCAAGGCCTATGAAGCTCACCCTTGCATCAGAATCCACTGAACATGAGACATGGAGTCTAAGGAGATTATTTCGGAACTTCATGATTTAAGATTTAATGATTGCCCTGCCAAGTTTCAGACTTGCATGGGGCCTGTAGCCTCATTGTGTTGGCCAATTTCTCCCATTTGGAATGGGAACATTTACCGAATGCATAAGCCCATATTGTATCTTGAAACTAAATAACTTGCTTTTGATTATACGAGCTCATACATGGAAGGGGTGTGCCTTTTCTAAGATGAGACTTTGAACTTAGCCTTGGGGTTAATGCTGGAATGAGTTAAGACTTTGAGGGACTATTGGGAAGGCATGATTGTGTTTTCAAATGTGAGAAGGACATGAGATTTTGGAGGGGCCAGTGGCAGAATGGCATGGTTTGGCTCTATGTCCCCACATAAATTTCACTTGAATTGTAATCCCCATGTTTCAAGGGAGGGACCCAATAGGAGGTGATTGGATTGTGAGGGCAGATTCCCCATACAGTTCTCATGATTGGTAGTGAGTTCTCATGAGACCTGATGGTTTAAAAATATCTGGCAGTTCCCCCCTTGCTGTCTCACTCTCCTGTCATGATGTAAGATGTGCCTTGCTTCCCCTTTACTTTACACTATGATTGTAAGTTTCCTGAGGCCATCCCAGCCATGTAGAACTGTGACTAAATTAAATCTTTTTTTTTAAATAAATTATCAAGTCTCAGGGAGTTTTTATAGCAGTGTGAAAACAAGCTAATACAGTTAGGTATTTTTATTTCTTTCTTTTTCAGTATATCTGATCTTGACCTAAAATGTTTATCTTTTTAAGTAACTATGCTACTCCATGGGTGTGTATTTAATTAGATTAACTCATAGTCCACTGAGGTATTGATTATTCTTTTAATACTAGCTCTTTTTATGTATTGGTAATGTCTAGTCACAATGTGTGCACAACAAGTTTGGTGAATAAGTTAAAAGAAGTGATGCACTTCAGGGTGGAAAGTTCCAGCAAAGTTCCTCTTGTTGCAACTCCACAGACAATTACTCTGGTCAGAGAGTCACCTTTATCCCTGAAAAGAGAAGTATCAGTAGGATATGGCAATTTTGTTAGTTTTTAATCCAGAAAATCCAAAAATTGAAAGAAGAAATTGATAGAAGATTAAAAATTCAAAGGAGGCAATGGTTACTGAAGGCAACACTGAGGGAAAGTAAGTGTCAGACGCTGTACACCTCAAACATCTTCAATCTTTATTTGTCAATTAAATTTTAATTTTTTTAAAGCTTGCCTCTTATCTTCATGGGCAATGTTATTTTGTCTGTAGTTACTCACCTCCTCCACGCCCGTAACAGTTCAAAAGAGTCTTCCATCTCCTGGGAAGTTTTCTGAGTTTGTTGGTGTTATTGGTGGAAATAGTAGCTTTGATATTGGTTTCTGAAATCACGTTTCCATTTCTTTCTAAATCTTTTTCATATCCTTTCAGAGCTGATTGTGGAGGAGGTAATCAACAGCCTTTGCTTTTGAATATATTGGAAGAAAGCTAAATCTCAATTTATTTTTATATTTGCAGCCTTGTGTAAATAGAGAAGATGTGTAAGTACTCAATATATCCTAAATTAACTAAAGAATTTTGTGAATATCAACTTATTCTTTATTTCATTATGAAAATAAATTTGCATTTTGTTAATAATATAAAACATTGGATGTAAAACAAACAAAACTTATTATTAATGAAAATGCTTTGATGATCTTTAAAACACATATTGCTATAAAGAATTATAAAATGATCAACCAGTTATCTATAGAAACTTTTAAGAGTCAACTTTTTTCTGAAAGAGGCACTACACATAGAAAGGAACAACCAGTACCAGCCATTCTAAAAACATACCAAATGCTAAAGAGCATCAACAAAATGAAGAATCCGCATCAACTAACAGGCAAAACAGCCAGCTAGCATCAAAATGGCAGTATCAAATTCACACATAACAATATTAACCCTAAATGTAAATGGGCTAAATGCACCAATCAAAACACACAGACTGGCAAATTGGATAAAAAGCCAAAACCCATCGGTGTGCTGTATCCAGGAAACCCATCTCACATGCAAGGATACACAAAGACTCAAAATAAAGGGATGGAGGAAGATTTACCAAGCAAATGGACAGCAAAAAAAACCAGGAGTTGCAATTCTCGTCTCTGAAAAAATAGACTTTAAAGCAACAAAGATCAAATGAGACAAGGAAGGTGATTACCTAATGGTAAAAGGATCGATACAACAAGAAGAGCTAATGATCCTAAATATATATGGACCCAATACAGGAGCACCCAGATATATAAGGCAAGTTCTTAACGACTTACAAAGAGACTTAGACTCCTACATAATAATAGTGGGAGACTTTAACACTCCACTGTCAATATTAGACAGATCAACCAGACAGAAAATTAACAAGTATATCCAGGGCTTGAACTCAGACCTGGAACAAGCAAACCTGATAGACATTTACAGAACTCTCCACCCCAAATCCACAGAATATACATTCTTCTCAGCACCACATCACACCTACTCTAAAATTGACCACATAATTGGAAGTAAAGCACTCCTCAGCAAATGCAAAACAACTGACATAATAACAAACAGTCTCTCAGACCATGGTGCAATTAAGTTAGAACTCAGAATTCAGAAACTAACTCAGAATCGCACAGCTTCATGGGAACTGAACAACTGTCTCTTGAATGTTGACTGGATAAGCAATGAAATGAAGGCAGAAATAAAGAAGTTCTTTGAAACCAATGAGAACGAAGACAAAACATACCAGAATCTCTGGGACACATTTAAAGCAGTCTCCAGAGGAAAATATATAGCAATGAGTGCGCACATGAAAAGAGTGGAGAGATCCAAAATTGACACCCTATTGTCAAAATTGAAAGAGCTAGAGGAGCAAGATCAAAAAAACTCAAAACCTAGCAGAAGACAAGAAATAACTAAGATCAGAGCAGAACTGAAGGAGATACAGACACAAAAAAACCTTCAAAAAATCAATAAATTCAGCGGTTTTTTTGAAAAAATAGAGAGACCACTAGCCAGACTGATATAAAAGAAAAGAGAGAACAACCAGATAGATGCAATAAAAAATGATAAAGGGGAAATCACCACAGATTTCAGAGAAATTCAAACCATCATCAGAGAATATTACAAACAACTCTATGCACATAAACTAGTAAACCTGGAAGAAGTGGATAAATTCCTGGACACCTGTGTCCTCCCAAGCCTAAATAAGGAGGAAGCCGAAACTATGAATAGACCAATAACAAGGTCTGAAGTTGAGGCAGCAATTAAGAGCCTACCATACAAAAATGCCCAGTTCCAGATGGGTTCACAGCCGAATTCTACCAGACACACAAAGAGGAGCTGGTACCATTCTTTCTGAAACTATTCCAAATAATCCAAAAAAAGGGAATCCTTCCCAAATCATTTTATGAGACCAACATCATCCTGATACCAAAACCCGGCAGAGACTCAACAAGAAAAGAAAATTTCAGGACAATATCCATGATGAACATAGATGCAAAAATCTTCAATAAAATACTGGAAAGCTGATTGCAACAGCACATCAAAACACTTATCCATCATTATCAAGTAGGATTCATCCCAGGGATGCAAGGCTGGTTCAACATATGCAAGTCTATAAACATAATTCACCACATAAACAGAACCAAAAACAAAAACCACATGATTATCTCAATTGATGCAGAGAAGGCATTTGACAAAATTCAACAGCCCTTTATGCTAAAAACACTCAATAAACTCGGTACTGACGGAATGTATCTCAAAGTAATAAAAGCTTTTTATGACAAACCAACAGCCAATATCATACTTAATGGGCAAAAACTGGAAGCATTCCCTTTGAAATCCGGCACTAGACAAGGATGCCCTCTGTCACCACTCCTATTCAATATAGTACTGGAAGTTCTAGCCAGAGCTATCAGGCAAAAAGAAAGAAATAAAGCGTATTGAAATAGGAAAGGTGGAAGCCAAATTGTCTCTATTTGCAGATGACATGATAGTATACCTAGAAGACCCCATCGCCTCAGCCCAAAATCTCCTGAAACTGATAAGCAACTTCAGCAAAGTCTCAGGATATAAAATCAATGTGCAAAAATCACAAGCATTCCTATACACCAATAACAGACTTAAAGAGAGCCAAATCAAGAACAAACGGCCATTCACAATTGCTACAAAAAGAATAAAATACCTAGGAATACAACTTACAAGGAACGTAAGTGATCTCTTCAAGGAAAACTACAAACCACTGCTCAACAAAATAAGAGAGGACACAAACAGATGGAGAAACATTCCATGTTCATGGTTAGGAAGAATCAATATCATGAAAATGGCTATACTGCCCAAAGTAATTTACAGAATCAACGCTATCCCCATCAAGCTACCATTGACTTTCTTCACAGAACTGGAAAAAACCACCATGAACTTCATATGGAACCAAAAGAGAGCCCGCATAGCCAAGTCAATTCTAAGCAAAAAGAGCACAGCAGGAGGCATCACACTACCGGACTTCAAACTATACTACAAGGCTACAGTAATCAAAACAGCATGGGACAGGTACCAAAACAGAGAAATAGACCAATGGAACAAAACAGAGGCATCGGAGGCAACACAACATATCTAAAACCATAGAATCTTTGATAAACCTGAGCAAAACAAGCAATGGGGAAAGGATTCTCTGTTTAATAAATGGTGTTGGGAAAACTGGCTAGCCATGTGCAGAAAGCAGAAACTGGACCCCTTCCTGACACCTTACACTAAAATTAACTCCAGATGGATTAAAGACTTAAACATAAGAGCTGGCTCCATAAAAACCCTAGAAGAAAATCTAGGCAAAACCATTCAGGACATAGGAGTAGGCAAGGAACTCATGACCAAAACACTAAAAGCATTGGCAACAAAAGCCAAAATAGACAAATGGGACCTAATGAAACTCCACAACTTCTGCACGGCAAAGGAAATGGTCACTAGAGTGAATCGGCAACCAATAGAATGGGAAAAAATTTTTGCTGTTTATTCATCCGACAAAGGGTTGATATCCAAAATTTACAAAGAACTCAAACAGATTTACAGGAAAAAAACAAGCCCATTTATAAGTGGGCAAAGGATATGAACAGACACTTTACAAAAGAAGACATACATGAGGCCAACAAACATATGAAAAAATGCTGGTCATTAGAGAGATACAAATCAAAACCACATTGAGATACCATCTCACACCAGTTAGAATGGCAATCATTAAAAAATCTGGAGACGACAGATGCTGGAGAGGATGTGGAGAAATAGGAACACTTTTACACTGCTGGTGGGAGTGTAAGTTAGTTCAACCATTGTGGAAGACAGAGAGGTGATTCCTCAAGGCCTTAGAAATAGAAATTCCATTTGACCCAGCAATCCCTTTACTGGGTATATATCCAAAGGACTATAAATCGTTCTACTATAAGGACACATGCACACGAATGTTCATTGCAGCACTGTTTACAATAGCAAAGACCTGGAACCAACCCAAATGTCCATCTATGATAGACTGGACTGGGAAAATGTGGCACATATACACCATGGAATATTATGCAGCAATCAAAAATGGTGAGTTCATGTCCTTTGTAGGGACATGGAAAAATCTGGAGAATATCATTCTCAGCAAACTGACACAAAAACAGAAAATGAAATACTGCATATTCTCACTCACAGGTGGGTGATGAAAAATGAGAACACATGGACACAGGGAAGGGGGTACTACACACTGGGGTCTATTGGGGGGAATAGGGCAGGGATAGTGGTGGGGGGGAGCTGGGGAGGGATAGCCTGGCTAGAAATGCCAAATGTGGGTGAGGGAAGGAAGGCAGCAAAACACACTGCCATGTGTGTACCTATGCAACTATCTTGCATGTTCTGCACATGTACCCCAAAACCTAAAATGCAATAAAAAATAAAATAAAATAAAGAGTCAACTTTTAAGATAATTTCTTAGCTCTAATGGACATTTCTTCAGTGGCATAAAAAATTTTAAGAAGACTGTTTTTTCTTCAGGTATAGTAAAAATGTAATACATATACATAATTTACAGGATTACCTAGGAATAAGAGAATGTGTTCTATAAGTAAATACACTCACACACACACACACACACGTATATGTATGCATGAATATGTGTATATACTATATTGTGTGTGTATATATACATGTATATATACATTATGCACATGTATATATGTATATAATGTATACATTATGCACATGTATATATGTATATACATGTATATATAGTGTATATATATGCACACACACACACGTATATATAATACATATATATACACACAAACATATATCATGGGACATGATTTTGCTTTTTACCCAACTTGAAAATACAAATTCTACAATTGTATTAAGTTGAACTATTTATTCCCTCATTTAAAAAATAGTATATATTATTTAATTTTTATGACTAAAAATAAAAAAATACTCTGATTATAAAATTAAAATGGGTAATGAATACAGAATATAGTTAAAAGATGGAAGTACTTTTTTAAATCTATGATACGAAATAGCAGGACTTAAGTTTTACTATTGTTGTGTTAAGAGCAGAGTAATATTTCAAATGTAGAAATATATTCAATGGGAATTTAGTTTATTTAAACATTTTTGTCTTTTCCCATTTTGTTAGAAATTCAGGTCATATTACATTACATAAAACAAACACTTCATACATTCACTATAATTATTATAATATTATGTTTACAAAACACTTTATTGTCTATGACAACTTCCACCTTAACAACATAAGATGATATTATAGGGTATGTAACTGTATAAAATACGTTTTTCATTTAGGACTTTCAGAACAGCTACTGTGAAATACACAACATAGTGGCAAACAGTAATTATGAACATTGCAGAACTCTGCTTATCAACGGGAATAGGTGAGTCAGAGAAGTAAAAGCTTGTGCTTCATTTCCACACAACACAAACATGAATTTTCAGAATTGCTTAACTAAATGAACATGTGAGTAAATAATTTCTAATGTTTATAACTTATTTTTGTTAGCATTTGGCTGTATCAATAGAATATAATAGCACAAAAGGACCTTGGAAAAATATGGAAATGTGTCTAAGTCCTAAAAGCAAACCATTGTATGCCTCATATCTCATTTGTTAGAAATTCCTCACTGTACTTTTCTGGTTTTGTATTGTTAGTGTTAAGCTCTTATGGTGAAGGTTTTCTTTCATAGATAACAAATAAAACTCTCTGCCTTTGGCTTTAGAAAGCCAAAGGGAGAAAAAAAGAGAGACAGAGAAAGCTAAAAAGGGAGAAAATGTTTCCTTCTCTCTTAGGGCTAGGGAAATGCAGACACCATTCTAAAAAACCAGTTTTAATAAAGTGGTGAATTGAGAATATGAACAAAAGCATCAATCTTATTCGCCTTTTACATGTGAAGACATGAAAATATATAATCCCGTTCAAGTTAGTTTTTAATGAACACGTATTTTAAGGCAATTGCTCTACAAAGATTGTTACTATGTTCTCTAAAATAAAATCTTTAATCCCTAAAAGTTTTTCTTCTATTATTTTTTCTAAGTAGTTTCCATGTTAACATTTAAAATAGCTACTATAATTTTATAAACATTTAATAACACCTATAAAGTTTTTATTGAACCAGAGAAGAAAGTAGAGTTACCATTCTCTCCCTTCATGAATAAAAGTATGACTTTGATGAATTTCTTGTTAAAACAAATAATTAAAGTCTTTCATATTTAACAAAATAAAGTGCTCTTTATGAATGTTGGTCCCCCAAGCTGGACAAAGTCAATGAACTGCACATTAGTTCCTGAATATTTGTGTCCAGAAATATCTCTCCTTTTACTATAGTATTTAGATTTTATTGAGGCATTCTTGTTACCACTGCAGTTAAAATACACACTCTATGAAGGAAGAAGCATAGAAACTTGCCTATTTATCCCACCTCTTTCTCCACAAGCTCTTAATACACTCCTGACTCATAGAAATCATTCACTAAATATGTATTGAATAAAATAGTGAATTATGAAATGGATAGATGTTTGTTTCATTGAGGATTTGGAATTTGAGCAAATAATATTATTGAAAGATACCATAGTGAGGGGCAGGACAAGAAGATGATACTCTGCTGCATATATGGAAGACACAAAAGGTTTTTAAACACAGGATTATGGTATTTATTAGAATTATATTAGCACCTAATATATAAAGTTAGGTTAGAGGAAGTATTTTGGAGAACTGATTTTCAAACTAAGAGGGTTTTGGAAGTCTGGTATATATGAGTAAGAGGTTTCAGTTTCTCTTTTAAAAAACAGCAGTGTTAAATAATATAAATGATATTTTATAGGAAATATCTTCCAGATATGAAAAGTCTAAAGAAATGGAGCTTTATTAAATGCTAATTAAAATTAATATGTATCATGTAAGTTAATTTCTAAAAGCTAAACATGATTTTTCAAATATATTTCTATAGCATAGACTACAGAAATAGTTCAATACAATATAAACGAAAGTCTCACAGAGTAAAAATAAGAAAAAATTGTATTGTTAAGAAATTTCTTTCCCATAACTAAAATTTCAAGACAGCCATCTTTGTCTTAAAATTCAGAATTTAAAGCCAGGAAATAGTAGAACTTGCTTTCAGAAATGACTTATCTGTAGTATTTCTAAATGTGAAGCCATTATTTATTGAATGAGTAAAAATTTCTGCAAATTTTAAATATTTATTACTTGTTACAGGGGTTTCCAGTGAGCTTTGTTATTGAAAAATCAAGCTTCCTAATTTACCAGAAAAATACATACAATCTGCAAGATCCAGAATGACATTCTTCAAAATCTCATTCTAAACTCATTAATAAGTCATACACATTAAAAAGAGGTAGCATCTTTATAAATGCAGAATATCTTGCTTTTATTAATTTAATCTATTTTGTGTTGGGCAAGTAGGCCTAGGTTGGTCAGCACTAATTTTTCTCTCTGTCCCTTTGGGTATATATCCCTTCAAATCCTTTTAAAAATGTCTCAGGGTTTCTGGTGGAAGACAAAGCTATTATCTTAAATAACGTTTAAAAGGTAGTTTACGTAGCCGGGCACATGGCTCATGCCTATAATGCCAGCACTTCGGAAGGCCAAGGCTGGTGGATCACCTGAGGTCAGTTCGTGACCAGCCTGGCCAACAAGGTGAAACCCTGTCTCTATTAAAAATACAAAAATTAGTCAGGCGTGGGGACAGGTGCCTGTAGTTCCAGCTACTTGGGAGGCTTGGGAGGCTGAGACAGGAAAATTGCTTCAACCAGAGAGTGGAGATGGCAGTGAGCTGACATCATGTCACTGCACTCCAGCCTGGTGACAGGGTGAGACTGTCTCAAAAAAAAAAAAAAAAGGTAATTTAGGCTTTGTAAACATTCTCATGTGGATGAGTGTCAGATGCTAATACCAACAAAATATGGAAAATATATGTCCATGAGGAAAAGAAATGGGTACAGATATCGATAAGCTAGCTAAGAAATGGGCTGTTTGGGGTGTGTTCACTTTATCAACTTTGCTGATAAAAAAATGGAAAAAATAAAGATTGCCTATGCAGAGAAGCTGAGTTCTAAAACTGATTAGTCTCTGTGGTGCAGAGATTCAGCCAGTGATACCAGGAGCCAATTAATAACGGATGATGGCAACCTCAACTTACTGACTAACTTATTGTCAGGGGACCCTAGGAGGCCAGTGACCAGCCTGAGTCCACAGAGGCATTTGCACCCCTAGTGTCTCAGCAGACAGAATTTCCCCATCCAAGAAGATTTCCTAACCCAGCCTGAAAACCACAAGTCACTCACTGAATTTAAAAGATCATATAAGAAAGAAGACATAAAAGTATAAGTAATTACATTATACACTGTTTTTCATAAATTCGTTTTTGTTTCTATTTTTTAACATAGAGCTTCTTCCCAGACTGAAGCACAAAATAAAAATTTTGTGAAGATAATGACTAAACTCCATGGAAATGGCCTTTATAAAAGCACAGTAAAATTCAGTTACAAGCAAAGGGTCCAGCTAGGAAGTTACATACAAATCAATTTAGAATATCTGTAAGTGTGAGTAATGCAGTGAAAAATCAGGAATTCAATATCCGTAAATCTAGGGGCAGGAATACAATATCCGTAAATCAAGGGGCAGGGCAAAGCAGAGAGGTGAGTAACCAGACAAAAAGCTTAGTGCAGTGTTTCTCAAACTTGACACTGTCATCATTTGGGGTCAGATAATTCTGTGTTTATGAAGAGTTGTCCTGTGTAATCAACAATACCTCAAGATGTTGTCAAATATTTCCTTGGTGTCAAAATTGTCTCTATTTGAGAACCAATGGTTTAGAGATAGTAGTTGAGCATTGGATCAAAAATTTAAGCCTATCTTATGCAAACTAGTAAGAAATGAATCAAATCAAGTTGAGCCATAGATACAGATGACTAGTTATTCCATATTCTGTCTCAGCAATTAATAATAGTACAAAATAATTACAAAATGACACTCATTGTTAAGCCCCTCATTCGCTATATTTTATTTTAACTTCACGAGATATGATACAGAAAAGAAAAATAAGGTTTATAGATAGTAACATCATAGGCAGTGAATAGATTATTATTCATGTGTGCCTGTATTCAAAATCTATGAATAAGAATTAGAGTATTCTGCCTTACATTTTTTGTATGTTTCCTGCTTGGAAAGGAAGCAGTGTTTGGACACCCTAGATCTAATAGTTAAGAGTTGGTAAGTATCAGTGGACTCTAGGAATTGCACAAATAATAAACAGGATTCTTTTCATGTGCTAGTTTGTTTCTTCAATCTGTAAATACTACCTATCACCTACATTAGCATAGTAATACACAGAGACAAAGTTGAAGAGAAAATGCTAGAAATTCATTTCATGTGCTCACATTAACTCTGGCTTCATTGTGTAGTGAAATCATAGTTTTTATTTTTCTGTATTGCCACAGTTTTATTTCACTGTATGTACTTTTATATGTGTTTCTGTAAGCATTGGAATCCTTTGAAAGGACATGGTTTATTTGCAAATATTAATAACTCAGAAGTTCAACAGCATGAATGATAGAGCCACATAAACCCATGTAAAATTCAGAATTTAATGTAAATTATAGTATTTAAAATTTCTGTTTAAATAATTTGAAAGAATGTTAAATAGGTTTTCTCATTTACAACATAAATGGAACCTCTGCTATGTTTTGGTAGATTTAATATTAGAATATATTTAATATGCAGAGCTTAGTTCTGGCTACATAGATATTCAAAAGTTATATGATTCACCTCCATTTATTGTATGACTGTCAGAATAAAAGAAAAAATCATAAAGTAATATCTTCAGTGCTTAGATGCAAATCAATTTTTTTTTCTTCTATTTTAGTGAGGCCATTTTTATTTGAATTTGTTTCTGTTGATAGGTACTATGCCTTGTGGCTGTCTGACAGACATGACAAAAGCTTGAAACATTTTTTTCTTTATTTCTTTTCCTTTTCCTAAAGTGAGACGACTATCACTGTGACTCATTCTTTTAAGTTGCTTCTGTGTGATGACTAATGTGTTCACTCAAACACCTGGTCAATCCACTACATAATATCCAGCTGTTCACCTAATAGAAATAGTGCCTGCAAGCATACACCAGCTTGGTGTGCCAAAAAGAAATGCATATTTGAAAAGTTATTTTAGTCTCAAATTACTAACCAGTTACCTCCATCAGAGCACTTTAAATATACGGGGGAAATTGGCCTGGAGGAGAATAGTCTCAATATATTTATTACAAAATGGAAAAGAAACTGTTTTGTTGTTGAAATAAATATAGAAGTCTGAGGTGTGTATCGTGTTTTAAGTAGTTTTCAAAAACTAATATTACTAAAATATGTAATAATCACATACCTGGGGCTGAAATATATTCCTAATAAATGGTTAAAAAGAAGTGTAAGTATTACAGTCTCTCTAATTAAAATACTCTCAAGGAGATGAAGTTTTACTTGGATTTTGAAAAATTGATGTATAAATAGCCTGAGAGAATTGAAAAGATGTTTATTCACTAAGATGTGTATAATGAAGTGCAGAAAAAAAGACAGGAAAGTGGAGGACAAATATCTAGGAAAACAGATGAAAAAAGAATAATCTGGTGGTGTTATGCAAGATGAATATGAGTATCTATCTTGTAATGGGGGAGCAAGTTTAGCAGCAAGAACAGTATAAAATCTATTTCAATTATTCAAACATGAAGTAAAAAGAGGCTGAACTCACCAAATGGCAGTAGAATAGAAATGACAGATGTATGAGATATTGTACATGATGAATCAGGTCTTCTCTTTTCAATCTCCAAAATAGCCCCATAGTTAAATATGCTGATAATACAAATTTATGGGTGTGGTAAACAAGATGCAATGTAAATGAGAATTTGAAAGGGTCTGAAATATTTTGATAAACAAGCTAGTTGGCAAGCACATTTAAATGACAGCTCCTGTGAAGAAAAATATGTCTGATAATAATTAAACACAGTAAGGAATTAATGGTTTGATTCATGAAGGAGCAGTGCTTATCTTTTAGTCAATAGAACCCATTGCTACATTTATCATCCACACAAAATAATATTTGTCACATTTTAAAACTTATAAAACATTTTTCATACATCAACAGGCCACTGTCAGGAAGACATCGCTTATATTGTAATGTGCATTTTATAAGTGCAGGCACTCATTGATTTCATTGTGTAACCATCCCATGGTGTAGGAATACATTCCAGGCTGTATAGCAGGGATACTACATTGGGCAGAGACATATTTGCAGTTGTAAGCTTTAGGAAGTGTATCGGTCACTGTACTGGAAGGAAAAAATGTCCTGAGGAACAGTTAAAATGTTTAAATGTTTGCCGTACCCAAAGGTGAATGAAAGCAGGAAGCTTTTGTCTCTGTGGTAAAAAGATGAAGTTGCATGAGCTCAACAAGAACTACCATTTGGTAGAGAAATGTGATCAACATGTGGAAGCTTGGAAGGAGATCAGCAGGGAAATACACACTTCACCTTGAGACCTACTCCCTGCTCCCTAAGATTCTGATCTCTTACTGCTTCTCAGTAGCCAAACCCATCCAGGATCCAGTGGCAAGGGAATCTGTTGACCTAGTCTCCATGGGGAAGCCTCCCTAGAGCTAGAGAAGAGTAGAGTTATATGGCCAGTGTCTCAGGAAGAAAAAAGAAATCCAGCAATAAATCTATGGTGTGTTTTTAAGAAAAGAGGTCAAAATAATGGCAGTAAATTATACGACTATATGCATCTTTCTTACCCGGAGACCCATCCTTGGCAAATGGTCAACAGCAATTTTTTCCACAGAAGATTACTCAGATTTGTACGGTGAAAATGTCCTGGTCTAACTTAATTGGACTAGGAAAGTTACCTGAAATATACATGGGATTGGGCATGAGTAAAATTGACCATTTTTGAGGGGACTATATGTTCAATATGCCCCAGATAGATCCATAATAAAAATACTATGTGCACAAATATAAGTCAATTTCCTCAAGCTCTGGATTAGCCATATATAAGAGGGATTGTGTATTATTTTTCTGGATCCAAGTCTTTTTCTTTAATGTACTGAACAAATTCAGATGCCGCTTCAAGTTCTTTTATGTGCTTCTTAGCAGAGTACTGTTTCCAGAAGTAATTTATGAATAATTCACTCTTTCACCATTTAGAAAGTTAATTATCACATAGAGTGTCCATAAACTTTCTAATTATTCCTATAACTATTTCATTTATATGTAGTTTAAATTGAATATTCAAATGCTAAGCCCATGATAAAATTATCCAAAAATTATTAAGTGTGTGGCAGACACTATCAGCTCTCACTAACACATATGGTCTGTCTCTCCTTTGGTGCACACCACATTAATTTTAAATCTATCATGTGATTGGCAGTAGCAATTTACTCATTATAATAGTTATATGTCTGGACTTCGTCAGACTCTGTCCAGCAGCAGGGGCACAATTCTCTAAGTTCTCCTCCTTCATCATGGTGAATACTGAGGCCCAATACCCCAGGGCTACAGTGAAAGATGTTGGGGACTGCTGCAGCTTTGGTGCCTATTTGATTACAATGATGACCTGGTAGACCTTGATTTTCCTTGATGACCAGCAGTAGAAATGAACAAAGAAAAAGGATTACGTTTTATTACTTTAATATCATGGGATTTTTGAAGATTGTTTATTACCACAGAATAAACTAGCCAAGATTATAATTTGTAGTATTACATATGAGGACCTTAATGATTGCCCACTTCCTGTTTATCATATACCACACAAAGACGTGACCATTTATACAAACAGAACACTTTAAGTACATCAAACTATCTTTGTCATGTCTTGAAGAATTTTTACATCCATACATGATGCATCCATGAAAATTCATTTCTTACAATTCTTGACCTTACTTCCTTTTAGTATTCCCACCAGGTTACCTTATCCACACAAAGGCAGTGTTGTGCTGGAGCCAAGTCCATGAGAGCAAATTGTTAAATTTTCAATAATTTTGCAAACCATTTATTTATTTTTTATTATTTTTATTTTAAGTTCTAGAATACATGTGCTGAACGTGCAGGTTTGCTACATACGTATTCATGTGCCATGGTGGTTTGCTGCACCTATCAACCTGTCATTTAGGTTTTAAGCACCACATGCATTAGGTATTTGTCCTAATGCTATCCCTCTCTTTTCTTCACGATGCCCCAATAGGCCCTGGTGTGTGATGTTCCCCTCCCTGTGTCCATGTGTTCTCATTGTTCAACACCCACTTATGAGTAAGAACATGTGGTATTTGCTTTTCTTGCTAAAGATAACGGTTTCCAGTTTCATCCATGTTTCTGCAAAGGACATGAACACATCCTTTTTTCTGGCTGCATAGTATTCCACGATGTATATGTGCTATATTTTCTTTATCCAGTAGATCATTGATGGACATTTGGGTTGGTTCCAAGTCTTTCCTATTGTAAATAGTGCTGCAATAAACATATGTGTTCATGTGTCTTTATAGTAGAATGATTTATAATCTTTTGTATATATACCCAGTAATGAGATTGCTGGGTCAAATGGTATTTCTAGTTCTATGTCCTTGAGGAATTGCCACACTGTCTTCCATAATGGTTGAACTAATTTACATGCCTACCAACAGTGTAAAAGTGTTCCTATTTCTCTGCATCCTCACAAGCATCAGTTTTTCCCAGACTTTTTAATGAGCACCCATCTAACTGGCATGAGATGGTATCTTATTGTGATATTGGTTTGCATTTCTCTAATGACCAGTGATAATAAGATTTTTTTCATATGTTTGTTGGTCACATAAATATCTTCTTTTGAGAAGTGTCTGTTCATATCCTTTGCCCACTTTTTGATGGGGTTTTGCAGCCCAGATTTAAAGGAGCCTAAGTATTAATTTAGATAACTTATAACTAAACAAATTACTTTAAAACAAAATGTATACTTAAAATGAATTACTTTCTTGTTATTTTTCTCATTTTACTATTATTTAGGTTATTGCATACATATATTGAAAATAATATGCTGTTTTGTACTACTGTGTATCTCTTCTTATCTTTAAAATCAGTGATATCCATTTGGTAGTTTGAAACTGGCCATAGTGAGATTATTTCTACTATAGAAATTAGCAAATATCAAAGCAGGGTTGGATTAATTCACTTTCTTGACTGTTTAGACTTAGAAAAGTAGAAAATAAATGTTTACAAAGCCGATTAAACCTAATGGGAAGTGTGTTTGTAGTCATTACATTACCAATACATACAAAAATATTGAGGAAATAGTCTTCCAATATCCCAAAATCAATATTTAGTCCAACAAAGCAGTTGCTCACATCATTAATAAGCAAGTGCAGTTCTGACATACATTTTTATTTTGGGGAAGGAGTTTCACTCTTGTTGTTTAGGCTGGAGTGCAATGATGCGATCTAAGCTCACTGCAACCTCCACCTCCTGGATTCAAGCAATTCTCCTGCCTCAGCATCCCAAGTAACGTGGGTTATAGACATCCATCACTATGCCTGGCTAATGTTGATTTTTAGTAGAGACAGGGTTTCATCATGTTGGTCAGGCTGGTCTTGAACTCCTGACCTCAGGTGATCTGCCTGCCTCAGCCTCCCAAAGTGCTGGGATTACAAGCATGAGCCATTGTGCCCAGCTTGACACACATTTTGATTGTTTTATTTTATTTTACTCATAAGTATAAAGTATCAACCAATATTTATTGTCCCCAAAAGTCAGTTATTAAACATTTATCAACACACGGCTGCACAAAAGTTACTTCATTCAGAAAGTTTATTTTTATAATCTTCTTTCTGGACGTTTTATATATTAACCCAACTGTTATGAACATAATGTTTTTTCCCCAAATTTGTATGTTGAAATGCAAACAGGATGTAATAAAAGTAAAATGCAGTTATCAGGGTGGGTCCTTAATATGATAGGGCTGATGTCCTTGTAAGATGAAGAAGAGGAAACAGTGATCATATTCTGTTCACCAGGTGAGGACACAGAGAGAAGGCAGCTTGTACAAACCATGAAGAAAGTCCTCACTAGAAACTGCATCAACTGTTATTTTGATTTTGGATTTTCCAGCCCCAGAACTGTGAGAAATTCATTTCTATTCTTTAAGCCACCGATTTTTGGAGTTTTGCTGTGATAGCCTACGCAGCCTAAGACACTAACTCCCTCTGAGCAGTGTTCTTCCTAACTGCTTTATTGATCCCTTAGCATAATATTATCAGATAAATTATTATACTCTAGTATAAGTGGTTCTGTTAGTCACAGCAAGTACTAATAGTTATTTATTGTATATTGTGTAGGAAATGCTTTCTAATTGCTATATTAGCAGCTTTTAACAAGTGAAAAATGTTCTTTGTTCTTTTGGAGATTATACTCTAGGGTAGGGAGACAAAAAAAACAAGTAAGATCAAAAATTTGTGGGAGGAATAAAAAATGAAGGAAAATTAGACAATGCTAAAAAGTGATTGTGAAGAAAGGAAATTTTTATATCAGGTGGTGATGATTTGCTTTTTTAAATGAGCACTTAGATTTGCTCCACCAGTTCCTAATTCTCTGCTTGCAGTGATGAAGCACTCCTTCCATAACAACTGCTAAGGACTGACTTTTTGCATTGAAGTCTCCCAGTAAACACTGACCTTAGCTGAAGTGAACTGCCTCTCTTCACTGTTGGCAGCATATAACAGCTGGATAATAAGTGTTTAAAGGGCTCTAGACTCCTTGCTTCAATTCAAGACAATTCTGCGTGACCATTCTAGCTTCGGAGCTCCCCATGAAACTGTCTGAGGCTTCCATATCCAGGAATCGGCAACCAACCACTTTTGTATGACTGCCTTATCAGCAACCAATTTCTTCGTCTGTCCAGTTCTGCTTCCTTAACTCCTATCAGCTGTTATGCCTGAAAAACTCCTCACTAATATTTTTCCATCTCTGTTTCAGATTCTGTTTCATGGGGAATTCAACTATCAATAGTACAGAAGTGATCCAAATAAGCAGATGTTAAGTGGAATTCCTGAATTATTCACAGACTAATTGACAAAGACGTTTCTTTTGCTGGGTGGTAGAGAACCATGGATAGCCTTTGACAGGGGCAGTGTTACAAATGTGCAATTGTTGAAACTTCCATTGATGGTTAACTAAGATGCTACACCAGTGAAAAAATGCACTGGCATGTGTAAAATGGTGTGTCTTGAAGTATAGGAAAAGTGTAATCATGTCAATACAATTAGATAATTAATGCTGGGAATAATCAAAAACTGAGAGTAACTGATCAGCAATTAAATACCAAGTGTGAGTATCAGAGGAAGCCCTGGTGGCATACAAACAGACTCTTTTTAATAAAAAATGCAGGAAACAGCCAGGCCTCTAGTCCAAGGCTTAGTTATATTATTAGTAAATTTCTAACATTAAATTTTTACTCCAATATGTCTGATTCTGAGTTCAAGGCATTAATTGGAGCAGTGCAGGGAATTAAGAAATCGGATGACAACTTACATGGGAGAGTTTTAAATTACAAAAATAAATTATGTATTTGATTTTTTGTAGGTGTCTCCCAATCCTGTAATTTTAAAGCTAGAAAATAGAGTTTAACTTGTATGAAAATGATGCCTTAGAAGACTATACTTTCATCGCTCACTGCCTTTTCCTACCTCCTCTCTTATCACAAGAAGAAAGATAGGGTAAAGGTACAACATAACTCTATTATATAGCTCTGTGCCCCCACCCAAATCTCATCTCAAATTGTAATCCCCACATGTCAATACTGGGAGGGACCTGGTAGGAGGTGATTGGATGATGCAGACTGTTTCGCCCATAGTGTTCTTATGAAGATGAGAGAGTTCTCTTGAGATCTGATAGTTTTAAAAGTGCTCTCTCTCCTGCCACCTTGTGAAGAAGGTACTTGCTTCTTCTTCACCTTCCACCATGATTGTAAGTTTCCTGAGGCCTCCCAAGCCATGCAGAACTGTGAGTTACTTAAACCTATTTTCTTTTCTTTTCTTTTTTTTTTTTTTTTTTGAGACGGAGTCTTGCTCTGTCGCCAGGCTGGAGTGCAGTGGCGCAATCTCAGTTCACTGCAACCTCTGCCTCCTGGGTTCAAGCGATTCTTCTGCTTCAGCCTCCCGAGTAGCTGGGACCATAGGTGGGTGCCACCAAGCCCGGCTAATTTTTATATTTTTAGTAGAGACAGGGTTTCACCATGGCCAGGATGTTCTCCATCTCTTGACCTCATAATCCGCCCACCTCGGCCTCCCAAAGTTCTGGGATTACAGGGATGAGCCACCACACTGGCCTAAACCTATTTTCTTTATAAATTACCCAGTCTCAGGTAGTATCTTGATAGCAGTGTGAAACAAACTAATACACCCTACTTGGAACGTGCCAAGTATTCTAAGAGTAGATATTATGTTTCCAAATAGGAGCAATAACAAGTCAACATATAACTTTTGGAAATAAATAAATATGATTGTGATTATATCCTATATATAACTGATCAAGGAAACAAAATATAAAGTTGGATAGGAAAAAAAAAATTGTTATTTTATAAGCACTCTTCCAAAATGTAGCAGTTAACACTTTGGTTAGTGCTTTGGGATAAAACACTAAATCATTGCTAATATTTGCCTTAATAGTTTGGAGACAGCAGGACAAGTAGGAATTCCAGAACTGTACAATTGTAAAGACAGAGAAAGTGAGTATGTAAACGTGATATGCTGTGCGAATCCAACAAATCCACAAGAGGAGTATGCTTCATGGGAAAGCTCCAAAGGACGTTCTATTTATCAAAGTCAGTAGAAATGTGATTGTGAGTGAAACAAGAGTATCTCTGAGAAACACGTATGCCACCTGCTTTGCAGATTAGGCCTGAGAGTAGAAAATGTTGATGCATAATTTTTTTCCATAATAGAAATGAGAACGATAGAATTCTGATACCTCAATCAGAAGAAAGGTAGGTGCAATTGTCACAGTGAGGAAGGGAGAATGTATGGGAAAATAAGTGATTCATAGAAAACTACAGAGATAGTTAACAGACCTGAAGGTCATAGGAGCAAAACATATGGTCTCAGTCAATAATGGAATTGCTCAATCTACCATAATGTTTTATTAAATACAAAATAAAATTGGAAGATTGGGGATTAAAAGCAGCCATTCCAGTGAAAAGTTTTGTTCCCTTGCCCTGTTCTTCAACCATCGTAGACTGAGAGCCTATTAAATGAAAGAGAGGCCAGATCTTCCACAGAAGGGCTCTCGCACCACCATGACAAGTATGTGTTTATTGTGATGAATATAGTAATCCTTTCTGAAACAAAAATTATAGTTTTTTTATTCAGGTAACCAACACTGAGATAAGGGTTATGTCCAAACTTTTTGAGAATTGTTCAATTTAGAATCCAATTGACATTGATATAAAGAAATCCACCTTTAAAAATGCAGCTAATAGGACTTCAAGTAATAAATAATGTCCCAGCATAGCCTGGGCTCACAGTGGGTCCACTGGCTCCAAAGACTTATTTTCATTTCCCTTTTCCACAAATGTATCATTGGACAAACATTATTTTCTGTTAGCTGAAAAATTTGTTCATATTTGTTCCTTGGTTAGTAGGATGAGATCTGTGGTAGTAAAGAAGGGTAAGTAGAATTACCAATAAGTCCTGCTTCTTACTCAACCTAGTGTATCAAAAATAATATAGTATTGTGTGGCTGGGGAAAGTGTGAGATTGGATATTCTTGAATAACTGACACAGGTGATATTCTCGCATTACATCCTCTTTTTTATTTACCAGTCTGACCCTTACAAAGCACTCTGGAGAATAAAAGTAAATGAATGCAAATTCAAGAAAATCATAGATCCAGATTCCAGAAATTTATTGGCTTAAGTAGATTGGCACTCATTCAGATTCATAACATACAGATATTGATCTGAGAATAGCAATTCTCCCCCACCCCTGTGAGAAAATAAAAGCTTCAACGATTACATTTATGTAAGATAGTTACAATACACATTCATAAATTAGCTTAAGGATTATGTTAACTCTCACGCCATTTGTCTAACATAGCCCAACGAGTCCTAGACAAACTGTACATGACAAGAATATTACATTGTTCCACCATATTGTTGCCATCATGTTAATCAGATCAAATCAGAAAGTAGCAAGTATGTTGGTCAAGAGGGTATGTGATACAATCTGCCAGGTTTTAGAGGTCATGGAGCATGGCTTGACTTCTCTCCAAAACAAACAACAAATGATTGTACCTAGTTTCATCAACCATAAAAAAGGAGACACCTGAAGCAGAGAAATCAATGCTGTTTTTTCTTTTTAACAATGTTTTACAGTATTTTTTTTTTTTTTTTGAAGAGAATATGTAGTAACATATCATGGTGGGAATTTAAAGCTCCGTTATTACAAAACTCCATATTAGGGAGGTTTCTACAATGATGCTGATTAAAATTGAGAGAATTAAAAAAATGTGTGATAGGCTTTTTTTTTGAGACACAGTTTCCCTCTTTGTTACCCAGGCTGGAATGCAGTGGCACAATATCAGCTCACTACAACCTCCACCTCCCGGGTTCAAGCAATTCTCCTACTTCAGCCTACCAAGTAGCTGGGATTACAGGTGCCCACCAGTACACCCAGCTAATTTTTGTATTTTTAATAGATATGGGATTTCACCATGTTGGCCAGGCTGGTCTTGAATTCCTGACCTCAAGTGATCTGCAGGCCTCATTATCTTCTATTTTATTGGATATAGAGGATCATAGAAAGTAAAAGATCTTTATGTTGATATCATAAAATTCTTAAATTAGCTTATTCTGTGGGTAGAGTTCAAGCCTAAATAAACATGGAAAACTTCTAAAGAAATATTTAGAACATGTTAAATTGCTTGAGGAAACCCAGTAAGAATAAGAAGGAAATATATATATGTGAATCTGAGCTAGAATATACATATATAAAATCTGAACTCCTAACACATATTTAATATCAAAATCCAGAGCCTGAAAGAGCTCACTCTAGTTTGACACAGAGGAATCAAAAATAACTCTTCAATTACTGGAACAGAGTATTTTTAAAGGAGTAGAATGGTCAAAGGATGCTAAGAAGAGACAAACATTCAGTAAGGGAACAGTCAAGAGTGCTGGGTTATAAAAATGAATAGAGATATGTGCTTAAAGAAAAAATAGACTAGTTAGATCCTTCATAGTTTACAGGTGGAGTAAAATATGAATAAAAAGGACGTGATCATTTGATTTGACATTGAGAATGTCATTTTTGTGCTCATTGGAATGGTGGGCAAAAAAAAAAAAATGGTCTTTTGCCAAATCAAATACACAGGATACAGCTTTTGGTAAAAACAAATCAGACACAGAGAATGGTAATTTGAGTGATGTTTGGATGGAAACAACAATGTACATTATCTTTTTTTTTTTTTTTTAATGGAGTCTTGCTCTGTCGCCCAGGCTGGAGTGCAGTGGTGTGATCTCGGCTCACTGCAACATCCACCTCCTGAGTTCAAGCAATTCTCCTGCCTCAGCCTCCTGAGTAGCTGAGATTATAAGCAGGTGCCACCACCTGCTTTTTAGCAGAGACTGGGTTTCAACATGTTGCCCAGGCTAGTCTCAAACTCCTGACCTCAGGTGATCTGCCCACCTTGGCCTCCCAAAGTGCTAGGATTACAGGCGTGAGCCACGATGCCCAGCAGCCACGTACATTATGTAAGAGACGTTTTGCTATAAGAGGGGTAGAATATGATATGGGAGTAGTTAGATTGGAGATTATATAAATGTCAGGGCAAAAAAAAAAAAAAAAAGAGAGAGATTTGTACATTTTGTTTTTTAAACTTGGAGAACCAAGACATGTTTCCATGATGTTTGAGATTTTTCAGTAAAGTAGGGTAAATGAATAAAGAAAGATAGAGACAGAATAATTATAATATGGAGTCATGTCCTTTCAGAACATAAATGAGATAGGAAACTGAGAAGAATGGAAATGTTACACTCCTGTTACAACATTAGCCAGAAATGTCTGTCTCTAGTTACAGTTTCTGTAAGCCATAATGAATCATATTAATGTAATGTTATATATATTTGGTTGTTTTATTATTCTCTACCCTTCAAATTCACATAGAAGCAATTTAAACATTGGGCATTTATTTGAGACTTCCTTCATATTCTATTTGAAAAAAAATGGTATCCACCTGCATACTGCATCAACTCATCTCGTGTCCACTAGTGAAACAAAACTGTGTTTCATTCTCAAAAATATATATTGTCTTTTCCCTACTGTCATTTTTCTCTCTATTTTTTTGTAATCTTGGATTGCATCCAGTTGTTCCTCCACGTATTGGATTATCTGTGTTTGCTTGTGCCATATTCCATTTCATATTACCTCTCTGTTCCCATACATAATAAAGTCGCTATAGAAGACTGTCCCACGCAAGTGATTTGTACTGAGCAAAGCCTTCCCATACATGCACAATTTTCTAGATTCTCACTGTCTGATGCCTTTCAATTGTCATTCAATTTTGTGCAAAACATATTGATGTCAAAGAATAATGTTTTCTGAAGAGATAGTCCGTCAAAGTTCTGGGAGTTTCAATCTTCAAAAGGAATAAATAGACAACAGTTTGACTATGTGGCTTAGTTTGAAATGTAATCTTAGAGATTTATACTAAAACTATCCTACAATATATAAAGATTTGGATTTCTTTATATGTTCTTCTTTAATATAACTTCACCAGCTCTCACACATCATAAACTCTCCAAAAGAAAATTGATTTCATGTTTGTGTACAATGACAACTGCTTCTTTGTCTCAGCACATTTCTCATTATTCCTAAATAACTTATTGAAAAGTTAGTTTTTTAAAAAAAATTAAAACACAATGCTTCTTCCTTGGTAAGTGTTTTTATAAAAATAAAAAATGTTAGAAATGTATTACACATTTTTATTAAATTTTCTTTATGACTATTCAGGTATTTTTACTTAAATATGATTAAAACTACTTAATATAATTATGTTGAAAATGAAAAGTCAGTAGAACTTTCATTTATTTGAAACTATCAAAACATATGTGTGGTTAAAATAAAACATTATCTGGAGACTTTATCATTTTATTTCTACATTTGTAGTTGTGCAACATAAATATTAACAATAATCTCAAAGTAAAATTTTGGAAATTTTAAAAAAGATCTATACTTTCTAAAATGTTTAAAATTGTAATGCTACATTGATATTAGCTATATTTTGTGACCAAACAATGCCAACTATACCAAATATTATCTAAAATTAAAGATAAATTGATTTCATTCTAAAAGAATTACACTTCTTTTGTTTCAGTAGAGATATTTTAATGAAGCAATATAAAAATTGGCCATGAAAGACTTGACTTTTGAATGCATAGAAAATGTTCTGCCTTACTTAATTCTTCTTAATTTTACATCGAGATATTTATAGCATACTACATTGTTATTATATAAGTTTATATTACATTTCACATGTTCATTGATATTCTGTTTATTCCTTGATTTTATGTTTTACCCACTGGTGATTTTTTATCTTTAGTTAGAAAGGTTCAGTAAGAGCCCTTTACTGCAGTGATGCTGTCATCAAACCGAACCAGAAACATCTGAAAACACTGAAAAAGCACAATGATTTTGAATTTTTGGAAAGCACTGCATTAAGCTTCAGTTTCACAGAAAGAAAATAGTTCCTTTTATAGACCTACCTTACAAATTAGTACCCAAGCAAGTATCAATATAAATGTTTGAAAATGAACGATTATATATTTATAATTTAATTGGTATTGTGTGTGGGTGTGTGTTACACTTCACTTCAGACATTAGGAATGTCAGAGAAGATACCATCCATGTATGGATGATAAGTAAAATATGGTTAATGATCACGTTGAAAACAGTTCTCATAAAGCCCATTTAGGGATTTGTTACAGTACTTGAAACAATTGAATTGCTAGCAGCATAATAAAATCTTAGAAATTTTAAAAAGTGATGTTATCTGGAATGTCAGGTAAATACATCAGATAGTGTAATAAACAAGAGAAAAAGATTTTATATCCTTTAATTCTTGGATTAAATAATGATAGGGTTATTTTACTGCACTATCATATTAAAAGGCTTTGACCCTTTAAATGGTATATATTTAAATAATGATTTATCTCAAATTGTTATACTTAGTGAGTTTTATTTTAATTTAATAATTTATTGACTATTTGAATAAGATTACATAACTGTGGGAACAAAGATATTTTTAACATTTTATTATATAATTTTCAATGAAATAAAATTCCAACTGTTATGAGAAATGAAAAAAATCAAATATAATACAATCTTAAGTTATGCAAAAAATTTCTTTGCTAGGTTAAAATAAGAAGAAGTTGGCACTTTAACACTTCAAACTTAAGCAAAATATAATATTCTGGTCCATAGGTACATATCAAGGCTACTTTTGCAGTCTGGTTTCTTTTGAAATTGCATACCTACTTCATTGTAATACTCCTAGAATGCTTCAGGGTAATTTTTACAAATCATGATCTTTTGGAATAATTCATTATTTTAACTAATATCTATCACTGTATCCTAGTATGAAATCATCCCTGAATATTACCAGTTTTAATTCAGTGTGAAATTCTTCCTCCTTAACTTTAAATTATCTTTCTCTCTTCTTTTCTCTCCCCTCCTTTCTTTGTTCTTCCCTGACTGCACTCCTTCCTACCCTCCTTCTTTTATTTCTTGTATTTTTGAAAGAGATATTTTGGGATTCTTTGGCAGCCAGGAGGATTGTCAGCCAATCCAAGCATGCATGGAATATAAAGAGAAAACATTGAGATTGAGGTAAATCTTGAACAGCATTGAAAGTCAAGTTGGCATTAAACAGATAAAATGTGACTAGAAGATGGACATATGCAAATAAACACATGGAACGGTGAGGGAACAGGGCAAAAATCAAATAATGTAATGACACTGAGGGTATATACTTTGCATTTGGAGGAGTAACATAATGAAGGTCATGCGGGAAATGAGGGTACAGGTTGTTACAAATCGTACATGCCGTTGTGAGGACTATTATTTTTAGTATGAAAAAACGTGAGGAAAGCACAGGATTATAAGGAAAAAATGTCAGAATCACAATTGCTTTCTAAAACAACATCTTCACTGCCTCGATTATTCAGTAAATTGTAAGATAAAGTACTTGTGGGAAGATCTCTGTAAGTTTTTATTTAAAGTAGGAATCAGCTGGGCCTGGGAGGGCAAGGCAGGAGGATCACTTGAAGTTAGGAGTTCAAGACCAGCCTGGCCAACATGGCAAAACCCATCTCTACTAAAAACACACAAAAAAATAACAGGGTGTGGTGGTGCATACCTGCTAAGGCACAAGAATGGATTGAATCTGGGAGGTGGAGTTTGCAGTGAGCCAAGACCTCACTACTGCACTCCACCCTAGGTGACAGAGTGAGACTCCCCCTCAAAAAAACAAACAAACAAAAAAACCCAGAAATCAATCATCTTTGATGATTAAAATAACACAGACCAACAACAACAATTGAAAAATCATTTAAAAATACTCACTCATAGGTGGGTATTGAACAGTGAGAACACGTGGACTCAGACAGAGGAGCATCACACACTGGGGGCAGTTACGGGGGTTGGGGAGAGACAGAGAGGACGGATAACATTATGTGAAAAATCATTTAAAAATAGCAATATGTATGTATTATTACTACATAAACATATATACATACACATAAACATCACATATGTCTTGTGTATGTAAATAAAATTTTTACCCTATACTAGGTAAGTTATTTCAATTTTTAATTTTTTGATTTTATAAGGATATTTGTCTCAATTAGTTCGGCTTAAGAAAACTATTCAGTTTGACCATCTATTTGTCCAGCACAAGCTTTTCTGCTAAGCAACAACTTTCTAGCTGCATCTAATTTGTTCTAAACAGAATTCAGGGTTCATCTTCATGATACTTACAAAAAGTATCTAAAATTATTGCTCAAACTGCTTATCGATATCCTATTAGTCTACAATAGGATTAGTCTCCAGTCCTCTAATTATTCCCTTCCCTCAATTTGGTCTGTCTGACTGTGAAATCTTATTGCATGTATGTCTCTAATACTTTTAAATCTGATTTCTTTTGTTCACTCACCCTGGTGAATTAGAAAAGATTTGTATCACTAACTTACTATTTTCCATACTTTCTCTAAGTACCTATGAAATTAAGCTAATTTGCTTTTCTGTTTTCAGTTTCATCACATTTTCACTCCATCATCCACTTTCAGTATCTCTTTCATTTTCAGTCCATTACTCAAAACATAGACTCGAATGCAATTTTTCTACCTATATCCTTAGAGCTCTTACCTATTGCCCTCTAAAATAAGATTTCTCGGAATAGGCTAGGAAGCCTAGTATTATCCTGAGTGCTCTAAAGTCTTCAGATTCATATTGTCACTCCCTTTTCTACTCCTTCCCGTACATATGCTTATGCAATATTCAGCTAATTGCACTTTACCTAATAATTGTTTGTGGCTTTATTCCTTAGCTTATGCTCCCGCTTTGATCAAAATCCCCCTACCCTCTCTTCTTATTCCATCTGGCTACGGTATATCTACCTCTGAGACAAGCTTGTAAATATATTTTCTTGCCAGCATACTTTCCAAATCACTTCAGGTTGCATTAAATATATTTTCTATATGCTCAAATGGAATCTTAATGTTACAGGTAGAGCTGTTCAGTATCTTATTTAATAAATCACAACATAATTTCAAGTACCATTAGATCATTTTTCTCATAATTTATTGATATTTGTGGACTCATTACTTATTTTCCTTAGCAATCTACTTTGAATCAGTTACAAGGGCACAAATAACATCCTTTTAAGTACCTTTAAAATACATCTTTTAAAATTCATAAGACAAGCATAAAGCAGTCCTTATGCTTTTCCTCATCCATGTTTCAAGAGTTCTGACATTTTCAGAAAGTGTTTCCTGAAAAAGAAAGGTGAGATAGTTTTAATAAGAAAAGAAATTGCAAGCTTATGAAAGATGAGAACTTTGTATCATTGGATGATAATCTTCATTTTTGGCTTTCTATGGTGCACATAGGCAAGGTCTCATGTACATTAATGTATCTTTGAAAATGTATCTATTTTTTCTAGAAGAAATGCTTTCCTTGATAAAATCCAGTCTACTATAATTCCAGCTACTCGAGAGGCTGAGGCAAGAGCATTGCTTGAACCTGGGAGGTGGATGTTGCAGTGAGCCTAGATAATGCCACTGCACTGCAGCCTGGGCAACAAGAACAAAACTCTGTCTCAAAAAAAAAAAAGAGAATTCCGGCTACTAATCACAGTCTAATCTGCCTAAAATTTCCTTACATCTAACCCTCAAGCCACCTCAAAATCCTGAGACTGTTATATAAAGTTTTATATATGTATGACCTTACATATGTAAATTAAATTAAATTAAATTTACATATGTAAGGTCATACATATATAAAACTATTAAATTTATAGCATACAAATATAATCATTAAATGGCAACGTGCATCATAAAAAGAAGCATAAGAAATTAGAGTCTTTTGGTTTGTATATCATGCCTTGTTTAGCATAATTTTATGTTAAAATTTACTAAATTAAAATCATGGTTCATTAAAATTTAGCCAATAACCAGATAATTCTTTAATATAAAAATTTAACAAGCATTACTTTATCTTAAGGTGGATGAAATATAGGAGCTTTACCAGATAATTTCTGTTGTCAGATAGTTTAAGTTCAGTTACATTACTGGATCTACATAAATATACTACAGTACTGGACAGGACTTCTTAGAGTCTGAAATCTCTTCAGCAATCTTTTGCTTAAGGAGACTTGCATTTCAGTTTTCTAAAGGCCATAGCAGTGTTTATGAGTTTTTCCTACTGAATTACACTGAACCTATGAGAACAAATATGGAGTTTATTAACTTATAACTATTATCCATCAGTATATATAGACTATTAATCTATTAGATTTCTGAAGGACCAACTATCTCAGAGAGCACCTTCATGTCTCATACATTTCCTGGTTGACAAAACCAAACTTCCAAATTGCATTCAGTCTACAATGGAAAAGACTTGCAATCCATTAGGTATACATGACCATCTGGATTTGACTCTTTTAGAAGATTCAAGTGTTATGACGGGTTACTATATAATATCATGAGATATTATTTTTTTGAATAAGTTACTTACTTGTGGCAGTAACGTAATGAAGTATGTTAATTTATGACTTTTTTGGTAGTGACATATGAATTTCACATTGAGTTTCTTGCTCACTTAAATGCTTCCATAAAGGTGACTAAATCATAATTTTTAATATCTGAATACCCATAGCTTCTGATGACTAGTTATTATTTTTAGATTTATTTAGTGTATTTTAAAATCACTGTGGTAGACATGAAAGATTCCAACATTCATAGTGCCGCAAAAGATAAATTAAAAATATTTAACATCCCATAAGGCTATATGTTGTATGTAAACATTAATAAATTACTGGGAAATAGTTCTGTTTTACACTAAAATATTTTGAAAACCTGTTGATACCTGTGTTTCCAAAGATCACATTTTGAATCCGGACTTCTAGAAGTATGAGATCCCTTCAACAACCTGATACTCAAGGAGAATTGTGAAAATCAAAAAGTCATTCTCAGGTTGAATATACATAGTTATTTAATCATATATAAGTATACCAATTAGTCTTCTATACTGTCAGGGAGAATATTACTTTTTTTATATAAGGATAAATTATTGAGCCAAAATATGTGATCACCCAGTGTTGAGGGTATGGTCAGTAATTTTGTTTTATTGTTTAAAGAACATCTTCCCAAATTATATAGAGTGAAAAATGACATACTTATGGCAGCATATGAAAAATACTAAATTAAAAATGAGAAAGTAATATAGGAGAGGTTAGATTTGATAGACCTGGATGAGGATGTTGACTCTTCAGGATGACCTACACATTCTTTCTCACTGTTGCCAGTAGTAAGTGAGTTTGATCATTGATCATTTAAACAAACTTTTTTTTTTTTTTTTTTTTTGAGACAGAGTCTTGCTCTGTCACCCAGGCTGGAGGGCAGTGGCACGATCTCAGCTCCCTGCAACATCTGTCTTCCAGGTTCAAGCGATTCTCCTGCCTCAGCTTCCTGAGTAGCTGGGATTACAGGCACATGCCACCACGCTCAGCTAATTTTTGTATTTTTAGTAGAGACAGGGTTTCGCTATATCGGCCAGGCTGGTCTGGAACTCCTGACCTTCTGCTCCACCCATCTCAGCCTCCCAAAGTGTTGGGATTACAGACGTGAGCCACTGCGCCTAGCTTCAAACAACCTTTTATGGTATAACTGACCCTCCATGCATTTGCCATTTTGTACAACAATCTAAACATGGTCCTTTTTGCTACAGATGTTACTAAAATTTCATTACTAATTATGAAGAAGAGAAAACATGCATCTATAAAAAAGCCTTTTAAACAAGCTTTTTAGTGTAATTATTAAAGCATTAAACACTGACCATGGAGCAATACAGCTGGTGTTCAGTTTCCAGTTTCCCACTCACAATCTATGTGACTTTAGCAAATTATTTATCTATCCAACGTCACAGATTCCTCATCTGCCATATAAGCTAATACATACCTAACTTATGTATTTATAAAAATTCAGTAATTTATTACTTTTAACGTTTTCCAAACAGTTTTCATGCACACAGAAATGTCAGGGTTTTCATTATTCCTGCTGAAGGTATTTTGTCAAACATGGGTTTCTTAACTTGGAATCATGAAATCCGTATGTGGAATTCAGGGATTTTGAAATTTGGCATGGAAACACTACATCTTTGAAATTTCAGATTACTTTCATTTGATATGTCTTTCGCAGATACCTCAAAATGCCATTAATAGTTATCTTTACTGCACAATCACAATAGTTATTTTGATATATGAAACATTAGTGATTACCATCTTCCTGTTTACAGATGGCTATGCGATAAAACTGGCCATCTATTGAGCTATATGGGGCCTGGCTATAGTCATTAGGCCACAAAACACTTAAATTTGTAGTTCTCCACTTCTGACCCGGACAAGAAGTTACTTTGCATCATTGTCCATTCTCAATCATTTGCTGATCAGTATGTAAAAGGCAGTTAAAACCAGCCTAGAGTTAAATGTTTAGCCATTACAGTCGTTACACTAATCCTTCTTGAAACATAAAATTTAACTTGCCTAGTCTTAAATGCTTTCTTATTTATCGTGTTATGAGAAGCATATATGTTACAACTTATAAAATACTGTAATAAATTTCAATATATTTCATGTTTATTGTAATGCTATGTATTTCTATGTAATTTATGCATTTAAATACATATTTTGACAGGTAGTTTAAAGAATTCAACAGATTGTCCTAGTGGGTCATGCACACACAATGTGCACACACAGCTTCACATTTAACTTTCAGACTCTACCCACTAAGTTGTTTGTAAAAGCTCAAAGGACACGTTTTTCATAGAACTTTCATGGTGTTTCTCAAACATAACAGTAGCTACTATATATGAAGTGATTTACTTTATATGAGGCAAGCACTTTATATATACCATTTTAATAAATCCATACAGAAAATCTGCAGGCTACTTGTTTTAATCCTGAGTTTACAAATACAGTCCATATAATTTAAATAAGTATTTAAAACTAACTGGACTGCTACAGGTTGAATTAAAATTACAAATTATAATTTTAAAGCAATTTTAGATATATTCTATTTCTGTCGCATTTATCTGTGCTCTTTTTTTTCTTATTGTTTCTAGTACATTCTAAGTCTCTATGTAATAGGTATCAGCCTTTTTTTGTGGCAACTGGTTCAAAGATTTATACCTAGTGGGTACTCACTACATATTTATTTGACAAATCAAAGCATGGGTTTTAATTCAGAGAGAGGAAGCAGAGACAAAGGAAAGCAACAAATATGACAACATATAAAAAAACTTACTCACACATTAAATATTCAGAGTTTTGAGTCTCTTTCTTTGTTAATTCCTGTAGGTAATACTGACTCTCTTTGCAAGTCGATTTTTTTGTCTTCAGTTTTGCTTTTTCAATTTGTAAGACCTTAGAGAGTCACTTCAAATATAGTGCTAGGCCTCTATATACTCATTTCTTAATAATAATATTTCATTTCCTAAAGAAAATCAAGTGTGTTTTATTCACGATGTAAAAATCCATGATAAAACCAAAATGCTCTTTGATAAAATGAGATATTGTATTTGTAGATTACATTTATTCTCTAAATTGACCTACTTTTCTTTGTAGAACCTCCTTCAAATCCATTTAATCACAATAATGTTAATATTATATTAGCCATTTTTCCTCAATAAATGATTTCTCAATTGCTCCATGGCACACAAATGCTTATTTTTTCCCCATGTTTTCTTTAAAGAAAACATATATCTAAGAGACTAAGTGAGATTACAAAGTTCACAGAGTCTTACGAACCTTGATGTTAAGAATCAGACGCTTAGTCTTTCTGGCCTTAACAGCATACAATTGTGATATTCATTGATTTCTTTGTCTTGAACCAGTTACTCTACTGAGCACTTAAACATAAATCACTTAAATTAAGCTTGGCAAAAAAAAAAAAAAAATCTGTGCTTCATTATTACTTAAGTTTTTGGATTAGGAAACTAAAGGATCAATAATTTTAGAAAATTGCTCTAGTTTATTGAGTTTGTAGCAGAGTCTTGATTGGAAACTCTAAGTGTTGTCTTTGGTAGGCATAGGTTCTTACGATTAGTCTTGCGTGTTTCCTCCGAGGGGGACCTGTGTTTATTGTGATCCTGCCCCATGCCGGGCCTCCGTTACATCTTTCATGACAAATCTGTTCATTTATTTCTCATAAAAAATCATGGCATATTTCCTTATCATTTCCTTCTCTATCTCCTGGGAAATTTCTTATAATAATAATTCTTAAGAATTTATTAATTGCCAGGTACTCTTCTAGATGCTGGGAACCAAACAATGTGTAAAACTAAACTCTCTTTTCATTGAATTTACACTTCTCTAGAGATTTCCTCTTTGACTAATAGATCATTTAAAAGAGCTTTGCTTTCCTAGAGTACAGTTACTAACTTCTTTTTTTTTTTTTTTTGAGACAGAGTTTCGCTCTTGTTACCCAGGCTGGAGTGCAATGGCGCGATCTCGGCTCACCACAACCTCTGCCTCCTGGGTTCAGGCAATTCTCCTGCCTCATCCTCCTGAGTAGCTGGGATTACAGGCACACGCCACCATGCCTAGCTATTTTTTATATTTTTCGTAGAGACGGGGTTTCACCATGTTGACCAGGATGGTCTCGATCTTTTGACCTCGTGATCCACCCGACTCGGCCTCCCAAAGATAGTTACTAACTTCTAATTACATTTCCTTGTAACTGGATAATACACTCTGTAAACTGTGAATCTATTTAAACTTACGAACATTAGGTTATGTACAGTAAAGGGTCTACCACGGTGAATATACATGAACACTGGAAAACAATATTGACTTTGCAATTTTCTAGAAATATCAATTAGTCCAAAGTGTTATTTAGAGCTATGTCTTTATTTTTGTTTTCCTATTATTTCCCCAGTTGCTGTATCACTTACAAGCTGGTGTTAATAATCTTTTTCTATAATTGTGAAATTATTTATCTATTCTTTTTAATGCTGTCAGATTGCTTCAAGTATTTTGAGGCTTTCTTATCCTGTGTATACATTATAATTGATATTGTTTTTCTAACAATTTTTTTTCCTATCACTATGCATAATACCTTTTTTGGTTGAAGAAGTAGTTAATATATATTGCCAAAGCTGCATGTCCTCATTTTTTGTTTGAAATGCATTTTTTAGCAATGTAATTATTCCCTATTTTTTATATTCAAAGTGGATTCCTTGTAGGCAGTAAGAAGTTAGATCTGGTTTTTAAAAATTCACTTTGTGAGTCTAATATCTCTTTCTTTAGTCCTTAGAATCTGTTTCTCACTAGTATAATTCCCACCTTGCCTGAGAAACTTCCTCTGTAATTTAATGTAGAACATAACTATTGTTCTCTTGATTTTTTTTATTCACCTGAACATGTCTACCTTACATTCAGCTGCAGGTCATGTTCAATGGGTATAGAATACTAACATGACAGGTATTTTATTATGTCTTCTTTTTTTTTCTTTTTTTTCTCCTTTCTTTCTCTCTGAAATTTGAAAACATTGCTCCACTGTCTTCTAGTCATGGTTTCTGACAATCTACTTGGATTATTATTTCTGTATGTATAATGTTTCATTTTTCTCTAGTGCTGTGAAGACTTTATATTTGCTTTTTAACAATTTGATTTAACAGATAAAGGCATAGTTTTTTTAGACCTTATGTTGCAGAATTTTGCCTCTTAGTTCAGCTAAAACCTGGGTTCTTGTCGCATGACCAGGAAAATTTAGGAATGCAGACACATTGAAAGGTGAGTAGAGCAGGATTTTGTTGGGGGAAAAAAAAAAACCTTTCAGGGTAACAGGGGTTCTTGCTAACAGGTCCTCACCTCACAGATTGATTCCCAGGTTACCACAGGAGCTGAAGAGAGCAGACTCTTCCTATGCTTAAATGGCTCCACCCACTTTTCTCAGTGCCCATACTGGGCTCCAGTCTGCTGTGGGCATGCCCAGACAAGCCCTGGGAAGCTTTCCTCATCTGCACAAAGCATCTGATGTAAATACTTGTGTGGAAGGTTGGAAATTCTCTGGGTACACCCTTTTATCTGCCTAGGCATTTGGCTGTTTCATTACCCCATCTAAAGAAGTACATCTAACTGCCATTAGAATAAGGATAAAGATAAGGATGAAGACCAATTTTAATTGCTTCCTGGTGACAGGGAAGCTATTTTGGGAAAACCACAGTCAGATTTCACTCAGAGGCCTATCTCAGGGTTCCCAGCAAAAAAGGCCATCATCCAAGGCTCCAGTTGCAGATGCTCTGGAGTTTGATAGCCTGAAGGTGAGAAAAGACAAACTAGTTTATTAGAAAACATGTATCAAAACAAAACAAGGAGTGGTTAAGGACAACTCGAAAATCCAGAGGGCTTTAACTAGTTTGACAGGAACGGGGAGGCCAAAAGCCCAACTGGTAAAAAACAAAACAAAACTATTACCCTTTTGCTGGCATGTCAGGCTTCTGGGTTCTCTTCCTCTGAACCCAGTCCTAAGCCAACTATTCAAAGGTTTGAGAAATTACCTCTTCCCAGTTTGAAGTATGCATCTGAGACAAGCGTCCTGCGGTACAGAGACACCGCTACCTACCTACCAGTGAATAGAGGACAGAGGGAGAAAAAGGAAAAAAGAAGGCGTTTATTCCAGAAGGATCCCAGGGGTTTAGGATATGTTATAAAGGGGTACAGACTAAAGAGAAATGGCTACTTATCTAGAAAAATAGGTGAGCAGTTGTGTCTGGTTTCTTTCTATAGCAAATAGAGAGAATGTGAGGTGTTCCTCTTTCTTTCCTTGTATTGCTGAATCCTGGCAACTCTGCCAGGTGCCAACCATGGGTGTCAAAGTGGCTTTCATTCATGATTACAGGGGTGGAGGGGGTGGGAATAGCTGCTCTTTCTCACATACGCCATATCTCCCTTCCTGGAAGTAGACTTTGAATTCTCTAGACTTCATTTATGCCATGGATACTAGCATATCCTTTATCCATGAAATGGGAAACTTGGCTTGATTGAGTCATACTCACCTGTGCTGTGTCTTTTGACTTTCATTATTGTCCGGCTTCTGGATCCCTAAGATCAAGTTTTTTTAGACCTTTGACACAAAGCTTGGAATTCAGTTTGGGACCAAATATGTGTCTCAGCATGGGGGTTGCATGGACTCATTATCATGAGCCGAATGCTAAAGGGAAGCTGTGGAATTGAGTTCTCCTCCAACAAGGGAAAGAAAAGGATGTCTTGGGACACACCCAGATAATCGGTGGCTGTAGTTATGCTTGCTAAGAGTAGGGTACGTGGGGCTTTGCTTTGGTTAGCTCCCTTGGTTTTACTTTCCCAAAAAGGAAACCTCTGGATGATGGGCATCCTATTTATTCCCATCAGCTGGCAGGATTTGCAGGCTAATTGTTCAGAACTAAAATATCAATCCAAATTTTTACATTATCCATCCCCTTTTGTACTTTCTGATCTGCAGTCAGAGTGCTGGTTGGTTCACAGGAACAAGCAGGGTTAGTCTAAAATGTAGGCAAACACTTAAAAACAATGAGTTTAGAAACTAATGATGATAAGTTTTAAAACATAATTTCTCTCTGCCTAGTCCTCATTTCTGTTAAAAACAAATCATGATAGGGTTGTGTTACTTGCAAAATAGACTTTAATCTTATACTTGGCTTAATTATTTGCATAAAGTTTAGCAAGAATAATTACAGGCTCTTCAGATTAGCTTTGATGGAAATCTGTTCCATAAGAAATCTCAGATAAGACCATTTAAAGTTGAGCCAAGCCCTAGATTTGTAGCTTCAAACACCTGTGAGTTGGGTAAACTCCTCTCTTCTTGAGGTTCCAAGAGCATGTGGTATCTGTACGTGTTGGAAAGTGACATTCTTTACTCACCAGAGGTTAATAACCCTGTATGTGGACTGTGTAGACAAAGGTATGATGCCAGTTTTCCCAAGGGGCTCTCATCAGCTCTGGAAGTTGCTCTTGACTCCTTAAAAGGAAGCACATCTTTCCAATCAAAGCCTGGTAAAACCATCAGTTTCTCCAATTGCATTCTGTTGCAAAAGAAAAAGGATTCTTACTGCACTGATGCAAATGACTATACTGCCATGAGTTAGTTAAGAATGCTCCCTAGTAGCTTCTAAATTCTGAAGAAGCCAGGCAGGGCGAGATAATATGCTCCAAATTTTGTTCACAGGAGGACATCTTACTCAATTATTAAAGGTCATAAATAACTCAAAATAAGTTTGCTGGACTCTAAAAAAGCAATGATCAGCAATATTCCAAGCAAAAATTAAAAAGATTACTTCAGTTTTCTATCAGTTCATTCAGTTAACTCTTGTTTTGCTTGATATCTGTGAACATTTTAATTTTCACGAGTCCTGTATGTTTTTTCTTTTTTCCAATGTCACAATCTCCAATGTTATCAGAAACCTGCATTTGAGAACACCTGTCAAAGTTCCATAGCTTATTGTAAACCAACCATTGAAGAGGATGAAAACATAGGACAACAATGGTCTGTGAGTGACAAAATGTCCACGGTAGTTACAGTTGGAAACATAATTGACAAATAAATTTGGTTATCTCTGTGGTTTACAATAACTTAACATAATAACTATAATTATGATTGATAGCATATACTCAAACATTAGAATTTTAGAAATCCCATAAAATTTTGGAACATGTATTAATATTATTCACCAAAATACAACCTAAAAAAGATTTAACATCATTTCATCAATCCCATGTACCTAGAACATATCAAATAATCCTGTTCACCTTTTTTTTTTTGATACTCTCAGGGCACTCTGTAGCATCTAAAAGCCTGGTGTCAAGAAAGACAATTTTAAAACTGAAGTTTGCTTTTGAGAAGCCTGTTAATTATGTTAGAGTTTTAAACTACTTGATGTTATGAAATGGAATTCCAGATTATTGTAAGTTATTTACTTTGCCAAAATGACTCAGAAATTTAAAAATAAAAAATCTAACCATTTAAATATTTTGTTAAAGAGTAGCTTAGTGCTTTCAGAGTACCCTGTTGTACTTTTTTTTTTTTTTTTTTTTCAAAATGGAGTCTTGTTCTGTTGCCCAGACTGGAGGGTAGTGGCACAATCTCGGCTTACTGCAAACTCTGTCTCCTGAGTTCAAGCAGTTCTCTGCCTTAGCCTCCCAAATAGCTGGGATTTTAGTCACCTGCCACCACGCCCAGCTAATTTTTGTATTTTCAATAGAGAAGGGGTTTCACCATCTTGGCCAGGCTGGTTTTGAACTCCTGACCTTGTGATCCACCCACCTTAGCCTCCCAAAGGGCTGAGATTACAGGTGTGTGCCTGGTCCCTTCTTGTACTTTTATTTCAATACTGACTTTACAGAAAAATTATATAATATCCTTTGAATTTTCCTTTGCAAGATTAATTTTACGATTCTTCCACAACTTGTTTGAATTTACAGAATTACCTTATTTAATTGAAAACAATCTTTTAACCTTAGGCAAAATTTTACATTTCTATGCCTTCTTATAATCTTTTACTAAGAACACATTTTACTGTTCTTACATACTTCAAATGTAAATATATTTTTAGTAGTCTCAATTACATTATAATGGTAACTCGTAGCAATTCTTACCTTTAATGTAAAACTTGGTAAGTTATTTCAATTATGAGCTAGGTTTGACTCCTTCCAGCACAATTAAGGGCATGTTTGGTAACATCTGTTCCTAGGCCTTACCAATTGTGAAGCCAGCAAATTGAATCATTCACAAAGAGCAGTTTACAACCTTAAAACATTTAGCAAACCTAGTATCTGTCCTGCATAATTTACTCCAGCGATTTACATTTTGATGCACATGCATTTCACCAATAACCTTTAAGGCAGTTTTTCTTTCTCAAAGATTAAAGTTACCACAGCTTTTATCTTTCCTCTAAAAAATATTCAAGTGCTTATTTTTAGTTAGGCCAATTAATTAGAGCTGTTTTTATAAACATCACAAACACAAAACATATATCACTGCACAGACAGGCAGAAGAAAAGACACTCGGCAGCCACAAGATTTTCCATTTGCCAATCTCATAATTGGATTATTGTCCTCTAGGCGGATACCTTTCAGAGACAGGGCTAGGAAAATATGCTGCTTCTAGGGCATAATAAACAGGCATAACTGGGAGGCAAAAGCAGATTTCGACAGGGATCTATCTGCTTCTAATTCCTGGGGTTCCATGAGGAAAACAGATTTCTTCCCAAAATAGGGTCAGTAGTGCCTTCTGTTTTTCCCAAGGAGTCCCAGGCCCCCCGGAGTTATCTTAGGGCCTCTCCTGCATACATCAAGAATGGTAAGACAAAATGGAGAAAAATCCCTTTTCCCAGCCAAACAAAATCAAGGAAAAAAAAAAAACTAACAACATAAATGCCTTTTAAATATGCTTATAACTTGGATATCCACTTTTAACTCAGCTGAGCGCTCTTTAAGAAAATTATTTTAAATTCCTTGTTATCTGATTTTAGTTGTGCCAAGCAGCCCATATTTCTGGCTTTCAAACTTTACTAAAGGCTCAGGGAAAGAAAAATCCAGGCTGTTTGTGAGGGGGAAAAGAGTCAATAAATTGCAAAGGTCATGCAGATATCAAACCAGAAAGCGTTTATTCCCTAAACCAGGATTGAACCCAGCTGCCATTGTAAAATGGTGGAGGCTAAACAAAACATTGCCATCAGGTTACAGGTCATAGTTTCAAGGAGGTAAAACAAGATGGGGACCTGCAGCAAAGTTTGCTACTGACCCATACAGAAAATCATGCAAAGCACGCTAGATTGGCTACAGATTAAGATCAATCTCAGGAATACTTTTTAATAATTAAAACTTTACAGAGAATATAAACAGTGATCCTTATAATTCCTGGCCTAGTAAAATGTCTTCTAAAAGGAAAAAATAAAAACTCTCACTTAAAAGTTAACTGCTGGCAGGGTAGGGAAAGGCAGAAAAGTTTGAAGTGCAGGGTTGAAAAGATGCCTGTGGGAAGAACATCTTGTTCTCATGCAAATGATCCTCCAACAGGGCAAGAAACTTAAGAAGGGAGCAGAGAGCCTCTGGTTCACCTGTCCTCCCCTTAATAAAAGGAAATGGCTGACATTCTCGACCCCTGGAAGTGAATGGAGTGAAGGGGAAGGAGGCATAATTTCCTCTACCCTCAGAAAATGTCAGAGGACACAAAGGCTTAGAAGCAAAAGGAACAAAAGGGATTTTTTTTTTTGGCTCGCACTTACCCTTTCTCGAGCCCCATGTTTGGGTGCCAAAATGTTGCAGAATTATGCTCCTTAGTTCAGCTAAAACCTGGGTTCTTTTCACATGACCAGGAACATTAAGGCACGTGGGCACATTGAAGGATGAGTAGAGCAGGGTTCTGTTGGGCAAAAAGGAAAACAAAAAACAAAGAAAACCACTAGCAAAGTGAGAGGGGTTTCTGCTTAAAAGCCCCCACCTCACACATTGATTCCCAGGTCACCACAGGAGCGGAGGAAGGCAGGCTCCTCCCCTGTGCAAGGTATGGATTTCTCACGGCGCCACACACTTGGCCCAGTGCGCATGTCAGGCTCCAGTGCACTGTGGGCATGCCCATATAAGCCCTGGGCTGGTTCCCTCATCCGCACAAAAGCATCTGGTGTAAACACTTGTGGGGAAGGCTGGAAATTCTCCAAGGACCCCTTTTTATCTGCCTAGGCATTTTGCTGTTGTACTTATACTAGCTGGAATTTGCTGAGTTTCTTTAATTTGTAAGTGTACGTCATTTACTGTATTGCAGTTTTTGAAAGCCTTCGGATATGCGGAAGTATGCCCCAATTTTACCTTTGGGTACTGAAATTACACGTGTGTTAGACCTTTTAATGTTGTCCTTCAGGGTCTGAGCTTTCTTATTTTTCCATTTCAAAGTTTCTCTTTAGTCTCATTTATTTTTCTATGTTCTTTATGTTGGGTAATTTCTACTGATCTATTAATTGGTACTTTTTTCTTTATATTCAAAGTGGATTCCTTGCAGGCAGTAAGAAGTTAGATCTGGCTTTTTGAACATATTTTATGTTTAATATATTTTCCCACTTTTTTTTTTTTTTTTTTTGCTATTTAACTTATTTAATAAATTTTTAATTTCAGATATTTTATTCTCCATTAAAGATTTCTATTTGTTTTCTCTGTCACATTTCTTTGTCTCTGCTGATATTTACTATCTGTAGAGTTGTTCATCCCTTACTCTCCTCTTGAACCTCATTTCTCTCTCTAGCTCCCAGGATGTCAGTTAATTTTTTTATTATTCCTAGTCAGATAGATAGCCAAGTGTCTAGCAAGACTTTTAGTCATCTATGCTTTTCTACACTGCTAATGGGGGAAAAAAAATCCCAAGGAAAAAAATAATGAAAATTTTTTTTCTTATTTTTATTCATCTCATTATTTTTCATTGAGATGGTATCTCAGTGTAGTTTTATGACATCTGTTGTCTCCAGATTTTTTTAATGATCGCCATTCTTACTGGTGTGAGATGGTCTCTCAGTGTAGTTTTACGTAGCATCTCAATGTCACTTTAGTTGCTTTTTCAAATTTTAACTTCTCTTAAAAAAATCTAATTTCTTTATTTTCATAGTTTTCAATTAGGATATTTTCAACTTACTTTTCTTACTCTAAAAAATCTATCCAAAGTTTATAGTTGCAATGAGTAGGATGGATGGACTCTAAGGAGCTTTCACTGCCAAAGAGTAACCAGAATTTCAGGGTTATATTTTTGCTTTTGTTTTTATTTTTTGAGATTAACTTTAAAATAAATTCGTTGTCTTCTTTCTGATATTCCACTTACTATAAATAAGAATTTTATCCAAACAATAAATTTATTTATAATCAGTTCAGAACATTTATATTAGTATTTATATAAAGAAAACATGTAGATTTTATTGTCTTCTTGTCCTATTAGACAGTTATATAAATAAATAATTAAAATAAAGTTATTTCATTATATTCCATTTGATCACACAATTGTCTTACAGAATTTTCTTCCTTCCCTTTTTTTTGTTGCAATTATGAAACAAATTGTTATCTATCATGCACTCTCTAAGTACTTTGCTGGTATAAGGAAAAGTTATAAACTTTATATAAATACTTCTATTTGGTGGTTTCTTAAATTTTATTTTTTTCTCAGGCATAGAATTATATCATTTAAATTATTTTGTATCAAGCTTGTCCATCTTTTACAACTTAGTTGCTTTTATTTTATTTCATATAATTTCATGATCAAGTTAATAAAAATGAGACATTTCATACAATTTTATTTTATCTTTAAATGTTATACAGGGCTTTGTATTATCTGTTGAAATAATCAATTACATTATCTTAAGAGTTTTTGGAAGTAATGTTCATATAATAGATTTCTCCTAACTAATGCACTCTCTCACATGAAAAGAGAATGCTCTATCTTTATTACAGATGCTTCCTCAATGTAACACTTTATTATCTATCCACTCCTAATTTCATTCTATTCATGATGTGTAGACGAGTTAATGTTAATCGATAAGTTGAGGAAGCAGAATTCTTCATAAAGAATACAACTCTCTGTTTCCTTTTTCTTTGGAACTAAGAGATTCTCAACGGCCGTATGCACTGCTGTTTCCTCTGGCCTATAGTAAAACAGTTTGTTCCTAAGGTAGAATCTCTTTAGACAGAACACCCTTGAACAATTCTGGAATCTAGTATTATAAGGCCCCCTTCCCCACAAGAAAGCACCAATCAAGTAGAATCCGGTTTAACTTTAACAGTTTCTTATCCAGTTTCTCACCTGATTAAGAACGTGGGAATACAAGAGTGGTGTTAATTATCAGCCCCCTTGGTACACCAGCATTTTACTGCTCTTAATTTAATTGGGTATACTATCAATCATACGAGTTCTACTTAATCATGTATGTACTATTCTAATATTTGTTAGTAATTGTCAACAAAATTTTATTGTTGTGTTTTCTTAGAATCAAAATAGAAAAATTTTGTTACTTTAAATTTTGAAGCATTTTTATTGCCTTTACTGGTTATTCTTTGAACATTTTCAAATGTAATTGAGTGATTCTGTTTTCTTAACTTTGAATCAAATCAGATTTTTTATAAATAAAAATGTAAATTTCACAATTGGCCAATGGTATAATTTTCTATTTTACACATCATATGTGAGTGTGGAAGCCACCTTCTAATTAGTGGTGTCTTAAATTTTATTTTTTACTCAGGCGTAGAATTATGCCATTTAAATTATTTTGTATCAGGCTTTCCAATCTTTTACAACTTAGTTGCTTTTATTTTATTTCATATAAATAAAGCTACCTTCCACACTCACATGGGTTGTGTAAAATAGTAAACTATACCATGTGCCCACAGTGAAAATAAACTAGAATAATGCATTCAATCTTGTCTGACAAAGAAATTTTAATTAGTATTATAAATATTTGCTATCATGGTGGCTACAGTTTTTTTTTTTTGACTCATTACTAATACAAGTATGTTTCATGTGTTAAAATCTGAGTAAATTTGAAAATCACATTAGTTAGAACTTTCATTGATAATAAATGCTATTTTGGTTTGGCATTTTTTCGCTCTTTCAAATTAAGGTAATGAAAACTAAAAATCAAAGCATATGATGTGCTGAAATTTCTCCAAAGTGTGCATAGTGATTTAAAATCATTGAAAGGCTTTACATTTTATGGGTACTCTACTGTGGAATTTAGAGCACTTGGATAATTTTAAATTACTCTTAGCTACACAAAGCAATTTAAATTTATTGGAAACGAAATCTGGAAGAGTTCAAATTCTGGGCAATGTTGTACATATTGCTCGAAAATTACTAAAAGCACTTAAGCGTTTTTTATATGCACTTCATTTAAAGGTGATCCAGGCTTTTTAGTGTGGAATGATATAGAAACATTTGGAAGTGCTAGAATCACTCCAGCTTCAATTCTAATTCAGAAAATTTAAGTCTTTTTATAAGTATATGTATCTGATATTATTTAACTCTTCAAATATTCAAAACATAATCTTTAAAATATAGAAATATATTTAAAACATTTATGTAATGGCCTTATTTTCCAGTCTTTTTATAATTCATTTCAGGGAAATTAGTGAAGTTCCATTGATTATAATTTGAAAAGTTCCGACCTAAGTTCAAATGAATTCCGATTCTATTAAAATGGAAGCATCAAATGGTTTTCATTATATCTGTTATACACAATATCATCATATGCTACTACAAGAAAGTACATTATTATGGAAACAGTCCAATCTCAATGCAATATTCATTCATTATAATTAAATCCATTGTTTTACTACGTTAAATAAAAATCTTCAAACATATACGAAATATTTTGCAAATCTGAATGGGTCTTTTTTTTTTTTTTTTTTTTTTTTGAGACGAGAGGGAGTTTCCCTCTTGTTACCCGGGCTGGAGTGCAATGGCGCGATCTCGGCTCACCGCAATCTCCGCCTCCTGGATTCAGGCAATTCTCCTGCCTCAGCCTCCCGAGCAGCTGGGATTACAGGCACGCACCACCGTGCCCAGCTAATTTTTTGTAATTTTAGTAGAGACGGGATTTCACCATGTTGACCAAGATGGTCTGGGTCTTACATTAAGAATTGATAGACTCGTCCGGGTGCGGTGGGTCACACCTATAATCCCAGCACTTTGGGAGGCCGAGGTGGGTGTATCACGAGGTCAAGAGATCGAGACCATACAACATTTTAGCACTGGGTTTCTCTCCCTGATATAGCTTTAAGTTTATGTACAAAGCAACATGCTGAGGAACAGCAGTAAGTAATCCATGGTTTTGTCTGCACATTATAAGAAGCGTCATCTAAAAATAGATCTACCTGTGCACAATAGTCTCCTGAACCTTAAAGAATGAAGAATTTTCTCATTTTACCTCAGTAAAGAAGTAAGCCCTTAAGCATTTTGTCTGCATTTCAGGAGTGATGAATAAGCTGGCTTGAAATACTTCATGCATACATTTTAATGATTAGAAGGGACTATAATTCTCTCTAGCCTACCTACAATTCTGTAGGAACTTAACTCCTGAAACTGAATCTGCATTATCTAGTAGGCATCTTTATAAATGAATTTAGAAATGCTGCACACAGTGTTTGCCTCCAGTGACATTCATTCTAATTAAATTGTAAATAAAGCAGTGTGGGTGTAAACCAACCTAAAATTTTCTTCACTACTGAAAGGCAGAAAAAATTCTTAAATAGATTCCTTTTCATTGCTAGTGACTCTGAAATGACATTGAGGGTTGTCCATTCACAGCTTCTATTTTTATAAGAGCATCAACTTAAATTGTCTAAGCCTTGAAGACATTCACTACAGTGTCCTTGCAACAAGTAACATGAGACTCAAATTCATGTATATCACAAAACACTAAAATTATGACTCCTTTGTAAAATAGTATTCAATAACTTATTTGAATAAGTTAAAAACACTAAAAATGTGATCTCTTTGTAAAATAGTATTCAATAGCTTATTTGAAGTGTTAAACAATGATAGTTTGAATGCTTTGATGAAATTCGGAAGATGCAAGTGCCTCTCACGTTGTTTAGAGACATCAAAATTGATCTTGATTTTGATTTCTAGTGATGGTCTCACTTAACGCTTTCTGAATATAATAATTAGATAGAGCAGTATTAGAAGACACATAGTTACAATGTGTTTTTGAAAGACACATATACCAAATGTTAGAAACCCAACTCAACATCATAGAATTGTTATAGGAAAAAACAAAGAAATACTTTTAGACTTGATTTTTGAGAAATGGTTATGAAGATAGAAGAAGGAGTGATGGAAGTAAAAAATAAGTGGCTTATGAAATTAAATGTTTGCAAGGAAAAATTTACCATTGTTAAATCTTAATGCAGAGAACACTCAATTTGATTGTGTGAGTGTTTAGTTTGAAAAACACTGGTATCTATAAACAGTTTCTTCCCAACATAAGAAATTGTGTGAGGAACCTCACATCTGATTGCCAGATTGTGAGTATGACTAGAATTGACTCTTTCATCACTATTTACCCAGTTTAACCTCTTTTCATTTTAGCAAAGTTAGCATTTTATAAGAATTAAAATAGCAAATAGAAATCTGTCAAGGGTGAGAGTTAATAAACAAAATCTCATGGACAACAATATAAAAAGAAGAATGTGGAAACAAAATGACAGAGGCATTAGATTTGGCACTAAGGCAAATGAACTGTACTGAAAGAGCTTTTGCTATAATAAAATTATCCCCAGGAAAAAAAGTACAATATTTACAGCTGGGTGTGGTGGTTCACACCTGTAATCCCAGCACTTTCTGAAGTTGAGGTGGGTGGACTACCTGAAGTCAGGAGTTCAAGACCAGCCTGACCAACATGGAGAAACCCTGTCTCTACTAAAAAAAAATTACAAAATTAGCCATGCATGATGGCATCTTTTCAATCATTAAAAATAGCAAAATTATTCACAAATATGAGAATGAGTAGATATTTTATCATGTAGACCAGTGCACAGTAATGAACCATAGCTACAAGTAGCAACATGAATTTACCTTAATAACATAATGGTGAGGACATAAAACAAGTTTCAAGGCACTGAATATACCATAATTCTATTTTGGTACAGTACAACAATAAATTAAACTATATAAACCTTAGAAATGCATGCACTGATGAAAAATACATCTAAACATTTTTAAATAATGATAAACCTAAGTGTATGATAGTGCTTACCTCTTGTAAGTGAATGCTAGGGAGGTAGAGAGTTAATATTTAAGAGGGGCACAAGGACAGAACTGTAACTTCAGCTCTTATTGATGGGGTCAGTATTAATTATCATTATGCTCTAGAACTCACAGATTTATTATACTATTCTTTTTATATGGATCAAATATTATAAAGTGGAACTAAAGAAAATAGTCAAGGAAAAATGTAACTTCCCCAGAAACACTTTGTTTTGTTAGCTATATTATTTTTCAAAGATTTATGATTCTTTTCTTTTTAATTCTAAATTAAACTTCTTTATTTTGGATTATGAACATTTTGCTCAAAAGCATGTTTTAAATGAATAAATGTTTCTTGTAAGCGTAGTTTTTAGTAATTCCGACGGTGAGTTTAATTGAAACCAAAAGGTTATGATCAAATTATTATCTATCAATAACTTATGTGATTTTATTTTAAATGACAACTTTGATCTCATGAATTGTTCATAAGCAAAGTATGAAATCAATACACTGATTATACATTAAGAAATAAAAATATAGAGTGAAATTAATTCTATGCTGTCAAGCTATTAAATAATAATATCCGAATTTGAACATGGATATTTTTTACATCATAGTGCCTGCTTTTATCCGCTATGGTATGTATTTAATACTTTCTTTAAATTCTCCCTTTTCTGGATGATACAGAGGCACAGGTGATTTATTAATTTTTAATAGCTATTTTAAATTAATAAGAAATGTGTATTGTGAATATCAACAACTTTAATGAAGACTATATATAATTAGAACTATAATTTTTAGGAGACTTTGTATTTATATAAACTACTCTTTTGTCTCTTGACTTTTACATATCTATGACTATTCTTATCTCCAAGTCAATGTGAGATTGTGCAGTACTTACACATTTGCAGAATCAAAATATTTAGAGTTGGTGTCTTTACTAATCTTTTTTTCCCGGAAGTTTTAACATTTCTAGATTCATTCTTGTTTTGAAAGTATGTGTAATAACCAAATAGTATTTATTGTTTTTTTCTATGACTGTCCAGCCTTTTTCACTTACCTGTATATATTATTCATTAAAGTTAGTTGTTTATTTAGGAAAATTCTTTCTATTATTAGTTTAGTACAAGAGTAATTGTGGTTTTTGCATTGTTGGGATTTGCCATTTGATATTGGAATACATTCTTAAATAAATGTAGGTATGTGATAAATAATTTTAATGGAATTTTCTCACTTCATGTTTTTTTGCTAATGACTTATTACTTGCTATTTATTTTATGTTTATTTTAGAATATGGAAGTGATGTTAGATGAAAAGCAAATTCAATAGATTTCCTTATTGGAGTTTAAACTAGATAACTCCAAAGCATTGGAGACAACGCGCAACATCAACGCATTTGGCCCAGGAATTGCTTACAAACATACAGTGCAGTAATGATTCAAAACTTTTGCAAATGAGATGGGAGTCTTGAAGATGAAGAGCATAGTGACTGGTGATCGGAAGATGACAATGACCCGTTGAGAGCAATCATCGGAGCTGATCCTCTATGCTCTAGAACTCACAGATTTATTATACTATTACCCGAAAAATTGCCAAAGAACTCACCGTCAGCCATTCTACGGGTCATGTGGCATTTGAAGCAAACTGGAAAAGTGAAAAAGCTCAATAAGTGAGTGCTTCATGAGCTGAGCGAAAATCAAAAATATCTTCAACTTGAAATGTTATCTTCTTTTATTCTACACAACAAGGAACCATTTCTCTTTTGGATCATGATGTGCAACAAAGTGAATTTTTTTTTACAACTGCTGATGACAAGGCTCAGTGGTTGGACTGACAAGAAGCTCCAAGCGCTCCCCAAAGCCAAACTTCCATCAAGAAAATATCATGGTCACTGTGTGGTGGTCTGCTGATCCACTACAGATTTTTGATAGAACCATTACATCTGAGAAGTATGCTTAGCAAATCGATGAGACGCACTGAAAACCACAATGCCTGCAGCCAGCATTGGTCAAAAGAAAGGGCCCAATTCTTCACCACAATGCTTGACCACAGGTTGCCCAAACAACCTGTCAAAACCTCAACAAATTGTGCTCTGAAATTTTGCCCCATCTGCCATATTCACCTGACCTCTGGCAAATCGACTGTCACTTCTTCAAGCATCTCGACAGCTTTGCAAAGAAAATGCTTCCACATCCATCAGGATGCAGAAAGTGCTTTCCAAGAGTTCATTCAATTATGAAGCAAGGACTTTTATGCTACAGGAATACACAAACTTATTTCTTAATGGCAGAAATATTTCGATTTTAATGGTTCCTATTTTGATTAATAAAGATTTGTTTGAGCCTAGTTATAACGACTTAACATGCATGGTCTGAAACCACAATTACTTTTGCACCAATTGAATACTACCGAATGATGTAAAATTTTAAGTTTATTTTTATAGTCTCTTCAACTTCTTGTTGCACTCTGAGACATAATGGAATAATAATTCATAAGTGGCTATTTTTAATAAACTCTATCTGAATAAACTCTATCTAGCACATTTAACTTCTTTCAGAAAAAGTTTTTAAGCTTAGCAATAATATAATATTTAAAAAATATATATTTTTCTGGAACAGAACAAAACTTTGGCACATATACTTTAAATCACATTGAAGTACATCAACGACTTTATAATATAAAATGAGACAGTGAGGAAAAGTCATGAATAGTTTTCTCTAAAACAATTATCAGGTAACTATGTGAAACCCAAGATTAATTGACAGTATTTTTAGATTTGAATAATTATGTCTTTAAATATATGATGTTTTGTCAACTCTTCCTGTCCTATGATGTCAAATCTAATGGAGAGTATGATATTATTTGATATATGTTCACATATCTTTTCATCCACAGTTCTTGGCTCATAATTCTCATAGTCCTTATTATTTCCTAAGTGACTAAAACAATAAGCATATATTTTGTTAAAGTATTTGGCCTTTTTTCCTTGGTTCCTGAATACCTTCAGAATGATAAAGGCAAAAGACAGTCTTTTCTTATAATGGTGTGCTTTAGGCTTCAGAAGCAGGCCTCATAAAACAGCATCTCCCTCTGAACTTCTGCCCTCCTCTCACCTGCTCCTTTTTTTTCCTCAAAGCAGCCCATAGAAACTGAAAATACTCTCTAATCTTCAACAGCCTTTCTGTCTTGGAGCCAGTTATAAAGAAATTTTCTGACCTACCTTGTCTGATTGTAGGTCATGAGACCCCTATTACATAAGGGATCTGGCCCTTTCTGGAGGAAAGGAATGCTGAGCAGAGAATAATCTGAGCAGACAGGCCTGTCTGAGTTCTGCCATTCAGTCTACTACTATTAGATCATGCACTATTGTCCAATCACATTTCTACATAGTCGTCACAGTTGCCCATACTTCAATCATGCCTATCATTGAAGTCTCCATAGAGGATTAGAGGGTGAGGTATGGAGAGCTTCTGGACAGCTGAACTCCTGGAGGTGCCTGGAGGATGGTGCATGCTGAAGAGCTCAAGGAGGCTCTGTGCTCCTTCCCTCCATCCTGAATCCCAGATGAAACATGCATCTCTTCAACTGTATCTTTTAAAACAGCCTTTGCAATGGTAGTAAACCTAAGTACATGTTTCCCTGAGTTCTGTGAACTGCTCTTACCAATTAATTAAAAAAAAAACCAGTTGTGGGAACCCCAATGCAACCAGTCAGCCAGAAGCACAAGAAAAATAACCTGGGCTTGTGATTGTTAGTGTAGATGGAATTCAGTCTTGTGGACTGAGCCCTCAACCTATGTGATCTGATGCTATCTCCAGTCAGACAGTGTCAAACTGAGTTGAATTAGAGGACATCCAGCTGGTTTCCTCTGCAGAACTGATCTCTTGCTTGATATGTGGTGAAAATACTTTATGTTGGGTTGCCCTGATAGTGTCTATGAAGTGCTTCATGTATTACTATCAATACTATTTGTCATGTATTTCCAAAAACTTTTCTGTAATATTTTGAAGCATCAAATCCTCTGAAAGTAGCAAAACTTTATATTGTCTTTACGAAAGATTAATAAGAAAAATTACAATCTTAATTTAAACAAATATTGGTATAGATAATGTAACTGGCTGTTAATTATGGTTGGTTGTTCTTTGGTTCTGATTAGCTGTTGATGGAAAAGTCAAAAATCGTGTTAGAGAATGAATGGATAGGTAAGCCGAAATGAGAGCATTTACCTTTATACAAAACAATGTTCCTTTCTTCCTCCTATCATGAAAAACTTAAAGAAGATACTTTATTGTGAAGGTCTATGTTTGCCATTTATTTTAAATTTGTCTCTTTAAAATGGTCTCCTCTAATAAAATACTATTATTTTATTTTACTAATCAAAAAGCTGAGGCTCAATAACATCAAGTGGCATGCCTAAATCATAAAATAAGGAGAGCTGAAATGTAAAACTAGATTTGTATTAACTTCAAAATTATTTCTTCTACTACATCATGTTAGCTCTCTGAAAACCAGCTCTTGCTGCTCTGTTGACAAGCTTTGAAATACATAAATATTTCACATAGTGTAATAGCAAGTCACAGTACAAAAATACTTATAAAGTTCAATGAGAGAAAGTCAAGTATCACACTTCAAACAGCTAAACTATTCTCTCTGATGTCTTCTTGAAAGCAAAGTATTACTCAAATAATGTTGAAACATTGTATATAAAGCTTGAGGACACATTACGAAAAAAAATATGGCATGCTTCAGGCATAAGCATTGCTTTGCTATCATCAGTGAAAAGCTCTGATGATAAACAGATAAACTCAGAGCTAGATGTACAAAAGTATGTTGTACAAAGTAACTATAAGTCTTATTAGATGTGTCATGCCAAATTTTGGACATACGAAACATGTTTTCCATGGAACCACCCTGCTCTGAGAAGTGTTTAAGCTACAATATGCAGATAGTTATGACAGAAGTTACTTTTACAAAACCTTCCTTTCCACATTGATTTATTCTGCTATTTCAGTGACTTGCTATTACGAAGTTTCTATAAATGTGTGAACCCATAGACTCTCAATTATGATGAATTGACAGGTCTATCATTGTGCCAATATCACATTGCTTTAATTATTCTAGCTTTATCGCAAAGCTAAATCATAAATTTTATAGACTAAGTCCCCATCCACCTTATTCTGTCAATATTTTTTGATAATGACAGTTTCTTTAATATTCTGTATAAACATTTCAATCAGCTTGTAAGTTTTACAAGTAAAAATACTTTAAAGGCATTTATTAAAATCGTATTGAATGTGTGGATATAATTAGGTGTATTGAAATAATTTGGGTTTGTTACAATTTACATAAACACTTTATCTCTCAAATAATAACTTATCCTCAATAAATTTTATGGTTTTTTACAAATGGCTTTTGTAATATGTGTTAGATATATTTAAATGTTCCTTATACTTTTTATTACTCTATTAAGACTCTCAAATAAAATCGCAATTTCGAAGTGGTTGGTTAGTAAATATAAAACTTGATTTTTGTATATCTCTATCTAGCAACATAATAACATTTTAAGTACTAATTTGTCTTGGGGTTTTGGGGATAATTACATCATCAATATATAAATAATAATTTTTTTCTTCTATTTGGTAATTAAATCTTCTTTCTTGAGATACTATGCTACCTGGCCGGGGATTTTACACACACACACACACACACTCACACACACACACACACAAATGATCATTTTTATATTTTACATAGTTTAATTTTAAGAATGGCACATATTTATTTCATCAAATAATTCATATTATAGCAATTCATATCATAGAAAAAAACCCAAGGGGATTTTTTTTCTAAATTATATGTACAAGCACAATTTTTAGTTATATGCATATTTCAAAAATCTTATTGTCCAAAAAATGCTTTTAGAACCTAAGCCACTCTCACTCTAAAAGATCAATATGCTCTATTTTATGCCAATACATTTTAAAATCTTATTGTTTTCTTGTAGTGGAAAATTTCAAATTAACTTATGAATAAATGGTAGATACATTAAGTAAAATAGTGTATTGAAAAAATAATATCATCATACTCAAATTTTTAAAAGTTCTAAAGCCAGTGTTTAGCAAGTGAATTATCTTAAACCTCCAATAAATAGAAGTTATAGAGGAATTTGTTTTAAAGAGAGAGTAATGTCAACTGAACCAAAAGTTGGTACAAACACACAACACGCAGGCACGCACACACAAGTAAAAATAACAGATCAATCTCCCAGGCAAAATATACACAATTTACTGCAAAAAAAAATTCTGTTTTATAGTTTTATAGAATAAAGTTTATTTCATAATGAAATAATAAAACTTTATGTAATGAACTAAGCCATACTAGTAAACATTGACCAAAAAGGGACAAATTTAGCATTATCATTATTATTATTATTTGAATAGGTGTCTTGCTTTGTTGCCAGGCTGGAGTGCAATGGCAGATCCCAGCTCACCTCAAACTCCACCTTCTGGGTTCAAAGGATTCTCCTGCCTCAGCCCCCCTAGCAGCTGGGATTACAGGTGCACACCACCACACCCAGCTAATTTTTCTATTCTTAGTAGAGACAGGGTTTCACCGTGTTTCCCAGGATGGTCTTCATCTCTTGACCTTGTGATTTGCCCACCTTGGCCTCCTGAAGTGCTGGGATTACAGGCGTGAGCCACCATGCCTGGTCACATTATTTTTAAAAAACTTATTGGTCCTTTGACATTATGAAAAAATTTCAACTCCTTAATGTTACATTTAATTAAAAGGTTTATAACTTGGTCATTTATTTGTCTGTTGATCAATTTGTCAATCAACCTCTGTTTTTATTTATATAATGCTTCCATATAAGAAATAACAAAGTATATAATCTTTCTACATTTTATGTTCTTAACATTGTCAATATCCAAGGATAAGTATACAAAAAGTCTACCTGAAAAAAATTTAAAATTTATTAACAAAAACAGACATTTCAGTAAAAAAAAAAGAAGCAGAACCCTAAAATAACAATCAGTGTACATACATACACACACACTCTCTCTCTCTCACACACACACACACACACACACACAACCACACAAGTCAACTGTATTTCTAGATAAATAGACTAATAATATTTCCTACTAGGAAGGATGAATGCCTTAAGAGAGCACCAGGGATACGAAATGAATTACGTAAGTCCAGGATCTATGAGACACAGCTTCCTCCATAATACCACATAAGCTATAAAAAATATTCCGTTGATTAAAATATAAATGTTTTATTACATAAATGTGCTCCACATTAGTTGAGGTGATTCCATGAGCTGCACTTACAGACATCCTGTAATATGCTGAATAGAAAGTTCATATCCAACACTGGAAGGAGATATCGACCAATGCTTGTACTCAATGTGTAAAATCTCTAATTCACGTATTATTTCACAATCTGGTCTTGTACGACAGCTCATGTAGAAAGGTGTGGTGTTATATGTGTTTGTCCCACTTGAGTTTTGTATTATAACTCTGATGAAATATTGCTTCATCCCTCTCTTCTCTCTGCTTTCCTTCTGTTATTCCAGTTATGCATGTATGAGAACAATACACCATGTCTCATGTTTCCTATGTTGTTCACATGTACTTCATGTGTAGTTCACATAGAACTGACGTGTAGTTCTGTGTCTTTTCTCTCTCTACTTCTATTTGATTAATACCTATTGATATTTAATTTCCAGGTAATCAATCCAACTTTTAGGTAACTATTCAGCTATTAAAATCACTTCAGTGTTTTAAGATTCAATGTTGCCCCTATTCTAGAGTTTTAATTTGATATTTATTTATACATTCAATTTTTCTGGCAAAATTTTTCATTTATCTTTTATTTCCTTTTACCTATCAGTGAGTATTGTTGCTTGTCTGCCTTCAACTCCAAAACAGGAATTCATTTAAACTCTGTTTATGTTGTCAATTAATTTTGTCAGTGTCTTTTGTTGCTGCTTTTTCTTTGTGTCCTATCATACTGATATTTTATTTTCTTTTTAAACTGGACTTTATGTTCAATGCTGTGGTTTGAAGATGGTTGGTTTGGTTCCATCAAGTCTCAGGTTGAAATTTTATTTCCAGTATTGGAGGTCAGTGCTGGTAGGAAGCATTTGGGTCTGGGAGGAGATGCTTTATAAATATCTTGGTGCCATGTTCGAGAGTGAGTTCTCATTTTTAGTTCCTGTGAGAACTGTGTGTTGGAAAGAGCCTGACACCTCCTCCTGTATTCCTCTCTCTAATCGTATCATGTCTACAGGCTGGCTCCTTATCACCTTCTCTGTAAGTGGAAGCAGCATGAGGCCACCATCAGAAGCTGAGTAGACGCCTGTGTCATTCTTCTTATACAGCCTGGAGGACTGTGAGCCAGACAAGCCTCTTTGCTTTAGAAATTACCTATCCTCAGGTATTCTTTAGAGCAACACAAAAATGAACTAAAACATTAAGTACAAAAAAAATTATAGAGAGGAAATAGTTGATGAGGTGCAAGTAATGTATATCCAGTTTCAATTCGTGATTATTTACAGTCTGAGTTTCAGCCTTGTGAGAGCTGATCTATTTCCTGTTTGCTTTGCTCTCAGGACATAACATTTCAGAAAACTCAACTGAAACTCAGTGTTTAATAGGGCACCTCCTCTGCTTGCACCCAAGTTCCAATTTTCGTATCATTAGCATAGTGAGTTTACCAATATTTCTGCTTAGGTCTTTAGTGTCTCAGCTGCTGCTTTCAGTGTGATACATAGTCTTCTCTCCTCTCAAATCTTATTTCACCCTAGGTTCTTGGTGTCTCAAGTTTTGGCTACGGTGGTGGCTCTTCAATGCTTATTGTGTTTTAAAAATTTTGTTTATTTTATCCAGCTTTCACAGTTGTCCTCAGTGGAAATATTTGTCTGCTGAATCTAATTTATTTTTGTTTTTATGTTTTTCCAACTTTTTTATTGCATTTTAGGTTTTGGGGTACATGTGAAGAACATGCAAGATTATTGCATAGGTACACACATGGGAGTGCCTTCCTCCCTTTCACCTATATCTGGCATTTCTCCCCATGCAATCTCTCCCCAAATCCCCACCCCCTGCTGTCCCTCCCCTATCTCCCCTCTACAGACCCCAGTGTGTGATATTCCCCTCCGTGTGCCCATGTGTTCTCATTGTTCAACACCCACCTATGAGTGAGAACATGCAGTGTTTGATTTTCTGTTCTTGTGTCAGTTTGCTGAGAATGATGGTTTCCAGGTTCATACATGTCCCTACAAAGGACATGAACTCATCCTTTTTGATGGCTGCATAATATTCCACAGTATATATGTGCCACATTTTCCCTGTCCAGTCTATGATGGATGGACATTTGGGTTGGTTCCAGGTCTTTGCTATTGTGAACAGTGCTGCAATGAACATTCGTGTGCATGTCCTTATAGTAGAATGATTTATAATCCTTTGGATATATAGCCAGTAATGGGATTTCTGGGTCAAATGGAATTTCTATGTCTATGTCCTTTACGAATCACCACACTGTCTTCCACAATGGTTGAACTAATTTACACTCCCACCAACAGTGTAAAAGTGTTTCTATTTCTCCACATGCTCTCCAGCATCTGTTGTCTCCCAATTTTTTAATGATCGCCATTCTAACTGGCATGAGGAGGTACCTCAATGTAGTTTTGATTTGCATTTCTCTGATGACCAGAAATGATGAGCACTTTTTTCATATGTTTCTTGGCCTCTAAAGTGTCTGTTCATTTCCTTTGCCTACTTTTGAATGGGCTTGTTTGTTTTTTCTTGTAAATTTATTTTAGTTCTTCGTAGATTCTGAATATCAGCCCTTTGTCAGATGGGTAGATTGCAAAAATTTGTTCCCATTCTGTTGGTTGCCAATTCACTCTAATGACTGTTTCTTTTGATTTCATATGAAGTTTAAGGTGTTTTTTCCCAGTTCTGTGAAGAACGTTATTGGTAGCTTGATGTGGATAGTGTTGAATCTGTAAATTACTTTGGGTAGTATGGCCATTTTAATGAACATGGAATGTTTTTCCATCTGTTTGTGTCCTCTCTTATTTCATTGAGCAGTGGTTTGTAGTTCTCCTTGAAGAGGTCCTTTACATCCTTTGCTAGTTGTATTCCCAGGTATTTTATTCTCTTTGTAGCAATTGTGAATGGCAGTTCGTTCTTGATTTGGCTCTCTTTAAGTCTGTTATTGGTGTATAGGAATGCTTGTGATTTTTGCACACTGATTTTTGTATCCTGAGACTTTGCTGAAGTTGCTTATCAGTTTTAGGAGATTTTGGGCTGAGATGATGGGGTCTTCTACATATGCCATCATGTCACCTGCCAATAGAGACAATTTGAGTTCCTCCTTTCCTATTTGAATACCCTTTATTTCTTTTTCTTGCCTGATTGCTCTGGCTAGAACTTCCAATGCTATATTGAATAGGAGTGGTGAGAGAGGACATCCTTGCCTAGTGCCAAATTTCAAAGGGAATGCTTCCAGTTTTTGCCCATTCAGTATGATATTGGCTGTTGGCTTGTCTTAAATAGCTTTTATTATTTTTAGATACGTTCCATCAATACCTGGTTTATTGAGGGTTTTTAGCATAAAGCGCTGTTGAATTTTGTCAAAGGCCTTCTCTGCATCAATTGAGATAATCATGTGGTTTTGGTTTTGGTTTCTGTTTACGTGGTGAACTGAAGGAGATAGAGACACAAAAAACCCTTTGAAAAATTAATAAATCCAGGAGCTGGTTTTTCAAAAAGATCAACAAAATAAACAGATCACTAGCCAGATTAATAAAAAAGAGAAAAGAGAATAATCAAATAGATGCAATAAAAAATGATAAAGGGGATATCACCACAGATTTCAGAAATACAAACCATCATCAGAGATTATTACAAACATCTCTATGCACATAAACTAGTAAACCTGGAAGAAATGGATAAATTCCTGGTCACTGGTCTCCTCACAAGCCTAAACCAGGAAGAAGCCAAAACCCTGAATAGACCAGTAACAAGGTCTGAAGTTGAGGCAGTAATTAAGATACTACCACACAAAAAAAGCCCAGGTCCAGATGGGTTCACAGCTGAATTCTACCAGACACACAAAGAGGAGCTGGTACCATTCCTTCTGAAACTATTCCAAATAATCCAAAAAGAGGGAATCCTTCCCAATTCATTTTATGAGACCAACATCATCCTGATACTAAAACCCGGCAGAGACTCAACAAGAAAAGAAAACTTCAGGTCAATATCCACGACGAACATAGATGCAAAAATCTTCAATAAAATACTGGTAAACCAATTGCAATAGCACATCAAAAAGCTTATCCACCATGATCAAGTAGGATTCATCCCAGGGATGCAAGGCTGGTTCAACATAGGCAAGTCTATAAACGTAATTCACCACATAAACAGAATCTGATTTATAATAGTGAGAAATGAAAGTTTTATTGTTGCTTTTAACCAACAATAAAACTTTCTTTTTTAAAAAATATTTTTATTTTTAGCATTTTCATCACCCTAGAGAGTTCTCTTTGTGTTCTCCTCTGGCAATTCTTATCTTCCAGAGGCAACCATTGTTTCTTAAATCCTTCAAAATAAAAAAATGTAACTGTATTCACCTGGATCCTATGGATGTGACTATTAAACTTTTTGTCTGTTAGGATAATGACTCTTTAAAAAAGAAAGAAACACAGCAAAATAAAAATAAATGAAAACTTCTGGATTAGCATTTCATTTTTTTTTCTAGCTAAGTTTGCCAGGGAAATTGAAAAGATAGTCAAAAAAGTACATTAATTCATAGTTTAAACAGTAACAGCTCTCTAATATCCAGAAGAAACATATTTCTGTGGCAATGACTGCTATCAGAAAGGTTTTTTGCTTTCTCATTTTTCTGAACACACACTTTAATTAGATTTTCCATTCTTCTTGGAGTTAGGTAGAACAATATCAGTGAATTTTAGCCAAAGAGATATGGTTAGACAGATACTTGACTTTTACAGACTTAGTCACTAAATATCCACACACGTTCTCTATTGTCATTCATGTGTCAGGTCACAGAGTTCAGGGGTGACAATTATGGCAACAAAATAAGAAGCATGGACCTTGTATCATTAATTGGAGTGGAATTATTTGACCTGCATTGGAATATAACAAGTAAGAAACAAACCTTTACTGGATTAAGGCACTGACACTTGGGAATACTTTGGGATAATTGAGCATAGTCTCGCTATTCACTTATGAAGTGATAAAGACTGAATATTTTAATCCAACTTATATAGATTTCTATACTATTTTATATTTATTCTGAGTTGTTAGCCAGTCCCTAGAATCATTCTAAGAAAAATAACATTGTGTTAAAATATAAATTTAAATTCATAAATGTATTAATAAACTGAAAGTTTTATTATATGTCTGTTATATCATGGATGCTATTCAAAACACTAGGGATTTAGCATGGAAAAATACAAATTTCTGTCATGCTGAAATTATCTATTAGTTGGGGATATACAGTTTTAATTGGATACATAGGACCAAAATAGACTTTGTGAGTCATAGATATTAAAAAATATTCTCTAAGAAACAAATATAAATGCTATAAATTATCTGTTTCAAATGAATTAAATGTTTTTAAAGTTATATATTTCAAAATAGAATAACGCAACCAAATAGTTTCTTTAAAAATTTTGTTGATTACTTTCAACATATTGATTGATAGAATTTAAATGTCCTGGGATTTATATTGGTTATTTTCAGTGTAAGAGGACATTAAAAATACTGTGGCAATATCTTTCTTCTTTTTGAGATTACCATAATCATTGTCTACACTCAAGTACCTCTTTTCTTTGTTTTGTGTTCTGAGAAGGCCCTTAGTTGAACTAAAAATATCAGGATTCAGATTTTAATTAAAAAAGCCTTTAAAAAAGCCATAAACCTTTTGTAGTTTTATATCTTAAATTTCTTCTCTAAATAGCTAGAACTAGAGGGTTTTCTGATAAAGTATTACTTGTTTAGGTAAATTTCCCAAAATACTGAGGTTCTAAGTTTTGAGTTTCAAATGTAGAGTTCCTATGTCTGGGTTTCTCTAAATAATATATCAATTATTAAAAATGTAAACTGAAAAGAAACAGAATAAAATAATCATAATTTATACATTATTTAATGTTCAATGTACAACCTTTGTGAAGTAGCCTTTAGTTTTTTTATATAACCTTTGTGAAGTAGCTTTTCATTTTATCACAAAAGATTTTTTTTTACTGGATGATTTAACAAGGTAGGCTTTACTTGAAAAGACAAAGTGACATTAATAGCCAGTCTCCATTTTTCCTTTAAATGAAATCAAGTAAAAGTGAAACAGAGAAACAAGAAAATGTGATTAGGGCTTAGAACTGGCTGTGACTCAAAATAAAATATAATGAAATAAAATAACCCATATACAGACAGAACTTCTTTCAAAAAGACTCTTGCTTGATAGGTGTAAGAAATTTGGCTAATTGACATGTTTTCTAGGGACAGACCTTGACCAATGACACTGTAACTGTTACTAGTGTTAACAATTGTCTGGCATTCCTGAGTGGCCCTCAGAAAATGACTGCACAGATCACTTGTTCAAGAGTATAATCGTTTTATCCAAGGAAAGATTTCAATTCAGAATTTTTAGGGGACTGGCAGAAATAGTCAAATATATATTGTGGGATATTCCTGTGTCTTGCCTATTTCCTTCATAGTGCAACTTTTTAATATACTTTTAAAATTCCTTACTCTTTCCTACCATTTCCTTCCCAAAGAAATAAATCTGCAACAAACAACTAATATCTTTTTAGGAGATAAAAGTCCTACAAGTAAAACCTATTTTACAGTTTTATTGTGGATATTAGAGTCAAAAAGGATACTTGTTCTTATTGTCATACTCACATATCAATGCATGAGGTTGGAAAAAACTTGATTAGTGTTATATTGAAGTTATCTTTGCATCGGTGTTAATATTTCTATGAAAATAAAAACAACACTAAGATTTCTAATGCCTGGTGACTCTTCTCTTATCACCTGTGGTGTCAAGATTTTATTTTTCATATTTTTTGCAACATCATATATGAACTGATGCTTTTCAACTACAATCCATGTACAATAGCATGAAAAAAATATATTATTGCTGTAGATTTTTACTCTAGAGCGAGTAAGTGGTCAGGAAAGGAATAGATGTGCCTACATTCGTTACATCATTTTGATGACATTTAAAATTATGTTATTTACTAGAGATACAATAACCAATTCATAGTTGATAATTTCACAATTTTGGAAAATCTGTCACACAATACAAATTTCTTTTAATTTTGTCAAAAGACACAACAAATGGTATTTGCTCGTAAACGTCTCTTTTCAGAGGCAGGCAAAAATTGACAAACTGATATCTAATGAGCTTCTGAGAAAACAAATCTTGTAACTAAATCACGCTATCTTTAGTCGGAAAGTATAATTCTGTAGTCAGTTGACTAATGTTTCTCATGGTGCTAATAGATTCATATTGATAAGATTTGGATTGTATCACAATTCTCTAGTGCTTTTTATCATATTTGTCACATTAGATATTAGTTGTGTAAAAAGGAGAAATATTACAGAAGAACTTTTCGTAGTTGCAATAAAAATAACATTATATCACTTGGTGCCACATGCTCTTTTCCTACACTACTGTAAAACTCCAATAGAAAAGAAATAGATTCAAGGAATTAGTATTGATTCTTGGATAGAAGCATCAGGTTGTTGTCATGACAATGAACCATTGCTACAATCGTGTTTCCATTAGAAATGATACAGCGAAGCTTCTTACGTCTTTCCGCAGGCACAGCATCTCACTCAGCTTACATGCAAAGCCTTAAAAGAAGGATGCAGTCAATAAACTTTATATTATGTCTGTATACCAATTGCAAATTGGACACAGCTTAGAAAATTGGCCAAACTATTTGTTAGACCCTATGCCCGGTGCACAAATTGTCAGATTGCTACATTTATCTTGTGCAATCTGCATTGAATAACTATGTTCTCTTCCCCTGGAAAGCCCCAAAATCAAATTGATTATCATATATGGTTATACAATAGCTATGAGCTGATTCATATGAAATGATATGATTCTACTGCAGGAATAATGATATAATAAATGTGGCACATTTTAACAGAAAATAGATTCCCATCAAAAATACCTCATTTCTTCTATTTATACACATACAAAAATAAAAGAAACAATTACTCCCAGTGATTGCTAAATTTTTCTGTATGTCCTCATTTATATGCGTGGAAACACTTTTGATTTCATACAAGCTATTTGAAGATACAAAATAACTGTTTTTAAATGAATGCAAATATCTTTGCCATATTCTATTGAGCTGTACATTAATTTGTCTGATATAAGAATAACGCCAAGTTAAAGCAGCTTATTTTTCAAAATTCATTATATCTTCAAAACCTGAATTTAGAGGTTAGCTTCTCTGATATCGCTTATTACTAGTGGTCTAAAAACTCCATCTCTGACTAGAAAAACATTTCAGCTATCTCTCTTAGCAGAAGTTTTTCTGGGGTAATGTGGACACGATCACATTTAGGCTGTCCGTAAAAGCAAATAAACGTTTTGGCAGAGAATATCTCTGTGTTGAAAATTGTGAGTGGCAGTGCTGTTATTGAAAATAAAATAATGTGAAATCTGATTTCACTTGTGTGTCAGCTGTGTTTCTATATTTATATCACAATATTGCTTGATTTATTTGTTTATTTATTTTTTGACTAAACCAGTTTAAAATACTTTGGATCTCATTATATTGGAACTTTCTTACTTTTCACATTTTCATATCACCCAAAGAAATAAATAATTCAGTCTCAGAGTATGCTTTTTAAAATGGTAGTTTGGAATTTAATTAGTGGTGAATGTCCAAGTACCATCTTATTTAATGGTAGTTTGGAATTTAATTAGTGGTGAATGTCCAAGTACCATCTTATTTAAACAATTTAAATATTTTATTGGTATTAGAGATACAATGAATGTTATATACGTTATTATAGAATATTTTTCTTACTCCAGCTTATGCTTAAATATCTCTGTTATCTGCTTCCAAACTACTTATAATGGTTGATTAAGCATGCATGTTTCTCCTTTATGACAGTTTTAACTAATTTAAGAAGTGTTTCCTATATCGTCTTCATTTTCCTCTTTCATCAAATAAAACAGTAATAATTCATTTTGCTATTTTTCAAAATGCTAGTAATTATTTTATATTGATGAATATTTGAAATGACACAGATATGAAATTTTGTCTTTTTAAAGAATCCCCACAAATGCTTCTAAAAGAGAAAGCTGGCTGACAAAAAGAGAAGATATCAAACTCTTATATATTTGGATCTGACATGTTAGCAAAGTCTTTTTAGATGAATACTCAAATTTGTGTTTTATAAATATAACTTGATAAATATAAAAATGAGGTAAAAAAATGAAAACGGAAGGATTTGCTACAAAACTTTTTAGAGCAAATATTTTTCCTGTAGTGGAAAAAACAAATTTATCTTTTCTAAAGACAAATTTTTTCTCATTATTTACCTGTCAATGTATATGTTGAAGTGTTTATTCAATTTTCATGTTAAAAGGTTTATTCGACATATAAATATTTATAGATGTAAGAGATAAATAATTTGACTATAAAACATTTTGATGGCTCTACTCAGATAAGAATGAAACAGCCTTTAGTTTCTTTACATTAAAAAGTGAATTCCTCTATGATATGATAAATTAATTATTCTCAGATTAGTGTATTTAGTTTCACAAATAATTTCTAATTGTATCATTTAAATTACTGTATAAAAATTATATCACTTTATAGTTGCTTTTACTGAATGCAAGGTAGATGAGAATATATATTTTAAAAAGCTTACTGTATATTATAAACATTTTCAGAAATTATGATTTGGGATGATAAAGTAAATTTTTATTGAAAACATTCCTTCTTCTAATATGTGTCTCAAATATGTTATAAAATAATTCCAAGGCATGTTTAAAAAACATAAACGTCATGAACTCAGCTTACTTACCGAACTTGAATTCAGAACATTCACAATGCCCTGCAACCTTATGGCCTCATTGATCTTACTCGAGCATCTTCAATATGCTAATTCTTTGATCTTTTCTATTTAATTGCTTTATGATATCTTCCCCAGGAAAATATTAGCTTCTGAGGGTACACAGTAAGTGTCTGTGTTTTTTTTTTCTTTCATCACTTTATTGCCATTACCTTGTTAGGTACCTGGGGCACAGTGGATAACCGCAATGTGTTGAATGAGAAAAAGAAAGAGTGAGTAGATGAGACAGCCTGTGATGGTCCTTTTGACTAAACAGAATGCAAACATAAAATAAAGGCTAAGAAATTAAGATTTGGTGATGAGACCCTTCTTTGTTCTTGTATTAAGGTTATTTTTCTCAGTTTAGTAATTTAGTATTACCAAATGTCTTTTTTTCTTTTTTTAATAGAGACAAGGTCTTACTCTGTTGCCCAGATGAGAGTGTAGTGGGATGATCAGATCTCACTACAGCCTAGAAATCCTAGGTTCAAGCAATTTCTCTGCTTCAGTCTCCTGAGTACTTAGGACTACAGGCGTGCACCAACCACATCTGGAGAATTTTATATATATGTAATATATTTATATAGATATATGAATGATTGGGGTCTTGCTACGTTACCCAGGCTCATCTGGAACACCTGGCTTTAAGTGATGCTCCTGCTTCGGCCTTCCAATTTATGAGATTACAGGCATGATCCACCATACCTGGCCAACTTATTTTCTTAAGATATGGATAGTCTACTCTATGAATAGGATAACCATTTTCCTTTCTTACCTATTAAGCTAAAACTTGACAGGTAGGAGTTCTGAGTGTGATTTATTTCAATACCTCCCTCTCCAATCTTCAACTTTTATTATGAATTCCAGAGATAAGATGGTTACCAAAAGAATTTTTCCAAATGATTTTTACATATTATGTAATTTTGTTCAGTCACTACGCACTGATTGCAAACCTCAGATCTCCTTAGGTGATAGAAATTACTTCTCCTTCTGATTTTGAGGCATGGCCAATACTAAAGGATTGATTGAGTCAAAATGCTACTACCACTGATATAAAATAGAACAGTCTTTGGAAGAATCCCCTGATCTAGAAAAGACTCACTGAATGTTTTATATCTTGTTCTGTAATTAATGTAAATCATTATAATTCTCTTTCTTAAAAGAAGAAAACCGATACATGCTAGTAATCTGTATAACTCAGTCCTTAAAAGATTGTATCCAGAAAATGATCCCAAATGTCCCCTGGTCAAAAAATATACACAAATCCCAAAGGTTCAGTGGTAAGTAGAAATATAAGTTAAATTAAAGCATTTGCATTTTTTTCTGGTGAAACAAAATGAATTCCATGTCAAATGTATTCATGGCTTCATGAAAAAACTATTCATAAACTAAAACCAGAAATCTAATGGTAAGGGTCATGCATTCATTTCACAGATGTTTTATTTTATGCTCTTCACCTGTGAGGCATAATTCAAAGCACAGAAAAAGAATGTTGAGAAACATATGCACATTTCTTCTTCTCTTCAATCTTATGATCAAGGTGAGGAGACAGTAGAGAAAAACAAGAAATTAGCATGCAATCTTTAGTACAGTGATGAAACTATAAACATGGTATATCACCTTCATAGTTACCCATTTTTGCAGTCAGAGCACCTAAAATTTACTGTTAGCAAATTTTCTGTGTACAAAAGTACTAAATACTGTATAGTTTTCATTATTACATTATCTCTGTAGACTTATTTATCTTATATAACTGCAACTTTGACCTACTTCTCTCCATTTCCTCCACATCCCACCCTTACTAACCACTGTTCTACCCTCTGTTTCCATGTATTCAACTTCCACATATAAATGAGATCATGCAGTACTTTTCTTTCTTTCTGTGTCTGGTTTATGTCCTTCAGCTTCCTTCACGTTTCCACAAATGTATCTCCTCCTTCTTTTATAAAGCTGAATAATATTTGTGTGTGTGTGTGTGTGTGCGTGTGGGTGTGTGTGTGTGCGCATGCATTTGTGTCCACCTCAATTTGTCTACTTATTCATTGGTGGACATTTAGATTGAATTCATATCTTGGATATTGTGAATAATGTTGCAATAAACATGGGAGTGCATATACCTCATTAACATTGATTTTATTACCTTTAGATATGTATTTAGAAGTAGGATTTTTGGGTTATATGGTAGTTATATTTTTAATTTCTTCAGTAACTTCCATCCTATTTTCTTTACTGGTTATATCAATTTATGTTTCTTCCAAAAGTTTGTATGTACAGGGGCTCTCTTTTCTTCACACCCTCACGAACACTTACCATCTTTTATATTTTGATAATAGCTATCCTAACAAGTATGAAATAGTATCACATTGCAGTTTGATTTGCATTTCTCTGATAATTAGTGATGTCAAAAAAAATTGACACATATTTTGGCACCTATTATGTCTTCTTTGAGAAAAATGTTTATTTAGGTAATTTGCTCATTTCTTACCTGTTTTTATTTTTGCTATTCATATGTGTTAGTTTCTTATTTATTAAAACATCTTATCAGATACTTTGTTTGCAAATATTTTATCTCAGTCTGTAGGCTGATCTTCATTTTGTTGTTTCCTTTGTTGTGCAGAGGTGTTTAAGTTTGATGTACTCCCACTTGTTTATTTTTGAATTTATTGCCTGAGCTTTTGGTGTGATGTTCAGAAAATCAATTTAAGGGCTAATATTTATCAAGAAGCTTTCCCTCTGTATTTTCTTCTGGAAGATTCATGTTTCTAGGTTTTATGTATAGTTTTTTAATCTATTCTCTGTTGTTGTGTATGGCATTCGCATCTCCTTTTATTCTTTTGCACGTGGATCGTTTTCCCAGCACCATTCATTGAAGATACTGCCCTTTCCCATTGCACTCTCTCAATAGTCTTGTTGAAAATTAATTAATTGTATGCGTTTGTGTTTATTTCTGTGCTCTCTATTGTGTTCCATTGGTCTACATGTCTGTTTTTATGTCAGTACTTGTTGGGGGAAGCAGCAATGGAAGAATGGTTTAAAGTGTTCCTTACATAAACTGGTTACATGTATAAAAGAAATCAGGAAAAATAAACTGTGGAAGGCCGCAGGAGGCCTCAGGGGAGGAAGGCCTCTCCATGCCTCATATTTCTGTACAGGGTGACCTAGGCTCTGTTATCATAAACGTTGTGCTCAAGGACCTAAAACCCCTTAAGTAGCACTAAGACACAACCAGACTTGTAGGCTCTTTATGAGACCCAAGTTCCACCAGCTGCACATAGATAATAGGCTAAAGATGACCACATGTTCTTGTGAAACTCCCAAATCACCACTGTTATCAATCTTTATAATGACGCATCAGTTCTGACTCACTGATTCAGTTCCAGCTCACTGATTTACTCCATCGTCACGTCACCCTCTCCCCACTATCACTCCACCCCTACCCTATATATCAAAGTGATTGTAACCAGTAAATAGTGTGGAATATCAGAGTTCGGGGCCTTCACTGCATCCAGTAATAAGTGAGGAACCTTGGTCCCACTTTCATTTTTAATCTTTTTCTGTATCCTTTGTTGCCACCAAACTTGGGATACCCAAGTGAGGGCTGGTTCCCTACAAGTACTATATTGTTTTGATTACTGTGTCTTTGCAATACAGTTTCATATCATGAAGTATGTTACCTACAACATTGTTTTTCTTTCTTAAGATTGCTTTTTGTATTCAGGGTATTTTGTGGTTTCATATAAATTTTAAGACCTTTTTTTCTATTTCTATTTAAAAATGCTCTTGGAATTTAGATAAGGATTGCACTGCGCATTAGTTTGTTCTCACACTGCTATGAAGAAATACCAGAGAATGGGTCGTTTATAAAGAAAAGCAATTTAATTGATTCACAGTTCCATACAGCTGAGGAGGCCTCAGGAAACTTACAAACATGGCAGAAGGCATCTCTTCACAGAGTAGTAGGAGAGACAATGAGTGCAAGCAGGGCAAATGCCAGATGCTTATAAAACCATCAGATCTCATGAGATTCATTCATTACCATAAAAGTAGCATGGGGGAGACCACACCCATGATTCAATTTTCTCCATCTGGTCCTGTAACTGGGTTTGTGGGACACAGCTCCCATGAGAGAATGTTTCTTCGGGTTCTTCGTCTCTCACTCACCCAATAATAGGAGAGGGGACCACGCCAGATGCAGTGCCCACATAAAGTAAATACTGGTCCCAAAAAGCTTTTGCAGAAAAGTCATTTATTTAGGTAGAGAAAGAGGAAAAGGAGAAGAGACAAAGCTTCCACAAGAGAGTTTGTGGAAGGGGATCCAAACATGGAGTCTGGCCGGATGTGGGGACAAGGACTTTTAACCTGGGAGGAATTCATACCTACCCCAAGCCCCCTGGCCAAAGAAACTTCTGCTGTAGTGATTGACCTTTTAGTCCTTTCCTGCACCTGTGAAAATTAAATAGAAACCATTTAATCTCCCAAATGGAGAGAGATGGGAGGAGGCATGGTGCTGGGAAGTTCTTGCCCTTAAAACTATGCCCTGTTGTGGACCTGGAAAGAGTACACATTCCCTCATTTCCACCTGTGAACAGGAAAGTTCAACTTCTGTTGGAACATGGGCCTCGATCACTCTATGGCTACTTCCTGCTGAAATGGAGTATAGAAGGGTCTCTGCAGTTGAGGTTTCCTCAAGAAGGGAGACTTTTAGGGGTACAGGTTGATCCTGAGGTTCACAATAGAGCTCATGAGCCAAGGACATTCGGGACTCCAGCAGGAGGATTACTTGTGACCTTATGGTTGTTTAGAGGCCAGGTTTTTCCACTCGGCAGGGGGTATTTCAGCCACTCTGTTCAGCAGAGGAAGATGAGCTGCTGCTTCTTCAAAGATCATGTGTCAAATTGGACACAATTCTCCAGGATACATGTTAATGGGGACTTGATCTTGGGAAGATTAGCACCCAACTGAAATTGAACACAAGGAATGCCAGCATTCCCCATCAATAATTACAGCCACCTGACCTGTGGTGTCCCTCACGTCAAGATACTGGAAATGGAGGGTCCTCCAGTCAGTACCTTGAAATTTCTGTGCCCAAGATGCGTGATCATCTTTCTTGTGGGGCTCCCCATGTACTGGATTTGAATCACAGCTACCAGCGTGGTGGGACACTCACTGTATGACGTCAAGTGACTACCACAGAGGCGTGAAGGGCTGCTGGGTTGGGTAGTTTGTACCAACAAGTCCATGACGAGGTCAGTGAGGCTCAGGAGATGGGTACCAATATTCCCCAGCAAAAGTGCAATTTACAAAGGCCAGATTATAAAACTGCCCCAGAAGGGTAAACTTCTAGGGAGGGGCCATTAGAGCACAGAGTTTAAAGAAGGCAGACTGCGTGACTGAGGCCAGAACCATGCCCTCAGGACTGAGGCCTCATCCCCCAACCTCATTTTCCATTATAGAAAAATGCCCTTAGGGTTGTGAGACCTGCGATTAGGTACTGGGGCCCTAGACTTGGTTTAACTATGATCTTCTAGATGGAAAAGTTCTGCCTTAGAGAAAAAGCCAAACCCAAGCAAGACAAATTATACACCAAACACAAAGTCCTGTAGCCTCCAGCTTCTGAATTTCCCCAAAAGTTTTTCCCAATTCAACATTGACTCCACCAAGGATTTGAACCAGTAACCTCATTAACCCCTCCCCTTAACCAACTGCGCTAACAGGCCACTTGCATGAAGGCAAGATGGAAAGCTTTCTTAAACCGTATCTGAATGATAATACTGCACCCTGAGGCGGTATGGCCGCAGAAAGGCCTGACAGAGCTGATAGCCAGTAGCTATTTTCTTTCTTTCAGCTGGCGGACTGAGAGAAAAAAAAAACTACTTGCTGCTATGATTTTAAAAGCCAGACCGCTGCACCACCACCCGCATTTGGGAGCCTTTTTAAACACTGCAATGTGCCGGGAGAGGAAGGTTGTCCCACCCCTTGTGGCATTCTGTCCCGCTGTGATGACCCCGCCAGAACAATGGGCATGCTTGGGTCACTCCCCGAGCCACCTCCCCTGGCTGCCGCCCACATAGGGACCCCGGCTGGCAGGCGAACACCCCGGGGGAGCTACAACGGGGGATGTCAGAGAGACTTGCCCAGCCCCTACAGCATCCCTGTTTGCCATGAAGCTGGACCATGTGTGCACCCTGGGCCCCTTTTTTCACTGCTGGCTCTGACTGCAGAACACTGGAGAGGTTTGCCAGAACCCTGTGCCAGGCCACTGCACTCCCTGGTCCCATGCAGGCTCTGGTTTCACACACGCTCAGGCTATAGCTCGCCCCCTTCCCACTGTTTTTCTCTGGCCCACAGCCGCCGCGGGGCACACCCAGTTCAACTCCCCAGGGTGAGCCAGGTTACCCTGATCCCATTCTCACTTACCCCTCCGAAGTAACCGTTTAATTATGCTGCTTCAACAAATAGATTAAGAACAAAACAAATAGAAATCCCTAGAACAAAAAATGCAATGAATGAAGTAAAAAAAAAATGAAATCAAGAGCTTCAGTAGTAGACTAAATTAAGGCCAGGAAAAGAGTTTCAAATTGAGGCTAGGTCTTTTGAAGCAGCCTAATAAGATGAAGTGGAAAAAAGGTAAAGAAAATGAAAGGCCTAGGGCAGTGGCTTACACCTGTAATCCCAGCACTTTGGGAGGCCGAGGGGGGTGGATCACCTGAGGTCAGGAGTTCGAGACCAGTCTGAACATCATGGAGAAACCCCATCTCTACTAAAAATACAAAATTAGCCCAGTGTGGTGATGCATGCTTGTAATCCTAGTTACCCAGGAGACTGAGGCAGGAGAATCACTTGAACCTGGGAGGCAGAGGTTGCAGTGAGCCGAGATCATACCATTGCACTCCAGCCTGGGCAACAAGAGCAAAACTATGTCAAAAAGAAGGAAGGAAGGAAGGAAAAGAAAAAAAAAGAGAAAAATATGAAAAAGAATGAAGAAAACCTATGTGTCATATGGGAAACCAAAAAATGACCAAATATTTGTATTATTTAAAATTACCAGACCAGAAATAAAAGATATGGGAAAAAGTGGAGAAAATCTATTAAACAACATAATAGGAATCTTTATAAGTCTTGCAATAGACATGGGCTTCCATAAAAAGGAAGCTGAAATAATCTCTAATAGATTCAATTCAAAAAGCTCTTCTCTGAGACACATTATAGTCGAACTGTCAAAAGTCAAAGACAAAGAGCAAAAGGGTGAAAAGCTCCTTATGAGAAACTATCAGGTCTTGTGAGAACTTGCTCACTTGCACGAGAACAGCATGGGGAAAACTGCCCCCATAATCCAGTCATCTCCCACCAGATCCCTCCCTAGATATGTGGGGATTGATATGGGAATTACAATTCGAGGTGAGATTTGGATAGGGACACAGAGCCAAACTATATCAAGCAATAAATGTCTGTATCCAAAAGGTAGGAGAATTTAAAATAAATAACATAAGGTGGCACCTCAAGGAACTAGAAAATCAAGATCAAAACATACCCAAAGGTAGTAAAAGAAAAAGATCCCAGCAAACCTAAACAAAATAGACACTATAAAAATACTCCCCCAAAAATGAAATAGTTGATTCTGTGAAAAGGTAAATACATAAATAAATAAAACCCAGCTATATAATAAGAAAAAAATGGAAAAAAATTAAATACATAAAATTAGAAATAGAAAAGGAGACACTACACCTGATAACACACAAGTACAAAAATTAATATATATGCTAAAATATATTTATATATATGCTGGGATCACAGGCATGATCCACAGCACTCAGCCAAAATAACATTTTTTTTTATTCTAGAGTCATATAGTGAACCAAGATTAACCCAGTAGAAACTAAAATTCTGAACAAACCAATAACCAGTAATGAGATTTAATAAGTAATAAGAACTTTTCCAACATGAAAAGCTCAGGATCAGATGGCTTTACTTCTGAATTCTACAAACTTACAAAGGAAAACTAATACCAATTAATCTCTAACTATTCCAAATAAGTGAAGAAAAGAATTTTTTTCCAAACGAGTTCTCCAAAACCGAGAAAAACACAACAAAAAAAGAACATTGTGGACCAATATCCCTGATGAACAGAGATCTAAAAATTTGCAGTCAAATAATAGCAAACCAAATACAATGTATGAAAAAGGTAATACACCATCAATAAGTGTGATTTATCTCAGGGATTCAAAGAAGGGATCAACATATGCAAATTAGTAAATATTGTACTTACCACCTACTGAATGAGGAACAAACTAAGTGATATCTCACTTAATGCAAAAAAGCATTTGATAAAAAATAACTTGTTTTTTTGTTTGTTTGTTTTTGTTTTTGTTTTGTTTTTGTTTTTGAGACAGTCTTTCTCTATTGCCCAGGCTGGAATGCAGTGGTGCAATCTTGGCTCACTGCAACTTCCACCTCCCATGATCAAGCAATTTTGTTTCAGCCTCCTGAGAAGCTGGAATTACAGGTACTCATCACTACACCAGGCTAATTTGTGTATTTTTTTAGTAGAGACAGGGTTTCATGTTGTCCAGGCTGGTCTCAAATTCTGACCTCAAGTGATCCACCCACCTTAGCCTCCCAAAGTGCTGGGATTACAGGCATAAGCCACAGCACTCAGCCAAAATAACAGTTATTTTTTATTATTTAAAAATATTTTATTATATGTATTTAGAATATTTTATTATATTTTAATTTTTTTATTATAGAAACTTTCAACAAATTAGGGACAGAACATGATACATCAACATGATAAAGGCTCTATATGACAAACCTACAGCTAACAGTATATTGAATAGGGAAAAGCTCAAAGCCTTTCCTCTAAAGCTGAAAAATGACAATATTGCCCATTTTCATCACTTTTACTTAACATAGTAATGGCAGTCTTAGCCAGATCAATTAGTCAGGAGAAAGAAATAAAGTATATCCAAACTTGAAATGTGGAAGTCTAATTGTTTCTTTTTGTAGATGGCATGATCTTATACATAGGAAAACCTAAATGCTCTACTGAAAAACTCTTAGATGTGACGAAAAATTCAGTAATGTAGTAGGATACAAAATTAACATACAAAAATTAGGAGTGCTTCTATACAACAATAAAAAACTAGTGGAAAGAGAAATCAGAAAAGCAATAATAGCCTGAGCTACATAGTGAGACCCTATTTCTACTAAAAAAAAAAAATTACTCATATGTGGTAATGCATGCCTGTGGAGCCCCAGCTACTCAGGAGGCTGAAGTCAGAAGATTGCTTGAGTCCTGGAGATTGAGACTGCAGTGAGTCATAATTGTACCAGTGCACACTAGCCTGAGTGACAGAGCAAGACCCTATCTCAAAGCAAAAACAAAAACAAAGAAAAAAAATTCTATTTACAATGCTGCAAATGAATTAAAATATCTAGAAATAAATTTAACCAAGAATGTAAAAGTCTACAGGAAAACCTACAAAACACAGGTGAAAGAAACTGAAGAGGATACAAACAAATAGAAAGATATTCCATGCTTATGGATTGGAAAAATTAATATTGTTACAACAATCATAGTGCCCCTAATAATGTAAAGAATCAATGCAATCCCTATTAAAATACCAATGATATTCTTCACAGATATAACTTTTAAATCCACAAATTCATATGAAACCACAGAAATCCTCAAATAGTCAAAGAAATAATTAGCAACAAAGAATAAATCTGGAGGCATCATATTACCTGACTTGAAATTATATTATTAAACTATAGTAACCAAAACAGCATGATATTGGAATGCAAACAGACACATATACTAATTGAACAGAATAGAAAATCCAGATATAAATCCACACATTTAAAGCCAAATGATTTTTGACAAAGATGCCAAGAGCATACACTGGGGCAAGCTCCCCCTGTTCACTAAATTGTTTCAGTGAAATTGGATACTCATATGCAGAATAATAGAACTAGACCTCTACCTCTCAACATATACAAATATAAACTCAAAATGGATTAAAGATTTAATCAAAAGACCAGAGACTGTAATCCTAGTGGAAGAAAACATAGAATACTTCAGGACATTGGTCCAGGCAACAATTTTATGGCTATGACTTTAAAAGAATAAGTAACAAAAACAAAATGAAACAATATTAGACTAAAAAGTTTCATCACAGCAAAGGAAACAAACAGAATGAAGATACAACTTGTAAACTGGGAGAAAATATTTGTAAATAATTTCTCTGTCGAAGGACTAAAATCCAAAATATATAAGGAACTCAAACTACTCAATTGCAATAAAACCAAATTATACCATTAAAAAGTGGGCAAGAAATCTGAATAAACATTTCTCAAAAAGAAAAAATACAAATGGCTAAAAGGTATACAAAAATACTCAACATAACCAATCCTCATGGAAATGACCATCAAACCACAATGAGATATCATCTTACCACAATTAGGATGACTATCAAAAAGTCAGAAAATAATGAATGCTGGTGAGGATGAGGACAGAAAGAAACTTCATGCATTGTTAGAGAGAGTTTAAATTAGTATAGCCATTATAGAAAATGGTATGAAAGTTTCTCAAAACTGAAAGCAGAACTGTCATTCAATTCACCAATTTTGCTACTGGATATTTATCCAAAGGGAAGAAGATCTATATATCAGAGGTTTATGTGGGGAACCAGTCCCCACATCACCTGTGGGCACCCCAAGTTCACTGGTGACAAAGGATTGAGAAAAACACAGATTAAGAGTGAAAGTGGGACCAGGGGGCCATCACTTATTAATAAAGGCAGTGAAGTCCCCAAGCTTAGGTTCACCATAGTATTTATTGGTTACAATCACTTCTATCTATACGGTAGGGGTGAAGTGATGGTGGGAAGAGGGTGACTTGATGGTGGAGTGAATCCGTGAGCTGAAACTGAATCAATGAGCCGGAACTGGTGTGTCATTCTAAACTTTGATAACAGTAGTGGCTTGGGAGTTTCACAAAACAAGAACGTGGTTATCTTTAGTCTCATATATGTGTAGCTCGTGGAACCAGGGCCATGCAAGGAATCTACAAGTCTGGTTATGTCTTGGTGCTACGAAGGGGTTTTATGTCCTTTAGCACAATGTTTATGGTAACAGAACCTAGGTCATCCTGTACCCGAACATGATACATGGAGAAGTTCGCCTCCCCAGAGGCCTCCTGCAGTTCACTGTGGTTAGTTGTTCCCAGTATATATGTTACTCATAACCAATTTATGTAGGCACTCTGTGAGTCCTTTCTTCTTTGCTGCTTCCCTCATCAGTATTCCTATACCTCCATGTTTATTGCTGCACTACAATCCTGTCATTTGTAGCAACTGGATAAATCTGGAGGTCATTACATTAAGTGAAATAAGACAGTTAAAGGAAGACATATATTGCATGTTCACACTTATATGCAGGAATTAACAAAGTTGATCTTATATAGGAGGAGATAAATAGATAGTTACCAGATGCTGGGAAGGCAAAAGAGGAAGAGAGATTGATTAATGGGTACAAAAATACAGTTAGATAGAAGAAGTAAGTTCTGGTGTTTGATAGCACAATAGAGTGACTAGAGTTACTAATAATTTAGTATATTTCACAAGAGAAGATTTGAAATGTTCCTGAGCAAAAGAAATAATAAACCCTTCAGGTGATGGATATCCTAATCACTATGACTTTATCATTATATGTTTTATGCAAGTATCAAGTATCACTGTATTTCATAAATATGAATAATTTTACATATCAATTTAAAAAGTTAAATATATTCTAAGTACTGTTTATTTTTGCTACTATTATAAATGGAAATGTTTACTCAAGTTATCTTTTAGATAGATAATATTAGTTTAAAGAAATGCAACTGATTTTGTATGTTGACTTTGTATCATGCTACTCTACTAAATACATTTATTAGCACTATTTTTTTTGAGAGAGAGAGTTTCGCTCTTGTCGCCCATGCTGGAGTGCAATGGCGCCATCTCAGCTCACTGCAACCTCTGCCTCCCGGGTTCAAGCAATTTTCCTGCCTCAGCCTCCTGAGTTGCTGGGATTACAGAGGCTTGCCACTATGCCCAGCTAATTTTTTGTATTTTTAGTAGAGATGGGGTTTCACCATGTTGACCAGGCTGATCTTGAATACTTGACCTCAGGTGATTCCCCTATTAGCTCTATTTTTTAATGGGAACTTAGTAGTTTCTATGTGTAAGTTCACATCACTTGCAACAAGGATAACTGCTTCTTTTCTGATTTCGATGGCATTGATTTTTTTCTTAAATTGACTAATTGTTTTTGCTAGTACTTCCAGTACTATGTTAAGTAGAAGTGATGAAGAGTGGACATTTTTGCTTTTTACCGGATCTCAGAGGAAAAAGCTGAAGGTTTTCCTCATTGATTAAGATGTTATCTGTGAGCTTTCGATAATCAGCCTTTATTGTGTTTAGAAAATTTCCTTGTAGGCCCATTTTGTTTAGAGTTTTTAATCAGAGAATGTTGAAATTCGTTGATATTTTTCTAAATCTTAGATCATAATGTATTTTTCTTATTCTGCTAATGCCCCGTATCTCATTTATTTATATGCATATTTTAAACCAACCCTGTATTCCAGGAATAAATCCCACTTGAATAGGTTGTATAATCATAATTAAATGTTGTTGAATTTGATTTGCTTGTATTTTAGTAATAATAATTGTAATTGCCAGACGTGGTGGCTCATGCTTGTAATCCCTGCACTTTGGGAGGCCTAGGTGGGCAGATCACGAGGTCAGGAGTTTGAAATCAGCCTGGCCAACACAGTGAAACCCCGTCCCTACTAAAATACAAAAATTAGCCAGGCATGGTGGCATGTACCTGTAGTCCCAGCTACCAGGGAGACTGAGGCAGGAGAATTACTTGAACCCAGGAGGCGGAGGTTGTGTTGAACTGAGATTACTACACTGTACTCCAGTCTGAGCAACAGAGCAAGACTCCTTCTCAAAAAAAAAAAAAAAAATATATATATATATATATATTTAATAATAGCAATAGAGATTTAATAGATGCTAGAATTCTTGCATCAAATTCAATCAAAGTTATTGGCTTATAGTTTTCTTTAATATAAATTTAATGACCTGGCTCCTCAATTTCCTGCCTGGGGTGATAAACGATTAATCTTTATTCATTTCTCATTTCAAGAAAACAGGTGTTTTAGAGACAACCTGTCTGGGTAGTGTGCAGAACTTGTCTGAGAAGCAAAAGTATATTAAAATAATTAGTCTTGATTCTGTTTATTCATGTGGTTTCTGAGGTAAGTGACAGGGGCCCAAGTCAATGCTAATGTAGAGAGTCAGTCTGATGTAGGATACCTACTGTGTCCTACACGAGATGTTCTGTGTTGGAAGAGTCATAAGCTAGGAGAAATTTGGACGTACTTTGTAACTATTTTACCTTCTAGGAAGAGGTAAAGGTGGGAAAGATAAATCATGCTTTGAGAAATTAATGTGAAATAAATAGAAATGCGTTTTAACAGTTTGGATGTCAGACTCTTGAGTTATAACAGCCTACAAGACTAGACAAAATTTTCCTCTACGATGTAAGGGCTGGGCCCTGTTTTTGAATTCTATGAGAGCCTGATTGAATCCTTGCGATCCTATGAAGGAGCTAGTCCATGACAACACCAAGGTAAAATTGAACGTCAGTGAGGGAGATGTTTCCATCCTGACTCCAATATTAGTTCCTGAATAATCTTAGACAAGAAAGAAAAAACAACTTTCTGTATTTTTACTGTAGACTTACTTCAAGATTCAGGAAAATATATCTCTACTATGCTTTACCAAATTTCACGAAAGCAGTGTAACAAATTACAACAGAATATAGGTAGGTAATCACATGGGCTAAGAAGCAACCGAGAATAACCACTTATGTTCTGTGTAAACTCCAATATCAGCTTTTACTTAATGGAAGGGTCAGAGCTTATAAATGGGTTAATTTATCCCAACTGTTGAATAATTTTCAATTACACTAAAAGATGCTAAAATATTAGCTTTGAAAATGGCACCAAGATGAGAAAAAATCTCCAAGTGAATTATTGAAAAAAAATTCTCTAAGTCGCTTACCAGAAATTTCAAAGTAGACTTTAATGGCTTGAAATTTACAGGAATGTTTGAGCATCCCTAATACGATACCACCAACCTTTCAGATTTTGTCAGTGGGGCTTCAAAGAAAAATCGCCAGAAAAATACATTATAGCCCTCCTGAAATTTGGAACACACACACACACACACACACACACACACACAAACACATATCATATATATACACATATACTATATATATATATACACACATACATATATATGTATGTAATTCCTGAGATACAGAAAGATGCCCTTTGCAGTAATGTCTGAGACATAGCTGACATCAAATCAAGAGACAGTCTAAAGTCATTGTGATTGGAGAATACAAAGGGATTATTACAGGCGATACACTACACATTTGTGAGAGGCAACTTAGGTAAACTGTTAGGTTTTAATCTTATGTTGAACATGGAAAGGAGAGGTATAAAAACCAACTGCAACCAGTGAGGACAAATTGAACCTTTATTTATCTCATGACTTCTAACTTTTTTGGAACAGGTGACCTACTCAGTGAACTGGATCCCTTCACTACAGAGCTAAAAATCTTGCCCAAGAGTTAAAGTTGTTAAAGAAGGAGATCTCACAGACTATAAAGAAGCTGCAATTCCAGCTACTGACCCATCAGCAAAGTTAGCTGGCAGGTCAGGGACAATATGTGCAAGCTACAACAATGCCTGGCCTACTGAAACATTCAGAGCATAACCATGGATGCTATTTCTACTTTGTTATGCAAATGTCAAGAAAAATTCTCCTGTGGCCAACTCTAACCCCAAACCACATGGAATAGGATATTCTTGGAAATTTAATTTGAGATTAAGCTAAATTGATACAGTACAGTAGAAAGCCACCACAGGGCTGCTCTAGGGAGTAATTCAACTATTTTTTGATGGTTGATCAAAGTGTGCACATCTTGGAATATTATCTCCCTTCTCAGTTGTTTTGCTTCTAAGTAAGACATTTCTAGTGCAAGGAGGACTTGCAGAGCTAGAAGGAAACCTACCACACTCCTTTCCCTAAAAGCAGATACAGGTACACCCCCTTGAACCATGTTCTATCTGAGAAATGAGGGGAGTCATTTTTTAAATGCAAATCGATGTCTTATTTATGGGGTTGGACACATCCAATTACCAAATTGATGCTGTGTGGTTCACCTTAATGCCACCACAAGTCATTATGATTACCTGAGAGTAATAAGAAAAATCATGAAAATGTACAAAGTTTTTATTAGGAAGCAGGGAAGTATAATTTCCTCTTGAAAAAAAGGTTGAAGAGCCACTATAAAGACAAAAATAAAGATTCTTATTACATTTCAGAAATCTGCACTCCAATGCAAAATTTTTATATTATATAAAAATGAACTATTATTAATATATTGTCTAACCTAACCATTTGATTTTCCCTATGTTTATTTTATCAATAACCATCCAGGATTTCCAAACCATGTTAGAATGATATTTCTAAATTCATAATAAAAAGCAAATGCTTCCTTTGTTTTGGCTGTAGGTGCTGAGTCTGTCTTTACTGACAAGTACACCAAACAAGTAAGAAGGGTTTTTAAAACCTGCGTATTAGATAATCTGTGGTTGGCACACCTTCCATTTGGAACCTTTTTAGCTGAGGTTATTTCTGTATTTGCAAGCAGTTAGTTGCAGATAACAACAGCAATACTTGAATAAAAATTACAATAAATCTTACATACGTAATTATAGAGCCTACTTTTCTAGTATCAGGTTTATAAAAAATTTAATAAACCATCTAACTTTATCTAAAGCCTCATGACATTTAAAACATAGACTTTTTTAGCATACATTGTTAAACATAACTCCTACAAAGTCCTGAGGTTAGAACAGTTATTTTGGCAATGAACATTGATTCTAGGATAAAATTACTTGATAATTGAACCTGGAGAATTACACTGTAGAGGTTCAGTTAATTACTCGGAGATTTATATTTCCCAAATCCAGATAGCAAGTTCAATTGCCCTGATTTTTGTAATCCTCTGGCCACTTTTTCACTGAGACCTAATGTAGTCTCTCCTCACAGCAGGTAATGAAATCTACATTGAATAAATATTCATAGGTATTAAAAGAAAACAATGAATGATGCAATCTGATTCTCAACATGATCCTCTTTATAAAATGTTTAGAAATAGTAATTTGTTTTATACATCAAAAAGTTTTTCATTACTCCACTAAATTTTGTAACCATTGTTTTATTGAATAATATATTCAGTTTGTGGGGAACATAGTAAAATCCAAATAACATCTAGGTTTCCATTAATAGTAACATATTAATGCTGATTTCCTTGTTGTGTGCCATGATCATGTAAGGCACCAGCAACAGGAGAAGCTGGGTGAAATGTATATGGGTCATCTCTGTATTATCTTCACAACTTTTCTGTAAATCTAAAATTAAATAGATTATCGAAAAACAGCATCATTATAATCATAACAAAGTCACACTTTTAATATTTGATTTTTTTTTTGGTAGGAGTTTCCTCACCTTTCTCTGCTTAAAAAGAACAGCTCATATAACTTACATCAATGTATTTGCTTACTCTAGGGTTCATTAATGGTGTATCTTGAAGAATATGTAAGTGCATTATTTAGACAATCTGTAATACATGATTGAAAGTTTATGTCGAATAAACAGCATGTACACCGAAAATTAGCTTAACCTTTTTTTCTAATACTAAGTATAAAATTACCACGGCTCTGAAATATGGAGTAAAATCCTTGTGGTTTTTATGGCTGAATGCTTGCTTGCTCAAACAGATTAAAGTCAATATTCTGAGATCTCTGTTGAGCAGAGGAAGGATTAACTCATAGGCATATGCATCCGTTAAACAACTCAACTTTTACAGAACTATATCAATCTTATCCTCACCAACTTCAATTCTATAATTTTCTCAAGGACATCTAAGAGTCTTCAAGTTATAATACAGTATATGTGCAACCAGCACAAAAGCTGTCTTGGCATCATTTTTAAAGTAAATTCTGATTAATCAAACTCTAATGAGTAAACCCAGGGCACATTTCATATATATATATATATATATATATATATATATATATATATATATTCTAGTTACAAATAAATATATATATTTACAAATAAATATATATATTTACTATACCAAAAGTTATATATTAAACAGTAAAATAAGATTATCTTGAACTAGATTGAAAATAAATAGCTGTGGCTGTTGCTGCAAGTTCAGTGGTGGGGGAAAATCTTTTCAGGAAGGAATGTTTAAGTGACATATAACTATTATCCATTTGCAGATACACTAAATGTGCTGCTAGTCGACGTCAGATCAGCAGAGAAACACTTATGTGGGCTGACTGAACTGTATGCTAGCTCCCGCACAGAAACATTACATGCCTCCAAGACTTGCTTTCCCTCTGAAAGATATTTGGTGTGATGTTATTAGCAATGAAGTAACCACTGCATACTTCACAAGATTTTTATCCAAGATACTTTAAGTTTTATCACTCGGTGTATTGTGTATGACTATTTTTACTTTGTAATATTTTTGTATTTGTTCAATTCTTATTATAATTGTTCAGCTAAGCAAGTTTGCTTTTTTCCCCCAAGCAGCACAGCACAAAGCTAAATTTCAGCCCATCCAATAAAATTACGGTTTTCAATCTCTAGTTTATATCCCAACTTTGCCTTTTCAACTTCTCAGTTTTAAGTTTTGTTTTCTTATTTTATATATATTTTCCCGATTAGGAATAATCTTAGACTTTGAATCTTTTTTAAGAGAATTGTTGGTTTCCAATTAAAGTTTAATAAGGTAAACCCAAGAGTTTCACCATTTTCTCTGCTTGTGAAAGAATATTTTTCTACATAGTTGTTACATGCTTCCTTATCTAAACAGAGAATCAATAATAACTAATGAAATGTTAAATATGAAAATAGAGTTATTCTATATACAAAAATCACAGAAGTTGTCAATAACATTTTCCATGTGATAATATGCTTTACTTTTTAGGTGAGGAGTTATAGTCTTAAGCCTTTCTAAACAAATAGAGTGCATTAAATGAAAAGATTTTCTCTTAAAGCAGTGATGAATTTTAGGAGTAGAAAAATAAAAATAGAAACATCTCCTCTTTGATAATCTTTGGTCCTCGTGAAACTGTGGGGTTAATAAGATCAGGTCTGCATGCCCTGCTTGCTTTCAGTCTCTGTTTTTTGTTGTTGTTGTTTTGTTTTTCTCTGTAGCTGAGGGCTATGGTAACTGAAGGTCTCACCTCTGAACGCTGAAACTTAACTTTTACTGGATCCTTTATAAGTAACACTCATAGGTGACAATGGTGAAGGTTGATTCTGTTGTTTTTCAGAAACTTGGCCAACTCCTGTCTAGTTCCAATTAGTTGAGACCACTGACACTTCAACTGGGTCTGCATGAGTGCCTAAGAGGTGATACCACCTCATGATATCAGAGGGCCAAAAACTTTACCGTCAGGATCATGCTAACGTTGAAATTTTCTATACATATGCCCTATGAAATGTCATGAACACTGACTACACTTGTGCAGAATGAACCCGTCACTTCGTTTTTCCCCACTGCCAATCACCTTTCCTCACAACTTGGATCACCTCACTTTAACCCATAAATATCACTGAGCTTTATCTTCAAGGAAGTGAATTGAGAGCTATTTTTCCACCTCCTATCTTGCTGACCTTGTGCATAAATCTTTTCTCTTTTGCAGAATCCATGTCACGGTGATTGATTTACTGCATATGAGCAGAATGAACTGGGCTGGTATCACTAAGGTCAGCATAAACCTAATCAGCTAGCACTAGAGTTAGGAGTTCTCTTAAAGAGAGAGCTTACAGCACTGATAGAATTATGCTTCCAATAAACTAGTAATAAATGGTTGGCATTACAGCTGAATTATTTTGTTGTGAATTGTTTACTTGTTTTGCTGTTTTTGTTTTTGTTAGATTGTGTGTATTTATGCTGAGGTTGGTATTGATAAACATGGCTAGATATTTTCAAAAAATCCCTGTGATGCTCTAAAACTCTGATTGTAAGAATAAATAAGACAGTTTACCAAGGAGCTTTATGCCCAAATTTACTACTTTTTGATATCAGAAATGAGGATTAATTTCACACTGGTCATACCTGATGTTATGTCTTGAGCAGAGATGGGGGAAATACTCAGATAATAATTTTGTTAATGCTCTGATGTTTCATCCCTGGGAGGTTTTGGTTATTTAAGTTGGTCACATAAATCATTTTATTATATATTCACTTTTAAAAAACACTCAAGTTGAACTTATTGTCCTAACCTAGCACATTCCAAGACATTAAAATAAGTCAATGACACTTAAAACTGCTTAGTACATATTTATATCTTTGATATTATTCTAATTGACAATAATAAAAGGAGGAATATCAGTATTAGACGTAAACACTATAAATTCTAAGGCACATCTGGAAAGGGAATGCTTTTCTAGATCATTATATTCGTGACTTGATAATCCACTTAAAATTCATTCTAGATAAAAGAGAGGATGTTGAAGAAAACACATTTCACTAGAATTTAGAAATTGTAACTAATATGGATTGGATTGGTTAGAAAAGTATACAGGGATGGAGATGTCTCATATGCTTTTAGTAAGATATCTGATACTTGGAAAAATGAGGAGTCCCATTTTCATCATAGGAGAAAGATTAAAAAAAATATGCATTCTATAGGAGGTACAGAGTAAAAGGCTTGATTAGCATAGAAGGTTCAAGTTAGGAGCTAATGAACCATAAAACTATGCAAATAGATGTGGCACAGAAAGTTCAAGAAGTTCACTACCTAGATTCAGACCCCAGGCTCCTCTCAGCCCTTCAGAATATCTGTCAACATAGAAGGAGCATGAATATTAACTTCACAGCGATTCCTTAAGGCCAGTTGACAGAGTAAGAATAGCATTACAGGTTCTCTCCTGAGAAGCAGAGTATTTAACTACTATTCATGCTATCTTCAGTGTTAAATGTCAGGGCTGGAGGGAATACAGATGTGCAAAGACTTGGTTGAAGAGGAATTCTTTTTGTGTGTAATTTAATTTGCTGTATTTTACTTGGAATACAATAAGAAGGAATATAATAAATATTCCTTCTTCTGCAGATCACTTTCAGAAATAGGTAATAATGGTTATGAGTAAGAATTCAGAGTGCTTGTCAAATTAAAATCTTGGCAGTTATATCTACAAGGTTTTCTGATTTCTTTTTACCAACTACTATTAGCTTGAGTACAACTTTCTACAGTAAGGTATTTTGCTTAATGAAAGTTTACTTTTCTTTGTCTTTTCATTCTATGTGTCTCTTAGCAAATCCTGTGGGATATGACTGGCCCCAACATGTAGTCGTAGTTCTTTAATTCTGCAAGATGCAATATTAACCAGCTTTTGTTTTCGAACTTCAAGTGCATAAGTAAACTTGCAAAACAGGATATATCCTATTAGTATTCTTTAATCGTAGAAATAGATAAGATGCGGAGATTTAAAATGCAATGATTGTGAAATGTGTTTTGCTGTTTTTGCTGAAACAATGAGTTTTTAAATCAACTTGAAAATTCTGACTTGTGAATATCCCTGAAATAATATCGTACAACACTGAACTGTTTTATTGGCATATATACATTGTACTGTTCTTTTATATCACTTAAAATAACTGATATTAGATCAAAATTGTGTTCATTTGTCTCAGGATATGTCTCATCTAATAAATTAGGAGATCAAGTACTAAGTATGGTTCTTTCATTGTTCTATCTTGAAAAAAAACCAAAACTCACTTTAGGCACATTAAATGCCTGATGAATGCAAGGCTGAATGAGTGAATGAATGATCTGCTGTCACATAACTCAAAGTCTGCTGCAGAAAGTAGACGAATGACAAGGTAGGCACACATTTGGTGTTATAAAGGTAGGCACACATTTGGTGTTATAAAGGTAGGCACACATTTGGTGTTAATACACATACCTTAGCTAGTAGAGACTTCTGTAGGAATAAAAGGAGAAACGAGGCACACTAACAAATGAAAAGAGACTACTGAGTAATAGAGCTGACACAGGAGTGTGTTTGTGATGACAGATGTTTTCCCGGTTAAGGAGTATCTTTGTAAAAGTCCTCAAGTGAGCTTATAAAAAGCACTTTTAGGACCTGAGAATTGACAAAGAGAGAGTCAAAAAAGGAGTAAAAAATTAACTGTATTTAGGCTATCAAGGGACAATTTTATATTGTCTTCCCTTAACCTGGTTGAACTTATGTTGATCTTGCTTGGGAATAATTAGGAAGTTATAGGAAAGCCAGGACACCATGATGTCACACTAAAAGCTGGAGTATTACATGTATCAAACAAGTGCATTAAAATAAGAACTACCAATAGTCATTCTCTTTCTCCCTTTCTCTCCTCTCTCTCTCTCTCTCTCTCTCTCTCTCTCTCTCTCTCTCTCTCGTGTGTGTGTATTTACATACACTTCTAATGGCCTTTAATGGTTAAAACGCCACATTTACATAGTAGCAAGTTGAGAATAAGTATTAGGAAGTATATAAAGAAAGCAGATATGCATGTATTTTTTTTTTTAAATGGAGGAAGATGAAGATGAGAGACTAGGCAGTAGCTGGAGGAAAACATGGGATCAAAGGAAAGCTCTTTTGATTTCCATTAATTGGTTTTACAAAAGAGAAGTGAACTGTGCATGTGTAAAACATGATTAGAAAGAGTCCATAGAGATGAGAGAGGCTGAGCATAAAAGAAAGAGAGGGAAATCGAGAGAATCATTAAAGGAGAAGCTTTTCATACAAGCAGGTAGAAACAAAATCTAATTAATCCTTACTTGAATTTCACTGAACAGCCACCTATTTTATTGTGAAAATAGTACATTTTAAAAGAACACAAATACAGACAATAAACTGGTTAAAAAAGAACATGAACATGGACAGGTTAGGAGTACCACAATGTGTATGTGTGTGAGTGTTTGTTATACTTTTATATGGTTTTTATTTTTGTTTTTAAGGTAGAATGGAGAATATGCTGCTGAAAGCAGAATGTTAAGTAGGAGAGGTTTACAGTAAAGGAGATGTCTGTGTGGAGCATGTGACATTAAATTAACAGAGACAGGTAAAAGATGTGCCAGTTGGCTTTTAGACTTTTATTGGTCATGAAATTATAACAGAACCAATCTAAGTAACTGAGTGATTTTCTTTAACAATTGTTTGCATGTTAGATATAGGTAAAGAAAAAGAAATAGCTTCACAATTCGAATTTCACCAAAAAACATGGAAAAGCAGGTGGGGTAAGTTGGTTGCAATAAAGAGACCGGCTGGAATGCCACAGGGAAAAAACTGGATAGAGGGAAACATAATTATTGAAAGTCAGACTGGTAAAGGGCTGATCATCTCTGAGAAATGGAAATTGGATAAGATAGATGAAATGGGCCAAAGGAGAGAAGGCACATAGGTGTGAGGTTTCTGTGACATAATATTTATATCCATATGTATCTAATTACATCCATATTTATATTTATTGAATTCAATAGTTATAGGAATAAATGTTTTGAAGCATCATAAAATAGTCAAATGGAAATAGGTGAATTTCAGTGTGGAATACTGCATTATTTGATGGATTGCCCACGGGGTGGGTGAAGTGACCCAGAATTTGAGAATTGGACCAAGAAAGTGTATTGTGACCTTTTCCTTATACAACCTTGAGGATGGATATTAAAGAAGAGAATGTTGAATACCTTGGATGTGTCAGTGTTCTGTTATTGTTGACTACACATAACAATATGAGATTATTGTCTGCACTTTATCGGAGAGGAAACATGATTAGTCAAGTTTCCACCATTAATAAGGAGTTCGAACTTGCACCATGACAATTTGGCTCTTAAATGAATATCCTTTTATATTGTTCCCATGTCATGTTTCAAAAAAATTAGAGGAGATAAAAGGTAAAAGGGACACTATTCTTGCTTTCATGGAGTTCACAATTCAGTTTGGGCAGATAATATGTATAAAAAATATAGAGTATGATGTTTTTATTCTAATAAATATTGCATAAAGACATAAAATTTCTATGTGTTTCAAAGTTTAATGAAGAGACGTTAGGGTGTAATAGAAAAATACCTTAAAATTTAGACTCAGAGTACTGGCTAAGCTACCAAGTAGCTCTGTGACCTTTGCCAGGTTAATTATGTGTTCATATAAAAAGGAACGATAACTTCCGACTTGAAGAATTATTGTAGAGATTGTAAAATAATGCAGATTAAGCTTTTATTTTACTGTCTTTGAGAGAAAGGGCATCAAGTAAATGATAGTTTACATTACTGGCACCTACTATGAATTATATTATTAAAAGAAATAGGTTTGTTTTTGTATCAGCACATGTACTAATTGACAATAGTGAGAATGTAATTTAAACATACAATTTTGAAATGTTTTATTATTTCAGAATGTAATTTTTTTACTTTATATTCAGCGGTACATGTGCAAATTTGTTACGAAGGTAAACTTGTGTCATGGAGCTTTGTTGTACAGATTATTTCATCATCCAGGTATTAAGCCTCACACTCATTTGTTATTTTTTCTGATCCTCTCCCTCTTCCCACTCTCTACCCTCCGGTAGACCCCAGTGTGTGTTGTTTCCCTCTAAGTGTCCACATGTTCTCATTATTTAGCTCCCATTTATAAGTGAAAACATGGTATGTGGTTTTTTGTTCTTGCATTAGTTTGGTAAGAATAAGGGCCTCCAACTCCATGTAGGTCCCTGCAAAGGACATGATTTTGTTCTTTTTATGGCTGCAGAGTATTCCATGGTACATATGTGTCACATATTCTTTATCCAATCTATTACTGTTGATAGGCATTTAGGTTGACTACATGTCTTGGCTAGTCTGCATAATGGTGCAATAAACATATCCATGCATGTGTCTTTATAATAGAATATCTTCTATTCTTTTGGGTATATAACCAGAAATGGGACTGCTGGGTCGAATGATATTTCTGTTTTTCAGTCTTTGAGGAATTGCCACACTTTATTCCACAATGTTTGAACTAATTCACACTTCCACCAACAGTGTATAAGCGTGCTTTTTTTTGCAACATCGCCAGCATCTGTTAAAATATTTTTTGACTTTTCAGTAATAGCCATTCATAACGTATTTAATTGCCACATTCCTCCCTTTACTACAGTACCTTGCGTGAAATTATTATGTATTGTGATGTCTTTATTGTTTAATTGTAAGTCTGGTATTATATAAATATCAACAGAATTAGACTGCTTAATCTAAATAAGACTGCTTAAATATAAAAAAATCAAACCAATCTTTGAAAAGTCTATGATAATATTTATAACTTATAATGCCAGAGGTTAATGCTATAAATTGGTTTAAATGACCATTAATTAATATTTGTGTCAGTTCTGTTAGATCCGACTATCAAGGATGTGAATTACTTTCACCCATGTAAAGACATACTTTTACACATGTATAACATGCACTCATATAAATTTGGCAATGTGCATTCAAAACATTTTACATGTGTAGGCTGGTGAGGAAAGTAAAGTAAAGTGGAAATGGTAATTGCCATACTTAGTTAATAAGTTGAGAATAACAATATTAACAGGTTAGTTAAAACTGTTTTACATTACTTTCAAATACTTTTTAATATAATTAAAATAAGCTAGATTCCAGTACTAATTATGGCTTGGAGGCTTATTTGTTTTTTTCTTTACATCTTGCATAAATGATTTTAAACGATATGAAATATGCCTGCTAAGAATATTATATTAAAATCTATATTTATCATTGCTAAAAAAAATTCGAAAGGAAAAGATAATTTTGTTAACACACCAATATAATCAAGATGAAGTTCTTTTAAAGTAGAATTTTGCAGCATATTATCCTCTATAATTTGATGGAGAACTCAAAAATAGTTTCTTTTGACATTTTTATGCATAATTTTTGCTTAGTTAACACAGTTGTATCTCACAAGTTAAAAAGAAGCATTTGATATAAAAATAATGGTGTTGTCCACAAGGCATTTACTACCTTATCGACTAAACTAAAATAGCAGGATTCAGAGCAAAAATAACAACAAGAAATGATTGTTTCATGTACTATTTATTTGTTAATTATGAATTCAATTTAGAATTGTCTCTTAGTTGTTGATGCCTAAAGTAATATGCCCATTAGGAAGCATGGGAATCAATCAAAGTTTCTTCTGCCCTTAGAAAGATAATGACCCAAATATGAATATTCAAGAGACACCAGAAGTCATTATAGATGCCCTTAACTTGTTTTTCATTTTTAAATCTGAAGAAAATGTTTCTCATGCTTAAGGAAAAAAAATGGAAAATTTGAATATAATTAATAAATAACATTCTCAATTCTGGCATATTCTTGCTTTATAAACTCTTCATCAGAAGAACTGCTAGACAGAAGAAAACTATACTTGGCAAAAGAAATCATTTAACACCTAAGAAGATATATGTTGGTATTGCCATTTGATGTAAGATAAGTTTTTATTGTTAGGAAATTCTGAGTCATATTTGTAGTGCATCTAATTTATCTTTTATATAAATTTTTTATATTAAGAGAAGGCATTTGTTAGTTTTTTTTGATAGTATTTTCTTATTGTCAATAACTTAAATTAATGTGAGATATATTTTTTTTCAATTCATTTTGTGGAAATGGCCATGTATTCTTAATGTATTACTTTGCTCACCTGGAGACAATAAAAAATTAATATTGAGATAAAAGTCATCTTTATTATCATTTATTGAATCATAAAAAGCTATAAAATTGGGCTGGGCGCGGTGGCTCAAACCTGTAATCCCAGCACTTTGGGAGGCCTAGGCGGGTGGATCACGAGGTCAACAGATCGAGACCATCCTGGTCAACATGGTAAAACCCCGTCTCCACTAAAAATACAAAAAATTAGCTGGGCACGGTGGTGCGTGCCTGTAATCCCAGCTACAAAGGAGGCTGAGGCAGGAGAATTGCCTGAACCCAGGAGGCGGAAGTTGCGGTGAGCCGAGATCGCGCCATTGCACTCCAGCCTGGGTAACAAGAGCGAAACTCTGTCTCAAAAAAAAAAAAAAAAAAAAAAGCTATAAAATTATAATTACAAAAACATGAAATCAAAAGTTGTATTGATTTAAAGAACATATTTGAAAATATCATCTACAAATATATTAATAATGTGATATTCTCCCCTGTGTAGTATTTGAGTCTTTCATAAATAATAGTAAATTTTGATTAAATAGAAAGGAGATCACTATTTTATCATGTTTAAATGTAGGAAATCATCTGCAGAAATTTAATTTTCTCTCATAATAGGAATAAGTACTGATAGCTAGGTCCAAAACGCAAGGCAAAATTCAGTTTATTTTAATAAATAAAAATCCACTAATGTCTAGATGTAGATATTATTTTTCTTGATTTTCTACAGCTGCGTTTCCCCCTGAAATTATGCAAAGAGAATTTGTGGATTTAACAGGAGTAAAGTGAGAAGGTAGGGAAATTACAGCTAAGCAAAAGAACGTGTATCTTGTTTTCATGAAGTGAAAATATCACCTGACTTTTTCACTGTCATTGTTACTTCAAATAATACCCTAAATGATGGAACTCTTGACACGGACTTTGAAACAAATGCATTGTATACCACAGACACATTGTGTGAAGTCTTCTATCAGACAAGATGAAAAGCCTATGCTGTTTCTATTCTCCATTATTTGGTTACGTGTCAATGGTAACATGGGCTTTAAATACGCAGCTTATTTTAAGGTTCTTGGATTTGTAAACTATAGAGGCAAAACGTAGTAAGTAGCAAAGGGTGGTGCTTAATGCGAAGGCTCCGAATGCTGATGGCCAGATCGTAAGTAATTTTGAGCTTTTTGGCAGGTTATTTAACCATCTTCTGTACTTCATCTATCAAATAGGTGTCATCTTACTTGAACATTTTCAGAAGGGCCATAGGGTGGCAAAATTCTGAACTATATATTATTCAGAGCATTACCTGACATATAATAAGCAGTCAATGGCAGAGAGTCATTATTTTCTTAATTCACTATCGATGTGGAAGGGTAAGTCCCACAACAAATCAGAATTGCATGTGGTTTCAGAACTATCTTTTTTTCTTTTTTTTTTTTTAACATTTAAGTATTTTCTTGCCAAAAATTGGCAAGAAAAAAGAAAGAAAAAGAAAAAGAAAAAAAACTTGGGGGAATTTTATTTTATTTTATTTATTTTAGTAGGTTTTTGGTGTGCAGGTGGTGTTTGGTTACAAAGTCTCCAAAGCCCATGGTATCATTCTTATTAATTTGCCTCCTCATGGCCCAGCCCTAACTTATGAGGGAGAACATAGAATGTTTGGTTTTTCATTCCTGATTTACTTCTCTTAGAATAATGGTCTCCAATTCCATCCAGGTTACTGCAAATGCCATTATTTCATTCCTTTTTATGGCTGAGTAGAATTCCATGGTGTATGTACATACACATGTATATGTACTATATATATGAAAATGTTATACATGTTATACTATATACATGTATATAGTATCATATACATTTGTATGTACATATACCATGTACATATATACATATATATATATATATATATATATAAATAAAACATTTTCTTTATTCACTCACTGATTGATGGGCATTTGGGCTGACTTCATATTTTTGCAATTGCAAATTGTGCTGCTAAAAGCATGCATGTGCAAGTATTTTTTCACATATTGGCATGTTTTCCTCTGGGTATCCTGGTAAACGATACTCAGTAGTGTGATTGCTGGATCAAATTGTAGATCTACTTTTAGTTCTTTAAGGAATTTCCACACTGTTTTCCACAGGTGTATGCTAGTTTACATTTCCACCAGCAGTGTAAAAGTTTTCCCTTCTCACCATATAAATGCCAACATGTATTATTATTATTTTTTATAATGGCCATTCTTGCAGGAGTAAGGTAGTATTACATTTCGGTTTTGATTTGCATTTCCCTGATAATTCATATGTTTGTTAGCCAACCTTTGGGATGGCCAGCCTCCAGGCTGTAACCCTTTATACAAAATAAAGCTCTCTTCTGCTACTGTATGAACCTCAGAATTTTTTGTCTAAATAAAGATAGTCTAGGCCATCATTTTTTAAAATTTCAAATCGAAAACATGAAAATAATTTTAAAGTTAATAGCAAAGATAGAAAAAAGTTGATTGCAAAATACAGCATTATTTTATTATTATTATTATTATTATTTTGAGACAGAGTCTCATTCTGTTGCCAGGCGCCAAGCTAGAGTGCAGTGGCACGATCTTGGCTAACTGCAACCTCCACCTCCCATGTTCAAGCAATTCTTCTGCCTCAGCCTCCTGAGAAGCTGGGACTACAGGCCAGATGTGGTTTCACCATGCTGGCCAGGATGCTCTCAATCTCCTCACCTCCTGATCTGCCCGCCTCGGCCTCCCAGAGTGCTGGGATTACAGGCATGAGCCACAGTGCCCAGCCCAAAATATAGAATTATTAATCGTAATGCAGAATGATTTTCTAAAACTTCTAAGACACAGAGACAAAACAGGAAAAAAGATAAAAGCATAATTTTGTAATATTCTTGTCTAAAATTTGTTTGTGTCTGTGTGTATGAATTTAACATGTTTTAATAACATTTTATATTAAAAACTAGATGTTCAATGAGCTAAAGATAATTTCATTACAATACTAATTCTCTTTTAACAAGAAAATTACAGGAAGCAAATTCCTGTACACCGAAACCAATCTTTTCTACATGATTTGATATTTTGTTACCTATATATTATTTTATATATATTTTCAACTCAATAATATTTTCAACTATTTTTGGAAAATGTTGTATTCTACTTATTTTTGAATATGTATAGGTAAGCATGTTTAAAAGATGTGTGTATGTGTGTTTATATACTTATTTTTGAGTATGTATGGATATCCTTTTTAAAAGATATGTGTATGTGTGTTTTTATGCTTAAATATATAAGCATACAACCACTGACACTGACTCAACAATGTCAGCCCTTATTTACAATACTACCTATTAAATCAAATCAAATCCAAATCAAATTCCTGAGAATGTATGATAAAGAACTGCTGTCTTCATCTCTTGCAGCACCTATCAGTTTAATACCAGGAATCTCTAATAACCAATCAGCAGCTTTGGCAAATCCAACAATATTTTCAATCTTTCCCTCCTCAACCACTCCATAGTATTTGAATTAGTCATTTAGAGTCAAGTATTTGAGTGCTGACTTTGACACAAAATAGTCTTTAACCTACTTTCTGTGTACCTTTAGAGATATTACACATATTCCTCATGTTAAGAAATATAATCAATACTACATATAGATGTTTTCAAAAATACTGAGATTTTTCCAGTTTTCTGGGTAACATTAAATTTGTAACATTTAATTAAAGTTGTTATAATTACTGTGATTATTGTTAATGTTGTTATGGACCAAATCATTCACCTTTGCCATTTTTTCCTTTGGCTTTTCTGATGCTGTTTTTTATCTGACTCATCTTTGAAGTTCTAGTTTTCTTAGAATTTTCATGCCTCCACACTATATATATGCTGTATGTTTTCTCACAACCTTTTCAGATCCATTCTCGACTATTCTCAAATCAGTTCTGTGGCCTAGAGCACTGACTTTAATGGGCACTCTCAACAGTCTCCCTGACGCTGTGTCTATTTCTTGGGTTTAACTAGGTTGGGACACTGACTCCTCTGACACACTCCCTGTCAGATCACTTCACGCTTGCTGTGTCTCTCTACCAAAGATGACAACTTGATGGGCAGCCCTATCCTAAAGAATCTTCTTTCCTTCTCTCTTAGGTCTAGGGTAGCGAAACTGCCACTATTGCTGTCCCAGAGATGCCTTATTACTTGCAGCTTTCATGCTACCTACTCATTTAAAAATGCCTTCTTTCTTAAACAAGTCTCAATTACATTTTTATATGTGCTGCTTCTTGCCAGAACTCTGACTCATAAGGTAACTGATACTTGAGTGCTATAGAAAGGGATATCTTTAAAAGTTATATTAGAACGATCACCCGAGAGTGCCATTTATGATCTGCTAGTTGCCTAATTCCACGCCTAGATTCATGGGTGCCAGGAGTAAAGGAGGTTGAATGCTTGAATTACTGCTTTTTTATTTTTTGAGACAGAGTCTCACTCTGTCACCCAGGCTGGCATGCAGTGGTGTGATCTTGGCTCACTGTAACCTCTGCCTCCCGGGTTCAAGCAATTCTCCTGGAATTATAGGTGTGTGCCACCATGCCCAGCTAATTTTGTGTTTTTAGTAGAGATGGGGTTTCACCATGTAGGTCAGGCTGGTCTCAAACTCCTGATATCATAATCCACCTGCCTAAATCTCCCAAAGTGCTGAGATTACAGGTGTGAGCCACCACGCTCAGCCATTACTGCTTTTTAATACAGAAATAAACTAAAAGGCTTAAACTGAGGAAATCTTTGAAACTGATCTATTGTGTTTCCTGCTACCTCCTAACATAGCCCCTGAAGAACCAGGTGGTTACATTCCTTATCTTTATTAAGTAATTCATTGGAGACATAGTTACCAACTTTGCTGGAATAGGAAAGTTGTGGTGGAGGAAGACAAAGGTACATGAAGAAGCCATAATGTTGAGTTCTTTTTTTTTGTCAACAGGGTCTTGCTCCATCACTCAGGCTGGAGTGCAGTAGCACAGTTATGGCTTACTGCATCTTGACATCCTGGGTTCCTTCAGTCCTCCCCCTTCAGCCTCTCAAGTAGCTGGGAAACTTGAGTTCTTAATCTAAATAATAATATTAAGATTAGAATTGAAGATAGGTTTCTATGCTTAACCAGCAAAGACAGAAAAATTTAATTATCATAGCAAGTAACAGAACCAAACCAAAGTTATTCTCATAGTTTTTTGATTAGCAGGGATTTGAATGATAGCTGCTTGATATTGGGGTCTTTGTGAACCAAATGGCTGAACAGCCTAGTAAGATTCTGCTTATATATATATTCAGAAAACTTCTAAGCCTGGAGAAGAGAAAATGGAACAAGACATTATGAATTGCATGTAACCTCCCTTATTCAATCAATTAGACACACAGAGAAGCCTTGCATTATAAAATAGAGTTGGCAAAAATTTAATCCAGGCTTGAAGACAATTAAACTGCATGAGCAAAGTCTCAGATCAGTGGCATGCTGCCAATGTTCCACAAATATCTTCCCAGCTACAGGGAGTAATAAGCCCTGATTGGAAGCATTTGTGGATTTCCATAATATGGTACTCCTAACTGGTCAATACTTGGAGATAGGAAGAGATGTACCTAATTGGCTGCTGGAAGCCAGTGCAAGCTAGATCCAGCATAAAACTGGATCAGACTCATGTGCTACACACAGACTTTGGCTTTATTGACAATTAAGAGAAGCCTAGTTTACAGATTAATGAAGAAATGACTGATAATCAAATAGTCAGGGGTTGGAAAACTATGCCTATAAATTAAATCTTCTACCTTGTTTGTATAAATTAAGTTTTATTGAAATGCAGCCATATTTATTCATTTGTGTATTGTCTGTGGCTACTTTTGTACTTGGAACCACAGAGATGAGTTGTTGTAATAGAACTCATATAGACAGTGAAGTCTTAAATATTTATTTTCTGAATCATCACAGAAAAAGGTTTGCTAATTCCAAAAATAGGATAAAAACAAAGCTTACTACCTGGGTGATGAAATAATCTGTACAACATACCCCAATCCGGGGGTCTGCCTACATAACAAATCTGTACATGGATCCCTGAACTTAAAAGCTAAAAAAACAAAACAAACCCAAAACTATTTCAAAGACTTACAGATGTAGACCAAACGCTTTACCTTGTCACCATAGTCTTGATCAAAGAGTCTATGGGAAAATGTGTCATAGTGACAGAAATTAAAGTTATGCATGGATTGGCCAAGATTCTGCTATTCTCAAATGCCCAATTGCCTCAAAATACTGGCCAACACCTAACCTCTTACAGGACATTGTTTTTGTAGAAGGTTCAGACTGCAAATGAACTATGTAGCATCCTTTCTTTGATGAATAGAGTAGCAATTTGCCCTACAAAATAAGTAAATAAATAAACAAACACAGCGAGGTGAAGAAATGTGGCTGAATAGAAGCAAATATTATTGGAGGTAAAGAGAGAAATAGACTCCAAAAAAATAGTAGCTGGAAACTTCAACATCACACTTTGAATATTGGATAGATCATCCAGACAGAAAATCAACAAAGAAACATCAAATTTAAGGACATAGGCATGGGCAAGAACTTCATGACTAAAACACCAAAAGCAACAGCAACAAAAGCCAAAATAGACAAACGGGTTCTCATTAAACTAAAGAGCCTCTGCACAGCAAAAGAAACTATCGTAGAGTGAACAGGCAACCTATAGAATGGGAGGAAATTTGCAATCTACCCATCTGACAAAGGGCTAATACCCAGAATCTACAAATCACTTTAATTTAAAAGAAAAAAAAAAACCAATCCCATCAAAAAGTGGACAAAGGATGTGAACAGACCCTCCTCAAAAGGAGACATTTATGCAGCCAAAAAACATGATAAAAGCTCATCATCACTGGTCATTAGAGAAATGCAAATCAAAACCTCAACGAGATATTATCTTACACCAGTTAGAATGGTGATCATTAAAAAATCAGGGGACAACAGATGCTGTTGAGGATGTGGAGAAATAAATAGGAACACTTTTACACTGCTGATGGGAGTGTAAATTAGTTCAGTCATTGTAGAAGACAGTGTGGCAATTCCTCAAGGATCTAGAACTAGAAATACTATTTGACCCAGCAATCACATTACTGGGTATATACCCAAAGGATTGCAAATCACTCCATTATAAAGACACATGCACATGTATGTTTATTGCAGCACTGTTCACAATAGCAAAGACTTGGAACCAACCTAAATGCCCATCAATAATACACTGGATAAAGAAAATGTGGCTAGTATACACCATGGAATACTATGCAGCCATAAAAAAGGATGAGTTCATGTCATTTTCAGGGACATGGATGAAACTGGAAACCATCATTCTCAGCAAACTAACACAAGCACAGAAAACCAAACACAGCATATTCTCAATTATAAGTGGGATTTGAACAATGAGAACACATGGAAACTGGGAGGGGAATATCACAAACTATGGCCTGTTGGTGGGTGAGGGGTAAGGGGAGGGATAGCATTAGGAGAAATACCTAATGTAGATGTCAGGTTAATGGATGCAGCAAACAATCATGGCAAGCATATAACTATGTAACAAACCTGCAAGTTCTGCACATGTACCCCAGAACTTAGAGTATAATAAAAAAAGGAACATCAAATTTAATCTGTGCTATAAACAAAATGAAACTGACAGATATTTATAGAACATTTAATACACATTATTTTCCTCAGCACATGGATCGTTCTCAAAAATAGACCATACTTTAGGACACAAAAAAGTTTTCAAAATTCAAAAAATTGAAATTATATCAAGTATATTTTCAAACCATAAAAAAACTAGAAACCAATAATAAGAGGAATTTTGAAACTATACAAACATATAGAAATTAAACAATATGCTCCTAAATGACCAATAGTTCAGTGAAAAATTTAAAGGAAAAATTTAAAAAAACTCTTGAAACAAAAGAAGATGGAAGCACAACACACTAAAACTTATAAGACACAGCAAAGCAATACTAAGAAAAGTTTATAAGACTAAGCACATTATCAAAAAAGGTAGTAAAACTGAAAATAAATAACCTAATGACACATTTTAAAGAACTAGAAAAGCAAGATAAAACCAAACTCAAATTTAGCAGAAGAAAAGTAATAAAGAAATAAATGAAATTGAAATGAAAAAAATACAGCAGATAAAGAGAAGAAATTTCTTTTTTCTAGATAAACAAAATTGGCAAACTTCTGGCCAGGCTAGGAAAATAAGAGAGAAGACACAAATAAATAAAATCAGAGATAAAAAATAAGACATTAGAACCAATCCTGCAGAAAGTCAAAGGATCATTAGAGGCTGCTATAAGCCACTATGTTATACTACACTGGAAATCCTAGAAGAAAAGAATACATTTCTAGACACGTAAAACCTACCAAAATATAACCAAGAAGAAATTCAAAGCCTGAACAGACCAATAACAAGTAATCAAATTGAAATTTTTAAAAAGTGCCACGACAAAGGAAAGTCTAAAATTCAATGGCTTCACTGCTAAATTTTACCAAACATTTAATGAAGAATGAATACCATTTTAATTGAACTATTCTGAAAAATGGAAGAGGGGATAATACTTCCAAGCTCATCCTATGAGGCCAGTGGCAATATCCCTGATGAACATTGATGCATAAATCTTCAACGAATACTACCAAATCGATTTCAACAACACATTGAAGAAATCATTCATTATGACCAAGTGGAATTTATTCCAGAGATGCAAGGATGGTTCAACATACGCAAATCAGTGTGAAACATCATATCAACAGAATAAAGGACAAAAACCATATATGATCATTTCAATTGACCCTGAAAAGGCATTTGATAAAATTCAACATTCCTTCATAATAAGAATGCTCAAAAAACTGGGTAATGGGAGGAACACCCCTCAGCTCAATAAAAGGCATATATCATACTCACAGCTAGTGGGATACCCATACTGAATGGGGAAAAACTGAAAGCCTTTCTCTATGACCCGGAACAGAATGAGAATGCCCACTTCCACCACTGTTATTCAACATGGTACTGGACAAGTATTCAACAAGTCCTTGCTAGAGCAATCAGACAAGAGACATAAATGGCATCCAGATTAGAAAGGAAAAGGTAAAATTATTCTTGTTTTCAGATAATATAATCCTATATTTGAAAAAATGTAAAGATATCATGAAAAAAATTTTAGAACCCATTTTAAAAATCCAGTAAATTTATAGGACTTTTGTATGACTCAACATACAAAAATATTTAGTATTTTGATATGCCAACAGTCTGAAAAATTGTTTCAGAACAATCTGAAAAATAAATTTAAAAAATCATTTACAATAGTTACAAATAAAATAAAATATATAGAAATAAACTTAACCAAATAAGTGAAACATCTCTATAATAAAAACTATAAAACACTGATGCAGAAAATTGAAGAGAGCACAGAAAAATTTAAAGATATTCTATTTTGATAGACTGGAGGAATCAATATTGTTAAAACGTCCATACTATCCAAAGAAATTTACAGATTCAATGCAATCCATATTAAAATACCAATAATGTTCTTCACAGACACAGCAAAACTAATCCTAAAATTAATATAAAACCACAAAGATCCAGAATAGCCAAAGCCATTGTGAGAAAAAGAGAACAAAACTGGAGGAATCACATTACCTGACTTCAAAATATAGTACAAAGCTATAGTAATCAAAACAACATGAAAGTGGCATAAAGACAGGCATGCAGACCAATGGAAAAGAGTAGAAAACAATAAATAAATCCATAAATCTGGTTTCAAACTCCTGGTCTCAAGTGATTCACCAACCTTAGTCTCACAAAATGTTGGTATTACATGTATGATTACATCTGTTCTCAATAGCCAACATTTGAAAGCAACCTGAGTATTCATCAACAGATGAATGGATAAAAAACATGTGGTATGTATACTCAATGGAGCACTATTCAGCCATAAAAAAAATGAGATTCTGTTAGTTGCAACAACATGGATTCAACCGGAGAACATTGTGTTAAGTGAAATAAACCAGGCACAGAAAAACTTCAAGTGTTCTCATTTATTTGTGGGAGCTAAAAATGGAGACAACTGAACACATGAAAATGGAGTGTAGAATGATGGTTACCAAAAGCTGGGAAGAGCAGCTTGGGTGTGAAAGAGTGGGAATGGTTAATGGGAACAAAAATATAATCAGAAAGAAGTAATAAGAGATAGTATTTGATAGCACAGCAAGGTGACTACAGCCAATAATAATTTATTGTACATTTCAAAATAACTGAAAGAGTATAACTGGATTGTTTGTGACACAAATAAAGGAAAATGTTTGGTATGGTGAACACAGATCACTATGGTCTCAGATTTCACATAAATAAAGAGTTGGGTTAGGTATTCATCCAGCCTAAGGGCAGAAAGAATTTAAGACACAATGGCAATGAAGGAAGTTATTATTATATCAACTTAGCTTTAGTGTTCTGATACAGAAACAAAGACTATGAAGAGTGTGTTTTATTTTACTTAAATATCTATTTTTTTCCTCAGTAGCTTATTTGAATCACTGATCATGACTAACACTAAGATTGAAGAATGAGTATAATGAGTATGACTGAATTGATACTACCATGCAACATTATAATAGCTGGTCTGACTCTGTGCATGCTCTGTCAGGAGACAGAATGTTTTGCCTGGCACAGAATCAAATTCACCTGTGCAAGAGGATTTCTCTCTGAATCTTCACAGACCTACTCCTTTTCTTTATTTCCACTCTGTTGAGTGTCCAGTGAAACTAACTTTTCTGGACTTTACTGGTGAGCTCTTTGTCCTCTGGCATCTAGAGGAGGTTATACAATAGAATTATTGGCAGAATATCAGAAAGAGGAAGGAGAGTATATTTGGCCTAAAAACTCCTGCAATCCTTTGCATGCCAGATCACCAAGTATTGGGAAGTCCAATTTCATAATATCACCAGATTCTCAAAATATTTCCCTCCTCCATATATCACTATTTTTAAAACCCTGCTTTTGTTATTTGCTCCATTCCCTTGTTATACAAGATATTCCAAAGGGTTAGTAAAAGAAAAAAAATAAATAAAAGATAGTTTAACATAAATTGTGCAGCTATACTGTTTTAGATGCTGTGGAAATCCATATGAAGGCATTATTGGCATAATGTTCATAGTTTCTATTATTATTGGTCCAGCCAGCTATTGCAAAAGACAGACTTCAGAAAATAAAATACTTTAAATATAACTATGCAAAGAGTTTATTATTTAGAATAACAATCAGATCTAGAGACCTTGTTATGAAGTCATTGCAAGAGTCCTAGCAAGAATTGATGTGTAGAAAGACAAGCATGCCTGATGACTTTGGTATTGTTTTTTAATGTCCTAGCAAGTGCAAAAAGATAAAAAGTGAATAATATTGAAAATGTGATTGCACTATTATTTTCTAGTGGTAGACTTGGCTCCTCAGTATACTCAAGAGATTCAACCAAGTAAATATTAAAATTGATTCAGTAAATAAGTCAGTTACTATCTGAATAACTTTCCTTTGTGCTAAAAACAAAGCGGCTTTGCAGTTAGAATATGCTATTCACCACAACAAACATAAATTTAATACAAAAAATGGGGTTCCGGACTACTGGGGAGGCTGGTTTAGGTTCGAAGGCCTTACAGAAACAAGATATTGTGGGTTTTGTTAGGAAAATCAGGAGTGAGGATATCATATGTTTTACATAGAGTCAGTGACAAATCTGTGAGAATCAATTTGACTGAATGAAAAGAAATACAATATATTTTGAATAGAAAATTTTCTACTGCAAATAATAAATTAATCTCAAATGATTTTGTAAATGTAATCATATTCAGTTTAAAATATGAATAAAATCTTTAGCCCACTTCAGTCACTCTCTAAATAGTACATGGCCTTTAGAGCTACCTGGATTTGGGTTGAAATATCAGTTGAGCTATATGCCCTTGGGCATTTGGCTAAATTTTCTGATTCAGTTTCCTTCATGGTCCAATAATTTCTTTTAGTTAATTAGGGAGTGTAAACTGTAAATGAGATCATTATTATAACATATCTAGTATAAGGTTTGGCATTCAGAAATTGCTTCCTAAATGTTGATTTTGCCTTTTCGGTCATAGGGTCCATGAATGAGAGACCTAACAGTCCACCAAGGCTTGTGCTTCTTCTCATGGGGCTGTCTCTTGGAGGTAGCTGCTCAGCCAGAGACTATATTCCCAATGCTTTCATGAAGCTGGTTAAGACAATATTACTAATTCTTGCCAATAATACATAGATATATTAGTCTGTTTTCACACTGCTAATAAAGACATACCCAAGACTGGGTAATTTATAATGGAAAGAGATTTAATTGACTCGCAGTTCAATTAATTTTCCATCCATTGGCTCTCTCCAATGGATGGAGAGATCCAAGATGGCTGATCACTAGCAGCTTGGGATTGTAGCTCCCAGTGAAAGCACAGAGAATGAGAGGATGCCACACTTTCAGACGAATTTTTGTTGCTCAAGGATCAGGAGATTCCCAGCAGAGGAGCCCTATGGGTTGCCAATGTGACTCTTGTGGCCAGTGCAGCAGTTTTGCTGGTGCTTTGGCGTGGCAGTTCTTGGTGCAGAGTAAATGGGACTGGGTCCCCTTTTGGCCAATATTTGGAGCTCTGGGAACGCAGATTTGCCTATTCAGCTGATTGAAGGACGGACTCAAGAAGGAAGTCAGACCAGAGATTCCCAGGCTGAAAAGCACCATCAGTCTTAATGCCGCTGTAGCCGGTGCAGTGGGTTGCTCAGAGTCCAGTGCTGGGAATCAACAAATTGGACGTCCACTCAGAAACCTAATTAGAAAGTCGGTAATTAAAAAGATGACAGATGGATAAATTTATAAGGAAGGGAAGAAACTAGCCTAAAAAGGCTGAGAATACCCAAAATCAGAATGGCTCTCCCTATATAGGGGATCACAGTTTCTCATCAGCAACAGAACAAGGCCTGATGGAGAAGGACTCTGTTCCATTAACAGAAGTAGGCTTCAGAAGGTGGATGATAAGAAACTTCTGGGAGTTAAAAGAATTTGTTCTAACCCAATGCAAAGAAACTAAGAACTTTGAAAAAATGTTTGAAAAAATGCTAACAAGAATAGACAATTTAGAGAGGAATATAAGTGAATTAACGGAGTTGAAAAACACAACATGAGAACTTCACAAAGTATGCACAGCTGAATTGGTCAAGCAGAAGAAAGGATATCAGAGCTCAAAGACCAAGTTAATGAAATAAAACGAGAAGACAAGATTAGAGAAAAAAGGATTAAAAAGGAATGAGGAAAGTCTCCAAGAAATATGGACCATGTGAAAAGACCTAATCTACATTTGATAGGTTTACCTGAATGCAATGAAGAGAGTGAATCCAAGCTGGAAAATACTCTTCAGGATATTATTCAGGAAAACTTTCTCAACCTGGAAAAGCAGGACAATATTCAACTCCAGGTAATACAGAGAGCACCACAAAGATAGTCCTCAAGAAGAGCAACCCTAAAGCACATAATCGTTAGATTTACCAAGGTTGAAATGAAGGAGAAAATACTAAGGGCAATCAGAGAGAAAGGTCAGGCTACCCACAAAGGGAAGCCTATCAGACTTATAGCAGATCTCTCAGCAGAAACCCTACAAGCCAGAAGAGAGTGGGGGCCAATATTCAACATCCTTAAAGAAAATAACTCTCAGCCCAGAATTTCATATCCAGCCAAACTAAACTTCACAACTGAAGGAAAAATAAAATCTTTTGTGAACAAGCAAGTACTCAGAGATTTCATCACCACCAGGCCTGCTTTACAAGAGTTTCTGAAAGAAGCATTACATATAGAAAGGAACAACCAGTATTAGCCTTTCCAAAAATATACCAAAAAGTAAAGAGCATCAACATAATGAAGAATTTACATCAACGAATGGGCAAGACAACCAGCTAACATCAAATGGCAGTAATAAACTCACATATATTATTATTAATCCTAAATTTAAATCGACTAAATCCCCCAATCAAAAGACACAGCCAAAACCCATCAGTATGCTGCATCCAGACCCATCTCACATGCAAGGATACACAAAGACTCAAAACAAAGGGACGGAGAAAGATTTACTAACCAAATGGAGAGCAAAAATAAATAAATAAATAAAAAGCAGTAGTTGCAATTCTTGCCTCTGTTAAAATAGATTTTAAAGCAAGAAAGATCAAAAAAGGCAAAGAATGTCATTACATAATGGTAAAAGGATCAATGCAACAAGAAGGGCTAATGAACCTAAATATATATGCACCCAATACAGGAACACCCAGATACGTAAGACTTATAAAGAGACTTAGACTCCCACACAATAATAGTGGGAGACTTCAACATCAATATTAGATAGATCAGCAAGACAGAAAATTAACAAGGATATTCAGGACTTGAACTCAGATCCAGAACAAATAAACTTAATAAACATTTATAGAACTCTCCACTTTAAATACACAAAATATGCACTCTTATCAGTACCACATCACACCTACTCACAGGTTTAAATGAAATATTGGTTGGCTACTTGTTATTTTCTTCCCTCATTTTTTCCTGTCTCCATTATTAAGCACAATTATTGGCATAAAAGAGGTTTTTGATGCCCATTTTTAGGCTGCATTATAGTCTGGGCAATAAAGCAACACTCCCGTTCTCTCTCCCTCTTTCTTCCTCTCCTTCATTCTTTTTTTTCTCTCTCTCTCTTTTTTCTTTTTCCTTCCAAAACCAAAAAAGACTCACAGATCTACATGGGTGAGGAGGCTTCACAATCTTGTCACTAGGAAAGGAACAACAAAGTTACATTTTACAAGGTGGCAGGCAAGAGAGTACTTGGGCAGAGAAACTCTTCTTTATAAAACCATCAGATATTGTGATATTTATTCACTATCACAGGGACAGCATGAGAAAGACCTGCCCTTGTGATTCAATTACCTCCCACTAGGTCCCTCCCATGACACATGGGAATTGTAGGAGCTAAAATTGAAGATGATATTTGGGTGGGGACATGGCCAAACCCTATCATTAGATCTAAGTCATAAGACTCTTGAAAACAGGAACACTAAAAGTCACTGTTCCAGATTTTCAGTTTCAACTCTGACATGGAAAGTGTTGCTCCTGGTTTTGCCGCAAGGGAAAAAAATGAACAAACCAAGATTCATCTCTTTTCTAGGACATGTTCAAGAATTGAGGTCACAGGACACACTGTGGCCACAACATTTGGAGACACATAAATACAGATAATGACAGTCAGAATACACTTGCTGGGAGCAGATGCTGGAACTACAAACTGGCATGAACACTTGAATAGTAGCTTTGATGAATTGCTGGAGGTAAAGTGTAGACTATTGTGAGAATAAGAAACTCTAGGTCCCCCCAAATTTCTGTGGGTTTCCTTCCAGTAACCCCAGAACACCTTGGTAAATTTTTATGAAATACTCTTATGTTCTGTCAGGATCAAAGGAAAAATAATAATTTCTAATTTATCCAGAGAATTCCCCTAAACAAATTCCTAATCATCAAGAAAAAGAAAAAACAAAAAAAACAAAACAAAACAAAAAAACCTTTGCTAGAGCTTTATTTGAGTTGGTGAAAGAGAAAATACCCAACTAAATTCAGCCTTAATGTCTCACATACAATGTGAGGAAGGAGGCTGAAGGTCACAGCAGAGGTACAACAGGCCATCTAAAATACCATAGTTGAATTACAAAATTACAGAATGCTTTCTATTTCCCACATCACCAATCAACAGGGAATCAGCTGAAAGATGCAAAGGCACAACCCCCCATTTAAGTAGGAGTTCTTAGGGAAGCCCAAAGACAACAGGGGAGACCAACTCAAGGACACTAGATGAATTCAAAGCCCTTGACAGCTACAGCTACAGCTACGGCACATAGTAAACACTGATTTAATCCTCTTAGCTGGAAAAACATAGAATCTCATGTTAAAATCCTTTACCTATGTTGTTATTACCAAATATATTATTTTAGACCTTTGACAAAAATTTACAAGGCATCCTAAAAGACAACAACAATAACAAAAAAGAAATGTCTGAAGAAGCAATTATCAGAACTAAGTTTCTACCAGCATATTTTTGACCATATCAGACAAGAAATTTAAGAAAACCATGATCAATATGTTAAGAATGTTAGTGAAAAAAGAATACAGCATGTAAAAACATGTGTGTAATGTTAGTAGTGTTGAGACAATTTAAAAAACGCTATAGATTGAGAAAAAATTCTTGTGAAACACATATGTAATAAAAGGCTTATATCCAAAACTAACAACAAATCCTTAAAAGTAAACAACTAAAAAAACCCATGAATACATGGTCAAAAAATCTGAACAGATATAGACCAAAGAAGGCATATTAGATGGCAAATAAATCTACAAAAATATATACATTGTGACGTTTTATTGGGAAAATGCAAATTAAAACAACAATGAAATATCACTACACACACAATAGAATGGCTAAAATTAAAAAAAACAAAACTGACTTTGACAATTTCAGGTGAGTATGGAAAACATTAATAACTCAGTTCTTGTGGGTGAGATTACAAGGCCACTTGTACAGTTTGATAGTTTCTTACAAAGTCAGTATGATCCAAATGGACTCCTTGGTATTTACCCAACTCATTTTAAAACCTATGTCTATACAAAAACCTGCATGTGAATATTTTATAGCAATCTATTTATAATTGCACAAAATTAAAAGCAATCAAGATGTCCTTCAATAGATAAAGAGACAAACTATGATTCATCCATACAATGGGATATTATTCAGTAATAAATAGCTGAACTCTTAAGTCAAAAAAGACATCAATGAATCTTAAAAGCAGTGAAAAGATTAGTGGCACTCAGGGCTTTGGGGAAAGGAAGAGGAGGAGGGATTGAATATAAAAAGCATAGGAGAGTTTTAAAATGGAGGAACTATTCTGCTGGATAATGTAAATGCATATAAATGACACTATATATTCATCAAAATTCATAGAATGTTACAGCACATTAAGTGAATCTTAATAAAAATAGCAAAAAAAAATCGTTTAGGAAGAATAGAGCACAGATTGTGACAAAATTATCCAACTTTATTGTAAGTATACAAAACAGCCTCAATGTATAAAGATGAGGAGGAAGGTGTGGACCTAAGAAAATAATAAATTCTGTGTGACTAAAAGCAAAATCACAGACATAAGCACTGTGATCTAGTTGATAATGATATTTCTCAATTGGGTCCTGGTTAACAGTTCCAGTACTGCTCTATGTGTGTACTGAAATTGAACAGTTATATAAATGGAGGGCAGCCACATATCTCATGGAAGGAGCGGAAGTTTACAGATAAGCAGCATGAGGAGGCCAGAAAGTTGCATGTGGTGAAGGATTAGAATTGGAGACATTCTGCCTTGAAGGTGAGAGAACACAAATTCCCTTTTCATCAATGTGAGCTGCACAAAGTTCCTTCCTCACAAAGAGCACAAAATAGAAAGGAACAAGAAAAAAACAAATTTGCAGTGAAGAAATCCAGGAACACTACCTCAGCCAGGTGATCAGAGTCAATATAAATGGTGATAAGTAGGGTTGATAATAGACAATCTTGATAAAATGACATTTTACCTCTGTGTCTTTCCATCTGAAAGCACATAACTTCTGTCTAATAACAAAAGAATAATAGACTTTGCAACGAGAGAATATTCTATAAATTATTTGGCCACCAAAGATCATCAGAAACAAGGAAATTCTGAAAACCAACAACATCCAAGAATAGCTTAAAGAAGCATACCCATTAATGTAATTTGATATCCTTCATGGGATCATAGAATAGAAAAAGAACATTATAGGTATGGACTTTAGTTAATAATACTGTATCAATATTTGTGCAATAGCTGTAACAAATACAATAATATAAGGCGTTAATAGAGGAAGCTGTATGGAAGGTGTATGGGAATTACCTGTATTATCTTCTCAATTTTTCTGCATATATAAAACTCTTCTTAAAATGTGTTTTAAAAAGAAAAATAGTGTACAGAGGGTGTATCTAATCCATGTGCTCAACTCCATCAGCAGAGAGGGAAAGAAAGCAGAGATCTTTGAAGCAGAGAAAGCAGAAAGCAGAGATCTTTGAAAGCTTAAGACACCACAAGATAAAAGGAATCTTAGTACCAGTTGCTGTGCAAGCATCCTATAGATGTGTAATGACACATTGTACTACTATCTGAGTATGAAACAAACTTCTACTAGGTTAAGCCATAAAAAATTAGAGATTTATATGTTCCAGCAAGTAGAACCCCTGTTAAGACATACAGTCTTTCTGGGATGTTCACTCTCAAATATTTGGTTTTCTAGATGAACAGTTTTAAACAATTACAAACAATAAAAGGGAAGATATCCAGTAACCGGATAAATGTATGGGTATGTAAAAGATAAAAACTATAATTTTGTGATTCCACTGTTCTTTCAAAAAACGAAATTAGGCTGTTTTTAAAACATTTTGCTCATCTCTGGGGATATAGTGTTGGAAAAACACAAGATCTTACCATTGGTGCAGCAAAGTTATCAGGAAGGATAATCAAAGAGGAAAGAGGTGGTGATGTTCGAGAAGAGAACAGGACCCCGAGCGAATCGAAGTGTAGGGTTATTTGTTGAGACCAAAAAAGTACTACAGAATGGAACCTGAAGATTTATCATGTTATTTCTTTGTCAAATTTCCTGTGTCTATTTTAAACTATAATAATAATTTTAAGGAACAGAGCTTCTAAACAGTATCAGGGATATATAAGTATTTATTTCTTTGAGATTTTTAGCAATGTGAATAACCTCCAAAAGAAAGAGAAACATTGATTGGTAGTTTATGAGGGGAAAAAAATAAAATAATAATAATTTATCTTTAAATTATATCATATGTGTGTCTCTGATAACACAGGCTTTTAATATCTGTATTTCAATAGTGAAATAGTTTAATGCCTACTATGAAAATGTTTTAAAAATCATTTTAAATAGGGATCTTTGAGGGAAAAATGGACAATTGGAAATAATTTTTGCATAACTCTTTTTGTCTACTAATAGGCAAATAATTTCCTCTAATTAGAGCCATGTTTCATATTGGGTGAACATGTAAATATAAAAAACAATGTATCTATTATATTTAATTAATTGGTAAAGGTTAGTATTTTGAGGACATTACTTAACATTATACTTAGAAAATTAGAATGTGACCAACAAACAGGTGGAAAATTAAATTAAATAATAGCATATATTAGCCTATGAATAAAATTTTCAGATATGATGAGATGGTTGATTAACATTTGGAAAATTAACTTTAATCTTTCTGCATGAGCTTTCCTTTCTGACATGTGTCACTACATAGAAAGTATTGTATGTTTATAGACATCAATTTTTTGTACATTTTTTACTTAACATGTTGAGATGTTTTAAAATAAAAATTCCAAAAAAATGATCATGTAATTGTTAAAATGAAACATTCAAGTATATTTTAAGTTTCTTAACTTGTTCTAAGAAAGAGTAATAAAACTGACTTTTTTTAATTGCCTTTAGAAGCTGTACTATAGCAATACATCTGAATAAGTTCAGTTAAAATTTCAAGAAAAAGAGAATGACCTTACACAATGAAGAAAATGAATAATTTTAAAAATTTATAAGCTAAAATATGACAGTAATTTTCTCAAGCAGTCAGCCACATTGCCCTTTTATATTACCAGGCCCATTGAATTATGAATGTTGGCTGAATAAAAAACCCGAGGGTGACAATAGAGCCACATTTTGTCATTCGCACTTACACAATGTTCATTGCTCTACCTGGATTTCCAAACCTTAACATTATCGCTTGCTGCTCAGGATTCTGGAAAATACCTGAGGAATATTTCAGGAATGGGGAAGATGAAATACTAATTTCTAGTCATACTAATAAGTCTAAAGCATGCAGACTCTTTGGTCCTTTGAGCTGTGCAAGTAAGTCAAACTCAGCAAACTTTCTCAGTCCTAACCTAGCTGAATATGTAGAATCAAAAAAAATCAAAATAAAAAGTCAGTTTTCAAGTGCATACATCTCAGCTGCAGGAATTATGAGTGGGAAGAACAGGTGTTCTGAGAGATTCTGCAGTTCTTCAGTTGCTAAGGAAACCACTTTCATCAGTTCAGAAAGGCTGATAACCTGGACTTTTTCTGCCCAATTGCTATCAACAAAGGTTGGGACTGATACAAACATGCCTACACAAATGAAAAGGACATTGGTAATTTAAAAAATAATAATAAGGTTGCATTAAAAAATGACGCTAAAATGGTTGTATATTAAAGAAGAATAGCTGCATAATTGCTAAATCATTTGAAACAGATTAATCTGAATACACAATCCCAAATTCAAGTAAAAAAATAGAAGTTAATTTATTATCTTAGTGGAAACAGTGTTAATGCAATTAATGACATATGTGTTTTAGTAATTAAATAATAAAGTTCAAGTTATATTTTAATGTAAAGTTAATTACACAAAACATAAATGAGTCATGGGTAATTTTATAATATTAGACAATTACGCATTAACCGGTTATTTTTTCATGATAATTTCCAAGTTGTGTATAAGACAAATGAATACTTCTGAATAACATGATATGATCTGTATTACAAGGGGCAAAATATGAGTATTATTGAATCAGTCCCACTCAAATATTTTATGCAAATAATCAGTATAAAAAGTACTACAATCATCATTTTAAACTGTTGAATTCTTTCTTGTAAGAAGTATTGTTTTTATAGCACTGAATAACACAAATTATATATCTAAGGAATTAGAAAAGAAGCAACCAAGAATGAAAGAAAAAAACCTCTCTACTTTCCATGGTTTGATTAGTGCAAGAGTAGAAATATTGTTTTCACTTATATAAGATCTTTTTATATTTTATATCATTAGAAACAATTAGAATTATAATTCATAAACTAATACTTAGTAAAAATAGTAATTTTCAGTAAGATTAATTTTGTGATTATTTTTTAAATGCTGGAAATTATAAATACTAGCATTATGAATTCTTATTTTGTCTTTAAAATATCAAAGAACATAAAAATTTAGTATTTGGAATCTAGTAGCAAAGCATTATTATATCACATTTATAATCTATTTAAAAATCTTAAATTATCAATTAAATTTGCTTTTTCCATTATTTAAAAATAAAAAAATAGGTAGAAAATAGATACTGCATTTCTCACTTTTTGCCACTTTCATTATAAAGTCATTCATTTTAGAAACAGTATACAATTTGGCAAAATATGACAAACTGGTACATCTGCAGATAATGATAAAATTTGATTTTCATACAGTATTAAGTTTTCCATAGATATATGTTTCTAGTTACCATGAAAATTTAATAATCATTAGAGCTGATTTTAATTTATCTTCTTGTGTGGAATAAAATAATGCACATAGTGCTGTCTTTAAAAAACTCTAAAATTAACTCACTGATTATCTCCTCTATGAAATTAATAACCTCTTGTTTTACTATTTTAAAAGTTATTCAGAGAAAGGGACTTCTGAGAGAACTTAGTGAGGGAATCTGTGGGGATCGCCCCCGTGTGAGGCCCCTGGGAAATGGGCCTCACCATACGGTGTGCTTGAGCCCAGACACAGATCCCTGGTTGGAGGAGTCGAGCTGAGGGAAAGCAGGAACCGAGAGAGGGACTATGTTATTCTAAATAGTTAACAGACATTACTTTATGAATATGAGGACTTGGGCGTCAATGTGTCCACTTTTGGCTTCTTATGGTTTATTGCTTGATTGTGTTCATTTTGGACCCTTATTACCTTCATTGTAAAATATTAACTTAAGTATTTACACTTGGTAACTTACTTACTGTAACTTACTGGGTGTAACTGTAACTTACTTCTCAAAGCTTACTGGGCGTGACTGTAATTTACTTACATTGATCTATTGGGCGTAACCTAATTACTGAAAGTAACCTACTTAATGGGATTAACTTACTTACTGGGCATAACTTGCTTACTGTAACTTAATCTGTACGTTGATCTGGTGTAAACAACTTTGACTTCAGAAAAGTATATAAGGAAACATATTGCAAAAATAAAATTGCTGCTTGGACATAGCCTAAGCCAGCCCTCCAGACTCTGCTTTTCTATTTTCTTTCACTTCCGCACACTCTCTCCCTCAGGTTGAACGAGACATCTATGTTGGCAGTCTTGGGGACTCCTGCAGGTTGGTAGTCCCCCGGCAGATGTGCCGGGCCCGACAACTTAGGATTTAGTGGCCATTCAATAAAAATTTATTAATTAGAATTGATTGTTCTTTTTGTATTGGTATTTATTCTAGTAACTATGAAATAGAAACCCCACATATTATATGAGTGATCTTCAAACTGGAAAAAGTGTTTGCACAAAGGCTTTCTAGATAGGGTGTATATAAGCATAGACACTTATAGAAAGCCAACAACTATAGCCAATTATTGCAAATACTCCATATTACAAAAAGAAAATGCTGTCTTAGGTACCTTTTGACATTTTTTCCCTTTCCAACTATCCAAATAAGATCATTTCTCCCACTCTAATTGTTACCATAGCATTTTCATTTTGTTTAAAAATATCCTTCATTCCATAAAACAATTCATATTTTGTTCCTCAGATTGCTCCATGTTTGGTCATTAGAAAATCCTTCAGCTTGGCTCCTGGAGTCTTTCAATATGCTTTTCTTCATTTTTTTTCTTTTATTCTTTGTAATCATTTTCTTACTTTCTGAAACCCAGAAATGTCTGTTCCTGCCTTCCCCAGACGTGGAATCAACCACAACCACAAAGACCCTGGTTTCTTCATTGGACAATCATGTTTGGAAATCAAGTTAAAATATTAACATAAGGTGAGAAAAGTTGAGAAATATCAGTAAACTCTGTAATTTTTTGCAATTTTTTGTAAGCCTAAAATTATTTTAAAACTTTAAAAAGTTTAACAATATTGATGCTGACTGTAAACAACAATTATTTAAAATTAGACATCAAGTAACAGCATTACTGCCTGAACTTCTGCATCTATTGGAGCATAAACAGTTGCAGGTAAGGATAATTTGTTTCCTGAAAAAAAATGTACATTTGAGTTTGTGTTTGCTATTAGAGTATATTTTAGACACCGAGGAAATTGTGTTTATTTAAATATTTATTAGTAGATTATGTATTCATCGATTTCTATAAATTACCTATAGAAAATATAACTAAAACGTGATATTTTATTAAAAATGGTACATTAACTAGTTTTGTATCTATTAGTAAATTTATTTCAGCATTCCTTTGAATGGTAATAAAGTTAACATTGCTCTGCTTTTCCTTTGGACCAGCATCATCTTTAGACTAGTTCTCTTATTAAGGAGAATACTGAATTATTACATAATTTTCATTACATGCTCATTCCTATTTTTTATTTTATATGAGTCAAAATTTATGCTTATTAAATATTCTCTATTAATATGACGAGTCTTTCATTAATCAAGTCATTATAAAACAGTGGAAAGACTTTTCTTTTGTATACATGTTTTGAATAAAGATGAAACTGTCATTAAACATGCAGGATTTCTACCTTTATGATACAATCTAAATTCAGATATATTCAGACTGGAACAAGAATGCTAAAATTTTAAAATAAATTTACTTGCCTTTTTTACTCCCCAGTCATTGATAAATAATGCCCTGCACCTAATGATGAGTTCTTTAAGCCACTTGATAATAGCTTCTGTAACAAATATTGAAGAAATGTGTTTTTATATTATATATACCCTGTGCCTTGTCTGTCTAACCTAGAAACAGATTGCAAAAGTACAATGGCTGTCGTGGATACATTAGTAACAGAATTAATTTTAATAAAAACTTTATTAATATTCTTTTCCAAATTTTCTCTCCTGAGAAATAATTAAAACTCTTTCAGGGTGCTATATATTCTCTTTCAGTGTAGTATGTCTAGTAGACTGAACTTTGCTGCATTCGTTTATTTTTGTTTTTTCTTTTCTGGAGTTTTGGAGAGTCAATACACGATAATCTCTAAAGATTCTATTGAAATCTAGTTGATATATTCTCACTGCCATCAGTGCAAAATAAGTTGCTCAGAAGATTTTAGAGGCTTGTTCTCTGATAATGAAAGTGAGGAGATGTGAAGTGAAAGTCATATATTTGTTGGTAAATTACAACATGGAATTCCCAAATGCTTAATTCATTTTATCTCTTTGGAAATAGAAACTTGTTGAAGACTCATTTCATTAAGTGATCATATTTGAAATCACTTATCCTTTAAGAAACACTGACATGTTTTTAAGAATATTATCATCTATCTTTCTGTCTACTCCATTCATTGTCTGCTACCAGTTTAATAGGAAATATTAATATATAGAAAGAAGATCAACATAAGATGATGATTCATTCATGGATAATCCCAAAGGACTAATGGGTTCAGAAGGTCTCTCTGAGTCAGTATTCTTTGTACAAACTCTGCCTTGGATCAACTTTTCAAAATCATACAGATATTTTATTTAGTTTTATTGTATATATCCATGAGAACAGTTTTGTTTTTTTTCTGGCCAGACATGGAGGATTCATTGGCTACTCAATTTGTGATGACTTATCTTTGGCCAGATTGTGGAGATACAAGGTTTGCACAAGTATAATTTTCCATTTTATTTTGCAATCCTCATATACATATATTTCTCATAGTTATAATGGTCATTTGGGAAAATTTTTATTCTTCATTTGAGAGAGGATTTGAAAAGGAAAAGGGAATAAAACCCTTATGGGAAGATTATCTGTCTCCACCTTAAAAGAAATATTATAATGATTGACTGGGCAATGCCCCTTTCTTTCATTTCTGTATTTGGAGTGTATTTTTGTACTTTTGTATTTTATTAATCATACAACAGATAACATCTTCAAAAACTTAAACTATTCTTTAAACCAATTGTGATTTTTTTCTTTCTTTCTGTGTATGTCAAAATAGGTCTTCCTACAAAGAAGCACTGTCCCTGCCTGCAAAGGAAGATACTTAGCTTTTCCTAGTGGTCATTTTATATATGTCTAGAATCAGTTACTTTTCTTTTTGCAATTTTTTTCTTACTATTATTTTTCTTTTCTTTTTGCCTTTTTTCTCTCATTTTGCCTTCTATTAAGAAATTTGGGAGATTAAGTGGCAACAAAATGGTTTTTCTATTATCTTATGCACGCTCTAGGAATATCTAGTGCAGATACAAATATTTTCATAAAAAATTAAAAAGTAAATAATTTTGCATCTTTTTTACTTACTAAAACTGTAGTTCAGAAGAATAATTTTAGTTAAAAAAACTGTTAATGGCCTTCCTTCCTAGGTAAGAACAAAAACTAGACCAAACTTTTAGCATGAATTAAATAATGTTAAGGACTTTTTATATAAAGCTACAGAGTTTATTTTAAATGAGTTTAGATAGTATTTCCAAGAGACAACATTTTCAACAAACTAGAATTATATTATTTTAATTATAAAAATATTGTGTCTTCACATTAATTTTATTGTCATTTAAACTGATGTTAGCACACTATTTTCATTTATTATATTATAAACGTAGTAAATCAAAAGTAAATATTTTAATTTTATCTATTATAGTTATATACTTATGTACATCCAAACACACAAACAACATATACACATACACCAACATATTAATATTGCCAGAATATTAAGATTAAACCAAAGATAATACATAGTAAAAAATAATTTTAAAAACATTTTTGATGTTATGCTATAAATATTAATTTAAAAGTTTAGAGTAAAATGAGTTCTACTTGCCTAGGTTTACCTTGCCTTGAAATAATATATTAAAAATATAGTAAATTATATTTTAAAAAGAATTTAATGTTAACAACTCATCAGTGTCGGTTTAAAATGAAAATTGAACAAAGTATTTTCTTGATATGTAGTTAGTTTTTATTTTACTTGGCTTAGTAAAACATAAGGATGATTTATGAATAATATATTATAAATTATTACATGGAGGAATTTAAAATTTAAATTTTATATTTATTTCTACAGAATTTCCAAACTTATTTTTGCCCAAATCTCGCAAGACATTTTAATTACTAAATGTTTTCTCAATGCTTCAAGCATTTGGCATACTTCTAAATCATACATACCAAAAATTCCTTATTTAAAGAAATAACTTGTTAATTACTATTTTTACTTATTACTATTTACTTCTAAAATTTACCGGTATATACTTCTTGCCTTTAGGTATGATTTTCATTTCTTATTGCCTCCTTTGACAATTCTTCTCAATTATGTCTATAACCAATTAATTTCTAAACTCAGAATAATCAAATATTGATTGACTATTCATCCCAGCCAAAACAGAGTAAACCCACTACAGCTTGTGCCTCTTACAGATAAATTATAACTAAAGTCTCTGAACAAAATTTAAATAACTCCGTAAGAAACTTGGAAAGTAAGCAGAGGTCAGAAGAGAGGGAAAGAAACAGAAAACTTAAAGTAACTCATCTAAAAGTGAATTTCCTGATTTCTCTTTTGTTTGGGTAGTGGTTTTATTTCACTTTCTATTTCTCCAGTTATGGACCCTAAGATGAGCCTCTAGCAGAGGTTGGTTGGAAAGCAAAAACGTTAAAAGGAATTCTTTTATTCTGCCAAAAGAATTGGGAAATGAGCCCCTGGAATCTGGACAGTGTAGGGAGAATTCCTTTCTTTTCTTTTAAATTTAAATTACGTTTGACTTTCCTCGAAACCAAACCAGTTTATACATAGGCTCCTTGAGTTTTTGAAAGGAAAGATAGAGGAAATAATTAGATTTGCACAAAATTTTAATTGACTCAAATCTATGGTGATTCTCTTTCATTTTTCAAACTTAATAAAAACTATCAATATATTTAAATGATTGCAATTACTAAGAACATAGTTATGTTCAGGTACAATACAGAGTTCACTTGGATGTCTGCAAAGCTTATTACTACCAGAAAATTGTCTCATTAGCCGAAGCCACTAAACCTTATAAAGGTACCTGTCTGACCCCAGAAGCTCGGACTGATAATGGCTTTTCCTTTAGTTGTGACTTCATATTCACAGAAGAGTTCCTCTCACTGAGAAATTTTAACCTTAAACCAAATACGTTAGGGGATACTAGGAAGTATAGTTTCGTGCTTTAGATGGAACCAATTATGATTCTATATTTAAATTATTAAAATTAGAGTAATAAAACATATCAGCACCTCACTAATGAAAGGCTTTTTACTAAAGGTGATTTCTTGTTATTTGGAATTTAACATGCATGAGCTGCTGCTGACTCCCTTAAAAATAATTCAAGACAATTCACGTTTTAGAGTAAGTTTTTTTCAATGTGGGTATTTATTATGCCCCAAATAAAGATATTATGTAACAATATTATAAAACTGAGGGTCCATACGTATGACTAAAGAAAACATTCAGGTTTCTCAAAAACATTTCTCAAATCTTTTGTACTCAATTTCATTTAAATTACAGTTTTAAAATTTTGATAATTATATTATTACTCAATAGTAAACCATATATATGGAAAGAGAGATGATATAATTCAAAATTGTGTGTGTGTGTTTCTCTCTCTAATCCAAAATTGAATTCTCACGTACAAGAATTCTCCCATACAGAGAGAGAGAGAGAGAGAGAGAGAGATGAAATAATCCAAAATTGAATTCTCAGGTACATGAATTAATAGCCCTCCCAAACTATTTATTTATTTTTAATGGTATATTTACATACATTTAACAATTTTTTTTCAACCTAGTTAGTGGACAAATAAAAATATAACGTCAAGTAGTGTTAAGTGCTAAGAAGAGAAAGGAAGCAATGCTGAGAGGACAGAGTAGTTCAGGTTGCTGATAATGGCAGACTAGGTTATTCAGACGAACATTCCCAGTAAAAGGAACTAAAATGGCAAGATTTTTTTTTTTTTTTTTTTGTCCTGCAAGTATTGGCCTGGCACAGTAGCCTGCGACCGTGGTCCCAGCTACCTAGAAGGCTGAGGCTGGAGGACCCTTTTAGGCCAGGACCTCCAGGGTGTAGTGCACAATGAATACAATCATGAATAGTCACTGCATTCTAGCCTGGGCAACAATTGAGCAAGTCGTTAAGCGAATTTTTTTTTTTTTTAATGTTTCATGTTTTAGTATCTATCAGTGATTTGTATTCCCTAGAATCTAGAATCTTTTCTTTTAATTATGAAATCAAAGACCATAAACTTCTCATGGTAGCATTAGAGACACTGATGACAAAGTTACTGTGGGATTTGGGTTTGAACAATAAGTTCTGTGGTGGTATCTCAGGAGAAAAATGGTGCTCTCTTAAGTTATTTTTAAAAAAATTTTTTTTTAATGGATTGGAGGTTTCAGTGGGACGGGATAATCACAAGGAATCAGGTGTTCAGAGGAATGTATTGAGTAGAGGTGAGGAACTAGGATGTTGAAAAGTAAAAAAAAAAGAGAGAGAGGAAGAAAGAGGAAGAAAAAGAGAAAGAGAGAACAGGAATATTGCTTCATTCTAAAAATGGGTATTAATAATGGCCGATCAATATTTTGTGTATTTAAAATGGAGAACTCTATAAATATATATTGAGTTTACTTGTTCCGGATCTGAGTTGAAGTCCTGGATATCCTTATTAATTTTCTGTCTCGTTGAGTCTAAATCTCGTGATGGGTCTTATGTATCTGGGTATTAAGATCTCTTATTGTCCTTTTTACCACTGTATCTTTGTTGCTTTGAAATCTATTTTATCAAATGTGAGAATTGCAACTCCTGCTTTTTGTTTATTTATTTATTTTTGCTCTCCATTTGATTGGTAAATTTTTCTCCAACCCTTTGTTTTGAGTCTTTGTATATCTTTTGATATACCGTTAGGTTTTGGCTGTATCTTTTGATTGAAAAATTTAGTAGATTTAAATTTAGGGTTACTGCCATTTGATGTTAACTGGATATTTTATCCATTCGTTGATGTAAATTCTTCTTTATGTTGATGCTCTTTACTTTTTGGTATATTTTTAGGGGGAGAGATTTGATTGGTTTAGGGGGAGAGATCCAAGATGGCTGATCACTATCTGCTCAGGATTGTAGCTCCCAGTGAAAGCTCAGAGAACGAGAGGACGCCACACTTTCAGACTCATTTTCGTCACTCATCGACCAGCAGATTTCTAGTGGAGGAGCCCCACGGGTCACCAGCATGACTCTGTGGCCGGCACAGCGGTTTTGCTGGTGCCTTGGCGCGACAGATCTTCCTGCAGAATAAACGGGACTGGTTCCCTTACTGACCGGTGTTTGGAGCTCCGGGAAGGCAGAGCCGCTTGTTGCAGACTCAAGAAGGAGGCCAGACCAGAGATTCCCAGGCAGAAGAGCACCATCAGTCTTATCGCTGTTATTTTGGCCGGCACAGTGGGTTGCTTGAATCCCAGCACTGGGAATCAATAAACTCAAGTCAACTCATAAACCTAATTAGAAAGGCGGTAATTGTAAAGATGACAGATGGATAAATTTATAATAAAGGGAAAAAACCAGCCTAAGAAGGCTGAGCATACCCAAAATCAAAACCCCTCTCCCTCTACAGAGGATTGCAGTTCCTCATCAGCAACGGAACAAGCCCTGATGGAAACGAACTGTGTTCCATTATCTGAAGTAGGCTTCAGAAGGTGGATGATAAGAAACTTCTGGGAATTAAAAGAACTTGTTCTAATCCAATGTAAAGAAACTAAAAACTTTGAAAAAAGGTTTGATGAAATGCTGAAAAGAATAGACAATATAGAGAGGAATATAAATGAACTAACAGAGTTGAAAAATACAACACGAGAACTTAGTGAAATATGCACAAGTTTAAATAGCAGAATGGATCAAGCAGAAGAAAGGATATCAGAGGTGGAAGACCAACTTAATGAAATAAAATGACAAAATAAGAATAGAGAAAAAAGGATAAAAAGGAATGAGCAAAGTCTCCAAGAAATATGGGACTACATGAAAAGACCCAATCTACGTTTGATTGGTGTACCTGAATGTGATGGAGAGAGTGAATTCAAGCTGGAAAATACTTTTTAGGATATTATCCAGGAGAATTTTCCCAATCTAGCAAAGCAGGACACCATTCAACCCCAGGTAATACAGAGAACACCACAAAGATACTTCTTAAGAAGAGCAACCCCAAGGCACATAATCGTTAGATTCACCAGAATCAAATCGAAGGAGAAAATACTAAGGGCAGCCAGAGAGAAAGGCCAGGTTACCCATAAAGGGAAGCCTATTAGACTTACAGCAGATCTCTCAGAGGAAACCCTACAAGCCAGAAGAGAGTGGGGGCCAATATTCAACATACTTAAAGAACAGAACTTTCAGCCTAGAATCTCATATCCTGCCAAACTAAGCTTCACAATTGAAGGAAAAATAAAATCTTTTATGAACAAGCAAGTACTCAGAGATTTTATTACCACCAAGCCTGCTTTACAAGAACTTCTGAAAGAAGCATTATACATAGAAAGGAACAACCAGTATGAGCCTTTCTAAAAATATACATTTAACAATTTTTAAATTTAGTAATACAGTTTGGTTATCTGTCAGTACAAGTAGACCTACCAAAATTTTTAAAGGTCAAAGATACTTAGTATTTAATTATTAATATACTCTAATCCTTTATTGGAAAGGTATTAAGTTGATTTATTCTTTTTAAAAATACTGCAAAGTACATATAAATACACATCTGCATATTTTGTTTACACTTTATGAATTCTTGATATATAAAGCCTTAGATTTAACAAAGTCTCAATGCAGATATATGGAATGTAAAATGTAAACATCTTCCTAATAATAATGCATAATAATGCATTTTGCCTTGTATTTTATGAGGATAAAAAAGGATGTGGAAAAATATAAGAATTGTTACACACACACACACACACACACACACAGCAAATTCCAACATTTTCACTGTACTTCCTTGATGTCAAATGCTTGCATCTTTACATATATTAACTCACAATAATTCTGTAAAATAAGCATGCTATCTTTCTCTTCAAACATAGGGAATAGGACAGGCACAGAGAGAAACAGAACCTAGCACTAGTATTAGTGGTATTAGTAATAGTAGTTATTGTGGCAGTGGTTAACAATTATTGAGTACTTACTACAGGCATTTTAATAAATGTATACAACCAACAAAAATATGAGACTATTTACAGAGAAATAACTGAGATCCTATCCTAAACAGGTTTTTATGTGTTATCCATTAGGATATCCATTCAGCATTGCTATCCAGATAAGATAAATATTTATTAATTTAATCAATATTTGCTAAACAACTATTATACATGTAACCATTTTTGCTTGGAGCTTTTAAAATCCCTCTCTTCATTCCATGTAAAGATATCTATTAGGAAGGTGAATTAAAATTATATATCAGTTGAATTACCTCCATGCAGATTATACACAAGTTTAGAAGTCTATGTGTCTTTGAATTACCCATTTTTGTTTTTCATTTATAAATACTTATATTAATTATGTATAGTATTATGCATATATATACAGTTTAGTAAATAGTATAACAATTACAACAATTCATTATCATCATGCTTTGTATTATTTCTCTCTTTGAAATATGTAAAGCTATGGGGGACAGGATAATTTGCTCAATTCAGCTTTTTAAAAATCAGTCTTACTATAATTCTTTATAGTGATATATACAATTGACTTCAGTTAAATTCAATTCTTTAATTCTTCTAGTCTTGAAAAGGAAACAGACCCACTTGGTTATCTATATTGTAAGCACATTAGACTATTTTTGTTAATAGTTAAAGTCAATCTAAGGAAAATATATATATATGAATTTTATGACTCATAAAAATTTATCACATGGGGTTAGATTTTCTTAAAAGCAAATGGCAAATATGTTTTATTTTAAATACCATTAATTAGAAGAGAAAAAGCTAGCCACCAAAATATTTATGACACAAAAATGTGACAAATCGATATATGAAAATCTGATGTGAAAATGAAGGTTTAGGCAGGCATGGAAAGTATTTTGGCCCATATGACTGTGTAATAAAGCCAGAAATTTATTAAAATTATTTTAACTTTAAGAGAAGTACTGTATTTAAGATACATATTCTTTATTTCACTTTAATTTAATTCAAATACATTCTTAGGTATTTCTATTTACCAAACACTTAATATTATTTGGTATATTAGAAAATTATATCTATTTGAGATGCTTAAGTATAGCAAAAACTATAATCATGTGGGAAAATTAAGGTAACTTTAAGGCAGTGGTGTAAGTTTTATTTTTAATCAGTATGGGTACATAAGAGTTGTATACATGTATGTGGTACATTTGATGGTTTATATGATGTATAATGATCAAATGAGGGTATTAGGCACATCCATCCCCTTGACCATTTATGATTCTTTTTGTTAGCAACATTCCAGTTCCATTCTTTGAGTTATTTTAAAATATACAATTAATTATTATAAACTAAAGTCATTCTATTATGCTACTGAATACTAGATCTTACTGAGTCTGACTCTATTTGTACTCATTAACCAACCACACTTTATGTCTCCACCCCTCTGTTACTCTTTTTAGCCTCTGGAAACCACTCTCTATTTCTATAAGTTCTTTTTTTTTTAACCTACCACATATAAGTGAGAACATGCAATATTTATTTTTTCGGTGTGTGACTTATTTCACTTAACATAATGTCTTCCAGATTTATCTATACTGTTGCAAATGACAGTGTATGGGTTTGGGGGTTCAGAGAAGCCCTGAAAGTTCCCCCAAGAGGATGTTTTCCTGGGTTCTTGGTCTATCACTCACCCAAGAATGGGAGAGGAGACCACGGCGCAGTGCGCTCCTGAAGTAAATACCGGACTCAAAAAGTTTTTGTAGAAAAGTGATTTATTTAGGTAGAGAGAAAAAAAGGAGAAGAAGAGAGAAAAACAACTAGCTCTCACACTCAGTAGGAGAAAGAAAAGCTGCTCTCACACTGAGTAAGAAGAGTTCCCAGAGGGGGAAAATCAGAGAAGGAAATCTCCTCACACACTGAGTGAGAGAATCCAGAAAGATGGAATCCAGGAGAGGAAAGATAGCTTCCACACTGGCTGGATGGGGACCCCAGAGGGGAAATCTACTCGGATGAGGGAGACAGGGACTTTTAACCTGAGAGGAATTCTCACCTTCTCCAAGTTCCCTGGCCAA